>NC_091796.1:74865000-75490000 GCF_041296235.1 Equus asinus
GTAGAAGTGTGGAAATGGGAGGAACATCCCTAGAGGAAAGTTGGGCGCTGGCTACACACTTGTATAGTCTACACTACAATTATACATGATGGAAAAACACAGGTGGTCTGAATTAAATGAATGATGATGGAGAAAAAGATCTATCCTAAAGCACAAAAATTGATTTAGCTATGAATAAACATCATTTGACAGGACTGCAATATATAGAATATTTATGTGTTAGGCATTATGCTAAATGTTTTTTGTATGTTCAGTCATTTATTCCTCACAAGTCTATGCGTTAGAGATTATTATCCTCTTTTACAGATGGAAAAACCAGAGTTCAGGGAGGTTAAGTAACTTGTCCAAGATCATATAACTAGTATGTAAGCTACATTTGTCTTAACTTAAAAGTTTTTAACTACCAGGGTAATATACTGTCTCATTACTTCTCTATCTTGAGTTGGAAACTATGGTCATTTTTGATGAAGCAATTATTAGTTGCTTTTTTCCCCCTCAGTTCTGCCATAACAAAGCTATGTGAACTTGATAAATCTTGTAATGTGTCTGGGTCTTAATCTCCTCATCTATAAAAGGATTGGGTTGAATCAAATTACTTTTTCCCTTTGTTACTGTAGGTAATATTTTATTTCTGAAGGCAAGAGTGTGAGCTATTATATTTTTTAAAATTTTAATTCATCCAATATTTTTGAGTGCTTCTTGAGCTAGATCTGTGTGAGGAACTGCGATGAAACTAAAGATATACAGGATGTAGTTTCTGCTTAGGGTGTTATGGAGAAGCAGACAAATTATTATTTTGCAGAATTAAAAGTTCAGAGAAGAGTAGCCTTCAGGAGCGATGTAACCATCAGCTCAATAATACCTTTAAGGGTTTTTCTCTCTGTTTGCCATCCTCAGTGTGTTGACTTCATTCTAAGGTGAGTTCCTCTTGTGGTTGTTTGATTGCTGCCACTGGCAATCTGGGTTATAGGCTGACTTGTTCATACCTGGTAGGAAGGAGAGAGTCCTCCCCCCTAAGCATGGACTAAAAATCCTTCCCTTCAGTCTGATTGGGCCACTTTACCCCAGGACTATAATGGTTTTCAGGTGTATTAATTAGAATAGTATAGGACCTAGCATAATTTAGATTCTAGGTCATACTGCAGTAAAAAAATAACCCCAAATCTCAGTGGCTTAAACAACAAAGTTATATTTTTTACTCAAACTATATATCCACCCTGACTTGATGAGGGTGGGAGGTGGGCTGTGCTACACGGTCCTTTCTTGGGGACCTAGGCTGACAGAGGCTTTATCATCTTCAACAATACAGGTCTTGAGGCTGGAGAAGAATAAACACTGTAAGGACTTATACTTGCAATTAAATGCTTTAGCTTGAAGTGACACGTATCACTTCTACCCACAGCCCACTACAGGCTAGTGTCTATAACTAGTCACATGGTCCAGCCATCTACAAGGGTGGGGGTGGGTGGCAGGGATGTATGTGTGAGAATGTCATCTCTGTATATGCCTGGAAAGACAGGGTAAGCATTACAAGTCTCTACCATACCAGGGAATTCATTTACTGATTGACTCAGGCTAATTGAGTTCCCCTTCTGTAAGTGGAGGTTGGATGGGTTACCTAAAAAACAAACAAATAACAAAAACAAGGAACTCGATTAATAAAGAAGGAACAGGGGTGGATGTTGAATAAGAAAGCAACTTCTTGTGAACTATATGATGTTGTATTCCAATGGAGAAGACAGAAATTTCAGCCATGGAGGCAAGTCACAGGAAGGGATAGTTCGGCTGGTTTCATCAGCCTTTAAATCAGTCACTTCATTTGCTCTTCAGACTGGAAAGATTGGCTCTGGCTCTTTAACGAGTGGGTGTAGATACAGTTTCTATTTAAGGAGCTGGCTCAAAAGTGAGTTAAAATATTTACTGGATTTGAAAATATAGACTATTTTTCCATATTTCATTGTTGTAGTTACTGTCAATGGTGTGTCAAGCTGGCTAGATTTATAGTTTTAGAACTGGTAAACAACTAGAATTTATCTAGTCCAACCCCTTTATTTTATAGATGGGAAAACTAAGGCCCAAATGGGTAAAATGCAAGGTCACATTTTGTATGTAGCAATAACAATGCTGTCCTTTGGCTGATTAGCTGCGAAATGGAATCCTAAAATGTAACTAGAGCAAGAATTAGCAAACAAGAACAATTAAAAGTTATTAGGAATGTTTCCAGGGCTGACATTCAGTTGGTCCACATTGGCAGAGATGGAAACATTTCTAAACTATTTGGTGAGCAGCTGTTCCTGCCCCTCCTGAGAGCCTCCTCAACCCTCCTCTGGGACCCTGCAGGTCCCCCCACAGTGATAACAGATCCACCTCAAAGGGTTGATTTGAGAATTAAATGATGGAAGTAAATAGTTTACCATGGGGTCTGGTACTCAGCAATATTAAACCTTGAGTATTATTTTTATCATAGTCGTTCATAAAATGGTAGTAAGTTTCAAACTAGTTCCTATAGGAATGCTCACTACTTTGGAAACGTGATAGTATTTGAGTTCATTAACTTTGATCTAGCTAACCTCTCAATAAAACGGCTACTCGTGTACTCTAACTTTCATTTGGTCTTTTCCATTGTCTAATGGTTGACTCCTCCTTGCTCCACCCCCAAGACCCCACAGCTCTGGCTGATGACTAAGAATTTCACCCAGGCTGTGTAAAAGAAGAAAATGTACTGACAAGGTTCTATTAGTTCTCAGGATAACATGTCATGAAGAATGTTCTGTACAATGTTTTGTTGAGCAGAACTTCTTTGTAGGTTTTCAGATAAGCAAAGATAATTCTCAAGCCTAGTTGGTGAGGGGAGGGGTGAAGGAGGTGGTGGGGCACTTCTACTTGCTTAAGCAAATATCAGAAACTAGGAGTGCCGAGAGGCAGGGGCAGGCAGCTGAGGAGAACAGAGAGCGTGAGAGGGCCCAGCAGCAGCGGGGGAGCCTGAGCTTGTGGAGAAAACCACCGTTGACAGAGATGTCTTCTGGTGGCCAGTGCTGTTTAGAACATTTTGGGGATACTTTCTCTCTTAGAAATTTAACCTGGCAAGAGAAAGGCAGAGTTTCAGTAATATTCCTCTCTGGAGAGAGGAAAAGAAATGTGTTTTTTAAAAGCTGGGACTGTTGTGAATTTTCTGGAGATTCATTATTTGTCTGGAACTTAATATGTAAAGATTTGCTCTCAAAAGTCAGTTGTTTTAACTGATACTTCCAATTCTGACGTGGCAGCCAGATCCTGGAAAGGGCTTAGATAACAGTGTTCTGTCACAGGCTGAGAAGCACAGTGACTCAACCCCACAATCCGAATCACTGAAGAACTAGTTTCCGAGTGTATTCTAGAGACACTAAAGTTATTTGGTATTTTAATATATATTGTATTGTCCTATAAAAATGCACTAAATCTTGGACAAACATTCTTTGGACAGATTTTTTTTTTTTGATCAGAAGGAGGTAGAGAAGATAAGTGTTTTAATTCCTAGGTTTTTGGAAAGGAAAAATGAAGGCCAGATAAAAAACCAGATGTTTTGAGGCAAATGTAAAGTAAAGCTTTAAACTTGGAGATTTTAAAGTATTATACAAGATAAGCTTTAGAGTTAAACACGCTTGCTAAAATATTTTTAAAATTCTGTTTAAACTAAAAAGTAAATATTCACCTCACCTCTGACTTCTAAAAATTATCTACAGTATGACTGGTAAGGCTTCAGCTTCTAATCCATCTTACCATAGCATACGCCTAAAATTTCTGTTCATTTCCAACAAACAAAGCGTGTGGCCCTTATAGCAGAATTTTGTTCCGTTTATAAGCTTAGTGCGGAAACCTCTTTAGTAGAGGACAACAACCATGCCGTCAATAAACGATTGCTGAATGATGACATCTAAGCTCTCTGAGCTAGAACATAATTCTGGCTCTGCTAGCATGTTTTTGTGTGACCTTAGATAAGTCACTCTACATTTCTCTCAATTTTCTCTTATTACAGGAAGAGAAGGATAAAAATGACTGCAAACTACTTCATGGAGAGCTTTTTGTTTAAAGGCTGACGACAAATACCAGAGTCACAAGGTCCAGCAAACCTCCCTCAGAAGCAGTTGAGCTTCTTGAGGACAGGGAACTTTTTTTCTTCTTTGAATCAGCAGTATCTTATTTGTATTTCTGTAATACAGTTCCTGGCCTAGAAAAAGGTCTCAAAAAATGCTGTACATTTATTAATGTTATTAGGCAGATTGCAATCTTGGCAGGCCTCTTAAATCTCTTTTCTGTGATCCTTTCCATACTCGGCATGGAAAAGGCCGCCGCTGTTTGCTCTGGGATAAGTACCCAAGGCATTTACTTAAAAATACCCAAGACTAGAGAAATAATTCTCCTGTCTCTAGGGCACCATTTCGCCTTTCCGCGGCACTGCGCCCCAGGGCTTGGGATCTGGGTCTGGAGGCGACAGGGAAGAGTTCTCTACGGGAAGCTCATCCTCCGGCGTGTGATTGGTCGGCTCACACTCCACTCACGCGGCTCGGGCCTCTGATTGGCCCCCGTAGCACCCCCCCACCCCCCCCTCGCGGCCCGCGACTACTTTGTGTACCCGGGTGGCGCGCTTGGGTCCTCCGGCTCAGCTCGCCGTCCGGGCTGGTCCGAGCTAGCTCTTCGGCCCACTACTCTGCACCGCGGGCGCCAGGAATTTCCCGAGTCCGAGCGGGTAGGAAGCATCCTAGGGAGAAGCTCCCCCCCGTGTTCTCTTTCCCGTACTGAATAAACTTCCGCCTCAGAGGCGCTGTCGCAGCCGCGGGTCGGGGGAGAGGCCAGGCATCTAACTCAGGCCCTCGTGGGGGGTCTTTCTGCCGGGGCGAGGGCGGAAACACAGCTCTCACAATAAGATAGGGCTTTGCTAGGCGCATGTGGGTGCGATGCCATTCTATGATCGCGCTGCAAGCTGCAGCCGGGTACCCGGACCTGGGCTGCAGGGTTGGGCAGCAGTGATCACTCCTTAAAAGTAGCAAGGAGCCTGCTTCAGATCTCCAGCACCAGTGCTCCCTAGGGCCGCGGGCCGAACCGGCACGGGCACTCTCCGCGGGCGAGAATACGGCATTCCCTGGAGGTGGCGCTCCCGGGAGTGGGGAGCCCGGCTCGACTCGCGCCCCCTCAGCCTCCGGCCTGCAGGCGGTAGAGGGCGGCCTACGCTCGTGTTGGAGCCGGCGGCGGCGCGCGGAGCTGCTGCCTGCTGGAAGCTCCCGGTTCCGCTGTGGCCCGCGGCTCTGCCTGGCGCTGGATGCTGCGGCTACGCTGTCCACGGGCGCAGCGAGAAGGGGGCGGGGAGAAGCCCTGGCACATGCCAGGGTCGCCGTAGGGGGCAGCGGCCGGCGCATGCGCGCCCTCTCCCAGCAGCCTGGAACGCTGAGGGGCGCGCGCCCCCATCCGCGCGCACGCCTGCGCTGGCCGAGGCTTCCCCGCCTGCGCTCGTTGTCAGAGCCGCTCCGGCGCGTGCGCGCGTTATCTCGGGCCGACCCGAGGAGTCAGGTTCCCTCAGCTCCAGGCCCCCGCCCCCTCCCAGCCCCCAGCCGCCCCGTCCCCTTCCTTTCGCGGAATGGGGCCGGCGCCGCTCGGGGTCGCGCGCCCGGGACCCGGCTCGCGCTCGGTGTCGCGCTGTCAGCGAATGCCCGGCTCGCGCCGCCTCCCGCTCTCGCTCAGTCAGTGGCGCCGAAGGCTCCGTTAAGCGGCGGTGGCGGTGGTTCCTGTTTCCGTTTCTTCCTCTCCCTTCAGTCGGGAGTAGCATCCTCCACCCAGCCACCCCTCCCGCTCCCCCGGCGCCGGGCAGCTGCGGCTGAGGGCTGGGGCGGCCGCAGCGGCGGCGACTGGGGACCGGCGGAGACCGCCTCTGCAGCCGCCTCGGGTAAGGGGCCGTTTCGGAGCCGGGCCCCGCGCGCCTCGGGGTCTGGGGCTGGGCAGACGCGGGATCTGCGGAGGCTCTGGCGATGTGGTGGGGGGGCTGTCGTTGCTCTTTTTCCCCAGGCGACCCCCGGGCCTCTAGCTGCAACTGCTGCTGCTTATCCAGCGGCTCCGGGAAAAGTGGGGAGGGAGCCCCCGGGACGCTCCGGCGGTGCCTGGGCGCGGGCCGGGGGTGAGGGGCGCCGCCGCTGCCCTGGGCGTCGCGCATCCTCGCTTAGGGCAGGGGCCGGAGCTGAGGAGAGAAGGAATGGGGGCGGGGTGGGAGGTGCCCCTCTTTCC
This sequence comes from Equus asinus, assembly GCF_041296235.1. Taxonomy (NCBI): domain Eukaryota; kingdom Metazoa; phylum Chordata; class Mammalia; order Perissodactyla; family Equidae; genus Equus; species Equus asinus. The sequence goes on from NC_091796.1 coordinate 74,871,253, forward strand.
TCCTCTGCACCTACCTGCTCTCTCGCCAGCAACTCGGTCCTTGTGGTCACAGGCTGTGGGGAGGATGCCTGTGCGTTTTGGGCTTTCGGGAGGGGATCTCGGCTCGGATCAGGGAGTGGACCCGGACGAAGATGCGCTCCCAGCGAGGGGCCGATCCTAGGGCGGTGAAAGGCGCGAGAGCCGCTGCAGCCCCCATTTGGTGTGGAAATGATGAGCTGGCGGCTTTGGAGTATCTAAACTTATTTGGGAAGATTAGATGAGTCTATATTTCTTAGTTAAAAGAGCTTTGTCCTGCAAGAGTGGGTTGTCGGGTGCAGCACCTCTTCTGCCACTGTGGGGATTGCAATCTTCAGCCACAGAACGTCAGAGACGCAGTGTATTTCTTAAGTTAAATGGCAGTGTCATGGTTAGGGTTTATCCCTGGTGAGCATTTTGCCTTTTGCCGTATATTAGTCTTTTGACTGAGGCCTTGGATAAAGGAATGGAAAGGTGTTTTTTTCTTCCCGTATTTGAATTAACTTACAAGTTGACTTACGCCAATTCAAAAAGGTGGACCTAGGAGAGCCAGAATCCCCAGTAGGCAAACCTCAAGGTAACGCAAAACCAATTTCTACAAAAGTTTTCCATCACTTTAGAATTAAACTCATCACATGTAACTGACTGAACTTTGGCTTGGCTCTCTTTAGAAACTGTAGGCAAGGCTTCATTATCGTTTTTTCCCCGTTGTTATTTCCTGGGGTTAAGTGCATTTTTTCTTGATTAAATTTAAATTTTTATGTTTTTATGCATAATTCTTTTAAAGGGTGCATCAGGTAGAAAACATTTTAGGAGAGAAATTATTTATGCACTACAAAGCTATACTGAAATAATGGAGTAAGTTGTGTTCTCCCTTCTTTAAAATAATTTGAAAGTAATGTGAGATCCTATGCCAAATAATAAGGCCCTGTACTTTGTTAGCATCGTGAAATATACCACAAAATGTGTATAGAAAGTCTTAATTACTTGGTTTATAAATACTACAATAGTAAGGATAAGGTGGGAGTTCACACATTTGAAGATTTGATTTTATAGCTTCGTATGTAAAAACGTAGCGAGTTAGAAATGAATAGGCAGTAAGGAACATAGAAGGTGGCTTGGAGGTGTGGATTTCCCTTGTGCTGCTTTATAAATTGAGAATTCTATTTGAATTGAAGAGCTGAACAGCTGGAATGAAACTTGCATAGATTGCAGAAACAGATGCAAAATGGTGTCTTTGACAAGTAGTGAGTTAACATGAAGAGTATATTGTTGTTTATTAGGAGAGTGATTCAAAACAATTTCCATAAAATATAGCCCTGTATAGATTGTATTTTAGGATGTTCTTAAATGTAAAGAGTCCCTTGCAGGTGTTTTTCCTACAAGTCAGTTCTATTTGAGATGTATGGAATTGGAAAAACAATAATTCTGATTACATTCTGTATTGTGTGGTTGCAGATTTTAACTAGTTATTTTAAGGAATTGGAATGTCTTTCGAAATGGTGAATTTTGAAATTTGCTAGTGGCTTGGGAAAACTTGTGTTCCTTGTTTATTTTTTTAGGTGCAGTTATATTAGTAGTTTGGTCTGGAGGGGGAGCTAGTGTCAAAGCAAAGCATAGCTTAATATATGTTTGAACTTTTAAAAACACCCCAGACCAGATTTTTATGACCAGAAGAAACAATTTTTAAATAAAAGAGTAAGGGAATTGACACGGGCATATATCTGCATATAGTTATTTGTGGATTATATGTATTGTGTGTTACAAATTAGTTCAGAAATCCTTTCGTGATCTGAAATAATGGACAGTAAATGCTTAGGAGTTACTGAATTTCTCATTTAAAATCTCTGAAAATATGTCCCCAAACTTAGAGTGTGTGATAGTAGTTTCCTAACCTTCTTGTGCGTTGCATCAAAAGGGAAGTATATCTTGACTGTTTGTGCATGTTGCATGTTCTTAAATTTTTTCTTTATGATATTTACAGTCCTAAAATTTCAAAAAAAGCTTCAAGTAGAGACTTATATGGGCAAGGATGTCAATTGTGTAGTAAGATAGGCATTTATCAAAAGTAGAGATACTTTCAATAAACAAAGGGACCCTTCAAACATCTGGAGAGCAGGATCTCAAGGTCACTTTAAGAAGTGTCCCCTGCACTGTAATGTAGTAAGTCCAGCCAATCTACCAAATTGAACTTGTGACTTTGAATAGGCAGCAGTTATTCTTTGGTCTATGGCACTTTATTTAGATTTCTAAACCATAATCAGTTAGGTATGTGAATTTACTTCTTACGGTTCACATATTTTTTTAAATTCAAAGCTAGAAATTGATAATGTGTATATTGAAATCATTAGAATATTTAGTTTTCTGAGGCTAGTGGTAGGGCTGTTTGTTCTCCATAATGTAAATAGAATTTCAATGCTGATAAAATAAAAAATAAGATTCTTTAGAAGGAATGACAATCTCTGAGATACAGAATAGTGAGGTGTTTACCATATTTAAGGAGTTAATGCTATAAATTAAAGTTTTATAAGGCATGCCAGAATATTTTCATGTATCTTTTCCCATTTCTTTAATAGTTATTTTTGATTTATTATAAACTGAATTCAGTAAATCTCTTGGTTTAATTAAATGGGAAATACTCCCATTTCATATTGTAGCACATTTATAAAAGTAAAAGAAAGTGTTTCCATTTTATAATCATAAGAGTAAATATAAAAATAGGCATGTAAATAAGTTTCTTTGCTTATAAATAAAAGAAAACTAAGATTCTAAACAACTCTGAAACTTAAGATATTACTGTTATAATACCTTTATACCCTGCATCAATACTGGTCCTATTGGTGCTTTTCAGATGAGATCCCAACTTCTAGTTTTCTATAGTCAACAGTATTCTAGTAGGTACAGCATTTAGAGGACAAACACAAGATTTCCTTTGGTTCTCGAGTTAGTGATTCTCTGGCTTATATTTCTGTACCGTATAGTATATGGTTTCTTTGTTGTTTGAACTGTTATTAAATTATAGTTTGCTGTAATGAGATAATTAAACCTGTTTAAAAGTAAAAGATATTTACAACAGATTTTTAAAAAACCTTTTAAAAATTACCAACAGAAGAATATTACATTGGGATGTGTATGTGTTTAAGATGTATTTTTTAACAGATTAGTCTCAACCTTCCTTTCTCTGTACATTTTATCTCCTGCGTACATCTCCCCTTCTTCAACCACTCTCCATCATCCCACAGTTCTCTCTTTGGAATAATTAGGAATCAAACCAATAGAGCAAACTATATCACTCACCTGTGTAGTCAAGGTTTTTCTTACTTGATTAAATGACTTTATATCAATCGCTACAATATTCTAAGCATATAACCCGTATAAACTTTATACGGTACTGTACATTTTCCTTTCAATGGAAGAAGAGCAAATGGGGCCCATGGGATTATGTCATATATTTCAATATAAGAGTTGCTCATACTCGTTACAGAAAGCAGAGCTATAGGGTTAATTTCAAAAGTTTTCTTTGCAGAAAACTATTTGCCAAAACCTAATACCTCACTCATCTACTACTTTTTAAAAATATGTTTTTGTGATAGTTCTTTTGGTCAGAAAATGACGTGTGAAGGAGAAATATGTTTTGAATTTTAAGTTTTTTAAAAAATTGACAAATTATACCAATATGAGGCTAGTACTGCTGTAGTTCAAATTTGTCTTTGCTGTTCTCTTTTGTTTTGGTTCTACAGTAATATCTCTTCACTGAAGCACGAATAAAACTTTAAAGATCACTACTGAAATGCCCCATATATTGTCGTATCTTAGAGCTTGGGTTTTTCAGATTTATTTTCTGATGGGATAAACTGAATAAACATGACAACAAATTTATGTTAAGAAGATCAGACTTAACAGACTTACCACAGTCTTGATGACTGGTTACTGTAAATAAAGTTCACATTATAAAATAAATAATAAAATATTGATAGTAATCTTAGATGTAAATGAAAAATTAAGCTAATGTTTATTTTAGAATCTGAGTTATGAGAAACATTACATGATATAAACATCTTTTTTTGAGGAAGATTAGCCCTGAGCTAACATCTGCCAGCAGTCCTCCTCTTTTGCTGAGGAAGACTGGCCCTGAGCTAACATCCATGCCCATCTTTCTCTACCTTATATGTTGGACACCTGCCACAGCATGGCTTGACAAGCGGTGTGTGGGTCTGCACCTGGGATCTGAACTGGCAAATCCTGGGCTACTGAAGCGGACCACGCCAGGCTAACTGCGGCGCTACAGGGCAGGCCGCTACATGATATGAACTTTAAATGCTATGACTTTCTCATTATAGAAGACCAAAAGTGGGAGAAGAATGACAGTGGGAGAGTCTTTGTCTTACCTCAAGCATACAGCTAAACTAAAATGAACGTGTTCAGTTAAGATTGTTAATGAACCATGAATGAGTTTTAAATTTTTATTATTTTTATGGCTGGTTATTTATATTATATCCCTTAAAAGAGATATCCAACCCCATTAATACCTAGAGCCAGACTAAATTTGCCTGTAGAAAAAAAAATATACGCAGACCATCAAACTGTAAAAACATACCAATGTTATTAAATGACTTAAGTCAACATTCCATAAGGTAGTTTTTAACATTGTTTTTATAATTTTCAAATATAATTGATTGTAATATCTTGATTAGTGGTGAAGGTAGAAAAATACAGTTTGTAGCTTCTGTATTATATCTTTTGTCTCAGACCTTAGCTGTGTTGGGACAGTGACGGGAGGGAGATGGAGAGAGGCGGAGGATCATAGCAGTGGTGGATGAGCCTGCTTTGTTTGGAGGTGAGGGAGGTTTCTTCTTAAGTTTTTCTCTTTCCCCCCACTCCTTCTCCCTGTTTGTCATCCTCCCTCTCCCAACAGTGGTAGGAAATGTGGGATTTGACCATCTTTACAGGATTTTTTTTTTCTTAGAGTTCTTAGATCATTTCTAGGTTAACCATTAGCTTTTATGTAACAATAGGTTTATTATAATAATTTCATTTCCTTTTGATGCAGTAGGCAAGAGACTAGAAGAATTTCAGTTGGTGTAGGGTTTACTATTATTTATTAAAAAATGATTTTGTAACTCCATGTAAAAAGTGATGGGGAGAGGCTGGCCCAGTGGCCGAGTGGTTAAGTTCACGCTCTCTGCTTTGGCGGCCTGGGGTTTTGCCGGTTGGAATCCTGTGTATGGACATGGCACCGCTCATCAAGCCATGCTGAGGCAGCCTCCCACATGCCACAACTAGAAGGACCCACAACTGAAAATATGCGACTTATGTACTGAGGGACTTTGGGAGAAAAAGGAAAAATAAAATCTTTAAAAAAAAGTGGTAAGGGAGATGTTGGTTCATTGTTAAGGGTCCTCTATCAGTCACATTATTGTTCTACCTAATATTTAATGTATCATAATCCCCTCTTCCAGTTTCCTGGAATGCGTTCTCATGCCTCCTCTGTTATTTCTGTCTTCATTTATGGAGTTTCTAACTTCAAGGAATTGGTTTTTATTTTATTTTATTATTTTTTTTGGTGAAGAAGATTGGTCCTGAGCTAACATCTTTTGCCAGTCCTCCTCTTTTTGCTTGAGGAAGGCTGTCCCTGAGCTAACATCTGTGCCAGTCTTCCTCTACTTTGTAAGTGGGACGCCACCTCAGCATGGTTTGATGAGTGTTGTTTAGGTCCGTGTGCCCAGGATCCAAACTTGTGAACCCCAGGCTGCTGAAGTGGAGTGCGTGAACTTAACCACTACACCAGTGGGCCAGTCCCCAGGAATTGGTTTTTAGAACATCTTTTCACCTTCTTTGTGTGCCTCATTGTAGTAACATAATGTAAAAAAAAAATGTTGTGTCCATTAAAGAGAACTTTTTTTCTTGCTGAGGAAGATTAGCCCTGTGCTAACATCTGTGCCAGTCTTCCTCTGTTTTGTTTGTGGGTCGCTGCCACAGCAGAGCTGATGAGTGATATAGGTCCGTGCCCAGGATCTGAACCTGCAAACTCTGGCCTGCTGAAGCAGAGCACACGAATGTAACCACTATGCCACTGACCTGCCCAGAGAGCTAACTCTTAAGGTAAAATGAACAGCGGTGTTCTCCATTCATGGGAGTATTTATTGTTGGTAGATTTAAGCCAATTATTGTGAAAAGTTCACAAGGACGAATTGCGTGTTTGATAATTAAGACCCTAATTGTTTGGGATCTGACTGATTCAATTTCTTTAATACATGGAATTGTACTTGTACCTGAAAGAGAGAGATATTCAGTAGAGACTGTTATGTTTTTCATGTCTTGAGTTCTTTGAATAACTGCTTAAATCATTAAGTTACCAAATGTCAAAAGATTGTAATTTTGGGAAAACCTATTCTTTAAAATTACCGCTTAAGCCAGGGTAAACATTTTGCTTTGTTTTTATAAGTTTAAGATTTTTCTTTCTCTTTTAGAAAGTTTAGTGAAACCCTAGGGCTTAGGAAGGTGGTAATTGAAATTCTTGAGGCCAAAAGGTCTTTCCTTCTTAGCCTGGTAAACTGAGCCTCAGCAGCATGAGAAATGTAGGTTTACTAAGTAATCCTGACTGCTTCCTGTGACATAATTACAGACATCTGGGCCTCCATGAATTAAAACTGTTTATTTTTAAGGCCCATGTTTTTAAGGTTCAAACTGTAGAAGTATCAGTTTCATACTGCTCATAGGTGTAATGCATTCATAGGATGAGAGGCACAATGTTATTTTTAATTTGTAAGTAAACAAACAATATGCTCAATGCTGAGTAAGCTGAAGAGATGTATACATAGTAAGGATGCACAAATAATAAACTAAAGAAAATATGCAATGAAGAATGGTTCCTTTTAATAAAAAGACTCTTAGTGTTTAAATTATAATGGACAGAGATATCATGAAAATGAAATGGCCGAAGAATTCTGTTTTGGAGCAATTTGTCAGGCCAGGTGACAGATAAATGAGCACGTCCTCTGTTCTGTAACTGTCTGCAGAGGCTTAGAGCAGTGAAGATCCTCCCTGAAGGAAGTCATGATCAATAACTAAAGTGTTTGCACAGGAATTGTGCGCCGTTCCTGTGTGTATGTTTGTGCAGTACCTGCTCCTTTCTGTTTCTGTGGCAAATGTAAGGTTGGAAAGTAAGGTACCTAACTTCAGGGAAATCTGAAGGGAAAAGGATCTGAAGTTTGGAAAAAAGCTGTTTTTTTTTTATGTTTTAATGATAACTTTTGCACTTAATTTCCTTAGAGTCTATGGACTTAAAGCTAAAATCTGAGTTCCTATTTAGTAATTTCTTGAATAGTTTTGTTAAAGTATAAGTTATATGCCGTTAAATTCACAGGTCAAGTTTTAGTACATAGATACAGTTGTACAACAGTTATCCATTTTAGAACACTTTCATCCTCCGAAAGCCTCCCGTTTGCCTGTTTGCCCAGTCCCTGCCCCAGCCCCAGGCAACCACTGATGTGCTTTTTGTCGCTGTGGTTTTGCCATTTCTAGAAATTGGACCGTAATGGAATCATACAGTATGTAGTCTTTTGTGTCTGGCTCCTTTCATTCAGTATAATTGCGTTCATTAATTTGAATGAACAGATAAAGTAGAACAGCTTTCAACTTGGAGTCAGGAGACTTGGATACCAGTGTTGGCTCTGCCTCCAAACGTGTGAACTTGGGTACACCGCTTGTCCCTTCTGGGTCTCTGTTTCCTTCTCTAGAAAATGAATTGTTTTGATTTTTTTCTATTCTGATTGTCGTAGCTGGGTAGATGTTCACTGACCTTTTCCTAGAATGTATCTCAACTTTTCCCCTTAAGTATAGTCACTGTGTTTTTTTTCTTCTGAGTCAAAACGCGGCTTATGGTCTAACAGATCACTTAGCAATGGACAAATTTGGAACTGTCTTGAAGAATCAAGATGGCTGATTAAACTTTTCTTGGGCATTTCTTAGTTCATGTGTATAGCTTTGAGAATAGGAATAATCTTAAATGCTGAGTTAATAATAAAGATTTTTGAAGAGAATAAAGGCAAAGTTGAATAATTCTCAGAGTTAGAGCTTCAAAAATGATTGAAGCTTCTTATGAACATATGAAAAGAGTATGCTTTTTAGTTGTTTTTTTTTGTTGTGGGAGTAGAAGTTGGGGTGAAGCAATTTTAGTTAAGTTTGAGCCAAGTTAGGCTCAAGGCAGGCAAATGGAATTAGACTGTTTTTCAAAGAAGAACCAACAGAAATGTATGGCTGCCATTGGGAAGACTGTCCTAGGGCTCATCAGGAGACAAAGCTGACAGGTAACATTCAGGTAACAAATTAGGAAAAAAATACATATACAGGGAATTAAAAAATAGGAGTGTTCGTGTGTATATGGATGTGCTTGTAACAGGAGTAGATAAGTGACTGAGTAGGCTGGTGTCAGGTATATGCCAATGGGGTAGTGTTCATTTTCAGTATAGTATAAAAGAAGGGCATTGAATGACAACTAGCTGAATTTAAAAATGAGAGTGCTGTAATTACTTTCAAATATTCAATAATTTGACTCTTAGAAACCATCAGTGCTTCTTACGTTACCTGTAATAGTAGGAAGTATGACTATAAAGTGATTGAACTTTTATTTTTACCCAACATATAAGAATTGTGTGAGAGTGCCGGCCTGGTGGCGCAGTGGTTAAGTGTGCACGTTCTGCTTCAGTGGCCCGGGGTTCGCCAGTTCGGATCCTGGGTGCGGACATGGCACTGCTTGGCAACCATGCTGTGGCAGGCGTCCCACATATAAAGTGGAGGAAGATGGGCACGGATGTTAGCTCAGTGCCAGGCTTCCTCAGCAAAAAGAGGAGGACTAGCAGTACTTAGCTCAGGACTAATCTTCATCAAAAAAAAAAAAAAAATTGTGTGAGAGGTAACCCCTAGAGCAGACACTATGGAGGAGGAGAATGTAGCTATAAATACATTTTTTTTTTTTGAGGAAGATTAGCCCTGAGCTGACCACTGCCAGTCCTCCTCTTTTTGCTGAGGAAGCCTGGCCCTGAGCTAACATCCGTGCCCATCTTCCTCCACTTTATATGTGGGACGCCTGCCACAGCATGGTGTGCCAAGCGGTGCCATGTCTGCACCCAGGATCCGAACCGGCGAACCCAGGCCGCCGAGAAGTGGAATGTGTGCACTTAACTGCTGCGCCACTGGGCCAACCCCTATAAATACATTTTAATGATGGTGTCAGTACAGCAGCATAAGAATATTTGTTTTATGCTGTATAGTAACACATTTTGTTCAAAAGTGGTATTTCTAATTTAGGTAAACAACTTCGTGATAACCAGAGCTATCCCCAAATCAAACATATTTAATGATTGAACATTTGTCACTTTTGACAATGATGTAAAAATTGTGTTAAGACTTTAAAGGTGTTCCAAAAGTTGGATCCCAAAGCTTTGTGTGCAATGGCAGTGTTCTAGGGTTAAGTATAGAGCTTTTTAAGGTGACTATTTTTATGGCAACAATATTCTTTTGAATGTGTGCTATGCCATATTTTAAATGTCCCACTGAATTGGTAATACATATAAAGTACCTAACTATGAATTATATAATTGGAAAAATTTCAGTGTAAAGGAAAAGAGACACTTCTTTCTATAACTGCTGAAGCTTCAAAATATTAAAGATGATCATTATTCATATTTTCCCAGGGAATTTTTATTTTTAATCTAATAATAAATGAGCAGCTGTCAGAAGATATAGCCGTTTCTAAGTTTAGAACTCCTATTCTTTTTGTAGTTCTCTCAAATACTTTAAGAAAATAAATATTAAGGATTTCTTGAGTAATCAGATACTTCTTTGATATTTAAGCAAAGCATCAGAGCCAGACGAGAACCATATTAAAGCAGTAAAAATGATTAATTTAAAAGTTTTATAACATACAGAGAAAAAGTGGAGTAATACACAATGGAAAAGAAGACCTACAGAACATCATTACCTCAGATCAGATATAGAAGACTGTCTCTACAGAAGAAAGACAATCAAATCAAATCAACGAGAGAATTGTGTCCTGCTGGCTAAGTGAAAATGAAATGAACAATTAATTAGAAAGTATGCTCCAAAATGCTGGCTTATATTGTTGACAATTCTTTTCTACTTTCTTCCTACAGGGGCTATTTCAGACCTTTTCTATCCCCTTCCTAGCCCCCCAATTCCAGTATACTGCTCTCAGACTTTGTAGGTCATTTCAGTTCCTTTTTCTTTTTTTTTGGAAAAGAGTAAGAAGATTAAGACCATCAGACAGAAGCTTCTTCCTTTTTGCTTTTCTTTATCTCTAAATCATGTAATTTTCCCTCCTCTCTACTGTGTGGTGTCAGGGATGTGTCCTTTAGGCTTTCCTGACTACTTCATGGCTACTTTTTTATCTCTTCTACCTGTTAGAAGATATAGGTTCGTTAGTTAACTCCTTTGTCATTTTCTTTTTTTTTTTTTTAGGAAGATTAGTCCTGAGCTAACATCTGCTGCCAGTCCTCCTCTTTTTGCTGAGGAAGCCTGGCCCTGAGCTCACATCTGTGTACATCTTCCTCTACTTTATATGTGGGACGCCTACCACAGCATGGCTTGCCAGGCGGTGCCATGTCTGCACCCGGGATTGGAACCGGTGAACCCCGCGCCGCCGCAAAGCAGAACGTGTGAATTTAACTGCTGCGCCACTGGGCTGGCCCTCCTTTATCATTTTTATTTCAATCTTTCCTTACAACATCTTTCATGGCTTAAACAAAAAAAGAAAAAAAATCCTGAAACCCAAAGAACACCTTTCCCTATTCTTTCTTCTCTCTTTCCCTTTTTTTTTTTTTTTTGTTACCCAGCAGCCCAAAGGAAAAAGCAATATCGGTATTGTTTCCATTTGGCTACCTTCTTTTTCACCAAAACTGTTCTCTGTTGTTACCAGTGACCTTCTGAATTGCCAACAGGGAACTTTTTTCAGTCTTAATTCTTGCTTTTTACTTCTTCAGATTTGACACTGTGAACCCCTCTTCCTCCTTTCTCTTTATAACTTTGTAGTCCTCCTGGTTTTCTTCCTGTTCTAGCTGCTCTTCTTTTCTCTTACAGAACTTGTTTCTTAGGTTTTTGCTTACACATTTCTCTTAATCTAGATTCTGTTCCTTGTAATGTTACCTGGTCCTTAGGCTTCAACTAGTGCTTCCTTCAGGTGACTCCCATTCTGTAAGTGCCTGAACTTCAGTTTCTAGCTGGAGAGCTCCTCCTGTGTGTCATGCCATCAACTCAGCATGCCCAAATCTGAGTTTTCTTTCTCCAAAAATGTATTCTTTCTAACTTTCCTTTCTGTCTAATTTGCTTTATCCCTCCCATTGCCCAAACTTGAATTCAGAGTCATCTTTGAATGCCCCATCAGATCCATTCAGTTGTCAGCATGAATTCTGTTACTACAGTGTTTCTCTACTTCATCTGCTCCTTTTAGTTTCATTTTTTACTGCAGAAATTTAGGTTCTCGTTACCACTAACATATAAATAATCATAATTTGGTAATTGCTATGATAGAGGGAGAAGATGCAGGGGCGGTTCCACTAGGGTGTGATGGGTGGAGATGGCTGTATTGAAAGGAAGTGACATTTAAGCTTAGCATCAAAGAATTAAGTAGGGGCATTCCAGGCAAACACACTGAAGAAAGACTTCTTAGAAGTTTATTATACGTTGTCAACTCTTAAGACTCTTGCTTTAATCCTTCGTGTTTTTCCTATTGGCCTAGCCTCTTGCCTTTCTTCAGATGTTGATGCAGATCAGTGAGTGAACAATGTGAAGCCAGAGTGACACAAAGTAACATCTATCTTTATTACCTAGCATTAAATTAGTAGAGTGGTAAAATGTAAAGCGGTGAAAAGTGAGCACTACCTGCATTGAAGACTTGAAATCTGACTAAAATTTACATTAAAAGCTGTGTTTAAGGTTCCTGACACTTGGAATGTAAATCTTCAATGGGCAGCTGTTTTTTCAGTCTACTTAGATATAGCTTCATCTTTTGTTTCTACCTCTTTTCACCCCTGTGTGATTGCCCTACAGTAGGGCTGGGTAATGTCTTTGTATTAATAGCCACTAATATGGAGAATAAATTAACTGAAGGCCACAGCAAGTAAAGAGATAACTTATTATTTTTTGCTCCCTTTGAGAAACAAAATGTTTTGTGCTTTTAAAATGGGAAGCATTAAAAACAGCAGCAACAGTTCTAAAAAGGCTTAAACAGAAAGGTGACTTACTGACTCTGTAAGTAGGAAGAACACAGGTGGAACAGTCCAGGAACAAACCACATCCAGGAATTTAAGTGATGTCTTCAGGTTGCTCTCCGTTTCCTGACTTCACTTCTTTCTGTGCTTTGGTCTTATTTTCTGCTTATGTTAGACAGCTTTTTTCATGGCAGAGATGCATGGCCTCAGACCGCTAAGAACTTACAGTTTCTGAAGGAAGGCCTTCAGTGGTGCCCATCCTTGGTCTAATCACTGCAGGGAATTCTCATTGGCATGGTTATCAGGACCACATAAAATGAGGGACAGTCAGTTCCCCAAAGGATGAAAATACTATTAACCAGAGAAATGGGAGAAGGAATGTGAAGTAGGTAAAAACAACGTATAGTCATTATAGAAGAGGAGGAAAGAAAAGAAAGGAGTGGCAGACAGGGAAAGAGAAATGCATAAATAGGAAAGAGAAGCAGGTGAAGGGAAGGGAACTAGTTTTAGTTGAGGATTTACTGTGTGGTAAGCCTTGTGTTAAGCATTTTATATTTTATCTCCACAGCTCAGTGGAGGCACCTGTATTAACTCCAGAGGATAACCATTTCTACAACTAGTAGTTTTTAAAACCCTTTTCTTTTTCTCTCATTCTTTTTTCATTTTGGCATACTTCCTTTATTTTTCCATACATAAAATTTTTAAAAAAATTTTTAAATTTACATGCAGTAAAATTCATAGTTTGTCATGTATAATTCTATCGATTTTGACAAATGGATAGAATATGTATCCACCACATTATCAAGACACAGAGCTGCTTGTGCCCCTTTGTGATTCCCCTCTCCCTGCTATCTCTAGTGCCCTCGTTAACACTGGTCTATTCTCCATGGTTATTGTTTTACTTTTTCCAGAATGTTATATAAATAGAATCATGGTTATGTAGACTTTTGGGTCAGGTTCTTTCACTTAGAAAATGCATTTGAGAGTCATTCGTGTTGGTGCATGTATCAGTAGCTTGTTCCTTTACATTGCTAAGTAGTAGTCCGTAAGAGGGATGCACCATGGTTTGTTTATCCATTCATCTGTTGAGAGATGTTTGGGTTGTTTCTAGTTTTTGGCAGTTATGAATAAAGCTGCTGTAAACATTTGAGAATAGCTTTTTATATGAACGTGTGTTTTCATTTCACTTGGGTAAATACCTAGGAGTAGGATTGCAGAATCATATGGTAAGTGTATGTTTAATTTTATAAGAAACTGCCAAAATTTTTTCCAAAGTGGCTATACTATTTTGCATTCCCACTGGCAATGTATAAGAGTTCCAGTTGCTCTACATCCTTGCTAGCACTTGACGTTGTCAGTTTTTAAAAATTTTTACTAAAAGAAGTAGGTATCTATCATTGTGGTTTTAATTTGCATTTTCCTGATGACTAGTAATGCTAAGTATATTTTCATGTGCTTTAAAATACCTTTTTCTTTAACATTTTGATAATACTTAATCTGCTTTTTAAAAAGTGAGTGCAGTTTTGTTTTGAATACAGAGTCGTAAATGGCCTTGACAGGGCCTTTGACAAGTATTTGAATTATAGCTGGTACATCACACAATTGAGAGGACACCATTCACATTAAAAAAAAAATGCTCTCTGGAGTTGCACAGTGCAGCAGTCCTGACTACATATTTACAGCCATTATCTAGAAGATTTATCAGTGTTTAGCTTCCTTCGAAAACTTGAGTACTATCAAATGATGCATTTAAAAATCATTTTTCAGTATTTCTCTGAAATGAAATTTTGTCCAGGAGCAGGTTCTGAAGAGATGCCTATGGGCAATATGTCTTATGGATCAGACTTGGGAGACAGACAGACCTATTTCAGATACTCAACTCCACTATTTACTGCATGAGTGACCTTGGGTATCTTATCTAGCTTCTTTGAACCATTTCTTTATCAGCAAAACAAGGTTGATAATATCTCCCTTTTGTGAATGTGGTAAGAGTTATTAATGCATGTGAAACACCTGACACAGAGTAGATGACCTCAATTTGCAACTGCTTTTGCATCTATTTCTTACCACTGCTTAATACTGATTACCTAAAAGGCATATCCAACAAAGGCTTAGGGTACCAGCAAAGGAGAGGAAAAAGAATTTGAAAAAAAAAATTAAAAGCACTTAATATTTAAAAAAAAGTTTGAAGTATTAATCAGGAAATAAGAATTTTATTGGACTAACTTAATCTTAGTATAGTATTTAATAGAGTTATACTGTGTAAGTATGCTGTATAAGTGAAGGTTACTCTTCATTTCCGGACTTCACTCTATATTTTCTGTACCTGGGGCCTCTAAAGGTCTTAATTTGGTCCTACCATCACCACTCCTGCCACCACTGTATCATGCCTGTGTTAAAGAAAGACTTTGTGAAATATATAACCTAATGTTTAGGGTCTTAGAAATGCAATTTATATGTTTGAGACAGGAAAATATGTGAGTGGATACTAGTTGACATCATTAGTTCTGTCCAGTAAAGTGAGAATATTTGAAGTCCCAGGACATTTAATGATTTTGTTAAACCTTATAATTTCTTCATGATTATTCTTGTGATTCCATAGGGATTACAGTAAAATCCTTAAAACAGCAAGGAAGGAGAACCAGGGAGATTAGTTCTGCTTTGTGGATATGAGGAGAGAGGTTTACCAAACAGTGGAGTGGTAATGGAAAAGAGGAGTTTAGGCTTGTTTTCTGGACCTGTGAAGTAACTGAAAAGTCTTAACTGTAGAAGAGTGATGGTGTGATTTTGTTCTTTGCTTGTTTTTAAACTCTTTCTCTACCTTAGTGTTTTCTGTTTGTTAAACATGTTGGTTTCATACGTCTGTATAGTAAGGAAGTTTCACAACTCGAGCCAAATTATTTTGGTGCACACTTTTGTTATTTCTCAAATGGACTTTTTTTGGGTAATAATAGGAAGAGTAGGAAATACTCTAAGAAGTAGATTTAAAGGTCCTTCTCCTCTTTCTCCATTTCTTCTCTCTCAGGTAAGTAACACATCAAAAATATTTCATTCTAGCCATTTTGTACCTTGAGATTAGAGAAGGAAAGTTTGCGTTCACATCTCCTATCTTCGTCTACCTTTCTTGCCTTTGACCTGTTATGACAGAGTCTCTGTTTTTCTCAAGTTAACAAAACCTAGATATTTAGTGGGCACTAGCTCTACTTGCTGAAAGACTAAGTTTCTGAGGTTCTCTTGCAGCTAGGTATAACCTTATGAAAAGGTTCTGATCAGTGATATGTAGGTGGAAGTATGCGATACTTCCCGAAATTCTATTCAAAGGAAGAGATGTACCCTTCTTATCTTTCTCTTCAGCTGCCAGCTTTAGCCCATGAGGACAGGGGCTATACTCTAGGGATGGTGGAATGGAGACCTGAACACTACTTTGGTGACATGGTAGAACAGCCCTGGATTCCCTGTTTTTCAGATTATTTTACATCAGAGAGAAATAAACTTCTGTTTTATGTAAGCCACAGGTAATTTGGGTTTTTCTGTTTTGTATAGCTGAACCTAGTTAGCCGCCCTCCCCCGTCCCCCCCCCCTCCCCCCCCAAGGGAACTCCCCTTCTGCTTCCTGGTCTGTGATTGAACTCTTGGTGCCATTTCACTCTTCTGCTTCTAAAGCCCTGAAGTCTCTGCTCCCAACATTTTCCATGATATTTGTTCACAGGCAGAGCATTGCAGTTAGAAGCTGCTGTAGATGTTAGTTCTGTAGTTGCTAAAGTTTTAATTACTTTAAAGAAACTTTTTAGACAGGAATATAAAAGAACATGTAAGTGCACTTACAGATATTTTATTTGCTAATGAAAAAAATAGAATTTCTAAAAAATAATGTATAGCCGTTATATCCCCTGCATCCCCCGCCCTCCAGTGGCGGTAGACATAGATTGATTTGGTTAATTAGCCACCAGCTACTCCTCCAGTGATTATATGTAGGTCACTGATAGCCCCTTCTTCTCTGCCTCTTTTGGAGAACTGCTCATACTCTAGTTACATGGTCCAAATCGAAGCTGGTTACCATCACAATTATTGTTTCAAGGATGATTATGTGAGATGAGCAAATTCTAGCTCTGTTCTGGGTTTTTGGAACTGCACCTTGCAGGGAGAGAGGTCCTCTCTAGTCTTGAGATGGTAAGGATGTGGAAAAGCTGGTTTAGGAGAGTCATGCTAATACTCAGAGAGAAGCAGGAATAGAGATGGAGGGAAACAGTCCAACCTTTTCCTCAGAAATCTGGGCTAATTAGAATCACTTTTGTAGTAACTTCTGATAATTTATGGTTGGGACATAATTTTAAGTCAGACTGTGATGGGCACTTGAACTGGAGGGTCAACTGGAGGGTCAAATGAAGGGACAGAAGTTTCTTTAAAGACACATTCCTAAATATAAATAAATATATTTGAGAAAATTTAAAGGATGATAAAAACTATGTTCATTGTCACTTTGAAGAAAGTTCTTGCCTGGTATGAAGTTTGTACGGTCTCACTTATTCAAGCAAATTACTCATTTGATAAACTAGAGTGTTTCTTGGAGAGGAAAAGAAACTACGCGTTTTTCTTTATGGATGCAGAGTATTTTTAAAGGAAAAAACCCATGCCCCCTTAAACAACAATTAAAATATGCACGAAAACCTCCTAGTGCTAAGAAACCATTACATACATGCTGAGCATTCTAATTCTGCTCTTTGACCTCTTTACAAATAGAAAATGATCTTACTTTTATTTTAGGAATACTGTACAGAAGAGTTATGAACCAGTGGCTATACTGGTCCTTTGAAGTGTGGGATGGTAAATAATAGAATCTGATTAGGACTTACAAAACTTACTTTTCTGTCCCTGCCATTGGTAATAATATTCTCTTTTATAACTCAATTAATATTTGTATCTCTTTCCTAATGCAAAAAGTATTTATTTTGTGACAGAATCATTTATGGCTTCTTAAGCAGCATCACGTACTTTTCTAAATTAGAGCTAGAGATTTTTCCTAGTGTTTGTTGTTGATAGAACAGTAGGCAAATGAAAGAAAATTTGTAGAGTGATCAGAATACTTTTAGTAATGCCTCACTGGTTTAAATGTAAATAGATAAAGAAACATCTAGATTGCAGTACAGAGAAAGGAGAAGGCAATGAAGTCAGAAGTTACCTTGCTGAGTATCACCCTAAAGGAATGTTACTCGTAAGAATGAACTAGCTTCTGCAATATTCCAGTTTCCCCCTCCTCATGACAGCAAATTTCCTTTCTGCTTGCTCCTGGGCAACCTTTCCCTGCATTTCTGAACTTTGCCTACTTTTTTAGTGAGAGTATTTTTAGATAGCTTTTCTTTTGTCTTTGACATTCCTGCTCCTGTATTGGGCAATTTCCTAAACTTGTTATGAGTACTGCTGCCCAGACTTGACACGGAGTCACATTTTCTTAGACAATTAGTCACCTACTCTGAATGGGGCACTTTTACTATCTTAGAGGTCTGATTATTCTTTTCTTTGATTAGGCAGTCCAGTAATGTGTTCAGCAAAGGTTTGTTTATTGAGCAACTACTATATGACAGGCACTGTATTAGGTCCTGGTCATGTGGCCAACAGTAACTAAATTGCTTGAGGGGAAGACGCTTAAATCACTGAGTACTAAAGTTTTACTTGTTTATTCATTCTAATTATAATTTTAAACTTCAAACACAAAAATAGTGTATCGAATTCCCATGTACCATCACTTGACTTTAACCTCTGCCCTTTCTCAGCACTTTTTGTAGCATAACCGCAATGCTGTTATCATACCTAAAAAAATTAACCATAATTCCTTAAAATTAACTAATATTCAGTCCATATTAAACTCCCCAATTATGTGCAAAAAGTCATTTTGCGTTTGGTTTGTTTGAATCAGGATTCCAAAATGTCTCCTCACTGTAGTTGGTTGTGTAATGTCTGTTTTAAGTTTCTTTTGATCTAGAATAGTCCCCTCCCCTCTTTTTTCCTCCATGCTGTTGACTTGTTGAAGAAATAAAGTTGTATGTTAGTGGTTTTGTTCTGATAGAATTAAGTTAGATTTGGGATAATTAGCACTTGCTGCAACACATTTGATTTGTATTATTTCCCCTTGATAACCTACTTTTTCAAGCTTGTCAATGAGCTGCAGGAAGTGACTTCCACATCCTAAGTGAATTGTCCAAACACCCATCTTGAGATGCATCCATCCAGAGTCGCTTTTGCTGGGAAAAACTTAACTTCTCTGGTGATTTAAGGTTTGTTTCATTTTTTAATGTCTATGTTTTATGACATCTGTGACTGGTATGTAAGTCACAAGCATTAAAGTTTATTAGGGCCCATGAAGAATCAAAAAAGGCATGAAGTGAGGTGCCATAGTGAGAATTAGGGGAGAACTATATCGTAGTCCAGTTATCTCACATATTGTAGATGAGCACTACCCTTAATCCTCCTTTACCTGTGCAGCAGTTTGTAACAGCGGAATCTTGTAGTAATTATCTTAGACCCAAGGGAATAGAACTAGAACTATGTTTCATAATTCAATCACACCACATCTGCCACTTAAATAAAAGAGGAAAAAGAAAAGAATAAATGTAAGCAAGTTATACAGAAAGAAAGGTATTTTATAGATTCTTAGTAGTTACTTTCTACTTAGTAGTTATTTAGATGATATCCAGGATAAGTGGCAAGATGCTTTTTACAGAGACAAAACATGGACAGGTAACTAATTCATTTATAATTTTTGGAATTGATTCCCTTCCTTGGCATATGGTTGTGGAGTTAAGAGTAGATCAGGATTGTTGAAATAGAGATGTCAGTTTAATTGTAGTTTATAGTACTGCACCTTAGAATAGTGATCATTTTCTCTTTTCGTATATTTGTAGGAAAATATACATATATGTTGATTAGTAATTAAAAAATTTAAACCAAGCTTTGGTTCACAATGGGATTTGTTTAATGAGTAAAATGTTTTAAGCTTAAAAATGAGTACGTTATATTAATGTCTCCCTTTTTAAAAAGTCAATAAATTTGAGAGTACTAAGAGAAAATCTAAAGCGCTATCTGCGCTGAAATGAAAAAGACAAATAATGAGATTGTTTACATCCTCAGTTACGGAGTTTGGAAGACATTTCACACCAGCAGATATCGCTGATGTGTGGAACAAGTCACCGTGCTTTTGCCAAATTGAGTCAGTCTGTAGAAGAGTCGAGGAGCCATATACAGTGCTCGGGATATTTGGTAGTAATCATACTAAAAGGCAGCAGTTATTTTTTTAGCATTTACTACGTGCCAGGCATTGCTCTGAGTGCTTTTTTCTTACATGAGTTAACTCGTTTAATTCTCACCATCCTCTAAGTTCTAAATTCATCTCTACATTACAGAAGAGGAAACCGAAACAACATGACTTGCCCAATGACAGAGCGTTAACAGGAAAAATGGGGTTTGAACTCGGGCAGCCCGTCTCCAGAACCTGGGCTTCAAATGACTAGATCACACCGGCTCTCTAGCGATGTGCGCTAAGGTGAAAGCCAGTGCTCTCAGGGACTGCCCAGGTTACCAGTGACCACGGACCACTGCTTTGGATTTTTACCGAAACTCTCCCCTTATCTCTGACACTGCAGATGACTCTTCTTCAAACACTCCTGCCTTGACACTTGATATTTTTTTTCTTTTTCTCTGATTATATGTTGGTTCCCCTTTGTGGATCTTTTTACCAAATATTTGTTGGACACCTACTAAAACCCAGGCATTGTTCAAAGTGCTGAAGATACTGCAGTGAACACGGGTCAAGAATCCCTGTTCTTCTGCCTGCCCTCTTAAAAAAATACGAGCTAAGTACTGCAAAACAGTTAACATCTGCTTAATTTCGGTGGTGGGTAATGTGTGCTATGTGACTGACTGTACTTTTTAATGTCTAAAATGTTTCATAGGTTAAAGAAAAATCTCAGTAGAGACTATGGGAGGAAAGGGAAATGGGGAAAAGTCTAGGGGAGTAAAGGGCTGAAGCAAGAGAAGGGAAAAGAAAAGAGGGGAGTGAGGAGAAGGGAACTAAGGGGAGAGGAAAAGCCAGGGGAGAGCCCTCCTGACTGCACCCTCCACAAAGCTGGCTGGACACTGTGAGCATGTGATACCCATCAGCAGGTTCTCCCTGGGCACCTCATACTTACCATGGCCTAGCCAAACAGCATTGCTTTAATGAAGCATTTGTTAACTGAGACAGACTTTCTCACAAACCGTTTTCAGCGTTCAAGGCCAGGAACCTTATTCTTTTTGTTTAATCGTACTTAGCTTGTTAACCTGAAACTGGACTGTAAACATATTACAGTTAGTTCAACTTTTATATTTATGTCATCAGGTTCATATAAGAACAATTAGCAGGGGCCAGCCCCATGGCTGAGTGGTTGAGTTCGTGTGCTTTGCTGCGGTGGCCCAGGGTTTCGCTGGTTCGGATCCTGGGGGCGGACGTGGTGCCGCTCATCAGGCCACGTTGAGGCTGTGTCCTGCGTGCCACAACTAGAAGGACCCACAACTAAAATATACAACTATCTTCTGGGGGGATTTGGGGAGAAAAAGCAGAAAGGAAAAAAAAGATTGGCAACAGCTGTTAGCTCAGGTGCCAATCTGTAAAAAAAA
This sequence comes from Equus asinus, assembly GCF_041296235.1. Lineage (NCBI taxonomy): Eukaryota > Metazoa > Chordata > Mammalia > Perissodactyla > Equidae > Equus > Equus asinus. The sequence continues at coordinate 74,892,143 of NC_091796.1, forward strand.
AAAAAAGAACAATTAGCAAATTCATTTACGTTCTCAGGTTTCTACTCCACTTTCATTGAAACAGCTTTGTAGGTCAGTATCAGCCATTGATAAACTACATTTGAATTTCAGAAGTATATATGCATTTCAAAAGTTTACTATTTCATAATAGGAAATAAAAATTCAGCCCATATCCCCCAAATGAGGCTTCCTGCCAAAGCAAATATTACTGTAGAAAATAATAATTGGAAGAATAAACAGCATATTATTTTATTCATTGTTTTTACTTGCTACTTGAGCTTTCCCTGATAAGGATTTAATAAATGCTTTTTATGAGCATTATAAAAATGTGAGAAAAATAAGCCGTCTTTTATTTAACATCACCAAAGAGGTATCAACATATATTGTCACACCTGTTTACTACTATGCCTTTTAAAACACAGTTCTGTGCTGTGGCTCGGCCAAATGCTCACTTTTATGCACGTCAGGTTGCTAAAGAATGAACTGCAAGGAATCGAGGATCTAAATGGTATGTTGTCGAGTGTTTAATGTGCACCAAGTGTACCAAGTACCTTGATGAAGCACTTTACGTGGGCCACTGCTAAGTCATTTAAAATCTCATAACCAACCTGTAATTATCATCTCCATTTTAGCATTGGGGAAACAAATTCAGTCAGCAAATGGTGGGGCTAGAATTTGAACTGAGGTCTGACTCCAAAACCCATGGTTTTTTCCACTCTACTAAGTTACACAGCTTAAAGGTTACAGTGTTCAATCATTCATTAACAAAATATCAGTAATACTATCACTCAGTCTCAGATACACAAAAATGTAAATTATTTGCAGTACGTGGCTTAACTCCAAACTCAGATGTGTAATCCCTGATGATTACAAGCTGATGATCACTGATGTCCTCTCTCATAATAATAGACAGGCCACCATGAATGAACAGGAGATTCCAAAACGTATTGAGAACTTAGAATGCACTTTCTTTTATTTGAAAACAGTGCTAAAAATAGTAATTCTGTTCCCAGGCCAGCTCACATTTAAATAGTAATTTATCAACTGTATCTAGCTACCATTTATAAAAATAGGGAAATATACTTGTATGTGTGTGGGATGTATTAATACTCTGAGTTCCAAATTGTGATTCAGGAATTCATGTGCCTCCTTGTTTGTCACTGAGAACAGAGATGTTCCTGACACCCATGGCAGCATGGCAACCTTGCAGAGAGGCAGGAATTCAGCAGCAGAATCTGGGGTCAAAGAGAAGACTAATTAATAGTGCCTGCTGGGAAATCTGAACAATCATATAGGAGACGGCATTCCTCTCCTTTCAGGCAGTTTCTCTTCTACAGAACACTCAAATCTAGAGTGTTCGTAAGTCAAAGACTAACTGTATCACAAGTTAATTTGGTGTACTGTGGAAAACACATCTTCTCTTTTGTCTATTTCTGCTTGAGCATAAAACTATATGTACAATGCTTAGTAGTCAATTTGGCAAACATTATGGTTTAAATTACATACAACTGTTATCTCTACGTTCATTTGCAAAAGGAAATCTATACTGCCTAGTTAGTTAATTTTTGTTACCCAGACTGTTCTGGGGCTGCTCTCACCTACCAGTTAGTATATATACTCCATGCATTTGGTTTCACATTGATATTAAATAAAATATAACTAGATAATAAAATATATAAACCCAATAACAACAGTAATAACAACTGTTCTGTCAAGCAACTACCATGTGTCAGCCACTATGTTGATTGTTAAATTATTGATTTATGTTAAATTATTTCACTTAAACCTCATAATAACAACCCTATGAGCTAGTTATTAACCCATTTCACAGAGAAATGCAAGTTTGGTAAAGTAACTTCTCTCTTCAAGGTAACACAACTAATATATGGTAGAATGAGGTCTGCTATGAAAGACTATGATCTTAATCACTTCACTACATTTACTGACCAACAAGGAGCCAGGAGCTGTGAGAGAAAAAAAGAGGTACAAAATCACAGGCCTTAACCTAAAGAGATCATATCCTAACATCCATTCAACAAATATTTTTTGAGTTCCTATTATGTTCCAGGTAGTGTTTTAAGCTGAATCAGAGTTGTTTTTACTGGTGGCTCTTCGTTGAGGTTCTCCTCAACTAGTGTTAATTCTATTATATAATAATCTCCATTGCCAAGGGTTTTTGGAGAAATGGCTGATTCTAGAGAATCAGCAGAAGACTACAAAATAAGCTTGGAACGGCTTGTCATACTGGTAGCAAAAAAGCTATCAAAGACTACTAGGGTCATGTAAAAAGATTCAGAAACCTCTTAAAGAGGCTCCCACTGGTCAAAGATGGGACAATTTGAGCGTCATTAACCATATTAATTGAAATGGATTAAAATGTAAATATGTTTAAATCTGTGAGTTTGTAATAATCCTTAAAAAAGTAAAACACCTTTAGAGGTTTTTAGAAAAAAAATTCACTGTCTTGAAAACTGGTAAATAAAAATAAAAAATTAAGCATTTTTCTTGCCTTTCTTTGTAAATTGTACTATGCAGTAACAAAATAGCAGAATAGGAGAGTATTCTATGGAAGTATCCTAAGTCATAAATGAAAGAGAAATGATTTAGAATATCACAATTTTGCAACCCCCAATGAATTGTTGGATCTAGGCATTAACTATCAATGGCTGCTAACATCAGAAAAAAAGACTCATCCAGATATCAAGTGCCTCTTGAACACACTTCCTGTAGTCGTGCCAAAGGGATAACACCTGATTCTGATCAAGCCTCTGGATCCCACAGAGAATCTGCAGGACACATAGAGAGCAGACAGACATGCTGAATTAGACCATTAGTATGCAATCAGCAGAATCCAAACTGTGGGGAACTCTACAAGTCAAATAGTCCAGGGTTCAATAGCTAAATTGTGAGGAGAAGAAAGATGAGAGCCGGAACCTACAGATTAAGAGGCTCCAAAAAAATATCAAATTCAAAAAGAAAACAGGTAAAATTATTGTGTTTAGAGATACACACTTGAGTCATGAAGCTATGGATTATCATAAAAATTAAAATAGTGGTTACTCCTGGGGAGGGAGGCAGTTATGATTGGGATAGTACACGGAGAGCTTCTGGAGTAGCTGGCAAAATCCTACTTCTTGACCTGGGTGGTGGCTATAACTGGGTTCACTTGATAATACGTTAAATACATTTGTTTTGTATGGTCTTCTGAATCTGTGCTTATTTTACAATAAAATGGTTTGAAAAAAGAAGATTCTGAGTCTGATAGACATAGTTGAAACTGCGTGATCTGGCAAGTCATCTAATACCTCTGTGCTTCAGTTTCCTCATGTGTACAACAGGGAAAATAGTAATACTTCACTATAATCATGAGCAAAGTATAGTTAAGATGTTTAGCAAAGTGCCCATTGGACATTATTATTTCAATAAATGACAGTTATTAACAATTCAAAAATGTGAAATTGTACTAGGTGACCACCGAAATTCTTTGCACAGAATGATTATAGTACCCATTTTCTTAATCTAAAAGATTTTCTGTGTATCAGCCTCTTTTCATACAACCTTGAAAGTTAAAAAAAAATCTAATAGAGAAAACTTCAGACAGTGCTTATATAAGTTTATTTAGCCAGTAGTTAGACCAAATGCCTTATAAAGCAGACATATATTCAGTTTGTATATATGTCTTCAGTTTTACTTTTTAAATTAACACAGAGTAAAATTGAGTTTTGAGGGGGAGCGGGAGTATACAATTCTATGAATTTCAACACATGTATAAGTTTCTCTAACTACTGTCATTCTCAGGATACACTTCTGTCACACCAAAACACTCCCTCATGCTAATTCTCTATAGTCACACACTCTCCCCACCTATAAACCCTGGTAACTACTGATCTGTTCTCCATCACTATAGAGTTGTATTTGAGAATGTCATGAATGGAATCATGAGACTAGACTAAGCATAATGCTTTTCAGAATCATCCAAGTTGTGGCATCTATCACCAGTTGGTTCCTTTTTTATTACTGTGTAGTATTTCACTGTATTGTGTATCCATTCACACATTGACATTTGGGTTGTTCCGCAATTTTCAACAACTATGAATAGAGCTGCTATAAACACTCCTATACTGGTTTGTGAGGGAACATAGTTTCATTTCTCTTGGGCAGATACTTTGGGGTGGGATTTCTGGGTCATATGCTAAGTGTGTGCTTAACTTTTAAGAAACTTGTGAACTGTTATCAAAATGGCTGTGTATTTTTACATTCCCATCAGCAATGTGTGAGGGTTCCAGTTTTGTCCTTGCCAGCTTGATATTGTCAAAGTTTTTTTGTTTGTTTTTGTTTTGCTATTCTAATAGGTGAGTAGTAGTATCTCTTCGTGGTTTTAATTTATTTATCTAATGGCTAATGATGTTGATATACTCAGTTTCTTAAAAATTAAATTTAATTCTACTTATTAAAGGACTATGTTTAATATTTTAGCACTCAGCCTGTTAATGGAATGAAACAGTTTTGTAAACTAAGTTTGATGTCTTTTCAGAATTATTTACAACACTGAGGATTTCAAATTGGCCTCACAAGCAATAATAGAAAGTTTATGTAAACATTTTCAACTCACTGGATATAAAGTGTATTCAAATAAAGTCAATTTGGATTAAATTGAATTTTTGTAGCTTTTTAATAAAAATTGAGAAAACAAAATAGCTTCTTTTTCAACTTCCTTCTCATGTTTCCAAAAGCACCTTACACAAAATAACCCAAGTGTAATGCAGTCACTCAGCATTTACCGAGTGCTTATTTTGTGTTAGGCGCTATGCTAGCCCTTAAGTATACAAATGTTAATAAGTCAGGTGACCCTGTCCCGAAGTAGTTTATATTATTCATAATTTAAAAAAATTAGCTACGTTCTCATTTTTTAAAACAGCTTTTCTCTTTTAGAACAGTTCTAGATTTAGAGAAAAATTAAGGAAATAGTATAGAGTTCTCATACACCTCCCTCCCATTCAGTTTCCCCTATTATTAACATCTTACATTAGTATGGTACATTTGTTAAAATTAATAAACCAATACTGATATATTATTATTAACTAAAGCCTGTAGTTTATTCGGACTTCGTTAATTTTTACATAATGCCCTATATTGTTCTAGGATTCTATCCAGGTTGCCACATTATATTTAGTTGTCATGTCTCTTTAGGTTCTTCCTGGCTATGACAGTTTTTCAGACTTTCCTTGTTTTTTAATGACTTGACAGTTCTGAGGGGCACTAGTTGATAAATTATTATTATTATTTTTTTTTTTGAGGAAGATTAGCCCTGACCTAACTACTGCCAGTCCTCCTCTTTTTTTGCTGACAAAGCCTGGCCCTGAGCTAACATCTGTGCCCATCTTCCTCTACTTTATACGTGGGACGCCTACCACAACATGGCATGCCAAGCGGTGCCATGTCCACACCCGGGATCCGAACCGGTGAACCCCAGGCCGCCGGAGCAGAACGTGGGAACTTAACCGCTGTGCCACCGGACCAGCCCCTCTACTGAGATTTTTCTTTAACCTATGAAACATTTTAGACATTAAAAAGTACAGTCACATAGCACACATTACCCACCACCGAAATTAAGCAGATGTTAACTGTTTTGCAGTACTTAGCTCGTATTTTTTTAAGAGGGCAGGCAGAAGAACAGGGATTCTTGACCCGTGTTCACTGCAGTATCTTCAGCACTTTGAACAATGCCTGGGTTTTAGTAGGTGTCCAACAAATATTTGATAAAAAGATCCACAAAGGGGAACCAACATATAATCAGAGAAAAAGAAAAAAAATATCAAGTGTCAAGGTAGGAGTGTTTGAAGAAGAGTCATCTGCAGTGTCAGAGATAAGGGGAGAGTTTCGGTAAAAATCCAAAGCAGTGGTCCGTGGTCACTGGTAACCTGGGCAGTCCCTGAGAGCACTGGCTTTCACCTTAGCGCACATCGCTAGAGAGCCGGTGTGATCTAGTCATTTGAAGCCCAGGTTCTGGAGACGGGCTGCCTGAGTTCAAACCCCATTTTTCCTGTTAACGCTCTGTCATTGGGCAAGTCATGTTGTTTCGGTTTCCTCTTCTGTAATGTAGAGATGAATTTAGAACTTAGAGGATGGTGAGAATTAAACGAGTTAACTCATGTAAGAAAAAAGCACTCAGAGCAATGCCTGGCACGTAGTAAATGCTAAAAAAATAACTGCTGCCTTTTAGTATGATTACTACCAAATATCCCGAGCACTGTATATGGCTCCTCGACTCTTCTACAGACTGACTCAATTTGGCAAAAGCACGGTGACTTGTTCCACACATCAGCGATATCTGCTGGTGTGAAATGTCTTCCAAACTCCGTAACTGAGGATGTAAACAATCTCATTATTTGTCTTTTTCATTTCAGCGCAGATAGCGCTTTAGATTTTCTCTTAGTACTCTCAAATTTATTGACTTTTTAAAAAGGGAGATATTAATATAACCTTATTGGTATGCAATAATTATAATAATATTAGTGAAAATTGAGGAGTGTGAGTTTTTTTTAAAAGACCCAAATATATTTTTGATGGTATTTCATTTATATAGTTGCCTCTTATTCTGAAAATCTGATAAACTTTGTTCAGTTGTCATGGTTTTTATGTAGATCTGAAAGAGTGATTTTAACAGCTAAGTAAATTGTATTTTAGAATCATATATTCTTCTCAGCAGTACTAATTAGTAATATTTTATGCATTGAATGTCAGTGTAACCAGGGAGAGCCGAAAATTTTATTTTCTTTTTTGACCTTTTAAATCTATTCCATTCCTTCTGAAACCATTGAGCGGTTTTCAACATTAATGTTGTATTTAGGAATAGAGAAATTCACAATGAGAAAATATTTTCGGGTTTCTAAAATTTCCTTCTATTTGAAAAAAATAAGTTTGACTATTTACTGAGGGAAAATAATGTTTTAAGATAAATATCAGTATTTAGTTAGTTGTATTTTAAGAACATTTGTTTTACTTGTACTGAATTAAGTGGAGCTGTGCTGGTAATAGTGACAGTCAATTTCTTATTTCTTATTCGAGAGGTTAGAGGAAGCTTTCTGACAGTCAGTCTGTTACTCATGGCAGTTTTTCTCAAACTTTTGTTCTTAAGACCCATTTTACATTCTTAAATGTTATTGAGGGAGACTACAAGAAACTTTTGTTTCTTTGGATAATATTGGTATTTACAACATTAGAAATTTAAACTGAGAAATTCAGCATAATTATTAATTTACTTAAAAATAACCTATCACATATTATGTAAATAACATTTGTAATAATAATAAATAATTTCCAAAACAAAAAAATTTAATGAAAAGAGTGTCATTGTTTTACATTTATGCAAATCCCTTTAATGTCTGGCTGAATAGATGATGTCTGGATTTTTATATCTGCTTCTGCATTCACTATATTGCTGTATGTTGTTTTGATTAAAGTATATGAAGAAAATATGGCCTCACATACATATATAGTTGGAAAAGGGAGAAGTAATTTTAGCTTTTTAGGTGATTGTGGATATCATTTTTTTGATACTTCATCAAAACTTGACAAATGGTGGTTTTCTAAACTGTGAAACCTGAAACTATATCAATGAGCATTTTAACTTTTTACTTTATTACGTTAAAATCCATGGCTATGTTGTATACTTTGACTGGATGTTTAACTCATGCATGATTTTGTAACGTTAGGCTTGGGTCATTTGGAAAATACTGGTTCACTGACTTATGCATCTTCCAAATGTTGACATGTTTCATTGTACAATATCCAAAAATCACTTGTTAATAGCACCAGTGATCCCATTAGAAAGGGAAGATGTTAAGCTCACGGTGAAGAATACATGTTTTCTCAACTTCTACTTTTTACTTAAAAGTTTGAATTTTATCGTTGGCAACTGTCACTTTAAGTGATATACTTACTTTGTTCATTTTCAGGAAAATATCTGACAAATACCCAAGTCTGAACAACTCTAGTTCTTTTAAGTGAAAACAATGTTTTGTGGAAAGTGGCTCTTTCAGCTAGCAACTCAAACAGTCCCACAAGTGGTTTTCCCTAAGACAATCATTATGCATAGAAATGCATTATGCATAGTTTCATTTCAATACACAGACTGTTAAAAAGATGTATACTCAAGGGTTGAGATTTTAAAAAATAAAAATGATTTTTACTCCTTACCAACAATATTCTTAAGTTAAACTAGCTTCCTATAACCATTCCCCCCCACCCCCCCAATTGTGTGTCAGTGAAGCATGTTACTGTGACTACTAATATAGTTTGGTGCCAGTGTCTTGATTCATTGTAAGGCACCAGAAGTTTTATTTACCTTTATTTTTGTACTGTGCGTGCAAATGTCAACTCTGAAAAAGGCAAATACCATCTCAATATTATGAAAATAGTTTTGGCCTTGTGGATCCCTGATCCATTTGTGTGATCTGTGGACCATACTTTCATATGCAGTAGGCCAGTTTGTGGATATTGGAGGATGGTTACTTCTGATAATTTTTTTCCCCAAATTTTCCTGTTCAACTTCTTGTCCTGAGCTAAATTTCACAGGTTTAAGCTACTGTGCGTTTTTATGGAATCAAGGTAATAGAAGGTTCTCGATAAGAACCAATCTTGAAGATTGATTATTTAGCAGTTCTGAAGGCCTAGAAGAGTGAAAAAGAAATAATTTTGCTTTGAATTTGAGTGGTTCTTTAGATCAAGGTTTAGAAAAAGCAAGAAAAAATTTGTGTCAGTGGAGGCTGGTACAAGAGCTTCAAAATAAGACTGTCCTTTTACCTTTAAATTATGTTCTCAGAGTTGTTAGATCTTGGAGTTTTGGCACTGGAGGAAGAGAAGTTGAGGAGTTTCAAACCTTTAGCAGATCCACACTAAAACTAGAACAATTCCACGTTTTTTCTGTGTCGAGGTTCTATTTAAGATTTTAGTAGGAAAAAGGATTCTGCTGCTAAAATATGTTTAGAAAGTTCATGTTTACCTTTAGGACTTATTTCTAAATAGCTTGGTTCATTTTCTCATGCAGATTATCATTACTGGTTGTTATTTGTATATGGGTTGATCTGTTTAACACATGTGTGGCAGGCACTGGCTGGATCTGGGAATGAGTAAGATAGAAGGCAGAAATCGACAGACATGGTTCCAGTCCCTAGCCTTGTATAGTACACAATTTTGGACCTTACAGTCTGACAGAATCTTCTCTGTTCTTTAGCTGGTCCTGGGTTAGGTTCCCTGCATCTGTTTTCCAACGTCAAAATTATTACCCTAGTAACCTTTAGCATTTCTTTAAGTTTTTTTTTTTTTGTGAGGAAGATTAGCCCTGAGCTAACATCTGTGTATGTTATGAAATGCAGGACAGTCTCTTGAAGTAACCAAAGGACATTAATCTATCTGTAAACTTTATTCATTTAATCTACCTATATGTTTTAAATATTATTTATTTTATTTGTCTATGAATTTAAATTTCATTGATTGAGTAAATAATATAGCAAAAGAAAAAAAATTTTTCTCCAGTCTAGGATCAAATTCAGGATCATAAGTTGCTTTTAGTTCTCACTCTCTTTCGTTTTCTTTAATTTGAAAAAGTTTCTGTCTGTCTCTGTTTTTTGAAGAGTGTAGGCCAGTTATTTTGTAGAAAGTCCTTCAGTTTGGGTTTGTCTTATGTTTTGTCTTAGTAGAATCAAGTTATGCGTTTTTCGCAGGGCTACCCAGTAGTGATGCTGTGTCCTTCTCAGGGTGTCATATTTGCAGACTCATGATGTTAATTGTCTCTGCTAGTGATGTTAACTTTGATTACCTGCCAATTTTCTTCACTATAAAGGTACTATTTTTTCCTTTGTAATTAATAAGTATATTGTGAGGAAATACTTGAGACTGTAAATATCCTGTTTCTCATCAGACTTTCCATTAACTAGTTTTGCATCCCTTTGAGGAGTTCTGATTGAATCAGTACTAATATGGTGGTTGCCAAATGGTCCATTTCTCTTTAATTAGTTGACATTCTAACATGTGTGTACACATGGATTCTTATTTTACTTAGTGCTATCAGATTACTATATTTATTTTGATTTCTCAGATTATCTCAGATCTGGTTCCTTCAGGCTGACTCCTGTGTTCTTAAGACATACTTTCATCATTCTTTGAGCATTTCCTTAGTTTCTGGCATAAGATGTTCTGGGTCTGTCTTGTACTACCGCAGCTCCTGAGGTGGAATCAGCCATTTTTCCAGGAAGTCTCAGTTCCTTTTCTTGGGGAATAGTATTTAGATGAAAGGTCTGGGTGATAGTTGTTGTGCTCACTGTATTGGGGTGTGATTGCTTCCAGGCCCTCTCTCAGTTGATAAAGTTAGGAAATACACACACTGACACATTCATATCTGTATGTATTTCTATGTATGTGTATCTGTAACTGAGTTCAAGTTGATACTTCCAATCCAGCACCACAGGATTCATTCTAATCTTCGTTTTTCAGTATTTCTAATTCCCTTTGCTGACAGTGAGAGTCCTGGCTCTGATTATTTACAACACATTTAACTTATTTAATCAATTCTAGAATGCATAGAAGCTAGTCTCAAAATTGATAAATCCATACCACTGGCAAAAACTAACTAGTGTTCTTTTTGTTTTCAGCTTGAAAGTGTGTAGACAAAATACCATGTTCAGAAGTTATTAGTTCTCCCCAGTGGCCCTACCCCCACTTTCAGGGTGGATATGCTATTTATTTGGAATACTTTTAGGTCTAGTTCCTTCTGTTTACATACTACTTTAGGGGTTAGCCCTCTTCTATCCTTGTTTATTTTATTTACTTTTTGAGTATGTGAAACATTAATATGGCTCAGAACTATAGGAGTTCGTTAACAGGAGTCAGAACTATATAGAGAGGTATGCTCAAAAGTGTCATTTCCCCATCTCTTCTGCTCCATTTTCATACACCCCCTGATAGGCTGAAAAATGGCGCAGAAAAGACGTGCAGGTACTCATCTCTGGAACCTGTGAATGTTACCTTATATGAAAACAGGATCTTTGCAGATGTGGTTAAGTTAAATTGAGGCTCTTGAGATGGAGAGATCCTGGGTGGGCCCTAAATGCAATCACAAATTGATAAGAGGAAAGGAGAGGGAGACTTGACGTAGAAGAGGAGAAGGCGGTGTGACCCTGGAGGCAGAGATTAGCGTGATGCAGCCACAAGCCAAGGAATGTTGGCAGCCACCAGAAGCTGGAAGAGACAAGAAACAGAGTCCTTCTTAGAGACTCCTAAGGAAGTGAGGCCCTATTGACGCCTTAATTTCAGCTCAGTGAAACTGATTTTAGACTTCTGGCCTTTAAAACTGCGAGCGAGTAAATTTCTGTTTTTTTAAGTCCCCACGTTTGTAGTAATTTGTTACAGTAGCCACAGGAACCTAATACACACCCCTTCTTGGTAACCAATCTTATTATTTTCTTGTTTAAATCTATTTATTCTGATCCATTGTCTTATTTTCCTTTCTTACTCAAAAGTTTGCATACAATAAATAGTCTTTGTCCTTTTTTGTTTTTCTTTTAATATATCCTGGCAGTCACTGATCTTCCTTATCTTCCTATAGCTGCATAGTACTTGATTGTGTGGATATAGTAGTTTATTCAACCATGCTCCAATTTAGGATTTTTTGCATTTAGGATTTCCCTTAATTTGCAATTAAAAGCAATGTTGCAATGAATAACTGTGCATCTATGTTTGTATCCTATGGTTTTTTTTTTTCAGGGTAAATTTCTAGAAGGGAAATTACTAATTCAAAAGGTAAATAGTGTATAAGTTTTGTTAGAGATTGCCGAATTCCCCTCCATTAGCATTATACCAATTTACATTCTTGACAGTAATTTATGAGAGTGCCTGTTTTCCCACAGTCTTGCCAGCAGAATATTATATTTAAAATTTTGGGGGATAAGTGATAAGTGATGTGTCAACATACTGAGTGAGGTTGAAAGTCTTTCATATATTTAAGGGCTATTTTTATGTATTTTATTTTTTGTGAATTATCTATTAAAAATTTTACAAATTATCATTGGTCTCATTTTCTCTCAGTTTTTAAGAATTCTTTCTCACACAGCTAGAGGACCTACAACTAGAATATACAATGATGTGCTGGGGGGCGGTGGGCTTCGGAAAGAAGAAGAAGGAGGGAAAAAAAAAGATTGCAACAGATACTAGCTTAGGTGCCAATCTTTAACAAAAAGCTTTCCCCACAAGAGAGAGTGGATCTTTATCTGTAATATATGTGGTAAATATTTTCTCCCAATTTTTCATTTGTCTTTTGATTTTGCTTATGTTATCTTTTAAAAAAATAGTACTTAATTTTTTAGAGAAGTTTTAATTCTATAGAAAAATTGATCAGAAAGTACAGACTTGCCACATTACACCTCCCCACCCCTCAGTTTCCTTTATTATTTACATCTTGCATTAGAGTTGCACATTTGTTATAAGTGATAAACCAATACTGATACCTTATTAGAAATAAAATCCATAGTTTATGTTAGAGTTCATTCTGTTTTCTATTTTATGAATTTTGACAAATATGTAATGACGTGTTTACCATTACTGTATCGTACAAAATAGTTTCACTGTTTCAAGCATGTTTTCTGACCACAGTGGTATGAAACTAGAAATTAGTTATGAGAAGAAAACTGGAAAATTCAGATATGTGCAGATTAAACACATGCTACCGAACAACCAGTGGGTCAAAGAAGAAATAAAAAGAGAAATAAAATATTGCCTTGAGACAGATGAAAATGGAAATACAGAATAATAAAACTTATGGGATGCAGCAAAAGCAATTCTAAGAGGAAAGTTCATAGCAGTAAATGCCTACATTAAGAAAAAAAAAGAGGTGAGATAAACATCTTAACTTTAACTTCAAGGAACTAGGAAAAGAACAAGCTAAGCCCAAAGTTAGTGGAAAAAAGGAAATACCAAAGATCAGAGCAGAAAAACATGAGATAGAGACTAAAAAGAGAATTGAAAAGATCAATGAAACTAAGAGTTGGTTTTCTGAAAAGATAAACAAAATAGACTAAACCTTTAGATAAACTCACCAAGAAACACAAGAGAGGACACAGATAAAATCAGGAATGAAAGAGGAGACATTACAACTGATATCACACAAATACAAAGGATCATAAGAGACTACTATGAACATTATACACTAACAAATTGGACAACCTACAAGAAATGGAAATTCCCAGAAACATACAACCTACTAAGACTCAATTATGAAGAAATAGAAAGTCTGTACAGACTGATTACTAGTAAGGAGATTGAAGCAGTAATCAAATACCTCCCCAGCAAATAAAACTTCAGGACCAGATGGCTTCACTGGTGAATTCTACCAAATATTTAAAGAAGAATTAATATCAGTTCTTCTCAAACTCTTCCAAAAACTAGAAGAGGAGGGAATGCTCCCAAACTCATTTTACAAGACTAGCATTACCTTGATACCAAAACCAGACAAGGACACTACAAGAAAAGAAACCTACAAGCCAATATTCCTGATGAACATAGATGCAAAACTCCTCAACAGTATGTTAACAAACTGAATTCAACATACAGATCTTCCTTGACTTATGATGGAGTTATGTTCTGATAAACCCATCATTAAGTTGGAAATACTCTAAGTCAAAAATGCATTTTATATGCCTAACCTATGGAACATCAGAGTTTAGCCAAGCTTACCTTAAACGTGCTTAGAGCACTTACATTAGCCTACAATTGGGCAAAATCATCTAACACAAAGCCTATTTTATATTAAAGTGTTGAATATCATGTAATTTATTGAATACTGTACTGAAAGTGAAAAGAGGTTGGTTGTATTGGTACAGAATGGTTGTAAGTGTAATGGTTGTTCACCCTTGGCTGACTGGGAGCTGTGGCTTGCTGTCACTGCCCAGCATCACAAGAAAGTATTGTATTCCATATCGCTAGCCTGGGAAAAGATCAAAATTCAAAATTCGAAGTACAGTTTCTACTCAATGTGTATTGCTTTCGCATCATCATAAAGTTGGAAAACCATAAGTCAAACCATTGTAAGTTGGGGACCATCTGTACATTAAAAGAATCATAAACTATGATCAAGTGGGGTGCAAGGATGGTTTAACATAAGCAAATCAATAAATGTGATATACCAAATGAATAGAATAAAAGATAAAAATATCTCAATAGATGCAGAAAAAGCACTTGACAAAATACAACATTCTTTTGTGATAAAAACTTTCAACAAATTGGGTATAGAAGGAACATACCTGAGCCTATGGAATGGGAGAAAATATGTGTAAGTCGTATATCTGATAAGGGATTTTTATTTATTTATGTTTTTCCCCCCTGCTTTTTCTCCCCCAATCCCCCCAGTACATAGCTGTATATTTTTAGTTGTGGGTCCTCCTAGTTGTGGCATGTGGGACGCCGCCTCAACGTGGCCTGATGAGTGGTGCCATGTCCACGCCCAGGATCCGAACCAGTGAAACCCTGGGCCACCAAAGGCAGCGCGTGCAAATTTAACCACTCGGCCATGGGACTGGCCCCCTGATAAGGGGTTAATGTCCAAAATATATGAAGAACTCATCCAACTCAACAGCAAAAAAACATTTTTTAATCTGATTACAAAATGGGTAGAGGAACTCAATAGGCCTTTTTTCCATAGAAGACATGCAAATATCCAACAGGTACATGAAAAGATGCTTGACATCACTAATCATCAGGGAAATACAAATCAAAACCTTGGTGAGATATCACCTCACACTTGTTAGAATGGCTATTATGAACAAGTGTTGGCAGGGCTGTGGATAAAAGGGAACCGTTGTTAGGACTGTGAATTAGGAAAGCCACTATGGAAAACAGTACAGAGGTTCCTCAAAAACTTAAAAATAGAACCTGTTGTATGATCCCGCAATCCTACTTCTGTGTATTTATCTAGAGGAAATGAAAATAGGATCTTGAAGAGATATCTGTACTCCCATATTCATTGCAGCATTATTCACAATAGCCAAGATATGGAAACAACCTAAGTATCTGTCAATGGATGACAGATGTCAATGGATGAAGATGTGGTACATATACACAATGGAATATTATTCAGCTATGAGAAAGAAGGCCGTCCTGTCGTTTGTGGCAACATAGATGGACCTTGAGGGCATTATGCTAAGTGAAGTAAATCAGACGGAGAAAGATAAATACTGTATGATATGACTTATATGTGGAATCTAAGAAAGCTGAACTCATAGAAACAGTAGAATGGTAGTTATCAAGAGCTGAGGGCTGGCAGAAATGAGATGTTGGTCAAAGGGTACAGACTTCTAGTTATAAGATGAATAAATTCTGGGGATCTCAAAAAAAAAGGAGAAAGTTTCTGTCAATCTATCCTTAGGTTCACTGACTCTTTCCTGTATCTTTCCAATCTGTTCTTCTTGTTCTAGATACTCTTTTAAAGAGTTCTAGAATTTCCATTTTTTTATGTGAGCATGTTTCCGTTTATTCATTGAGCATAGTTATAATAGCTCTTTTAAAATCATTTCCTAACACCAACATCTGATTCTACAAGGATGGTATTAATTGCTTTTTTGTTTGTTTGGTTTCATTTTCTTGGCCTTTGTATGTCAAATAATTTTGGATTGTAGTCTTTATGTTATGGATTCTGTTATATTCCTCCATAAAAGGGCTGATGTGTTGGTGTTAGCAGGCAGTTAATTTGGTTGTACTTATACTTCAAACTTTATATCTTAGGAGGCAGTTCAGTTGTCAGTTTTTTCAGTCATTAGCTGGTATCTTTCCTGCACGTATGCACTTCATTGGTCAGTCAGTTGGTCTGCCAAAGATTTGGGCAGAGTTTCACGTAGGATTTATGACTTCCCCTATCTGACCCTCTTCATTCTGGAATTTCCTCCTTATTTTCCAGCGTTGCTGATTGCTTTGAAAGCTTCCTCCAGAAAAATAAAATAAATAAAATAATTTATAAATGTTTTTAATTCTTTTTTGCTTTTTATAAATAAGAAAGAATTTTCCTCTGGAAAGTAAAAACTGCAAATAAAAACTGTGATTCTGGGGGCCGGCCCCAAGGCTGAGTGGTTAAGTTCGTGTGCTCTGCTTTGGTGGCCCTGGGTTTCGCTGGTTCAGATCATGGACACAGACCTAGTACCGCTCATAGAGCCATGCTGAGGTGGCATTGATCCCTGAGAGATAGGAAACAGATTAGATGAGACCTGTGATTGCTCTAGCCTGGAGAGAATTTCTAGGCATGAAGCCAGGGCAGTAGAACCCAGGAGAAGCCAAGAGATCTCCCTGAATTGAGGAGACGGAGGTGGGAAGCTGAGGAGGTACCTGATACCCTGTGAATTAGGAGGTTTTCCATTTGGCTGACCATCTGTTACAGATATTAAGTTGAGGATCAGGTTGTTCCTTCAAGGTTTGTTTTTAAGATCTGTTGCGATCATTGTAGTCTTTATTCTAAGACTAATTTAGCACTACTGAGGTCTCTGCTTCTTGCTTGGAGTATACTAGGTCTCTACTCTGGTTGGATGGAACTCATATGTCTTCCACTCTGTATGAACCTTGGATTGTTCAGTTTTTAGCTCCCTGGCAGTTCTTTTTTCACCTGGCCTCATGAACTTTCACCCTTAGTATGTGCAGGTTAGTGTTAAGTCAAAGACTCAGTGGACCCCTATGTAGATGTCTGGAGTCTTTTTCTGCCCAACTTCCTCCTCTGGTAGATTATTCCAGTAATTCCTGCCACCTCTACTTTTCTTTTTCTTTTCTTTTTTTTTGTGGAGGAAGACTGGTCCTGAGCTAACATCTGTTGCCATTCTTCCTCTTTTTGCTTGAGGAAGACTGTCCCTGAGCTAACATCTGTGCCAGTCTTCCTCTGTTTTGTATGTGGGTTGCCACCACAGCATGGCTTGATGAGTGGTGTGTAGGTCAGCACCCAGGATTTGAACCCATGAACCTGGGGCTGCTAAAGTGGAGCCCGCAAATTTAACCTCTATGCCACCTCACCTATGCCTTTCTGAACCCCAGTCTTTGTCTTTTCAAGTTAGCAAGACTGCTCTACTCTGCTTTGAATCTCCCTGCCTGCAGCAGTGTCTAGAATGTCTTGGCACAAAGTCAAAGTGCTTATAGGGCTTATCTAGCTTGTTTCCTTCTCTCAAGGAATGCAAATCTATACTAATTGTTGCCCAATGTCTGGAAACTGTTGTGTCATGTATTTTGTCTAGTTTTGTAGTTGTTTACTGTCTGAGGATAAATCTGGTACTGGTTACTTTGTAATAGCTAGAGGCATAAATCCCATACTGCTGCATTGTTCTGGGAGGTTGGTAAAGACTTGGGTGGAGGAAGGAATCACAGTGAACCTCGGCCGATTTTATAGTTAATGGCCATTTAGAAATTTGTATGTTTGAGGGTCCTGGGAGTAGGTGACTTGGCAGTGGTTTGCCTTTTTCAGCTAGAACTATCAGATGAGATAATATAAATAGTAAAGCATTACCTAAGTGTGCTTATTATTTTTGGTTTACAGTAATTTATTGAATGTTTTTATAGGCTGTTTTGGCTTAGAATAGATTTTTGATTCTTGGAATTTAAAATGATAATCGTTGGATTGCCTTTATGGTGAAGGAGTTGGAGTTGGTGATGATGCTTCTATATTATTTCTAATCACCAAAAATTGGTTTCAGTAGGCTTTAATCTCATTGGAGAAGGACTGCTTCTCACAATTTATAATAAGGTCGGTCTGAGAATAATCTCACTTTGTAACAACAGTAAAGTAACTGGTAGAAAGACATATTTCCATAGAATGTATTGTGTCTCTATATTATTCTTGGGTTTTTGTACTCAGTGACTTGCACATACATACTCAGTGAAGATTTGATGTGTGAATCTTTGTTAAGACCATTGCACTTGTTGGTCAATCATACTGATTACTTTCTATATGTCAAACATGGTACTAGATGATGGAGAGGCAACAATAAAAGAAGTGGGAGATAGGATCCCTAATCAGAAGACTGCATGAAATGGCACATATATAAGGCAGCAAAATATTCTAGCAAAGATTGATGGAGTACAGATTGATTATATCAGCCCTCAGGCAGGTGTGGAGGGGCTGGATCTTGAGAAAGTTGAGGGATGTGCATTGATTGACAAAGAGGATAAGGGAGAATAAGTCTGTTCTAAAAAGAAGGAGTGGTGTGTTGCAGGGTGACAGCTGAGAATGACAAAATTGTTCTGTGGAAAGCAAGCAAACTAAATGGAAATTTATGTAGAAGATAGAAATTAGGTTGTAGAACTAGTTGGGGTATGCAGGATGTGGAAGATTTTGAGTGTTAGTCTGAAAAGAAAGACATTTCTGATTGCCCTACATGTTAAAAAGTAGACAAAATTAAAGAATTTCCTGTTTACAAAGCAAGTTTTATAGGTGCTGACTTATTTTAAGATGATCTGTGAAGCAAATTAAGACACTGAGTGTCACTGTGTTTGACCATAATTTGCAAAATGAAAACCCATTCCTTATTGGGATTTGAAAAGCACTGCTTGCAGAATAAGTGAATAACAAAAGTTTTACGTGTTGGGGCCGGCCCCGTGGCCAAGTAGTTAAGTTCGCGTGCTCTGCTTCGTTGGCCCAGGGTTTCGCCAGTTCGAATCCTGGTCGCGGACATGGCACCACTCATCAGGCCATGCTGAGGCGGCATCCCACGTGCCACAACTGGAAGGACCCACAACTAAGAATACACAACTATGTACCAGGGGGCTTTGGGGAGAAAAAGGAAAAATAAAATCTTTCAAAAAAAAAAGTTTTACATGTTATTATTGGCTATATAGGGGGAAAAAGGGATTTTTTAAAAAAGTATCTTAATGCTGACTGAAATTCGAGTGGGCTGAATTTCATGTATTTTTCTTTTGTTCCAGGTTGCTGCTTTTGCTAAGAGAACACCCATGACTCTGATGGTATTTTCATTCAAAATAAAGTACTCGATTGCCTTTATTGATTAACTGAACCAATTCAGGTTAGTACATTTTGTGGACATGATTTCTGTGTTCAAATTATATGCTAATATTTTGAGAAATGGATAATTTTTTGTTTATGTATTTAATTATTTTTTGGTGAGGAAGATTTGCCCTGAGCTAACATCTGTTGCCAGTCTTCCTCTTTTTTGCTTGAGGAAGATTAGTCCTGAGCCAACATCTGTGCCAGTCATTCTCTATTTTGTCTTGGGATGCCTCCACAGCATGGCAGATGAGTGGAGTAGGTCTGTGCCCAGTATCAGAACCTGCGAATCTCAGGCTGCCGAAGTGGAGCTGCCGAAGTGGAGTGCGTGGAACTTTAACCACTCAGCCATGGGGCCAGTCCTGATAATTTTGTGTTTAAAGCTGCATATGTATGTACCAGTGAAGTAGAAAAGGCAAGTCAGTCTAAACTGTATTGAATTTTGTATTAGTTAACATTTTCTGACTACCTACTATGTACAATCTGCAATGCATAAAATGAAAAATATTTTACTTCCTATTTATTAGTTTTGTACTTTAAAGTAAGGGACTGGATGAAACAACTTGTGGCTGAATA
Organism: Equus asinus; assembly: GCF_041296235.1. Taxonomy (NCBI): domain Eukaryota; kingdom Metazoa; phylum Chordata; class Mammalia; order Perissodactyla; family Equidae; genus Equus; species Equus asinus. The sequence goes on from NC_091796.1 coordinate 74,911,737, forward strand.
CAGTACATTGTACTTTTGGCATCATTGTGTGGCATATTTGGTGCTGAAAAGAACTCAAATTTTTTTGACGTTTTTGGTAGCTGACATTTAAAGATTTTATTCTTGTCCAGATCTCAGTCATACATTAAAATTTTTGTTTATTTGTTTTTATTGTTCAATCTATGAGTTTTGACAAATGTGTATTCATCACCATAATCTTGTAAATTCACTCATCTTACCTCTTTTAGTCAACCTTTCTGTCAATCTCAACCCCTAGCAACCACTAATCTATTTTTTGTCTCTATAGTTTGCCTTTTCCAATGTGTCATTTAAATGGATTAATTTGGTATGTAGCTTTTAAAATCTGGCTTCTTTCACCTAGCATAATGCGTTTGGATTCATCCTTGTTATGTGTGCCAGTACTTCATTCTTCTTTATTGCTGAGTAATATTCTACTATATAGATATACCAAGGTCATTTTATTCATTCACCAGCTGATGGACATTTGGGGAGTTTCTAGTTTTTGGTGATTATTGCAGTCAGACTTTGTTTTTTCTTTTTTCATTGTGATAAAATACATGCAAAATGTATCATCTTAACTATCTTACTGTCTTGACTTTAAGTGTACAGTTCAGTGGTATTAAATATATTCACATTGTTTGCAGCCATCACCACTATCCATCCCCATAACTCTTTTCATCTTGTAAAACTGAAACTCTATACCTATTAAACAATAACTCTCCAGTCTCTGCTTGCCCCAGCCCCTGGCAACCACTATTATTCTTTCTGTCTTTCTGATTTTGACTACTCTGAGTACTTCATATGAGTGGAATCTTACAGCTTTTTTTTGTGTTTGGCTTATTTCACTTAGCATAATGCCCTCAAGGTTCATCCATGTTAAAACATATTGCAGAATTTCCTTCCTTTTTAAGGCTGAATAGTATCCCATTGTAAGTATATACCACATTTTGCTTATCCACTTGATGGATGCTTGGGTTGCTTCCATGTTTTAGCTATTGTGGATAATGCTGCTGTGAACATGGGTGGACAAATATCTCTTCAAGATTCTGCTTTCACTTCTTTTGGGTGTATCCTCAGAAATGGAATTGCTGGATCATATGGTAATTCTACTTTTAATTTTTTGAGGAACCCCCAATGTTGTTTTCCACAGCCGCTGTACCATTTTACACTTCTACAAGCAGCATACAGGGTTCCAGTTTCTTCACATCCTTGCCAACACTTATTTTCTATTTTTTGATAGTAGCCATCTTAATGGGTGTGAGGTGGTATCTCATTGTAGTTTTGATTTGCATTTCCCTAATGATTGTAGATGTTGAGCATCTGTTCATGTGCTTGGTAGCCATTTGTATATTGTTTTTGGAGAAATGTCTACTCAGGTCCTTTGTCCAATTTTGAATCAGGCTGTTTGTTTTTTTATTGTTGAGTTTTAGGAGTTCTCTACATATTCTGGGTATTAATCCCTTATCAGATATATGATTTGTAAGTATTTTCTCCCAATCTGTGGATTGCCTTTTTATTCTGTCGATAGTATCTTTTTAAAAATTTTTAAAATTTTTTTATTTTTATTTTTATTTATTTATTTTTTAAAGATTTCATTTTTTCCTTTTTCTCCCCAAAGCCCCCCGGTATATAGTTGTATATTCTTTGTTGTGGATCCTTCTAGTTGTGGCATGTGGGACGCTGCCTCAGCGTGGTTTGGTGAGCAGTGCCGTGTTCGCGCCCAGGATTCGAACCAACAAAACACTGGGCCACCTGCAGCGGAGCACGTGAACTTAACCACTCGGCCAGGGGCCAGCCCCTGTAGATAGTATCTTTTGATGTACAAAATTTTTAAATTTTCTTGAAGCCCTGTTTGCCTATTTTTTCTTTTCTTTATCTGTGCCTTTGGTGTCATATCCAAGAAATCATTGCTAAATTCAATGTCATGAAGTATTTGTCCCATGTTTTTTTCTAAGAGTTTTATTATTTTAGGTCCTTGATCCATTTTGAGTTAATTTTTGTATATGATCTTAGGTGAGAGTCCAACTTCATTCTTTGGAATGTGGATATCCCGTTTTCCCAGCACTCTTTGTTGAAAAGACTGTCCTTTTTTCCCTATTGAATGGTCTTGACACCCTTGTCAAAAATCATTTGACCTTATTTATGTGAGGGTATATTTCTCACATTCTCTCCATTCTTCTCTTCCTTTGGTCTGTATGTCTGTCTTTATGCAAACGTAATCAACTGTTTTGATTATTGTAGCTTTGTAGTAAGTTTTGAAATCATGAAATGTGAGTCCTCCAGTTCTTTTGTTCTTTTTCCAGGATTGTTTTGGCTATTTGGAGTCTCTTGAGATTCCATATGAATTTTAGGATGGGTTTTTCTATATCTGCAAAAATGTCATTGGGATTTTGATAGGCATTGCATTGAATCTGTAGATTGCTTTGGATAGTATTGACATTTTAACAATAGTAAGTCTTCCAGTCTGTGAACATGGGATGTGTTTCACTTATTTATGTCTTCTTTAATTTCTTTCGGCAGTGTTTTGTGGTTTTCATTGTACAAGTCTTTCACCTCCTTGGTTAAATTAATTCCTGAGTATTTTATTCTTTTTGATGTTCTTGTAAATAGAATTGTTTTTATAATTTCCTTTTCAGATTATTCATTATTTGTGTAGAGAAATGCAACTGATTTTTGTGTGTTGATGTTGTATCCTGTTACTTTGCTGAATTTATTTATTAGTTCTAGCAGCTTTTTTGTGGAGTCTTTAGGGTTTTCTATATAAAAGCTCATGTTATCTGCAGAGATAATTTACTTCTTCCTTTCCAGTCTGGGTGCCTTTTATTTCTTTTTCTTGCCTAGTTGCTCTGGTTAGAGCTTTCAGTCCTGTGTTGAGTAGAACTGGTGAAAGTGGGTCTCCTTGCCTTGTTCCTGATCTTAAAGGAAAAGCTTTCAGTCTTTCATCATTGACTATGTTTGCTGTGAGTTTTTCATATATGGCTTTTATTACATTAAGGTAGTGTCCTTCTGTTCCTACTTTGTTGAGTGTTTTTATCATGAAAGGATGTTGAATTTTGTCAGATGCTTTTTCTGTATCAATTGAGATGATCATGTCCTTCATTTTGTTGATATGGCATATTATGTTAATTTTCCTATGTTGAACCATCCTTGCATGCTAGGAATAAATCCTACTTGGTCATGATGTATAATCCTTTTAATGTGCAGTCATACATTTTTAATATAAAAATACAATTCTATATTCTTTATTGTTATTTTATGTTGTTGTTGTTGTTAAAGAGACCACAGTGATTTAACTATTGCCTTTTTGGGCTGGGGTTGTATTTCTTTTTAAAAATGCCATTAAAAAATAACCAGAAAAAATTTAACAGGTCTTGTGGGTAGGGGAGAACAGACCTATACTTTATGATCATTTTTGAGTATAGGAGAAGTGGTGCAAAATTATTAGAAAGGGGATATGTTGGAACTTACGGTGTTTCCTGATTATAGAAAAATCAGGTAGCTTTCTTGAGAATAGTGTTAAATCAGAAATGTACTGGTAAGTTTGTATAGTTAACCCTTATACAGGTAGCTCTAAAAGTTACCTGTTTGGAAAAGTCAAGTAAATTACAAGAATTCTCCTATCTTAAAAATGTACTTAAATTTAAAGAGGGCAAAAGTTGGGCATGAAAAGTCAATTTAAACTTTCTTGATTGAATATTTGGGATAAAATTGATGGAAACTTTCTGTTCTCCTCCTTAGGGGAAATTAGTAATATAAAAATTAGCTATTTAGTGATCTCAAAAAGGCTATTTGAATATTTACAGTGAATCTTTGGTTCATTCTTTGCTACAGAAATAAAAAGATCTTCGGGAAAATATGCTATGACTCAGAATCTTGGTTTAGATTCTAGCTCCTAAGTCTGGACACTAAGAGTCACTGCAACTTTGAACTGTTCTCTTGTTTCTGAATATTTTTAGATAAATTATGTAACGTTCATAACATCCCTGTGGATAAGTGGTATCCTATATTGTGTTCTCAGGGAACATTACTGAAATGTAAAAACATTTTAGGCAGAGTGAGAGCGTTTTAGAGATGTTTGTGAGAAAATAATTTGTTCACTGGGCAAATGCAACACAGAGTCAAAGATGATGCTATGCCCAGAAGTCATGGTTTCTTCAGGGTTTGAGCTGTCCCTTTCATGAGTGTCATGTTAATTATATAAGTTGTCTGGGATAAGCTTTTAATACAACATCAAAGATATCATAACCAAAAGCCAAATATTTGGAAAAGGATGAATAACTAGCATGTGGGAATACAGATTCCATTTGCTGAGGATCATGGTATAAATATTTAAGGCAACTCTCATGTATTTCCTAAAATTTATTAGGATTTTGTGTACATACATACTTTTGAGTTTTCAGAAAAAGATAATTGAGTTTCTTGATGGCAATAATCATTTTAGATTTTGGTGTTTTCTGAAGGAAATATTCCTACAGCAAGTATTACTACTTGCCGAAAGAATGACTTAGTCTCACCCATCATTGGGCTACTTGGAGTTCATTAGTTACCTATGGAGTCCTTGTATCTGTAGATTCTCCAAGATTGGCATGGCAAGAAGTAGAAAGTGAGTTTTCTGAAAGCATGAGAAAATGGAATATATCAGAACTTTAAAAGCTGGTACTGCTCATAGAATTTTTACGTGACATGGACCTTGAGGAACATTTAGTCCAATGCCTATAGTTGTTTTGTAAATAGGAAAATGGAGACCCAGAGAGGTGAGGTGAAATGCTTTTAGTCACACAGCCAGCTGGAGACATGTAGTATAGCACTCATTTTGCTCATCACCCTGCCTGTCTTCATCCTGGGAACATGGCTAACATGGCTTGACCTAGGGTTGGGATAAAGTTAAATTGCTCAGTTAAGAATTGTTTACAAAACTCACTTTTAATTTCTTTTTCAATTGATTTTAAGTTAAAACAGGTCACAATTGAAATGGTAAGAGATACAGTCTTAATTTTCACACAGATGCAAAAAATATGCTGATGTTGAATTTATGTATAGCTAGAAAGATGTAACATAATTTTTTAACGACCTCAGAACATTTTTATGTAGCCTCGTTTAAAATGTCTAAAATTTAAATAAGACTCTTATTTTCTTAAATACTTTATATAAATATGGACTTTGGACTTCTGGTTTAAAATCTAAGTACCCTAAAATGATGGGTTAAATGCTGCTCTGGAGGATTTCATTTAATAAACATATTTACAGATGTAGTTGGTGAAGTTCAGAACTACCAAACAGTTTCCTTTCTTGCATGAACACTACTAGGCTTGGAAAATTAGCAGAAAAACTTTTTCGAGATACTATTATAGAAATGGAACATTTTAAAATAAAAATAAGAGTCAAACATATAAGTATTTACTTTTGGATATTTGATATGTAGGCATATTAAGGGATTGTGACTCAACTGAAGTGGTTTTAAGTTATACAGAAAGTACACCTCTTTGCTCTAATTTTTCCCTCCGAAACATCTTCTACTGATTGTATTGTACTAAACTTCATCCTGATCCCCTAAAAATCTCTTTAGCCCTTTAGGACAAAGGAGTCATCTTTTGAGAGAGAATTCTCCAGGAGTCCCTTGTGTTTTTGCACATCTTCTGAGCAGAAGCAGTGACAGCTTTTGTTGGGGGCTATCTTTTCAAGGAAAGTTGTACAGCAAACTGTTTAGAAAGATAGAAATAGTGTTTCTATGAGGACAGAGGACATATTTTCTTGCTGTTCAGGATAATCAAAGTAATCCTTTTTGGGAAAAGGTAGGGTACATTTGCTTGCAACTCCTTTAAAAGATTGGGGTTTTATAAACTCAGCTTTCTTCTCCAGTAATGCAACCCATTGTGTGTGTGGGTATCAACTGGCTCTCCTCTTGTTGTCTTTGAGGAATTAGAGTTTGGGGAATCCATGCAAATGATGATACTCTAGGTACTGCTATTGTTTTGAGTAGTAAACTCTTCTTTGCCTCTGGCGCAGGAGTGTCATATCTTCCACCAGGATTATCTGATGTTGGCTCACCAAATATCACTAACACAACCTATTGATAAGACAAAGCTGAGTTTATTACTTACTGCAGTAAAGGAGAGAACACCACCTTGAGAAAGCTTTGGTTATGTCTTAGAGAGGCTAGGTCAATGTCAAAATTTTAGAATTTGAAGTTTGGTTTAATTTGAGTCTTACAGTGGTGGTGGTGAGTCTTGATTATGATTGGGTAAGTATCATGATATAGAATTGGTGGAAACTGCAAGGCTGTTTAGAATTGTGGAATTGGGGGAAACTGCAAGGCAAGGATTTTGAAAACTGTTGATGACTCCTATTGAAGAGTTGATGGGTCTTTCCTGAAGCTTCTGTAATGAACAATCAAAGTTATCTCCCTGCAGGAGTCTCCTGGAATAGTAGAAGTATGCTGCTGAAGACATTGGATTAGTAAAGTCATGTTAATGTATATGGCAAGATGTATGTGTAGGTGTCTTAGTTTCTTAGGGCTGCTATAACAAATTACCACACACTTAGTGGCTTAAAACTATAGGTTCTAGGGAAGAATCCTTTCCTCTTTCTTCCAGCTTCTGGTGTTTACAGGCAGTCCTTGGTGTTTCTTCTTTTGTGGCAGCATAACTGTAGCCTGTACCTCTGTCTTCACATGGTGGTGTTCCCCTGTATCTGTGTCCTTATTTCCCTCTTCTTATAAAGACACCTATCATTGGATTAGGGCCCACCCTTATCCAGTATGACCTCATGTTGCCTTAATTACATCTGCAAACACCCTATTTACAAATAAGGTCACATTCACATGTTCCAGTGGTTATGAATTTTCGAGGAACACTATTTAACCCAGTACAAGGAGTAGGTAGTTGCAGTCCTCAGTGTCCAAGCTGTGTGTGGCTACATGGTTTTGGTTCTCAATATCCATGAAACTGTCGTAGGCTGATTGCTTAGCTTGCATGTAGGATAAAATCTCAGGCTCTTCAGAGTTCTTGACAACAGTATAATCTAGTGGAAAGAATACCAGTGTGGAAATCAAGGTGCCCTGGTTCTAGTTTCTGCCCTGCTGTTAACTAGCTTGAAAAAGTTACTATCTTCTCCAGCTGTTGGTTTCTCAATGGTTAAAAAGGGAGGCCTGGAAGAAGAGAAGAGGAATGGACCAAGTGATCTCTCATGGTCTTTCTAGCTCTCAGATTCTAAAGTTCTGTAGTTGTTGAGTGTCTGCTACATACCATATTGATAGTAATTTTGTTGGAGTGACAAAACAGAAAAAGGAAATAGAGGATGCTTTACTTGTGAATGTAGCCTTATTTATGTTTTGTTTACTTGGGTGAAGATCATTAATGAAGATACTGATATCGAACCTGAAGTGAGTTTGCTCACCCGTTGCACAGCAAGCCAATCTCTGACACCGGGTGTAGTGGAAGAAAGTAGGAATTTTATTATTGCACAGTGTTGAGCAAGGAGAGAGGGCAGCTAACGCTAAAATCCCAAACTCCCTGAAAAGGTAAAAGGAAGGGTTTTTATTTGGGGTTTTAGGTAGGGGAGGGAGAGCATATGGCCTTGCTGGTCGGAGCTTTCCCACCAGCCTGTCTTTGGCCTTGAGACTACTTGCAGAGAGGAGGGAGCCCGTGACCTAGCTAGTCAGCAGCTTTCCCACCAGCCTGTATCTCTTTGTGGGGCAGAGATAGTGAATCCAGGTGCTTATCCTTGGCGGTATCTGCCTCCATGGAGGATAGTGGATTCTGGAGCCAGGAAGCCAGGGAGTGAGCAGGGAATGAGTGTTTTGGTTTTAACCCCATATATGCTGGGTTTAATGGAGGGAAACTGATATCAGGATTGATATCAATATTAGGTAAACATGGAGTTAGCTCTGATCTCTCTTATATTTTGTTTTTCATTTGAATAGTGTATTTGGAAGGGAGACATTCTTTAGGTCAGTTAATTCACTTAAAGTTAGAAAAATGTGTTGTTGCTGCACTCTCTCAGCTGAATTCAGAAAGTGAAATAACCTTTTCTGAAGTAAGCATGAGATTGTAGCTCCGCCTTCATTGCCCACATTTCTCTGTCATTACATTCCTGTGGTCCAGGGATCTTAGAAAAATTCTTACCAGAGAATGATAGTAGTCCCGTGGGGTGGAGCAGGGTGCTGGAGTTCTAGATGAAGTGATTCTTCCTCCACTGAATATTTCATAGGTTTTGAATAGGTCCCCGCAGTATTGTGTTTGAATTCTTTCTTTGAATAATGTTGAAAATACATAATAATTACTTCATAGAGATATTGTGGGCACTCAAAAGGAAATTCTGTAGTAATACTAAAACCACCTGTGGTTCTGTATGTGCTTGTTCTTTTCTAGCTACGAATTAACAGTGTCTATATATTCGTGATAAGTATAAATACAGATTGAACCAATATCTGTGGATTTGGATGGAAGTGACTTAAGTGGAAGAAAATAGGGATTTTTGATTCACAACACTTGAATTTAAGGATCTGCCAGCATGCAGCTCTTTAATTTCAGACAAATTTTACCAAGCATCAGTGCTTTCATAGTGGGTGTTTGAGCAATTCAGAGACTATCACTAGATGTTGTAACAATGGTGATTTTTTTTCATTTTTTAAATTTTGGAAGGCCTATTAGAATATAAAATTTGTAGTAACACTGTAGCAATACCTGAAATAAAGTATATTAAGATGGACAGAATATAGAAACTAACTTAAGTAGATGCTATAATTATGATAATAAAAAAGACATACCTCTGGATCATATTTTCAATTCACATTTCCATCCTTCAATGAAAAGAGTAGGAAAATGTATTACTTTTTTTTTTAATATACTGTCTACATCAGTAAGAATAATTTGACCTTTAAAAGTCAGTATTTTTTGACTTGTGGGCTGTTTTGATGATTCCTGGGAAGGCGTTTTTTTTTTGGTGGGGGATGGGCGTGGTGGTTGATCATTCAGGTTGGGATTAACCTTTGTTCCCTTGTAATTTTCCTTCCTCACTTTAGACTTTGAAGTTGGTCTACTGATATTACCAATGAGGGAAAGTTCCTCCAACTTATAAGAAATATTTTCCAGTTTCAGAGAATTATAAATTGGCAAAGAATAAAAAGAAGGGTATGGATGTGTTTGATTTCTTTACTTTTATGGTTTGGAGTTTTCACTTTCTTTGTACTGCTTATTTTTTGTTGGATTCATAGATGCTTGAGAAATTAGAGGAATCCTTGCCCTCCCCATCACCCCCCACTACTAATGCAGCCCCATAGGAAAAAAGACGAAAGAAAGAAAGAAAACCATGTTGAACACTTTTTTTTCTTGAACACCTATTCTGAATTAATGGATTACTGTGTAAGTTGTTTGGTTGGAGGTTTTTTTTAAAAAACAGATTTTATTTCTTAGAGCAGTTTAACTTTCTAGAAAAATTGAGCACAAAGTACAGAGTTCTCCTGCATTCTGCATGCTTGCTATAACTGCTTATTACTTCTGGGAGGTTCCCTTCCCCCTCCCCCAATTCTTTTGGATTTTGTGGAGGGTTTTTTTTTGGTGAGGAATATTGGCCCTGAGCTAATATCCATTGCCAGTCTTCCTCTTTTTGCTTGAGGAAGATTGTCCCTGAGCTAACATCTGTGCCACTCTTCCTCTGTTTTGTATGTGGGACCCGCCAAAAGATAGCTTAATGAGCAGTGTATATGTTCCCACCCAGGATCTGAACCTGCGAACCCAGGCTGCCAAAGTGGAGCACGCAAACTTAACCATTACGCCACCTGGGCGGCCCTGGATTTTCTGTGTGGATGGTCATGCCATCTGTGATCAAAGACAGTTTTATTTTATTTTTTCCTAATTTGTATATCACGTATATCTTTTTCTTTGTGTTTTGTTTTTTGGTGAGGAAGATTCTCTCTGAGCTAACATCTGTTGCCAGTCTTCCTCTTTTTTGGTTGAGGAAGATTAGCCCTGAGCTAACATCTGTGCCAGTCTTCCTCTTTTTTTTTTTTTTTTTTTTAAAGACTTTACTTTTCCTTTTTCTCTCCAAAGCTCCCCTGGTACATAGTTGTATATTTTCAGTTGTGGATCCTTCTAGTTGTGGGATGCCGCCTCAGCATGGCTTGATGATCGGTGCCATGTCTGTGCCCAGGATCTGAACCGGCAAAACCCTGGGCTGCCTCGAACCCTGGGAGTGAACCCTGGGAGCACACGAACTTAACCACTCGGCTATGGGGCCGGCCCCCAGTCTTCCTCTTTTTTGTATATAGGTCACTGCCACAGTGTGGCTTGACAAGCAGTGTAGGTCCACACCTGGGTTCTGAACCCATGAACCTAGGCCACCGAATTGGAGTGTGATGGACTTAACCATTACGTCACAGGGCCAGCCCCATATCCTTTTCTTGTCTTATTGCATTAGCTAAGATGTCTAGTATGATACTGAATAGGAGTGGTGAAAGGAGAAATCTTTTCCTTGTTCCTAATCTTAAAGGGAAAGTATCTAGTTTCTTGCCATTAAGAATGATGTTTGCGGTGGGTTTTTTGTAGATTTTCTTTATCAGCTTGAGGAAGTTCCCTTCTATATCTATTTTGCTGAGAGTTTTTTATCATGAATGGGTGTTGGATTTTATCAAATTCTTTTTCTGCATCTGTTAACATCACATTACTTTTCTTGTTTAGCCTGTTGATGTGATGGATTATAGTAATTGATTTTCAAACGTTGAATCTGACCTGTATACCTAGAATAAATCCCATTTGGTTGTGGTGTATAATTTGATTTCCTAATATTTTTTGAGGACTTTTGCATCTGTGTCCATGAGAGATGTTGGTCTGTAGTTTTCCTTTCTTATAATGCTCTTGTCTGGGTTTAGTATTAAGGTAATGCTGGACTCATAGAATGAGTTAGGAAGTTGTTCTCACTGCTTCTGTTTTCTGGAACAGATTGCAGAAAATTGGTATCATTTGTTTCTTAATTGTTTGGTAGAATTCCCTAGTGAAAATACCTGTGTGTGGAGCTTTCTGTTTTGAGAGATTACTTTTATTCAGTTTCTTTTATCAGTATAGGCGTATTCAGATGATCTGTTTCTCCTTGTCTGAATTTTGGTAGATTGTGTCTTTGAAGGAATTGGTCTGTTTCCTCTAAGTTATCAAATTTTGGGGCATAGAATTATTCATGATATTCCTTTGTTATCCTTTTAATGTCCATGAGATCGCTAGTGATGGCCCTTCTTTCATTTCTGATATTAGTAATTTGTTTTTTCTCTCCTTTTTTCTTGAGAAGCTTGGCTAGGGGTTTATTCATTTTATTGATCTTTTCAAAGAACCGCCTTTTAGTTTTATTGATTTTTCTCTATTTACCTATTTTCAATTTCACAGGTTTCTGCTCTGATTTTTATTATTTCTTTTCTTTTGCTTATTTTGGATTTAATTTGCTCTTTTTCTAATTTCCTAAGGCAGAAGCTTGGGTGATTGATTTTAGCTCTTCTATTTTAATATATGCATCCAAAGTGATCTAAATTTTTCTCTGAGAGAGCAAAGCAATACTGCATATGCTGCATCCTACAAATTTTGATGTTTTATTTTCATTTTTATTTAGTTTAAAATATTTTTTAATTTCTTAAAACTTTTTCTTTGACTCATGTTATGCGTGCTGTCAACTTCCAAATATTTGGGGATTTTGTAGCCTTCTTTCTCTTACTAATTTCTAGTTTAATTCCATCGTGGTCAGAGAGCATACTTTGTATGAGGTCTATTCTTTTAGATTTGTTCAGGTGTGTTTTCTAGCCCAGAATATAGTCTGTTTTGGTGAATGTTCCCTTTGTGCTTGAGAAGAATGTGTATTCTATTATTATTGGATGAAGTAGTCTATAGATGTCAGTTAGATCTAGTTGCATGATGATGCTGTTCAGTTCAGTGATATTCTTTCTGATTTTCTGCCTGTTCTGTCAATTACAGATAGAGGCGTGTTGAAGTCTCTAAATATAATTGTGAATTCATGTCTTTCTCGTTGCAGTTCTACTAGTTTTTACCTCATGTATTTTGATGCTTTGTTGTTAAGTCCATACTTAGAGGGATAGTTATGTCTTCTTGGATAATTGACCCTCTATCATGAAATTCCCTTCTTTATTGCTGGAAATTTTCCTTGTTCTAAAATCAGCTCTTTCTGAAATTAATATCAATACTCTAGCTTTCTTTTGATTAGTGTTAGCATGGTATATCTTTCTGCGTTCCTTTACTTTAATCTGTCTGTGTTTTTATATTTAAGTGGGTTTCTTGTAGGCAACATAAAGTTGAGTCTTGTCTTTTGAATCATTCAGTCTCTGTCTTTTAATTAGATCATCAGTGTTTAAAGTAATTATTGATATACTTGGATTAATATCTACCATATTTTTAACTGTTTTTCTATTCCTTGCCCTTGTTCTTTGTTTGTGTTCCACTCTGTTTCTAGTTTCTCTCATTTAAATTGAGCTTTTTATATGATTCTGTTTTCTATCCTTAGTAAGTGTATCATTATACCTCTTTAAAAATTTTTTTCTAGTGGTTGTTGCAGAGTGTGCAATTATACACTTACAGCCAATCCAAGTTCACTTTCAAGTAACACTGCACTGCTTCATGGGTACTGTAGGTACCTTATACAGAGTATTCCCAATTTCTCTCTCTCATTCTTTATAACATTTTGTCATTCATTTCATTTATCTATAAGTTGTGATTACCGAATATATTATGCTATTATTTTGAACAAATTGTTATCTGTTAGATCAGTTAAGAATAAGAATAATAAAAGATTTAATTTTACCGTTATTTATTGCTTCTGTAATGCTTTTTGTTCCTTTATGTAATCTGTGTTTCTGACCTATATATTTTTCCTTCTCTGAAGAACTTTTAATATTTCTTGCAAGGCAGGTCAGTAGGCCTTCAGTTACCTCAATTTTTGTTTGTCAGAGGAAGTGTTTCTTTCTTTTTCATTTTTGAAAGATAATTTTGCTGAATTCAGAATTCTACCTTGGTGGTTTTTCTTTTAACAACTTAAGTATTTCATTACGATCATTTTGCTTGTATGTTTCTGAAGAGAAAGTTTGATGTAATTCTTATTTTGCTTCTCTCTAGGTAAGGTTTTTGTTTTTTTGTTTTTCTCTTGATTCTTTCCAGTTTTTCTCATCTATTTTTCTGCAATTTTATTTTGCTATGCCCAGGTGTAAGTATTTTAGTGTTTATTCTACTTGGTGTATTCTGAGCTTCCTGGATTTGGTTTGGTGTCTATCACTAAGGTATTCTTTTTCTGTTACAGTATTGTTGATTTGTAGCATTTCCTTTTGATTCTTCTCTTAGAGTTTCCACCCATCTGTTCTTGCACGTTGTTCACTTTTTCCATTAGAGTCGTTAGCATATTTACCATAGCTATTTTTAAACCCACTGACAATTCTAAAACCTCTGCCATATCTGAGTCTGATTTTGAGGCTTGCTTTGTTTCTTCAGATTGCGTTTTTTGTCTTTACAATTCTTTGTAATTTTTTTGTTGATAGCCAGACATAATATATTAGGTAAAAGAAACTGAGGTAAACAGGCCTTTAGTGTGAGGTTTTATGTTAATCTCACCAGGAGTTGGGCTGGGTTTATTACTGTTGGCTGTAGCTGTGGTGTCAGAGGGTAAAATTTCTGGTAGTGTCCTTGTTTTTGTCTGCCCTGTTGTCTTGATTTTGTAGAGAATCCTTAAATAGGGTCTGAGACTTGCAGTTCTTTTGCTTGTAATGCCCTGTTATTGTGCAGGAGTTGTATTGATGTGGTGGTAAGGGGATGGGAGTTCTGTAGTCCTGTGATTAGTTCTCAGTCTTTTAGTGAGCCCGATTTGGGGATCTCCTTCCCCATGTTGAAGGATGGAGGGGGCTGGAGTTGTGTATTTCCTTTCCCCAGGTTGTTAGACACTGTAAAACCCTGGTAGGTTAGGCTCTGTTAAAATAGTTTCCTTTTCAGGATGGCGCTTTGAAGAAAAAGAGAGAGCCCTGGGAATATTTCAAAATGGTTACTTTTCCCCTCTCCCTGCTGGAAACAGGAAGGAATTTTTCTCAGATCTTTACTGTGAGAACCTGGTAGGGCTCCTGGAGGTAAAACTCAAGCAAGTGTGGAGCCCTCTTAAAGACTGGGTCCCAGTCACTCTAAGCTAGTCTACACTGAGCCTCCAGCAGTTGTCAGTTACTGTTGAAAATGTTCCTCCTGAAACTGGCTCCAGCTGAGGACTACGCTCCTGGGCTTTTACTTTGTACACACTGTGATTTTCTGTATCTGCCTGCCTGTCTATTCAGTTTTCAAGGTAGCAGTTTGCCCTCTGACCTCAGTTCTCTAATGATTCTAATAAGAGTTTCTGGTTTTCATTTTTTTTATCTTCCTTTTTTGTTGTTGTGAGGACAGGAATGATGAGTTCCAAGCTCTTTATATGTTGGACCTGATTGAAGATTATTTTTGACGATTTCGTAATGGTAAAGACTTGGTATAATACCCTTTCTCTGATTTGTCAGTATTACTTATTTGGAATTTTATTTCCTTCTGGCATCAATTTTGTACATTTTGAGGTAGTATATTCTAATTTGCAAGAATGAGTAAAGAACTTTTCCAGAGGGAAGCTGATCTTAGGACTGATTCTTGTTATATGTGAGATGATTCATTCTTAGCCCATGTACTGTTCTTTTTTTTGCAAGTGTAGTTTGAGGGCAACAGCAACCTTTGTTTCCTATGTTGATAGTGAAAGTTTCATTTTTACTCTTATGAGTCATACAAAAATTACTTTATTTATTTTTGCAGCCTTTTTAGCTGTAGGGGCATGTCAAGTTTCACTAATTTGTACTTCTGTAATTATAATGATGATGCTGAGGATAGTTATTAAAACTTTGTGCTGATACTTTGGATTTCTGGAATCATTTAATTGGATGACTCATTTAGATTGGGTGTCTTAATTTAATTAGTACACTGCCCACTAATTATCTTTATGAGCAGAGAATAGGGTAATGTTAGTTTTTACATTTTCTGTGATGTTGTAAAAAACTAATGCACATCATGAATTTAGTGCTTAGATATCTTGGTGGAAATTGAAGTATAAAAAGAGAAATTGGTGTAAATTATATGTAAAATGTCGTTTTCTTTTGAAAAACCTTCACATTAAAAAAATCACTGTTATAATTTAGACAGCTTTTTATTAAAAGAAGAGAATCACCCTTAATTATACCAGTTTAACATGACTGTAGTTACCGTGTGGGTGTCTGTACCTTCTAGTCCTTTTTCATATGTAGATTTTTTTACATAGTTGTGATCATAATTTGTTTTTGAATTTGTTCCTTTCTTTTTGCATTTAGTAGTGCGTTTTCTCATTCTGCATCATTGTGTTTTTATTATGTAATGTTTTTTCATTGAGTAAGGTACTGTTAGGTTGGTCAGATTGACAGTTTATTGTTCCCATCATGGCGAGGAACTGTGTGTGCATTTAGCTTGTCCATGTCTTTTGATTTAGCTTTTCTATGTTTGTGCCATTTCCTTGCCTAGATTTTCAGAAGTCTCAGTCTCTCTCTCTCTCTTTCTTTTTCTTTCTTTTAAAGAGTATTTTATGGTCTCTTTCACAGAGCTAATTAACTTTTATTGGATCTTGAAAAATGGAATTTTTTTCATATGATTAGAAAACAGTCTGTTAAGACCTACATTGCCACAGTGATTCACACAGTTCTATTCTAAAAAATTGAAATTTGTAACTAAGAGATGAAAATGATCTTCCAGATGTGTCAAACTTGGTATTCTAGTCTCTCACCCTTAGGTTATAAATTGTTGTTAATCAAATATTTTAATATTTTATGTTAAACTTACAAATTGAACTTTTCCGTATTGATTTCATATATGTGGATTTAATTTGATGTCTTGTCAGGATTCCTTATTAGATTTCTCTGCATTCTTCTGACTTTTCCTCTGCCCTATCTAAACTTGTGTTTAGAGCTAAATTGAGTCTAGCCATTTGGGTGGAAAGTCAGTACTAAGAGAAACTTCTGCTGAGTCTGATAGTTCTGAACTCATCTTCTCACTCATAAAAATCTATCAAAGGACTGTTTTAAGATCTACTATACTGTATAATCCCTTCTTGCTTTCTAAGTTAGACATTTTATAAATGCATTTAGCTTTTTTTTTTCTTACTGTTGTTTTCTTCAAGATATTTTACTATGATTAGAAAAAAAATCATCCTTCTGCTAACACCTTGGTGAGCCCAGGGGAAGAAAAGGATTATACAGAATCATTGGGTTCATTTCATTGTAAAAGCAGCAAAATTCCTTAATTGGAATTTGTTGTTCTTCTTTGCGATTTGTTCATGGAAGATAGGATTTAAAAAAAAAATATGACTTAGGAATATTTGTATTGGTGTGGGATCTAAAGTGATATGTACAAGGATTCATCATATTTCTTTCTCTCCTTCCCCCCTTCTTTCCCCTAGTCTTGCTGTCTTGCCTTTTCTCCAACAAATTTAATGAACAACGATTATGAGTTTGGGATACAAAATAATGAAGGCCTTGCCTTTAGGAAGTTGATAATATAGTATGTGAGCTGGAAGTGTAAGTTAATAATTGCAGTACAAGAAGTCCCCTAATTTTCTATATAATAATATATTCCCCAAAATGTGTTTGAAAATAATCAGAGAGGTAGGAGGTGTTTGGGTGTTTATGGATAATTATTCCACAGAGCTAAACTGTATTATTATAAAATATCTAATTCTAGTTCTTGGGCATGCTGTCTCCCTTGGGACCAGAAATCCTAGTTGGTGTATAACATCAAGTATCTGGATGGGATTGCTAAACATCTTTGCGGCTGAGCAAATGGATCTTGGCCCCAGCCTTCTTGTAGAGGGGAGATGCAGGCTCTGGGATTTGAGCCCTGTTGCTGGGATGGTAGGTATATGAAACTGAGAGGAAAAGAATCTTTCTCACCCTGCAGTGACAGTATGAGCTAGGTGTTTAACAGGTGCCTCACACTCATCTATTTGATTGTCCAGGATCTGCTTCCAACTCTACGACACCTGTAGCTCTGCACTGTCCCTGTCTCAAGGGAGAAATCAAGGACCAAGGTAGATTGGGGGATGAGTTAGGCCAGACAAGAGAATACCTACCTTACAGAACATTAGAGTGACAGCTTCATTCACCCCTTCACCCTTACCCGTTCCCAGCTTCTGTGTTTCTGTGGCCAAGGCTTTCTCTGTAGCAGGACTGGGAAATGATGTAGGAATAACTTTTTTTCATCATAGGCCAGCATAATAGCAAGTGTTGCCCTAAACTCCAGGGAGGCCTGGCTTCACACTTCTCCCAACTCCTTAGCATTGTGATATGCCAGAGCTTCATGCAGTAACTCAAAAGCATCATTAATAAGGTGATGTCTAAAAGACTGAATTGGATGCTTTGAAGGTAGTTTGAGGGTGTTAGTCTATAATGTGTGAAATGTGTTGAGCTGTGTGAAATTCAGTCCTGTGAAGCCTGCTTAGTGTGGTAAGTACAGTGGAAATATCTGTAAAACTTGGTAGTAGCATACAGAGAGAGGTAGTAAATTGTGCCTAGAAGGTAGCAAAAGGGTTCACAAAGGAGGGGATACTTGAATTCTTGAGTAAACAGGTGGCTTTAGAAGTAGATGTAATAGTGGAAGTTTCCGCCTGATAATACTGAGGTTTTGAAACCTTACTCAAATCAGAAAGGGCTCTGGTCCAGAATACATTATTTGGGACTAAGCTCTCCCAAATATCTTTATACCCTAATTCTTTATGCACAAAGTTCAGCAACTTCTAAGCTACTGTTAGTAAAGTTTCATTGTAAATTATACACTAGATGATTGAATGTTTTTTAAATGAAGCAGTTGATAATTGAACTTTTATGATGATTCAGGTACTCTGTTGAATGCCCGAGACACCCACACGGATAAAACATGAATTAAAATCTTAAGGAAGCAAAAGTCCAGAAGAAGGACAGAAATCTCTACAGTTATGACAAATAGGGAACTGTGCTCCTACAAAATGTGCTTTGTAAGCGTAGGGAGGGAGTGATGATTCCACTGGAGTGGAGAATTAGAGAGTTTGAGAATGGTGCTGAAAGGAGATGGCAGTTGAGTTGATAGCAGACATAATTTTTAAAGCTGAGCTTCAAGTACCAGGTCCCTAAGGTTTCTTTAACTCTAGACTTCTCTGGTTAAGTTACAATCTCCTATAGCATTCAGTTACATATCTGTACAAAGATTATTACTACCTTAAATAAGGACCCTGAGATTTTGCATGGTTCAGGAGCAACAAAGCAAAATTATCTTTTCTTTGGTATGTTATGCTTACTAGCAACATTACTGTAACCACTACTATACTACCACTACTGCCATTGCAACTACTTCTACCATTTCTATTACCACTATTGTTAGTACAACTTTCTAATACTGTTACCCTCCTCCTCCTTCTACTACTACTACTACTTCTACTACTTCTACTAGGTAAAAACTACTTGTTTTTAACAGGAACCACTTTAAGTTCTTTACTGATTTAAGATGGCAGATTATATCAATTTTTAGGAAGAATCTTCAAGAGTATTTGTTTAGAAAAAAGTGACTTTTCACAAAAACTTAACAAAATTATCCCCATTTTCAAAAAGTATTGTGATAATTCAAGTTCTAGTTATGAGTGATTATCCTGTTTTCCCTTTCTTTATGTTTCCTAAGTATTATTTTATGCATGATAATATGCTTGAATTTCTATAATTAGATTTATTCCAAATAAAAATCAACCTAGCTATAAGACTTTTCTCTACTTAAATATAGGTTTTTTTGTTACTCATGAAGATTCTGAGTATTTCTCTGACATTCACTTCAGTCAGGCTGTTTGGGTGAGTTCTAGAATTTCTCTAGAGAGCATAATCTATGAAGCTAGGCAGAAGTGGTCTGATTCGTGAATTGGATTACCAGCTGTGCTTGCATTGTTAACTTAGATGTTAAGTTCCTACATCTGTAAAGTGCAGACAAATAATAAATGTGGAGTCTTTAGCATATGCTTTGCATGAAGTAATGGCTCAATAAAGTTAACTCTTAATATTGTTAACTGAACAAGAGTTCTTAGGTCTTTGGCCTTAAACATAGAGACTTTGGAGACTGTGAATACCTTGGAGTCGCCTTAAGCCAAGACTAGATTCTAGCAAGCACCTTTTTATTTAGTCATTTGTTCATTGAGCATATATTTTTCCATTCTTTTAACTTTAGCAAAATACTTAGGTCAATTAATTTCATTTCTATGCATATACACTTATACAGAGAAGATGGCCTATAGAATGGCCTATTCTGGGTGTTCGTTTCTGATCTGAAGCTAATCAAGTGCCTACAGCCTTTGCTGAATTTTTTTTAAAGGACCCTGATATTGTAAAACAGTAGGACAGAGGAAACAGACTCTTGGTATACCTCTAAATTCTGGCATAGGATGAGGCCACAGGGTTGTTCGATTTCCCTATGAAGTAAGCATAATCATATAGTGAGAGTTGATGAGAGAACCTTTTTCACAGCTTCTAGTCTGGGTAAGTTTGGCTCATTTGGGATAAGATAGAGGAATCTGAACTATAGAGCCAAACTACAACCGATGTCTTTTTTTATAAAATGTTTTTAAAGAAGTTCTAGATTTAAAAAGTACCTTGTCTTAGATGTTATCAGGCATCAGTGATAACTGATGAAGACAGCAGAAAAAGAGATGAATGTAACCAAATCTAGATTATGTCTGCTGTAATCGTTTTAGTCAGAAGATCTAGGTTGTAGAACCAGGTCTGTAAAATGGGGACTCCATGATAGTCAAATGCTTGAGGGCTTTGATTTTTCCTTGTCTTTCTTCTTGGGCAGTGGAGGTCGGAAACACAGTCACAGTCACAGAAACCTTTGTATGTATAGTTAATATTCTGAAAAGAGACTTTCAGTCCTCCATCCCAGATAGGATCTATCTTAGGTACTTAAATTTTTAGAGCAATAACATTACTATGCTTTAGGTTCTGAGTTGCAGACTTGGAATTTGATATAGGCAATTATAGAATAGAAGATAAATCTTATTTTAAAAATATTTGTTACTTACTGTGCCCCCCCCACCCCCCCCAGTTAGTAGTGACTTTAGTATGGAAACATTCTTAAAAATCCTAAGATAGTTATACTTATGTGAAAGTTTAATTTATTGTATACACGTTGTATTTTGGGGGTTTTAAAAAAGAACTACATGTGGAAAGGTATGGCTTTAAAACTAATTTGATTCTTTTACACATCAGTGTTATTTGACAGTCTTTCCAGTTGTAATTGAAAGTAGAGTTTTTAATTGATTTAATTCTAGATTCTAGAGGATGCTTTACAGAACACCTAGTTAGTCAGTCAGTCGAGTGGTACTTTTCATATGTGTTGTTAAGTTAAAAACGAAATTTGTAGAGTGATAGCATTATATAATGACACTTGATTAAGGAGATTGTATTAGTTGACAGCCTTAGATAAGCTTTTCCTAATCACTCAGTCTAAAATAAATATATAGTTGCTTTTTATCATGTCATCTTATGTATCACACTGTTGTTCTGTGTGTGTGGTGTTTGTATTTGTTTATTGACTATTTTCTTACTGGAATGAAAGTTCCATGAGGAAATTTTCTTTTCCTTTTCATCAAAACATTTAGTAAATGCCTAACTGCACATGGCCTGAGCTATGTATGGGCTGTTAAAGGCTTGAGTGCCTGGCTAAAACCAGGAAAACTGCTATCCCTTTTTCACGTTCATACAACAGCTACTGCTTATAGTTGGGCCAGTCCTGTGGCCTCCGCAGGAGGGGATAATTATCCCAGAGCAACGATCTGCTGAACTGGAGTGGAGCCAGCGGTAAGGGCACTGAGCCAGCCCTTCCAGCCACCCCTTCAGGATATGTCCTGAGCACCCAAAATAGCACCTGACACATAGTAGATGGTCAATAAATGTTTGATGAATGGAGGATTTTCTTTTCTTTCTTTTTATTTTTTTGCAGGGAGGAGTGGCATGGTTCAGATTTGAGTGATATCTAAATAATATGTAAATATAATTCATCTTCATGAAGACTATGCCAGGAAAATATATTTGCATAATAAAGGAATACATTTCAACACTTCGAAGAATTAAGAGCTCAGTTTGAAGTCTTGCTAGTTTTCATCATTGTAATCTGTTAAAGGAAAATATGAATTGATAAATTTAGAATTCAAGAGAAATTTTGATTGGTGAAGTGATAATACATTTCTAATAAAATTATAAATATAATTAAAATTTTACAAAAACGTCAATACCATGAAATCACCAAAAGTTAAAAAGTTAAAGCAAGATCTCTGAAGTGTAGACCTTTATTCTAGAATTTGGAGAAGAAAAGGAATATAAATTAGGTTATAAGTAGGATAGATGTTGCCAAAGCAGGCCAATCTGAGGTCAAATGTTGCCAGCTAGGATAAATGCTGTGGAACAGATGTTAGATGGAGGACATGGGAAGCAATACCTGCTACCTGTTGTTGAATTAGACTGTATTGGATCTGCCGTGTTATCTCCTTAAGTGCAGTGACTAAGTTCATTTTGTTCATTACTATTGCCAGTGTCCGGCATGGTGTCTGGCACTTAGTATTCTCTGTACAAATTTTTTTTGTTGAAAAACTGATTTAATCTGTAGGTAGTAAATTCCTGAGAGCTGACTTTAGACATTTTTAGAAGTGTCTTTAATCTCAGATTGCCATAGGTTTTTAGCCATAGCTTCTATATCATTTTTCTTTGAGTTTCTCTTAACCTTTTGGGGTGAAGTATAGAATTTGTGGCTATGGTCTTTGCTGATAATATGCTTTAAATTATTTTCTGCTATGTTCGTATCTTGTCTACAGCTGGACCCTTATTTTCATGAAAGGCAGAGGACAAGCTTCTCTAGTTTTTTGAGTTCTGGTAGCTGAAATTTGAGTCTATGACGAGTGCGCTAATCCCAAGTTAGAAAGTCTTGTATTTATTTTCTTAGTGAAGTTACTTTAAATAAAGTTCTGAAGGGTTTAATTGTCCTGCTAAAGAAATCTGTATTACTTAGTTATGTAAATTATGATGATTGACTCAAGGGGTTAGGAATGAGCCATCAAAGCTTCTGGCTTCCAGTCAGTGATTTCAAACCTTTTTTGTGTTGGTGGCATTGAAAAAATCACTGAATCCTTGCTGGACTTGAGGAAACTCACGGAATTGCTGTTTCTTGTATTTTCATAGAATGAAAGAGGTGGATTAAAGTGCCCTTTTACCAATGTAAATAAGAAAAGGACTTAGTCTAGATTTCCTTCTAGGCTTTTATTTCATTGACAGTTTTTTTTTTTCCTTTCAAAGATATACTCCTCTCATGTTAATACATCTTAAAAATTGATGAGTACACTTAATATGTTAGTGTGCCTCTCTGCACCCTGAATAGCTCTATTAAATCAATGATGATTTTAAGCAAGCATTTAACGTATTATTAATGGTGTAATGTATGTCAACTGAAACAATCTTTCTTGAGGGGAAGGGGGTTGAAGTTTACCACGCTGATTATACTTGTGAAATAATAAATAAAAGATTAATCCTATTATCAATGCTTGTTCTAATTAAAACCAAAGTAACTAGTAAGAGATACTGTAAATACTAGGTGAAAGCCTTTTAAGAAGAATTAACACAAGTTAAGGCTAAAATGTTGCCAGGGGTGGTGGGATTGTTTGATAGGTCCAGGTTTCAAGCTCTGTATTTTGTGTGTTCTGCACAGTGTTTGGCACGTATGAGGTACTCAATAAATAGTGAATGACAAATAAATGCTAGTTTATTAGCTTGGGGGTTTCAAAGAAGACGGGAGAAGGAACAGAGAGTTGCCTGAACTGTTAATCGTAAAGAACCAGAGATCATATAGACTGGTGCTGTCTAATATGGTAGCCACTAAGCTGCATGTGGCAATTTAAATTAAATAAAGTTAAAAATTCAGTCTCATTAGTCATATTTTGAGGGCTCTGTGGCCACTTATGGCTAGTGACCACCGTATTGGATAGTGTAGATATATAACATTTCCTCATTGGTGATATAGACATCTTCTCTTACAGATTTTAATGATCCCGATAATTATAATTTTTAAGATAAGATTCTCAGTATTTTTCAGTAAGATATTTGTAGTATTAAATTTATTTTGATGATTCTATTATATCATGGGTACTTCACTAATTTTTATTTGTTATTCTGTGTTTTTAAATGTCACTTTTCTCTAATTTTGAGACTAGCTCCCATTTTATAATATAAATTAATGGGAAATTTTGAGATGGTAACTAGAAATTGTCAGTTTAACAGAAATTATGGTTAACAAAGAACGTTAATTCTGTTAAGTGAGGTAATGAATACAGTGAAAATTTCTTTTAAGGCTTTTACTATCAGTATTTTAGGAATATGGGTCTTTTAAAGCATCCCCTCTACCTCTTAATATGTTTTGGTTAAACATGATAATGTATTTGTCAGCATGTAGTTCCAGGCTCACAAAAGTCGCTGGTTAGATCTTAGTTCTTTTAATACATATATTCATTTACTAAGATATGCTTCCCAAAGTGGGTGATCGTAAGAATTTCCTGAGGAACTTTTTAAAAAATACGGTTATCCAAGGCATATATATTATATAGCACATGATTAGTGCACACCAAGGATTTTGTCTAATTTTTCCTTAGCATTAACTCCTTGAAAGAATGTTGTCTCAAAAGATTTAATCATTTTTGAGATTTTTGATTCACAGAAACAAATCTCCTTCAGAAAGCTTGCATCAATTTACACACTTTTCCTCACGTTTTCTCTACGCTAGATACTAGTGAACTTTTAATATTTCTCACTTGATGAAAAGGATCTCTTATTTTATTTCTATCTCTTTGATTATGAGTGATATTTAGTATTTTTCATAGTTTTTTTGATACGCATTTCTCTTTTTCTTCCTCTCCCCGCTGTCCAGTTTTTTTTTCTTGGTGAATTGCCTGTTTTTCATATCTATTCTCTCACATACCTAAGGCTCTTACTTTGAATCAGCAATAAGTTGAATGATAGGGCTATGGAAGGTCATGACTGAAAACAGGAATTGGTGTCCAGAATGGTGGGGTGATTTTGATTACTGTGCCTGGTGCAGATATGGGTAAGACGTTAAATCTGTCACAAATCTGCAAGATTCTTGTGCATATTTCCATCTATTCTCTCAAATGGTATCTTTCAGAAATGGTCCTTTTCAAAAGTTTCAAAGTGGGGGAATTGGATTTAAAATTTTCTCGTAAGAAGAAACCAAATATTTTGCTACTATCATTTGAAAAACTGATCATTATGATTGGTTCTGGGTAGTCTTGGAATCAGTTTGAAATAATGCCATTAATAATGCCGCGTAACAAAACCATTTGATTTCTTGCCTGTGTATAAGTATGAGTGGAACAGAAACTCCTCAATTGTGGGGACTGTTCGTCTGTGTGTGCCTAATGCCCCATAGTATCTGGCCCTGTAAAAGAAAGCTCATTTCCTCTGCTCACAACACTTCTGACACCAGATGTGTGGGTTTTCCACACCAAGCAATTTTGTAATTCAGTGAGGACGCCAACTGTGTAGTTAGTGCAGACCCCACAGGTTAAGGGCTCAAGACTACCCCTCATTCCAGATATCAATTGCAAGTAGTGAGTGCCCAGGTTACCCGCACTTCTGTCTGACTTGGTGACAAATTCGGGGGGAGATCCACAACCTCCTCTTCAGGTTTGGTAATTTGCTGTCACAGCTCACAGAACTCAAGGAGACACTTAGGTTTACCAGTTTATTATAAAGGGTGTCATAAAAGAGAAAGATGAACAGCTAGCTGAACGTATGTATGGGACGAAGTCCAGAAGGATTGTAAGCACAGGAATTTCTCTCCCTGTGCGATTGGGGTGTTCACCAACTTGGAAGCTCTCCAAACCCCATAGTTTAGGGATTTTTATGGAGGCTTCAACACGTAGGCATTATAGGTTATTAATTCAGTGTCTAGCTCCTCTCTCCTCCACAGAGGATAGAGGGTGGGACTGAAAGTTCCAAGCTTCTAATCATGGCTTGGTCTTTCTGGTCACCAGCCCCTATCCTGAAGCTATCCAGGAGCCCACCAAGAGTAACCTCATTAGAACAAAAGACCCTTCTATCACTCAGGAAATTCCAAGGGATTTAGGAGTTCTGTGTAACATGCTTCTATCACCCCCTCCCCCCCCCATCACTCAGGAAAACAAGGATTTTGGGAGCTTTGCTTCAGGAACTAGGATCAAATACCAAATATCACAACAAAAGATGCTTCTAGCACCCCTGTCACTCAGGAAATTACAAGGGTTTTAGAGCTTTATGTCAGGAGCCAGAGGCAGAGATGAAATAAATATTTCTCATTAAGTCACATCATAATGAGGGGCTTGTATAAGTGCTTGTTGACTGTGATTACTTTTTAATGTGAATCTCCCCTTTCTATCCCACCCTTATGATAACATCTCCGTTTTGGGACTAAAACTGTTGTGAAGTGTGGAAATCAACTCTCTTGTTTTTCTTTTAAAATTTATATATTTAAAATTTAAAAATTGTGATAAATATACATAACCTAAAATCTTCCCATTTTAACCATTTTTAAGTGTACAGTTCAGTGGCATTAAGTACCTTCATGTTTTTATGCAGCCATCACCACCATCCACCCACAGAACTTTTGTCATTTGCAAAGCTGTACCCATTAAACAGTAACTCTCCATTCCCTCTCCCCCAGCCCCTGGTACCCACCATTCTGCTTTCTGTCTCTGAATTTGACTACTCTAAGTACTTCATATGAGTGGAATCATATGGTGTTTGTCCTTTTGGGACTGGCTTATTTCACTTTAGCATAGTGTCTTCAAGGTTCATGCATGTTGTATGAGGTGTCAGAATTTCCTTCCCCTTTTTTTTTTTAAAGATTGGCACCTGAGCTAACATCTGTTGCCAGTCTTCCTCTTTTTTCTTCCTCCCTCTTCTCCCCAAAGCCCCTAGTACATAGTTGTAGATTCTAGTTCTCAGTCCCTCTGGTTGTGCTATGTGGGACGCTGCCTCAGCATGGCCTGATGAGCAGTGCCATGTCCGTGCCCAGGATCCAAACTAGTGAACCCCTGGGCCACCTAAGCGGAGCACGCAAACTCAACCACTCGGCCATGGGGCTGGCCCCCAGAATTTCCTTCCTTTTTAAGGCTGAATAACATTCCATTGTGTGCATATGACACATTTTATTTATCTCTTCATCTGTCAATGGACATTTGGGTTGTGTTCACCTTTTGGCTATTGTGAATAATGGTGGTGTGAAAATGGGGGTACAAATCTCTCTTTGAGACCCTGTATTCAGTTCTTTTGGGTATATACCCAGAAGTGGAATTGTTGGGTCATATGGTAATTCTATTTTTAGTTTTTGAGGAACCACCATGTTTTCCACATTGGCTGCACTGTTTTACGTTCCTACCAGCAGTGCACAGGGTTCTAATTTCTCCACGTCCTTGCCGACACTCATTATTTTCTGTTTTTTCAGACAATAGCCATGTTAATGAGTGTGAAGTAGTATCTCATTTCAGTTTTGAATATCATTTCCATAATGATTAGTGATGTTGAGCATATTTTCATGTGCTTATGGGCCATTTGAATATCATCTTTGGAGAAATGTCTATTCAAGTTATTTGCAGTTTTGAATTTTTTTTCATTTTTGAGTTTTAGGAATTATCTATATATTCTGTATATTAATCCTATGAACTCTAAGTGATTTGTAATTCTGTAGCATATAGTTTAATTTCCTGATAGACTTCAATATAGTAAATTTTGGGGGGCGTTGAGAGGATATGGTTTTATTTTTTTTAAACAGCTTTATTTAGGTATGATTGACATACAAAGCAATTAATATATTTGAAGTGTGCAACTTAAGTTTTGACATATGTATACATCTGTGAACCCATTGCCACACTTAAGATAGTGAACATATTCATCGCCTCCCCAAATTTCTTACTGCCCCTTTATAATCCATTCCCTCACCCTTTTAATGTCCTTTCCCATCTCCAGGCAAATACTGATATACTTTCTGTCACTATAAATTAGTACATTTTCTAAAGTTTTTAAAAATTAGAATCTATAGTATGTACTTTTGGCAGGGGCTGGCTTTTTCACTCAGCTTAATTATTTTGAATTCCTCTATATATGTTGCATGTATCCTTATTTCATTGCTGAGTAGTGCTCTCTTGTATGCTGTAGCAGTCTGGGTTTAGTCAGGAGATAGAAACCATACAGCAGGTTAAACAGAGAAAGTTTAATATCCAAGAATTACTAACTATGAGAAAAGAGTAACTACAAGATAGAAGGAAACTTTATGTGGTACCCTGTGGCTGTGGGAGAGTACCTAAGGAGGACATATTTGGGAGGGGTTCAGACCTCATTGGAGAAGATTTGGTTCAGCCCACTGGATAGCAGAGAAGTTGTCGTTTGCACAGGCTGGAAGTGATCTGAAGTTGCTGGATAAACAGTTAGGAGTGCAAGAAGAGGAGCAGGGGATCAGCACCTGATGGAATGGATGTGTAGTAGGAGTCCAGGTGCCAGCAGGGGCAGGAAACTAGGAGTGTGTGGGTTGTGTTGGGGCTACAGAAGAGGCAGCTTGGTGTGTGTCCATCTGCACCACACACAACTGTGGTCAGTCTGAATGAGGGCTTCTAGAGGAGCATAGATGCTGGCACTAGCAAGAGGCCTTCAGTGTGAGTGTGCTCAGGGGTTTTGGTTTCCATGTCAAGAGGGATGTTGACAGCTTATTACTGGTCTGAGCCTTCAAGGTCACAGAAGGATTGTGGCTGGGACAGCACTCCACTGGAAGTCCTCACACCCACACATCCACCCCGCCCCCACCCCACCTCACCCCACCCCAAGTCCCTCCAGTAAACTGGAGAGCCTCTTTCTACTTCAGTGTACCTTGAGTGCCCTCTACTGAGACAGGTTAATGTGGTACTCATGTTAAAGGAGGAATACTTAAAGGAATTTTGTTGTTTATCACACAGCATATATTGAAGGATGGATTCAGAGATAATGTGTAATAAATTGATAACTGACACATATGGATATACCATAACTTGTTTATCCATTCACCTGTTCATGGACATTTTGGATTCTTTCTAGTTATTGATGCTTATAAAGAAAGCTGCCATGAACATTAATATACAAGTTTTTGTATGGACATATATTTTCATTTCTCTTAGGTAAAGACCTAATGTGGAATGAGTGGATCATATAGTAGGTGTGTGCATAAAATTTTTAGGAAATTGCCAAATAGTTTTCCAAATTGGCTATACCACTTTTTGTTCTCTCTGGCAGTGTCTGAGAGTTCGTCTGTATCTTGCCAGCATTTGGTATGGTCATTCATTTTTATTTTAGCCATTCTAATAGGTGTGTAGTGGTTTCTTCTTGTGGTTTTAATTTGCATTTCTCTAATGACTAATGAAATTGAGCATCCTTTCATGTGTTTATCTACCATTTGTATATTTTCTTTGGTAAAATGTCTGTTCAGATCTTTTACCTATTATTTTAATTGAGGTTTTTCTTATTATTGAGTTTTGAGAGCTCTTTATATATTCTTGATTCTATGCTTTGCAGAGTTTTCTCCTGGATTGTGGCTTGTCTTTTCATTCTCTTTTCTTTTTCTTTTTTTTGAGGAAGATTAGCCCTGAGTTAACATCTGCTGCCAATCCTCCTCTTTTTTGCTGAGGAAGACTGGCCCTGAGCTAACATCCATACCCATCTTCCTCTACTTTATATGTGGGACGTCTCCCACAGCATGACTTGACAAGTGGTGTGTAGGTCTGCACCTGGGATCCGAACCAGTGAACCCTGGTCTGCCGAAGCAGAACATGTGAACTTAACTGCTACGTCACTGGGCTGGCCCCTTGTCTTTCATTCTCTTAACAGTTTCTTTTGAGGAACAAATTTTTAATTTCAGTGAAGTCCAAGCTATCAATTTATTCTTATATGGATCATGTTTTTGTTTTTGTATCTAAGCTATATTTGCCTATTCCAAGATCATAAAGGTTTTCTCCTATGTTGTCTTCTGGAAGTTTTATGGTTTTAGGTTTAGTACTATGATGCATTTTGAGTTAATTTTTTTATGTGGAATGAAAGTTGGATAGAGGTTCATTTTTATTTAGTAGTGATATCCAGTTCTAGCACTGTTTGTTGCAAAGATTGTCCTTTTGATTTTGTCAAAAATCAGTTGATCATATATGTGTGGTTTTATTTCTGACTCCATAATTTGTTCCACTGATCTCTTTATTTGTCTCAGTGTCATTACTGTTTTGATTACCGTGGCTGTATAAGAAGTCATGAAACCAGGTTGTGCTACCTATCAACTTTGTTCTTCTTTTTCACTGTTATTTTGGCTATTATGCTGATTATCAATTTATTACCTCTCAGCTCCAGATTTGCCCTTTTTGCCTGCTCTGTGAAAATGGATCAGGCCCTTTAAATATTTTTCTTTTGCCAGCTGGCACAAGGTTAACCTTTGTCAACAGAGTGCTGGAGAGACATTGCAGGAGGAAAGAGTTTTGCTTTTTGGTTCCTGTGTTGTGCTCGCTTAGCAGACTCCAGGAGCACACTCAGCTCCTCTAGCATCAGCCGACATGGGTTCCCCAGTGTATAGCTCCTGAAGCATGTGCAACTTTATGAGCACTTATGCTTCTGCAGGGCCCAGAGCACAGCATTAACCCAGCAGCCAGCAACCCAAGGCTAGCAGCTTCTCCTTGTATCTCTCCTTCATGTGGGTTTGTAGCAGAATGCCTTGGTGGGACACTTCCAGGTGAACAGCTTTTCTTAGCACCCTGAGGATTCATTTCTGGCAAGTTCCAAAGGTAGATTTCCAGGAAGTTCTGCTGTCATGGCCCCTGAGCAACTTCTTTGCCATTCAGTGAGAGAGGACTGTGCCCTCTCAAGAGGGTATTGGATCTCAGCCCTGGAATGGTTAGGGAGTTGGGAGAGGCCTTTGTTTGGGTCTCAGCCCTAGGAGATATTTGCTGCTCTTGTGTTCTTAAGAGTTTTCTTTACTTCTCACTAGTTAGTTGTCATTACTCCAACCCCCTGTTATAGTCAGTGATTCTTTATACTCAACTTTCCCTTTTCGAATTTCTGTGTGGCTTCTGTCTCCTGAGTGGATCCAGAATGCTATAACTATTCTAGGTTCTTCACATTTCCATGCTAATTTTAGAAGCAGTTTGTAAATGTCTATAAAAAGAAGTCTGCTGGGGTTTGCATTGGATCTGTAGATAAATTTGGGGAGAATTGACATCTTAACAGTATTGAGTCTTGATCCGTGAATAAAATATCTCTGTTTAGATTTTCAGTTCTTTCAGCAGTTTTATGATATTCAGTGTACAGATCATTCCCATGTTTTGCCACATTTATTCCTAAGTTTGTTGTATTTTTTATGCTTTTACAAATGGTTTTGTAAAAACGTTTTTTATATATATAATTTTTATTTTTTTCGCATGTACATCATATTTCGAATTCTGTATACATTACATCATGTTCACCACCCGAACACTAATTATAGTGCATCCTCTCACATGTGAGCCTAATCACCCCTTTTACCCTCCCCCTCCCCCCTTCCCCAATGGTAACCACCAGTCCAATCTCCAATGCTATGTGTTCCTTTGTTGTTGTTGTTGTTTTTATCTTCTACTTATGAGTGAGATCATATGGTATTTGACTTTCTCCCTCTGACTTATTTCACTCAGCATAATACCCTAGGTCCTTCCATGTTGTCACAAATGGCCGGATTTTGTCATTTCTTATGGCTGAGTAGTAGTCCATCGTGTATAAATATCACATCTTTATCCATTCGTCCCTTGATGGGCACCTAGGTTGCTTCCATGTCTTGGCTATTGTGAATAATGCTGCGATGAACATAGGGCTGCAGGTATCTTTATGCCTTTGTGTTTTCAAGTTCTTTGGATAAATACCCAGCAGTGGAATAGCTGGATCATATGGTGTAGATCTATCCTTAATTTTCTGAGGATACCCCATACTGCTTTCCATGGTGGCTGCACCAGTTTGCACTGCCACCAGCAGTGAACAAGGGTTCCTTTCTCTCCACACCCTCTCCAACATTTGCTGTTTCCTGTCTTGTTAATTATAGCCATTCTGACCAGAGTGAGGTGATACCTCATTGTAGTTTTGATTTGCATTTCCCTGATAGCTAATGATGTTGAGCATCTTTTCATATGCCTGTTGGCCATCTATAAATCTTCTTTGGAGAAATCTCTGTTCAGATCTTTTGCCCATTTTCTAATTGGATTGTTGGTTTTTTTGTTGTTGGGCTGTATGAGTTCTTTGTATATTTTGGATATTAACCCCTTATCTGATATATGGTTTGCAAATATCTTCTCCTAATTGTTAGGTTGTCTTTTCGTTTTGTTGATGGTTTCCTTTGCTGTGCAGAAGCTTTTTAGTTTGATGTAGTCCCATTTGTTCATTTTTTCTTTTGTTTCCCTTGCCTGGTCAGACATGGGACTTGAAAATATGCTGCTCAGACCACTGTCATAGAGCGTACTGCCTATGTTTTCTTCCAGAAGTCTCATGGTTGCAGGTCTTACCTTCAAGTCTTTAATCCATTTTGAGTTGATTTTTGTGCATGGTGTAAGGGAATGGTCTACTTTCATTCTTTTGCATGTGGCTGTCCAGTTTTCCCAACACCATTTATTGAAGAGACTCTCCTTTCTCCATCGTGTGCTCTTGGCTCCCGTGTCGAATATTAGCTGTCCATAAAGGTGTGGGTTTATTTCTGGGCTCTTGATTCTGTTCCATTGATCTGTGTGTCTGTTTTTGTGCCAGTACCATGCTGTTTTGGTTACTATGGCTTTGTAGTATAATTTGAAATCAGGGAGTGTGATACCTCCAGCTTTGTTCTTTTTTCTCAGGAATCCTTTGGCTCTTCGGGGTCTTTTGTTGTTCCATATAAATTTTAGGATTCTTTGTTCTATTTCTGTAAAAAATGTTATTGGAACTTTGATGGGGATTGCGTTGAATCTATAGATTGCTTTAGGAAGTATGGACATTTTAGCAATGTTAATTCTTCCAATCCAAGAGCAGGGAATATCTTTCCATTTCTTTGTGTCTTCTTCGATTCTTTCAACAATGTTTTATAGTTTTCAGTGTACAGATCTTTCACCTCTTTGGTTAAGTTTATTCCTAGGTATTTTATTCTTTTTGAAACAAAAGTTTTTAAAATTCCAGTTTCCAGTTGTTCATTGCTAATATATAAAAAGGCAATTGCTTTTGTATATTGGTCTTGTATTCTGCAATCTTGCTAAATTCACTTTTTAGTTCTAGTAAGTTTTTGTAGATTTTGGATTTCCTACATAGACAATCATGTCTTATTCATGTGATTAAGAGAGTTTTACCTTCTCCATTCCAATCTGGATGCCTTTTATTTCTTTTGCTTGCCTGACTTCACTGGCTAGACCGTCTAATGTTGAATAGAAATGGTGAGAGTGGACATCCTAGTCTTGCTTCTAATCTTGGGAGGAAAGCATACAATCTTTGACCATTACGTATGATGTCATCGTAGATTTTTCGTAGATACCTTTTATTAGGTTGATTAAATTCCTTTCTATTCCTAGTTTACAGAGAGTTTTCAAATCAGAAATGGATGTTAGATTTTGTCAGATGCTTTTTTGTGTGTCTATTGAGATGAGAGTTACTATTTTGTTATCTTTTAGCCCTAGCTAATGCAAGTGTCTGTTGTTGTGCACAATTTTGAATTGGCAGTTTTTTCTCCAAAAATGACTGCTTCATATTCTGAAAAACAATTACTCTGCATGTATAGTACATGAGTTTTAAAAAGTATTTTATTTCCAATATCATTTCTAATTGGTTAAAATATAAAGTACGGTAATACTAATGGAGTCTAATTATTGAACTGCGATGTGAAAAAATAGAGAAGAACTGAAATGTGTTAAAAAAACATCTACTGATGAAATTGTTATTTGGTACAACTGTTTTAACTGAAGTTACGTTCAGCATTACTGATGGGAGACAGCTCTAGGATACTTAAGGCTGTTTGGTGAATGTTTAGGAAGAGGCAGAAACAGTGCATGAATTATGTGAAGAATTTTTAAAGGATGGATGCTTACTGGAAGATTGTAAAAAGCAAATAAATATACCTAACAGAACACAAGGGGCACTTGTTCCTTACAGACAATGATTGGAGTGAAGGCAGTGTAGCTGGTGGGTTTGGTGAAGTGGCAAGAGTTGTCCTGGGGAAATTGGGTTTAAATCCTTTATCTACCACTTGCTAACTAGGTAAGTTTCTTGAACCAAGCTTCTGATTTCTCCTTTATAGAATGAACATAAGAATATTTATCCCAAGGGTTGTAATGAGGATTAAATAGAATCAATTACATAAAAGTGCGAAGCGGTATAGTTAGGTCCTTAATAAATGTTTGTCTTTATTCTTTTTTTAAATGACCAATGGAAACTTTACTTTTCTATTGTCTGTTTCCCTGGTAGTTATATATGGACACAGAAGTAGTACCCACAGTTATCTTGGAACCCATCAAGAGAGTAAAAATAAAGCAAATGCCTGCTGGATTGACCTCCTGGAACTTTTCACAGTTTGAAAGAAAATTAACTAGAGCACCGTCAGCATATGACTACTAGACAAGGCTAGGTATGAGAAGGCTCTGAAGGAGAGTTCTAATGTGGGGAAGGATGGTGGAATTTTCTATAGTTCAGCTAGTTTGGAGAATAGTCAGTCAAAGGATGGCTCTCAGGGAGTTGATTTTGTAGATTAGCAGCCACGGGGCAATTTGGATTTTCTCTGGAAGGTTAGGGAGAAGCAGCTGTCCGGGCTAGGACGTGAGAGGACCAATGGATAATTCTCAGGTATTTAGTGTCTTCACAGTAGGTTTTGATCATTGACTCTTGAAGTCTTCTCCCAACGACCTCTCCCTCAAGTAGAAGGGCCCTTTATCTTGGTCATGATTTTAGACCCCTTCTAGCTTTTGATCTCAGAAGGTAATCTTTATGAAACTTCAAAGAACTAGGAATTAAGTACTTTGTAGTGCTGGGAAGTTCTAGTCTTTGCTCCCTTGCCGCCTTTGTGCTGTGTTTTGGATACTGTTATGTAGGTGCTATGCAGTAGAGGAAACAGTAATGTATGATAATGAAAAGCTTCAGAGTAGACATATGGCTAGAAGGGAAGTTTTTTTTTATTTTAATATTTTTTTATTTTTTATTTTTTGAGGAAGATTAGCCCTGAGCTAACATCTAGTGCCAGTCCTCCTCTTTTTTGGCTGAGGAAGACTGACCCTGAGCTAACATCCATGTCCATCTTCCTTTATACGTGGGATGCCTACTACAGCATGGCTTGCCAAGCGGTGCCATGTCCACACCCGGGGTGTGAACCGGCAAACCCTGGGCTGCCAAAGCGGAACATGCGAACTTAACCGCTGCGCCACCGGGCCGGCCCCTAGAAGGGAGTTTTGAATAGTTTTGCAGCAGCTATTTTAGTTGATGACACATCTTCAACTTAAATTGCTATTGACTTAAAATTTTGCCTTATCCTTCTGTGATGATTCTAGTATAAGTCAAATGAGATCATTTTTGATAGCTGGTTTGCAAACTTTGGTATGTGCAGCCAACCTTCCAAAGCCTACCTGTGCTTTTCAGGCAGCTCAGCTTGTGACTGCATGGATCAGCTGTTCTCTTGTGTGGTTTCTAGCAGCTGGTGCTTAACACTGTTCATTCTTGAGTTTGGTGAATTCTTGTCTATTCTTCATGACTTTTTCACCTTTATAAGGTACTTTTTGACTACTGGTGGATCTGGTCTCCTGTAAATATAATCTATGCTTTGAAATGAAATTATCCTTGTCCTCCTAAGTGCATAAATCCTCTTATCCTGTGCTAGTTTGCGTCTTGCTCTGTGCTCCCTGTGTTCCTTTTGTAATGCTTGCTTAGCTTTTAATGTAAATGCAAGGCTGTCTTCTTTAGCATCCGTGGAAGACATTGGCCCATTCAGACATTAGGAAAGTATTAATATTTGGCCACCATATTTAGGATTATTGGGGCATTTCTTCCCAACTTTTCAGAATATAGAAAAAGATGTGTCTTATTCTCTCCTAATTAAGCTCACCATAGACCTTGTGCTTTTCAAACCAGCTTGAATGGAAAAAAGTACATGAAGAATACTATATCTACTATTTCTACATGGATGTACTTTACCGTAACTATGGAAAATATATTTGATTTACTGTGAGGCTCTCAGGGTAAATGTGTCAGATGTAATCAATATTTAGTATTGTCATTTACAGTTAAGTACTTTTCCATAAATTATGAGAAAGTTATTTCTGTTTTTTTTTTTGTTGTTCTGCAAAATAGCACAAAAAATGTGGCTTTCTCTTTTTGATATTCAGAGGAAGTTAGAGAACACATTTATATACAACTAAATATTAAGTCACTGGTGAGAATTTTTTCTTTGTAATTTATCACATTGCTCCTTAAACCTCATTCTCCTCTACTTGTAACATTTTGTAATATGAAGCTAATGTTCACTATCCTAGCTTTCTTTAATTTTCTGGGAAGTATCTTTTTTTAGTCTTGATATCTTTAAATCTTGGGAACTCTGAAAGGCTCCTTTATCCTTTTCTTTCTCTTCTCAAGAAAGTATCTTTGTTTACTCTTAATGTTTTTGTAGAAATTCCTGCCACCCACGGGTAGAAATAAAATATGCAATGTAAAATCTCAGCTGTTTGGACATTTTTACATTAACAAATCAGTTATTTAAAAAGTTCTATAGATGTATGATCTTTTTTCACTTTTTTCCAGCTTTACTGAGGTATAAATTGACAAAATTGTAAGATATTTAAAGTGTACATTGTGGTGACTTGATATGCGTATACATTGTGAAAGGATTTCCACTATTTAGTTAATTAAGACATCCATCACCTCACCTGTTTATCTTTGTGTGTGTGTGTGAGGACATTTAAGTTCTCTCAGCAAATTTCAATGGTGTAATACAGTGTTATCAACCATTGTCAACATGGTTTACATTAGCTCTTCAGATTTTCTTCATCTTATAGCTGAAAGTTTGTACTCTTTTACCAACCTCTCCCTATTTCCCCCATGCCCTAGTCCCTGGCAAACACTTTTCTGCTCTGTTTATGAGTTTGACTTTTCAATTTAGATTTCACATATAAGTGATACCGTGTGATATTTGTCTCTCTGTCTGGCTTATTTTACTTAGTATAATGCCCTCAAGGTCCATCATGTTGTTGCCAATGGCAAGATTTCTTTCTTTCTCATGGCTAAATAATACAGCATTATACACACACACACACACACACACACATACAACTTTATCTATTCATCTGTTGATGGCACTTAGGTTTTTTTCTGTATCTTGGCTATTGTGAATAATGCTGCGGTGTACCTGGGAGTGTAGATATCTCTTCAAAATCCTGTTTCATTTCTTTTGGATATATGCACAGAAGTGGGATTGCTAGATCATATGCTAGTATTATTTTTAATTTTTCAAGCAACCTCTATACTGTTTTCCATAGTCGCTGCATCAATTTACAGTGCCACCAGCAGTGCAATTTACGATACCACCAGCAGTCCACGGGATTCCCTTTTCTCCACATCCTTGCCAACACTTGTCTTTTTGGTGATAGCCATTCTAACAGGTATAAGGTGATATTGCATTGTGGTTTTGATTTGCATTTTGCTGGTGAGTAGTTATGTTGAGCACCTTTGCATGTAGTTGTTAGCCAGTTGTAGATCTTCTATGGAAAAATGTCTGTTTTTTCAATTGGGTTGTTTGTTTGCTGTTGGGTTGTATGAGTTCTTTGTGTATTTTGGATATTAACTTCTTACCAGATACATGATTTGAAAATATTTTCTTCTGTTCCGTAGGTTGCCTTTTCATTTTGTTGATGGTTTCCTTTGCTGTGCAGAAACTTTAGTTTGGTGTAGTCACATTTGTTTATTTTTGCTTTTGTCACTTTTACTTTTGGTGTATCCAAATCCAAAAAATCATCCCCAAGACTGATGTCAAGGAGCTTACCCCTTATGTTTTCTTCTAAGAATTTTATTGGTTTCAGGTCTTGAGTTCTCATCTTTGGTCCATTTTGAGTTGATTTTTGTCTGTGGTGTAAGATAGGGCCGCTAGTTTCGTTCTTTGGCCTGGGGCTGTCAATTTTCCCAACACTATTGATTGAAGAGATTATCCTTTCCTCATTGTGTATTCTTGGCTCTTTTGTCATAAATTAATTGGCCATATATGCATGGGTTTATTTCTGGGCTTTTGATTCTTTTCCATTGATTTGTGTGTCTCTTTTTTATGCCAATACCATAGTGTTTTGATTACTACAGCTTTGTAAAATAGTTTGAAATCAGGAAGTGTCATGCCTCCAGGTTTCTTCTTTCTCAAGATTGCTTTGACTATCTGGGGTCTTTTGTGGTTCCATACAAATTTTAGGGTTGTTTGTTCCACTTCTGAGAAAAATGCCGTTGGAATTTTCACAGGGATTGCATTAAATATGTAGATTGCTTTGGGTAGTATGGACATTTTAACAATATCAATTCTTCCAATCCGTGAGCATCTGTGCTTTCTATTTATTTGTGTTTTCTTCAATTTATTTCATTAATTTCTTATAGTTTTCAGTGTACAGATCTTTCACTTCCTTTTAAAAATATATTCCTGGATATTTTATTCCTTTTGATGCAATTGTAAATGGGATTCTTTTCTTTATTTCTCTTTCTAATAGTTTCTTGTCAGTGTATATAAATGCAGCTGATTTTTGTCTGTTCATTTTGTATTATGCAACTTTACTGAATTTGTTGATTAGTTCTTACATTTTTTTGGTGGAGTCTTAGGATTTTCTCTATATACTATCATGTCATCTGCAAATAGTGACTTTTACTTCTTTCTTTCTACTTTGGATGCCTTTTATTTCTTTTTCTTGCCTAACTGCTCTGACTATGACTTCCAGGACTATGCTGAATGAAAGTGGTGAGAGTGGGCATGCTTGTCTTGTTCCTTATCTTAGAGGAAAAGATTTCAGCTCTTCACTCTTGAGTACGATGTTAGCTGTGGGCTTGTCATATATGGCTTTTATTATGTTGAAGTACGTTCTCTCTATACCTACTTTGTTGAGAGTTTTCATCATGAATGGATGTTGAATTTTGTCAAATGTTTTCTGCATCTATTGAGATGATCATTTGATTTTTATCCTTCATTTTGTGTGTGGTGTATGACATTGATAGATTGGCATATGTTGAACCCTCCTTGCATCCTGGAATAAATCCCACTTGATTATGGTGTATGATCCTTTCAATGTCTTGTTGAATTTGGTTTGCTAATATTTTGTTTAGGCTTTTTGCCTGTGTGTTCATCAGGGGTATTGGCCTGTAGTTTTCTTTTCTTGTAGTACCCTTCTCTGGTTTTGGTATCAGGGTAATGCTGGCCTTGTAAAATGAGTTTGGGAGTATTCCCTCCTCTTCTAGTTTTTGGAAGAATTTGAGAGGGATTGGTTTAATTCTTTTTTAAATGTTTGCTAGAATTCACCAGTGAAGCCATCTGGTCCTAACTTTTTGGGGGGGTGCGTTTTTTGATTATTGATTCAATCTCCTTGTTAGTAATTAATCTTTTCAGATTTTCCATTTCTTCATGATTCAGGCTTGGTAGGTTGTATGTTTCTTGGAATTTGTCCATTTCTTCTAGGTTGTTCAATTTCTTGGTGTATAATTGTTCATAGTAGTCTCTTAGAATCCTTTGTATTTGTGTGATATCAGTTGTAATGTCTCCTCTTTCATTTATAATTTTATTTGAGTCATCTTTTTTTCTCAGTAAGTCAGGTAAAAGTTGGTCTATTTTGTTTATCTTTAAAAAAAAACCAGCTCTTAGTTTCATTGATCTTTTTTTATTGTCTTTTTAATTTCTATTTCATTTATTTCCGTTCTGATCTTTGGTATTTTCTTTTTTTCTACTAATTTTGGGCTTAATTTGTTCTTTTTCTATCTCCTTGAGATGTAAAGTTAGATTGTTTATTTAAGCTCTTTCTTTTTCCTTCATGTGGGCATTTACTGCTGTGAACTTTCCTCTTAGAACTGCTTTTGCTGTATTGCGTAAGTTTTGGTATTTTGTACTTCCATATTAATTTGTGTCAATATTTTTTGATTTTGCTTTCTTCTTTGATCTACGGATTGTTTAGTAGCATGTTGTTTAATCTCCATATATTTGTGAATTTTCTAGTTTTCTTCTTGTAATTGATTTCTAGTTTTGTACCATTGTGGTCAGAAAAGATGTTGATATGATCTCAGTTTTCTTAAATTTATTAAGATTTGTTTTGTGGCCTAACATATAATCTATCCTGGGAGATGTTCCATGTGCACTTGAGAAGAATGGATACTCTACTGCTGTTGGATGGAATGTTCTGTAAAAGTCTGTTAAGTCCATCTTGTCTAATGTGTAGCTTAAGCCCAATCTTCCCATATTGATATTCTTTCTAGATGATCTATCCGTTGTTGTAAGTGGGGTATTAAAGTCCCCTACTATTATTGTATTGCTGCCTATTTCTCTCTTCTAGTCTATTATTGTTTGCTTTATATATTTAAGTACTTCTCTGTTGGGTGGATAAATATTTACAAGTATTATAAACTCTTGTTGACTTGACCTCTTTATCATTATATAGTGACGTTCTTTGTCTCTTATTAGAGTCTTTGGCTGGAAGTCTATTTTGTCTGAAAAAAGTGTAGCTATCTCTGCTTTCTTTGGTTTCTGTTTGCATGGAATATCTTTT
Source organism: Equus asinus (assembly GCF_041296235.1). NCBI lineage: Eukaryota > Metazoa > Chordata > Mammalia > Perissodactyla > Equidae > Equus > Equus asinus. Next base: position 74,951,571 of record NC_091796.1, read on the forward strand.
TCCATCCCTTTACTTTCCGTCTGTGTATGTCCTTAAAGTGAGTCTCTTTTAGGCAGCATGTAGTTGGGTATTGTTTTTTTATCCATTTAGCCACTCTGTCTTTTGATTGGAGAACTTAGTTCACTTACATTTAAAGTAATTATTGATAGATATAGACTTACTATTGCCATTTTGCAAACTGTTTTCTGGCTGTTATATAATACCTTTGTTTCCTTTCTTTTCTTTGTCTCTTCCTTTGTGATTTGATGATTTTCTGTACTAGTATGGTTAGCTTCCTTTCTCTTTATCTTTTGTGTATCTATTTCAGGTTTTTGCTTTGTGGTTACCATGAGGCTTGTATAAAAACATCTTATATTTGTAACAGTCTATTTTAAGTTTTTTAATAAATTATGTACAAATGCATCCTAAAGCTCTATATTTTTACTCTACTCCTGCACATTTTATGTTTTTGATGTCATAATTTACATCTTTTTACCTTGGGTATCCATTAACAATTGATTGTAATTATAGTTATTTTTAACTACTTTTGTCTTTTAACCATCATACAGGATTTATAAGTGATTTATCCCCTTCCATTAAAAATCAGATTAACCTGAATTTAACTATGTTTTTACCTTTACCTATGAGATTTATACTTTAATGTATTTTCCTGTTACTAATTAGTGCCCTTTTGTTGCAGGTTGCAGAAGTGTCGTTAACATTTCTTGGAAGACTGTTGTAGTGTTGTTGAACTCCTTCAGTTTTTGCTTGCCTGGAAAGCTTATCATCTCTTCTTCAATTCTGAAGGACAGCTTTGCAGGAGAGAATATTCTTGGTTGACGGTTTTTTTTCTTTCAGCACTTTGAATATATCATGCCACTCCTTTTTGCCCTGCAAAAATTGTTCAGATTTTGCTGAAAAATCTGATAATCTTATGGAGGTTCCGTTTTTCATAACACATTGTTTTTGTCTTGCTGCTTTTAAGATTCTGTCCTTGTCTTTAACTTTTGACAGTTTAATTGTAGTGTCTCCATTTGGATTCATTTTATTTGAAAATCTATGGGCTTCCTGAATCTAGATGTCTGTTTCTTTCCCCAGATTAAGGAAATTTTTAGCCATTTTTTCTTCAAATAAGATTTCTGCCCCCTTCTGTCTGTCTGTTCTCCTTCTGGCACCCCTTTAATGTGTATATTAGTCTGTGTAACGGTGTCTCCTAATTTCCTTAAGTATATTCACTTTTTTTCATTCTTTTTTCTTATTGCATCTCTGATTGGATGAAATCCACTCCCTTGTCTTCAAGTTTGCTGTTCCTTTCTTCTGCTTGATCTTGTCTACTGTTGAATCCCTCTGTTGAAGTTTTCAGTTCACTTATTGTGTTGTTCAGTTCTGTGATTTCTGTTTGGTACTTTCTTATATTTTTTATCTATTTGTTGAAATTCTTTCTTTGCTCTTGCATTGTTCTCTTGATCTCAGTGAGTATATTTATGACCATTATTTTGAACTCTTTTATCAAGTAATCACTTATCTCCATTTTATTAAGCTCTCTTTCTGGAGTTTTATCTTATTCTTTTGTTTGGAACATATTTCTTTATTTCTTCATTTTCTGTGACTCTCTGTGTTGGTTCCTGTGCATTAGATAAAGCAGCTGCTTCTCCCATTCTTGATGGAGTGGTCTCAGTAGATGATGAATCTTATCATTCAGCTTGGCACTAGCTCTTGGTTGTCTCTCAAGCCTTTGTGATTGTCTAAGCTCCCTCCCTTGTGGCTCCCAATAGTTGAAGGTGTGCCAAGACCTGGCAGTGTCCCAAAGGGGAGGGTCAGTTAGTACCAATATGCAGGGTGAATGGAAGTTGGACCTTCAGGTAGCAGCTTTTTTTTTTTTTTTTTTTAAAGATTTTATTTTTTCCTTTTTCTCCCCAAAGCCCCCCCCAGTACATAGTTGTGTATTCTTCGTTGTGGGTTCTTCTAGTTGTGGCATGTGGGACGCTGCCTCAGCGTGGTCTGATGAGCAGTGCCATGTCCGCGCCCAGGATTCGAACTAACGAAGCACTGGGCCGCCTGCAGCGGAGCGCGCGAACTTAACCACTCAGCCACGGGGCCAGCCCCCTTCAGGTAGCAGCTTTTAAAGTGTGCAAGTAGATGTTTTTCAGGGAAAGACTGGGATATGAGTGTTTCTGTCTCTTCCCTCTGTGCTGTGCCCTGGGGGTTAGCTGCTTAAGAACCATTTTTTTGTTTTCTGCTGTCTTGTGGGTCCTGTGATCAAAAGCTCGACTTGCTACTAGAACCAGGCAATCAAGAGATACATCCCTTCAGTGGCAGATGCAATAGTCAGGATGCCAGGTGTGTGTACAAGCTTCTTCTAGGGAGATATTCATGATTTGGAGTGATCTACAGGGAGAATGCAGAGACAGTGTTTGCTGGCTTCCCAGTCTCCAGGGAGGATTGATGTCTGTCCCTAGATGTGTGCTGAATTAGAAGCCTGACCCTTAGGCCGCAGCTTTTAAAGTATATAAATAGGTCTCTTTCAGTGAATGACTGGGAGATGGGCATTTCTGTCTGCTGGCTCTGTTTTTGTATCTCTCTGGGGAGATAGCCAGTTAAGAACTATTTCTTTCTTTGCTATAATCCTGGTGAACCTGCCAGTGCAAGCCCTGAAGGTCGCTAGAGCCAGGCTATCAAGGGGTTTGTCCTTGGGTGGCAGCCACAAAAGCCAGGCACTAGGCCAGGCACCAGATATGTGCACAAACTCCTTTCAGGGAGATACAAATAACTTGAAGCTGGGCAGAAACAGAATGTGAATATGGTGCCCACTGGCCTTCCTGGTCTGCAGAGGTTTGTAGTTGGCTCATAGATGTGTGGTAAATATGAAGCCTGTCACTTAGGCTACAGCTTTTAAGCTATGTAAATAGGCATCTTTCAAGGAAAGACTGGGAGATGGGCGTTTCTGTCTGCTGCCTCTGTGCTGAGCCCTGGGGGGATAGCCACAGTGAGTCCTTACCAGTTTGCCAAGAAGTGTTTCTTTGCCGTAGTCTTGTGGATCTCTTGTATACAAGCCCCACTGGCTCTCAGAACTAGGTGTTTTGGGAACCTATTCCGCAGATGGAAGTCTTAAAAATTGGGGTGCTAGATGTTGGGTCCAAAACCTTCACTCTTCATGGAGAAGCTATAATTGTGAATTCCCTCCCATGTATGTATGTCGCTGTATTGGGAGTGGGGTTTATGGTGAGAGTATGTCTCAGTCTCTCCTACCCATTTGATGTAGGTTTTTTCTCATTTGCCCTATGTGTAGTAGTCACTCAGCTAGTTTCTGGATTTCCTTCAGAGGGACTTATTCTGTGTTTAGCTGTAGATTCAGTGTATCTGTGTGAGGAGGTGAATTCACGAGCCTCCTATGTCACCAGTTTGGACCAGAATTGGATTTGTGATTTTTAAATAATTGTCCCTTTGAATGAATAACTAACTGGAGAATTAACTAAAATGCTGATCATATATAAAATATAACACAAAAATGAGTCTTAGAATGCATATGACTTCATTTGTGTTGGTGCGTGATGTAACTTTGTTTTTGGTAAATATACTGTTAAAGAATATATTTGGAATAATATCAAAAGGATTCTATGTGTTGTTTATTGATATCATACATATATGTAATTTGGGTCATAGACTTGGTTCATAGTTATATAAAATAGATGGCATGGTGAGGGAGAAGAAAGATAAAATGTGAGTTTCTGCAGAAATACCAAAGGGAAGAAGTGCGGTGTACTTTTTATTGTACTTTTTTAATGTTAAAAAATTAAAAACTCTAAAACCCAAGGAAACTAAGAAAGCTCCTTGCATTTGTGTAACAATTCTTATCTATTAGTTGCAAAGCAAAAACAATAGAATATTAATTATATAGTAAAAATTAGCTTTTAACTGTGAAGATGTCCCGCTATCAAATTCTTTAGTTCATTAAACCTAGTTTTGGTTATTATTATTTTTAAAAAAATGTAATTGGGTAGTTCTGAGAAAAGCTTCAGAACAGCTGTATTTACAGCTGCAGATTTAGTCAAAATAGAGGTTTTTAAAGGCCCTCCCCCTCCCCTTTCGCATCTCTTTCCCTCACCCCAAATAACCCAAATTTAGTTGTAAAAGTTTTGGTGAGCTTAGGATTCCCGAAACTGGAGTACCATATGTTTAACTGCATGCAGATGTGATGATTCTACGTGGCTCTTTATTAAGGCTCCTGGAACCTTTTAGTTCTGCTGCTGCTCCATGCACAGTTAAATGATTTTTGTCAGTTTGTTTTTGTGTTGAATTTTATAGGTATATGTGCATTCCAAACACAGTTTAGTGATTTTAGTCAAGATCCAGGCTTCTGCTAAAACTACTTAGAAGAATAATAGTTTTTCAGTCTAAATTTGAGCTAATGTTGACATTATTACAAATTGACTGGAAATATCTGCAAAACCTTATATCTGTGTTTTTAAAAATATTTCTTCAAATTTTGCTCTGATAGGAAATTGCCTTTAACCTTGTCTAAAAACAAATTTGGTAAGTTTTTGGAGCAAGTTCTGTTATAATAAATCAGAAGTTAAATACACATCCATCTTAGCGCTCCCCTCACTCTCCGTTTCTGTAGCTTTATGATCTGGGGATGTGGATGCCATTCTAAGGTCTGTTTTCAGTCCCTCAGTCAGGGATTGGATATAAGGGTTATGAAGAACTGTGCTAAGAGCAAGGTTTGGGGCCAATCTCCCTGTCCTAGTTAATTACTATCTCTTTTGCAGATGCTAATTATGCTGATTATCTATCAGGGCTATAATAACGTAACTGGGATCCTAACCATAATTTTACAGTGTTATCTTCCCACAGTTTGGTTCAAAATGTTACCAATTGAACTCTCTCCCCAATCGGGAGAGACCTGAGGAAGGGTCTCTTGCCCTTCCTCTGACAGTTGTAGTGATTTGCTGTTGAATCACACAGAGAGAAATTGAAAGAGACTTCTGCCAAAGCTAACAACCGAACACTCAGATAGAGAAGCAAATGAAACATGCCTGTGTGTTCATAGCACCATGTTCAAAGGGATAAGGGTACAAAGATGTATGATTCTCACCTTCCAGTGCAGTGGGTAGAAAAGGTGCAAATATGTGCATTAAAATAATAAATCAACTTTTAGAGGGTTCATAAACTTGGATTTAAATACCCAGACTCAGGAACTCTTTAGATCTAGACCAACTTTCTTATTATTATACATGAGGAAACAGATTCAGAGAAGTCTAGTGAATTACCTTGAGTCATTGATTAAACAGGAGATTTATAGGGCGCTCTAAATATGAACTCAGGAGTAACAATGAGTAGCAAGTTAACTTTGCTTTTATAATCTTGGATGTTAGCTAACATTGATTGATTGCTCATTGTAGATACTTTTCTAGAGAAACTGCCGGTTCTTTTCTCACACGAGTCTAGTGAGATTATCAACAGATTGTGGATTTATATAGTAGGTTATTTTTAGAGAGGGTAAAATTGAACAAAAGCCATGATAGAGAATACTGGTGAATTCAAATGAATAGTAAAACACATTCGTTAAGACAGAATAAGGAAACTGTATTTACAAGATTGCATAGCTTTCAAAACCTACATTGGTTTATAGGTGTGAGGGAAGATAGCAGGTAAAATTTGAGATGGAGTATAATTGTGATGATGAAGTTACAACTAGTTATGTGAGGATAAAGGAAGAAACTTAACAGAAAGAAACTTTTAGGAAGGAAAATAAAATTTTGAGACTTTAATAAGATAGGAAAAGTGAAACGTGAAAAGCAATTTAATTTTATTTAGGAATGGCCATACCTTTATCTCATTATCAAAACTTTTCATCACTGTCTTCTTTCGTCGTCTTCCTTCCCCTACGGGTTCTCTCTGAGAAAGATTCTAGTGTGCTATAATGTGATATAGTGCAGCTGGCTTTGTTACTTTTGACCAGCATAGTTTTAGACTAAAAGTTTGCTTATTAAGACATACAAAAGCAAATAATTTTGAATTACTTAGACTTCTAAGCTTCAGTTACTTCACAAAAAATGAGTCTATGTCTTTGATGTGACTGTAGGATTGTTGGGACAATCAAATGAAATCACGTAAAAGTGTTTTAAAAACTGAAGACTTCACAAAGATAAATAATACTGTTTTTGTATTATAACTATGGCTTCAATCCAGCATGACAAATATTTGAGTATCTAGTATGTTAGAATCAGGGTTGTAGACTTTTGAATTCAGGAAGATAGAGTCTTTGCCTTTAAGATACTTTCTGTCTAATTTAGGGAAGAAGGAAATAAAACATATAATGCAAATGTCTACAGGATTTGAAAGAACATGGAAAGGGATTGAGAGGTTCAGCTGACCTAGATTTTGGCTTAAGTTAAAGAGTTACCCACCTGAATCTGCTCTAAGTCCATGAGACTTGGTATGCTGCAAGTGACGAAGTGAGCATTTTGGCCTTTCATGTATATCTTCTGCTTTTTGAGCTTTTAGGTAAGAGTGGACAGATTTTTAACTTGAGTTGCCGTGTGGTGAAAGTCTAAACTTGGGCTGTCCAATAGCTGCAGATAGGAGCTCGTTGATTTTTTTGGTGTACAGATATGAGTCAGTAGCTGAGTCAAAGTGCCACAAAGAATGTACAGTTTTTAGATTTGATGAGTATTGTCAATTAGATAGGTTCCAGATTTTAACGTCTGGGTTGGATACCTTCACGGGGGCTTGGAGGATTAAAGGGGGACTTTAGGAACATCTATTCCAAGCCCCTTGACGATACCTTTTACAGTGTCCCAGAATTAGCTTGAGTGTTTCTCACAGTGAGGAATCTTTCTGTTATGTGAGGCAGTACACAACACTTACGGGCCGTTGTGTTTGGAGTTCTTTGTTTTTGTGAGCCCCAAATGGCTTCCCTCTCCATCCGTTGTTTTGTATTCTTTACATTTTGTTGGATATGCTACAGGCTTGGCTGCGGAGAGAACCTGTTGATGGGGCAGGACTAGAAAGAAGAGAATGATGGGTTCTGGAAGCTGGAGGAAAAGGAAATATTGATAACAATAACAGCTGATACTTAGGCGCACTGATGTTCCAGGTGCTGTTTTAAATGCTTTTCGTGTTTTGTCTCACAACGATCTATGGTATTGATATTTTAATATTAAAAATTAGTTGTAGATTAATTTAATATTAAATCATTGCTTAATAGTATTTGCCCTTGTTGCAGATGAGGAAAGTGAGCCATCGTGCTTTACACAGTGGGAGGCGCAGGGTTCATGCTAGGGCTGTTTGATTCTAGAGACTAAGCTCTTAATATATTGCTTATTAGAGATACCAGAGGCATCTTTAGGAAAAATTCTCTGCCTCTTTTTCTCGAAGTGTGATAAGCGTTAGAGATAAAAAATGAATATTTTAAGACTGGTAATTTGGGTGGAGTTGGGGAGGTGAAATACAGAATTTATTCAACATTTTAAGATTTAATGAAGGCATCAGAAAGGAACCTGAATATAATCGACTTTGCAAATGAGGGGGAAAGGGAATTTTAGTTAGGCTATTGTAATGACTAGATTTTATGATGCTGTATAAGCATGAAAGCTTGATATAGGAATAGTTTAGTAAGAGCTTTAGTAGAAGTACTAGTTTATACCAGCACTGTCCAATAGAAATATAATCTGGACCATGCATGTAATTTAAAATTTTCTGGTAGCCACATTAAATAAGATAAAAAGAAACAGATGAAATTAGTTTTAATAATATATTTTATTTAACCTAATATATTCAAAATATTATTTCAACAATTAATATATAAATATCAGTGAAATATTTTACCTTATTTTATTCCTATAAGTCTTTGAAATCAGTATGTAGTTTACCTTTATAGCATTTCTTAGTTGAAACTAGCCGTGTTTCACATGCTCAGTGACCACATTTGGCTACTGACTACCTTACTAGACAGTGCATTTATATACCATTAGAAGATAAAAGATTGCTGTTGCTATGTTCATAAAAAATTTCTGATCGAATTACAAATAGATGGCGTATTCTCCCTCTGTGTAGAGCAGACAAGGAGTGGAGGGAAATTTGGGGCTGAAAGGCACCACTAATCAGTTATGTCCAGAGAATCTGCTCAGGAGTGGAACGTATTTCTTAGTAAGAAGGGGTGGGGAAAGCTTTACCAAGTGTTTAGGCTTCCTGCTATTTGAGGTTCTGTGGGTGTAATTTGGTTAGAGGGACTACCGTGGGACTCTAAAAGAATTTCTGCTATCATATTAGTTCTGGGCTCTGGTTTTATAGAAAGAGCACAGAGCTTTTTCTGTAGATAGAGCTCTGGAGGAGAAGGACACAATTTTTACTCTTGAAACATGATGTTTGTTGGTTCAGGGACTCTGTGCCTCTGTCTAGAACCCTTTACAACCTCACTGGTTTACTTTTTGTGGGATTTAATATGTTTAAGGTTATATTCCTCAGGCAGGAATTTCTAAAACATGCTTTTCCCTAAAAAAAAAAAAATACTAGTTAAATAAACATATCACATAAAAAAAAGACAATATATTTTTCCTAACCGTGAAAGTGCAATATGCATTCTGTGTAAAAATTTAGATAATGGAGATACCTATGTTTACATGTTTAATGAGCAGATCTCCAGCAGAAGGACGTGTTTTCACTTTGGCTTCCTCCTGCTGTACTGGGGTTCCTTGGGCAGGACCACTCCAGTAAATCAGAGCCTCTCTGGTTTGTAGTGGACAGGTAGTGAAGATTTTATTTCCTTTAAAGAGAGAGCAAACAAGTAGGAGGTATGTGTTCTTCCTGGCTGAGTTATATTTGTATATTGTTCTGTATTATGTATCATATTTTATTTAGCTAAGAGCCTAATTTTAATGAATTGAATTAAAAATCTTCTTAGAGAGTTATCTTTAAAACTGTTGGATTTGTAAAACTAAATAAGAGCTATAGGACTTCTGTGAACTTGTCGAGAGGTACCAGGTTAAAATATAAATTCTGCTCGATACAATTTAACAAAATAGAATGCACATTTATCATTACTAGTTTTCATTTTCTGAATTTGTAGTTTTTGTGGTATGCTGATGTTATCAGTGTATAAAGACAATCTTTTTTTGCCACAGCTAATTGTGTTTCATTCGATGTGAATGAAGTCTTGGTTGAAGTGGGGGTAAGGCAGCTTTGTAGAAACCAATGCTTACCATTTTGGGAATGGATGGTGGGAATAGGCAAGCTAGAAATATACTTGGAAGAAAGAAAACAGTAGCCACTTGGGAGGAACGTGATATGAGAAGAAAAACAGATGTTGTGAGAAAAGTTACAGTGTTTTAAAAAATAAATGATTCATACACAAAACTTAGTCATTAGGGACATAATTAGATTTTACAAAATTAGCAGAAAACATCATGTTAGAGAACTTTGAATTTCATATTTGTTATATTCATATTTTGTGTTGATGAAATATAAAAAAATCTCTTAGTTGTTTTGAATTGACCCCCTTGTGGCTTCTTAGAGTCTTAACTAAAGATCACAGTCCTTAGATATGGAAAGTCAGGAGACTGAGTTTGTAATGTTTTTGAGTTAAACAGCTAACACTGACTGACTTTAGACTAGATTCCATTAACCTGTCTGTTTGACCCTTGTCATACTGACACTTGTCATATTGACCCTTGTCATGGAGTTGTTATTTTATAATTCTAAAGTGCTGTGAAAATATTAAACACTCTTTAAATATTGTATTTATTAGAACATTCCTTAATACAAAGTAGCTCATTCATTAACCCATACTTAATTTTTTAATAATTACCTGTCCTTAGCTATGCTTCATAGTCCTCTGCCTGTCCTTCTTTAATTCTTAGTCATATAGGAACATTTGTGAAAGTGTGCCCGGGCCGTGACTGACTTGGGGATGACTCAGGAAGATTCTTGTAAAGGGTGGTTATAACTGTGGAATGATTTTGTACCCACTCTTGTTGCCCTGCTGCTTCAGGAAGTTAGCCCAGGTTAAAGGGTTCAGATTTTGGAGTTAATATGGACCATCTTAAATCCTGTCTTTGCTACTTAACCGTCCCTGGGCGAGTTACTTGCCCAGGCACGTTTTTAAACCTTAGTTTCCTCAACTGCAGCTTGGAAATAATAGCAACCACCTCTTAGGGTCATTATGAGGACTCCTACAAAATAATGTCTCAGGGATAGCAGCTTACTGCCTTTTTTTTTTTTTTAATATATAAAGACAACTTTTTAGGGTGGTTTTAGGTTCACGGCAAAATTGAGGGGAAAATACAGAGATTTCCCATATACCCCCTGGCTCCATATATGCATAGCCTCCTCCATTATCAGTACTCCCCCCAGAGTGGTACATTTGTTACAAGTGATGAACCTACATTGACACATCATAATCACCCAGAGTCCATAGTTTACCTTGGGGTTCACTCTTGGTGGTGTACATTCTATGGGTTTGGACAAATGTATAATAACATATATCTATCATTAAAATAACGTACAGAGTATTTTCACTGCCCTAAAAATCCTCTGTGCCTATTCATCGCTCCCCCTCAACTTCCAATCCTGGACAAGCCCTGCTCTTTTTCTGTCTCCATAGTTTTGCCTTGTTCAGAATGTCATATAGTTGGAATCACATAGTATGTAGCCTTCTCAGATTGGCTTCTTTCACTTTAAGGTCCTCCTTGTCTTTTCATGGCTTGATAGCTCATTCGGTTTTAACACTGCATAATATTTCATTGTCTGGATGTGTCAAAGATTACCTATCTGTTCACCTACGGAAGGATATCTTGGTTGCTTCCCAAGTTTTGGCAGTTATGAAGAAAGCTACCATAAACCTCCATGTGCAGGTTTTTGTGTGGACATTTGTTTTCAACTAGCAGCCACTTTTATTGAGCATTCATTTGTTTTAGCCAGACACTGTGTTACGTACTTTACATGCAGTGTATCATTTTATTCTTATGTATATAATAGATGATGTAAAGTTCATGGCCCAAAGTGACATATGTCCAGTAATTGGCTGCTATTATTTTTTCTCTGCGTTAGTTCCAAGCTTGTAGTTTAATCAGAAATTGAAGCTGTTGGGGCTGGCCCCGTGGCCAAGTGGTTAAGTTCGCGTGCTCCGCTTCAGAGGCCCAGGGTTTCACTGGTTTGGATCCTGGGTGCGGACATGGCACTGCTCATCAGGCCATGCTGAGGTGGCATCCCACATGCCACAACTAGAGGGACCCACAACTAAAAACATACAACTATGTACCAGGGGGCTTTGTGGAGAAAAAGGAAAAGTAAAAAAATCTTAAAAAAAAAAAGAAATTGAAGCTCTTAAGATGAGAGACAGGAGTGGGCATTCTGATCAGAACTAAAGGACTTATTGGGAAGTTGACAGTGGTTTGAAGCTGAAGTATATATTAAAGTTGCAGTTCAGGTATAATCTGCATGGTAATCACTTAGGAAGCTTACTAAAATGTAGAGTTTTGGGTTTATCCTCAGAATCTCAGACTTGATGAATCAGAATCTCTGGTCATGGACCCCAGAATTCTACAATTTTATGAGTTTAAATATACTTCTGATTTACTATGAAGTTTGAAAATCATCTTTTAAATGTATTCTTCCTGATGATTCAAAAATGATTCTGGTGATTTTTAGTTATTTTTCTTTGTTATAATAAACTTTCTACTTTATTGATGATGAAGTGGTAAATCTCATTTAAGTTTTTCACATGATATATAATAATATGATTTTTCTATGTTACGAGAGTAGGAGGAGTGGTGATATTTATTCATTCAGTTAGTATTTGGTAAATACCACTTATTTGAGGTATATTTTAATTTTTTTATAAGTATATCATTTTACTTTATTCTTAAAATGATGGAGTCTTTTTGAATAGGGTAGGAAAGGAAGGCAGTTGAGAACATACTACTGTGAAGATAGGTGGAGAGGCGTAGAGAGTGGTTTTCTGTTGCTGACTAGAAGGAAAAGATAACCATAAATAATTTACATAACTAATATGAATAATTAAAACCTGATGGAAATTTTCAAGGAGTTTTGGTATGGGTCATTTTGTTAGTCATATTAGTTAATGAAAGAGTCATATCAGGAATGCTCCACTTCTGTGTTTTTTTGACAGTTGCCTTGCCTCCTAAGAACACTCTTGGGTTTTGTCTATGTTGGCTTCTTGGGAAGTCTGACTCCACTCTTTGGAAAATCAAATTGCGTCCCACAGGGCTTCACATGGACCTTAGCTTTTTAGATTCTTCGGGTAAAACCTCACCCAGAGGAACCGATGCATCACTTCAAGTCATAATTTTAAGCTTAGGTGTTTAGAGGCTACATTTCAGTGAATCTTTGCATTGGTATTTTTAGCCCCCAAATCTTTCTTGCTTCAGCATTCACCTTATTAACTCCTAGAAGTTGTTTAAACAACTCTACTTTTAATCTATAGATTTTTTAATATCTGTAGTTTTGTTCATTCTCAGAAACTAGGTCACCAGGGCTTTGTCATTGTTAATGAAAAAGGTACACGTTTTTTCTTTAGGAATATGCTTGGACTGAAGGAAGCTAACACATCGTAGAAATTGTTGCTCTGTTTTAAGTGCTCATAAGATATAATTTTGCATATTTTAAACTCAGTCTATTTGCTAGTACAATATTATTATTTATCTCTGGGAACTTTGGCTGTTCTATTGTGCTATTTAGAATTCACATGAATTATTAAAACTTTCTAGTAGGCCTTTTTCTGACAGCCTCTGTCTGACCTCTCCTTTAAAAGTCTTCAACATTTAAAAAAATTTGGGTCTTACCGGGACTGGAATTTTTGCATGTAATGACAGAAGCAGAGAGTAGACTTTTTTAGAAGGAACAGTAGGGTACAGAAGAGGAGAAAAATCAGACTAAATTTACATCTTGCCTGTTCCATTGTGAAAAATAATCATAGCCTTATGTACTTTACTTTTCTGAGGGTCATTGTGGTAGTAGTAGAGGCAGTTGTAGGGGTGGACAGGGAGGCATGTAAGGGGAATGGGTCTCCTAACAAGGGGTTTCAAGTATTTTCCAAATGTAGATAACAAAGTGATTATTACTAAAAATTTTTCTTCCATAGGTATGTGTATCACTCACCCCAAAATAATGACAATATTGGTGTTATAAGTAACCTCCTGAGTTACTGTGTTGTGTGTCATGCTCCTCTCTGTTTTAAGCGTGGGCCACAGACCTGTAACAATATTGATGTAATAATATCATTACTATAACTCTGTTGATTTTTTTTTAACAGAGAAAAGCACACTGATTTTTTCCTTTACTCTTACAGTGTTTTTATTACCGATAATTATACTTTCCTCCTGAATTATTTCAGAACATTTTGGGATGGTATTGGCACACATACTGTTATTTCGTGGTTAAGAGTATAAGCGCTTAAACAGGATTATTTGGGTTCAGTTCTCAGCTCTGCCACTTACTAGTTATGTGACCTGGGGCAGGTGTTAGTTATTTTATATAACTCTTGCCTCAGTTTTCTTATTAAAACAGATTATAAAATTATCCACTTTATAGACATGTGTTGAGGATTAAATCATTTTGTAAAGAACAATGCCTGCAATTAGTACAGGCTGAATAAATATTAGTTTTTATTAAATAATAGTTATTATTCACTCAGTAAAAGAGTATTCTCAGTAAACTCTAATAGACTTTAAGAGTAAAAACATTTCATATTTAAAACTTTAGAAAAATTCAACTTGGTCATTTTTAGGGACACGCACACACACACTTACACTCATACCTTTTCAAACCATTATAGAACAGTGTTTTCCAAACTTTAATGTGCATACAGATTGCTCAGGCATCTTGTTAACGTGTAGATTCTTACTCAGTAGTTGGGGAATAGGCCTGAGATGCTGCCTTTCTGACAAGTTCCACAGGTAGTCTGGATGTAGCTAGTCCTCTGACTATACCTTGAGTATTAAAGTTACAGGATGTTCCATTAAGTGGTTCTCAGATCCCTCTGTCAGTGCATTATAAACACTTGGGTGTCTTTTGTTTTTGTTTTTTTTTTTTTCTGATTTTATTTTTTCCTTTTTCTCCCCAAAGCCCCCCGGTACATAGTTGTGTATTCTTCGTTGTGGGTTCTTCTAGTTGTGGCATGTGGGACGCTGCCTCAGCGTGGTCTGATGAGCAGTGCCATGTCCGCGCCCAGGATTCGAACCGACAAAACACTGGGCCGCCTGCAGCGGAGCGCGCGAACTTAACCACTCGGCCACGGGGCCAGCCCCTTGTTTTTGTTTTTTTAAAAATATACCTAGGCTCTATCTCAGACCAGTTAAATCAGATCTCTGGCATTAGTGTTCTGGGCATCATGATGATGATCATCATTATTATTTTTGTAAAAAATATTCTAGGTCATTCTAATGTGTAAACAGAATAAGAGCTACTTTAGTGATTTGAAGGAGAGTCAGTAAGCTAAGAAGCTCCATTTTATGTCTTCATTTACTTTATCTTCTGTTATTTTAAGCATCTGTAGGGATGATGAAGCACAGCTGGTCAGAACTTTTAAACTGAGAGTCAGCTAATATGTTGTCTTGAAGTTTTCTTTTCACTAGATTTGACTAAAAAGTTTGAGCCTTTCCTCATGGATCCTGTTTTCTGCTGCTTTCATCATTTTTGTAATCTCCTTTGGACTCTCCTTAATTTCTCAGCAGCTTCCTGAAAGTATAGTAACTCACACTCAATATAAAACTGCTTTAACGAAACGAAACAGTGGCAGAGGCAGAAGAACAAAGTTCCTTCCACTTCTTAAATTCTGTGATTTTTATTATTTAAAGTGGAAAACTTATATTTGTTTCAGATTTTTTATTGGCCTTTTCTTTGTGTTTTTGGGGGCTAAAATGTGTTTTCTACCATGATATTTCTTTTAATGTATTACTTTCTTAGGTTATGTTCCCCCTTCTTTCTTTCTCACTGTACTTCTTGCATCCATTTCCCATCTTGTACCTTTTTTTGGGGAGAGGCATTTTCCCCAGGGACTGTCATGGACTATCATGTTTTGGGAGAATAGTTTTCCAAAGTGATCAAGATCATGCCTAATTTTATTCCATCTAGCCGTGATGTATCAGTTAGAATCTGGACAGGGAAATAATCTACACTAGCGATTTCTGCCACGAAAATTTAATATAGGTAATGGGTTACGCAGGTGTTGGAGGGTGGAAAAAGCAAAAGGGAAACACTAGAGTACCACAGCGGCAATAGCTGCCGAAAGCAGCAACCATCCACAGGGCTGTGGGAACAAAGAAGAGCTTGGAGTGGAGCTGGGGCTCAAAACCTCTGCGGGGGCTGCTGCTTCGCTGTTGCTGGTATTTGTGAGGGGTACTTCTGAGAGTGCCCATAAAAACTGGTGACTGTCACCAACTGCTGCTGCTGGAGTGGAAGGCTCATGCTGGGGCAGTGCTGACTGGCAAAGGCAAGTTTCTCCTTCTAGTGCCCTTATTGGCAGTATGAGGAAGCTAGCCGGCAAAAGAGAAAAGTAGTTTCCAGAGTTCTATTTTCAGCATTACTGAACTGAGTATTAAAGGGTGGATTTGAGCTGAGAGACAATAGCTGAATAACCAGTACATATAGCTTTCTCTTTTGGTTACACGATGGCATAGGCTTTTGGTCTGTTGGTCTCTTTCTTAGCCACTGGAACCCCACCTGCTGTTAGTGTCTAGGATTTGGAGTGAAAGGAGTTGTTATTATTGTTTTTAAATTAACTTGTCTAGTTAATGCGATATGGAGGCATGAGACATGACTGCTTGCTCCAAGATAACCGTCACAGCCGTTCTTTTCTTGGGACCTGAGATTTAATCATTAGATATTCATTTCTTTGGCTCTCGATGGGTTTCTGTTTTTCAAGATCTCTTATATAAAGTGCAAAAATTGTGACGGGAATAATGATGCTAGAAACCAGAGGTTAAAAATAGGTTGCTTATTGGTGAAACCAATCTTTGAACAGAAGGTTATACCTTCTCTCTCATTCTGATATTCTTCCTGCAGAGCTTCTCAAATTTTAATGTGTATGTGAATTATTTGGGAGTCTTGTTAAAGTGCAGATTCTGATCAGTACGTCCCTGGATAGGACCTGAGATTCTACATTTCTAACAAGCTTCCAGGGGAGGCCGAAGCTACTGGTTCCTATATCAGACTTTTCTTCTCCCTTCCCTGGCTTGAGAGCCGCTGTTCTGGCTTGGATCCTATGTTAGACCTGGTTTTGAGTGGTTGAATGGTGAGTGATTATAAAGTAAGAGTTCTTGCAAGCCTGCCTAGCTGTCTAGAAATATTTTGAGCAACCTTAGAGGTATTTACGCTGTTTCTTTCCAGGTGGGACCAGAAGGGCATATACCTCTGAATAGGTTGACTTTTCTTCCATAATTTTGACGTTGCTCTGGATGCAGAGGCATGCCCATCATTTGTAAGTTTTTCTGGGACATCTGAGGTTTTTCAGTAATTGTGTACGTGTTTAAGGTAAACTGACTATTGAGAGCTAGGATAGGAGGATAATTAGCATATTCACACATCATATATCTTGCCTTCATTAAAGCCATTATTCTTGATTAAATAGGGCTATCTATGGATTTCAAAAATTGCATTTGGTTTGAATTTCATACTAATTGCATTTCCCCACTTTCACACTTTGATGTACTTAAACTTGTCATCAAAGCATAGGGTCTTGCCTTGAGCCAAATAAATGCTAGTCTATCTTAATGGAACTTTGACTACAACCCAAATTTATGAAGTTTGTTAGTTACTCTTTACATTTAGATTTTACTTCACCAAGGTATACCTGATAGCATGAATAAAAAGTTAATCTTTTATTCAGTTGCCATCTTTCAAGATTTTGTTTCTGTCCCCCCTCCCCCCCATTCTCAGATCTTTCTTTTTGTCTTTACAGAACTAGATTTCCAAAGAGTCTAGGTACTTTCTTTGTCTGTCGGTGCTTTATATCAATGTTACCCTTAAATTTTGAATTCAGGCTACAGATAAGAGAAATAATTGGTCTCTTTATCAGTTGAGGTAAAAGAGTTAAAATGAAAGTTAAGAATTCAGGGGATTCCTACAGAAAAGAAAGGTGAAAAAAGCTCAATTTTAAGATCCTAAACAAAGCATTTTGATTGGCAGACAGAGACCCTTGCATGCACACAAACATCCATATTTGAATATTTATAGACGATAATCTGTCAAAATTACTGTTATTTTAATTTGCCAAGCTTGGTTGATTGCTGCAGTTGGATGTCAGTTGAATTCTAGATGAGGAACTGTAAATGTGATCTGGTATGGAACATGCTTTTTGTCCTTGAAACTGTTTGAGTATTCCTGCCCCGCCTCCTATCTTTTTTTTCAATAGGGCCTTTTTGTATTAGTTGAACTTTCATGTTCTTTTCTATGAAAAAAAATAATGAGTGATAGTGGTAAATATTAAAACTTATTTTAGTTAAAAAAAAATCTGTTCACATTTAGTGATCAGGAATTGTTTAAATAGTTTTAACTATTTGTCCACCCTTTACTTCAAAGGTGCCATCGCTGGAGAGTTCAAACCTAGGGATGTATATCTCATTTGAATGGCCTATGAGGTTGTATGTGAGATGTGTTTTATGTTAACAACAAAGAAAATGTATAATTGCAGATAATTAATGTTACCACTTTCTTTTGTCTCCTTTTGAGCAGTTGATAATTTTAGTGACCCAGATTCAAGCAATAGTATCTTTCTTTGGAATATCATGTGATTTTGTTAGCTTCTTATGTTCTAGGGGAAGGAAGATAAGCCATTTTTCATAGTTAATATTGAAATAACTTTGTTAATAAATCAAATTTTTCTCCTTTTAAAGTTAGGAAACCTTTTCTCTTTAGGTGGTGTCCCCTCACCCAAAAACACTGTCCTATTTATTGATGCTGTATCACCAGTCCTCAAAAGATTTCACTGGGACTACGTTATTTCAGCCCTAGAAATGACATGGTAACTTTCTAAAAATTGTATGACTTTTGGAGCAGGACTGCATTCTGTCTTTTGTCCATTCTCAAATCATTTCCCCAAGGATGTCTCCCTAATTCCTCATTATCCTCCTAGGAAAATTATTTGTCCAACTCTGTAGCTATCCTCTGGCTGAAGAGCAAGGTTATTAATAATTCCTTAAGATGTTACCTAATCTCCTAATTTTGTAATGGCTCACCATCTGTTCACTGTATAAAGGGCTGAGAAATGTCTCTTGTACCTAATGCATCACAGATGTGGAAATAATAAAATAACATTTACATATATGTAAAGTGAAGATACTGCCAATATGTTCCCCTGGGTTTGAGCTGGATAATTCATCGTTGTGGATACAATTTGTATGTATGTAAACTGGCTTTAGTGTAAATGAGCCAAAAGGTGGAAGGATGAACTCCATATATATCTCAAGGTTCTTTCCAGGTTTATGATTCTAATTTAATCCTTATAGTGCCTAGATTTCCCAAATGAAAGAAGACAGCTTGTCTAAAGGTTTCTCAACAGATCTATTTCATAGTAATTTTAAAGACCAAAATTTGATCGGAATAAAAACATTTTGGTATGTTTTTGTGCCTCAATGTTTTTTTTCCTTCCCTCAGAGTATTATTCCTGGAAAAGCAAAATAAATCTTATGAATTCAGTCATAATTTTGCAGTTTAATTGGAGTTTTAGGATTTTTCTGGTGTGCCAGCTAGACATTTTGGAGAGTGTTCCTAGTCTTTTTTTCCACTGAAATGTTCAGGAGACCAGAGGAAAACACAACCAGCTGTTAGATTCCCATTTCCTTTGGATGATGTGTTGAAACTCAAAAGGAACTATGAAAATTTTAAACATAGTTGAGCAGAGGTTCCAAAAGGTAGCACTGTAATACCATTTTTTTCCTCCGTATTTATCTGCTTGGCTCCCAGTACTGAGCCTGAATTGTGAGTGGTGAAGACATTTAACAGGCTTATTACTCCATAGGGTGAAACAAATGAAAAACAGAACTAATTTCAAAGTTAAAACTTAAAAAAAAGATAATTGCAGAAGTGAAGAAGGATGAATGAACAAGGATGATCATCCACTCATTCAACACATATATGAAAGTCTACTATGAACCAGACACTCCACTGAACACTGGAAATAAAGCAGTGGTTAAAAGAATCAGTCCCTGCAGTCTTGGAACTTAGATTGCCTAGAACAGTGAGTAGATCATAATAGACCCTTAAAAATATTTGAATAAATAAATGTGTGTATTGTGGAGAAGGATTTGGGGTAAAGGATATTTTAGTGAAGAAGTGTGGAGTGTTCTGTTCTTTGTATTAGAGATATTTCATTAAAAAAATTAGGAAGCGGGGCCGGCCCCGTGGCCAAGTGGTTAAGTTTGCGCGCTCCGCTGCAGGAGGCCCAGTGTTTCTTGGGTCGAATCCTGGGTGCGGACATGGCACTGCTCATGAGGCCACGCTGAGGCGGCGTCCCACATGCCACAACTAGAAGGACCCACAACTAAGAATGTACGACTATGTACCGGGGGGCTTTGGGGAGAAAAAGGAAAAAATAAAATCTTAAAAAAAAAAATTAGGAACAAATCAAATATCTATTAATAGGGAAAATAGTTAAGTAAGTTATGGTCATACATAGAATGTAATACACTGGATCAAAAAATAATGACATACATAGATATATATTGGCTGATGTAAAAAATGTTCTTTACCTAATGTTGAATTAAAGAAAATAGGCTATAGAATAGGATGTATGGAATGATTTCTTTAATGTAAGATTATTTACATTTATATAAAATGTCTGGAGAGATGGTGGAGAAATGGTAACAATGAATTATTCCTTGTAGGAGGTGGGTTTCCTGTGTTCTTTCCTTTATCCTTTATGTATTTCTGTGATTGTTTCTTTTGTTTTACAATGACCGTGTGCCACTATTTAAAAATAATTAATCTAATTTAAAATGTTTTTGGATAAATTGATTTTTTAACTTAATGTCTGTATCAGTAAACATAGTTGGTGGTCCCTTGTCCAACCACCATGGTTGGTGGTTCGTTGTCCTGTAAATGTAAAATGTATCTACATTAAAAAATTCTGCATTTTCTTTCTGGAAGAATTTAGTTAACCAGAGGAAAATACTTACCTTTACCATTTAGCATTTACCTTGAACACTCAGAGGATATAGTTTTAAAATGATCAGTAACGTTTTTTAACGTGTTAAGGATAGGAAAATATTTAATAGTGATTTTAATTTTGTTTTATTTATACTTTGAAGAATGTCTGCATAATTAGATGATGGAAAACTGAGAAGATTCCTTAGCTTTTTTGTGTATTTGAGAACTTAGTTTGGATGTAGTTCTTAATAGATACTACATTGAACTGCATATTTTATCCTTTGCCTAGTATGACTGCTGATTTTCTTAATTACAGAAGAGAATACATGTGCTTTGGGAGTCCCGGTTATATCTGGTCAATATTCTTAGGTTTTCATAGTATAATAGGATAGATTATATTAAATAACTACTTCCTGACTATTTTCTTGCAATAGCTTGTGTTTTTATCAGGAGAAATTAATGGATTCATGGAAAGTGTTCCATCCTACACGTAGATTGTTCATAGCAAACTCATTTTGTTAGAAATACTATAGCAACTTTACTTTTTTTATCTTCTGGAAGATCATGGTGACTCTAGTTATTGGAGTTCCAAACAATATGTGATTGAAAAACCCTGACGCCAGAGCAAACAATATGTGATTGAATTAGAAAACGATGTCTAGAGTTTTTTTTAAAATCTTTTAAAATAATATTAAACAATTATTTAAATTATTATTAATTTAATTTATTATATTACTTAATAATTATTTAAATTGTTAAATGATACTGTTAACCTTTAAAGGTTAACATTGCTTAGGTATAAATAAAAGTATTATTCGTCTTCAAAACAAGAGTTTTATCAGGCTATATAGTCCTTTGGACTGTGATATAGCAAATTTGAAACAATTATTGTTTTTCTAGGTGATTTGCTTTAAGTGCCTTAATTGTATAAAATCTTCACCCACTGAGCATACGAAACAAAGACATCGAACTATAAACCTTGGAAGGTGATTTTAGATCCTTTCTCTCCTTTTTACTTTTTCTTTTCTGAAAAATAAGATGCCTGTTCTAGTTCAGTGAATATGGTAATATCAAATCCAGGTAAACTAGTACATCTCATCTTGTCTTCATTTTTTAACGTGAGATAGATTATAGATTGGAGAATAAATCGTTTTGTTAGATGACTGCTTCTAGTATAAAAATATGGATCTTTTTAGCAGTAAGTCACTCTATTGTACATACTTTAAATGTTTAAAAATAATTTATAAGAAAGGAATTATAGAAAAACTGAAACAAAATACCTCAATTAAGACCATATACATGAATGATAGGTAGCACTTATAATTGTTATTTTAACTGTGAGGCAGACACGTATGTAGATAAAAACATTGTGTATGTTAGTCTAAATGAAATTAATGGTTTCTCCTTTTATACGTTCTCACAATACTTGTGCTTTTCTTCATTGCATTCATTTATTCATTAGTCAACAGTATTTATTAAGTGCCTGCAATACTACAGGCACTGTTCTAGACTGCGAGTGATACCTGTCAACAAAAGAGAAATTATTGATCTCATGGAGCTTATATTCTAGTAGGGATACGGATCCTAAGCAAATAGGTATGTCAGATGGTGATAGATGTTCTAGAGAAAAGTAGGTACATCAGGGCAGGTGATAGGGAATGTGGGATTGAGGAGTGTATCATTTTTATACAGAATGGTCAGGGAAGGTTTCACTGAGAAGGTGCTGGTTGGGTGATGACCTGAATTTGGTGAGGGACAGAGCTATGGTGGATATTTGGGTAAGTGTGTTTCAGATAAGTTCAGAAGCCTTGTGTTGGGAGCAGGCTCAGCATGTTTAGAAACATAAATTGTGTAATTATTTGTTTCATTTTTGCTTTCCTTGTAGATTCTAAGATCCACTAAAACAGTGGAGATTATCTCTGTCTTGCTCATTACTGTATCTTTGACACTCAGTACAGTGCCAAGCACTTGGTAGGCAGTGGGGCAGTGGGTAAATATGGATGAATTCATGAATGATGAGGGGAAACTAGAGGAATCCTTTTTTTTTTCAATTCATAGTACTAAAATAGTTTGAGCTGCAAAGGTTTTTATAGGTCATAAGAAAACAAGAGAGCTCTTTAGGTAGAGTGACTCTTCCACAAGTCACTGTTAATTATGAGTAGTGTTCTTAGGATGGCAAAGATTTTTCTCTTATTCTAACTATTGATAGGAGATCCTTTTGTTTCAGATCTCTGGTAGACATGGGAAGATATTTGCTGTGGAAGACCTCCTTACAGTCAAATCTGGAATCAGATAACTGGGTTGAAATTCCTGTCTGACACTTGTGAGCTGTTTGACACCACTCCCACTGCCTGTTACTTCACCTTTAAATGCCCTGATTTTCTTATCTGTAAGACATATGTTGTTCCCTTTCCAGTATTCTTTATACCATAAACATTTTCTCTTGCATAGTGGGATTTTCTCATTAATTTTCTCATATGCTACTCATGTAGACTATTCTTTGTTTTTTTTAAAAAGAAAGTTGTGATTGAGAACATAGGACTTTGGAATCAGACTTAGATGTGTTCTATGAAAGCTTACTCCTTAAAGTTATTTGTTAACATGTGTCCAAGTTTTATCTAACTAATGAGGGAACAATCAGGAAGACAAAGGAACTGCTTCCAAGAGTGTCTGAGCATCAGGAGTTCATATATTCATTTAAGAAGGGGATGCCAAGATAAAATTGCTAAGCTACAGAGAAGGACAAGGAAGCCCATATCACCTTTGGGGTTATTCCTCAGAAAACTTGGAATGTAAAATGTTGAGTTATAGCATCATGGTCTTTATCGTTGTCTCCAGTATCATCAAACTGGATTTCATCCTCATCTCCAGTACCAAATGTATGTTTCATTGATTTTAGCATATTTTGGAAGCTTGCCATATGCCTTAAGACTTACACCTTCATCTGCATTGTATTTTAAAATTACCTCAGCTTTGTTATCTCCATAGTCTGGCAGACCAACCAAAATACCGTCTGAGGTATTTATTCAAACCGTTTTTCTAAGTTTTCCTTTGATAGGACATAACCACTTTACACCATCAAAACTCATTGCTTCTAATCATCCATTTTCCAACATTTGGTTACCTGAGCATGCTCTTATTCATCCTCTGTACACAGCCACTTTGTTCAGATTCATTCTTATTCATGGCGCTGCACTGTTTTTACCACTTTTGCCTTTATTCTTGGGCATGGCAATGCCTTGCCACATCTCGGACTTCTTTCCTGTGGCGGCGGTGGCAGCTGCCCCTCTGAGTGGCGCACGGGAGGAAGTAACGTGTTGCGAAGTGGCACTGCATACGCGCGGGAGAATTTTGAGACTGAGCTTTTCCGAAATGGACTCAGTGACAGTACATTTCTTTTCTTCCCTCTTCCCTTTCCGTGTGTGTTAATGATATTAAGGTTTTCTGGCAGGTCCATAGTAGCCTTTACTCTTTTACTTGCAATGATTTTAAGGTTTTCTGGCAGGTCCATAGCAACCTTTACTCTTGTACTTTCTTAGCCTCATTACTCGGGTTGACCTCTCTTCTTGGGTCTTTACTGAAAGTCCTAAGGATTCAGTGAGGACTCTTTATCTTGTTTGTGAGAACTAGAGAGATTCCTGGCTCAGTGTGAGCTCTGGAAATTATTTAGCTTTAGCTAATGGGTAATTTTTCTTTCCCAGAAGTTGTTTTTGCTCAACCTATGGGTTTTCACCCTGTGCATTGGTATTCAGATTGGTATTCAGGTAATTTAAGAGGATCCTTTTTTTAATAGGTCTTTGTGTAGCTCTCTCACTTCAGGGACTTTTCCCCAAAATAATTGTTGCCTTGGCCTTTGTGTAGTCTTGATTTCTGTCTTTTCAACTCAGGAATGCACTGGATTCTATTTGGGTTTCCCCTCCTACATACTGCAGTCCCAAAAGTGCTTTCAGAAAGACATCCCAGGTAATTATAGGGCTCACCTGTTTTATTTCCCTTTTTTTTTTTTTTTAAAGATTTTATTTTTTTCCTGTTTCTCCCCAAAGCCCCCCGGTACATAGTTGTATAGTCTTCGTTGTGGGTCCCTCCAGTTGTGGCATGTGGGACGCCGCCTCAGCGTGGCTCGACGAGCAGCGCCATGTCCGCGCCCAGGACTCGAACCAACGAAACACTGGGCCGCCTGCAGCGGAGCGCGCGAACTCAACCACTCGGCCACGGGGCCAGCCCCTTTATTTCCCTTTTTTTAGCAATCAGTTTTGAGCTGCCTGTTGTCCAATATCAGATACACAGTGTGTGCAGTTTTCTAGTTGTTTACATTTGGAAGTTAATTCTGGATCTTATCACTCCCTCATAGGTGAAAGTAAAGATCTCTGAACGCTTTTAAAATGAAGAAAGATATTTTTAGCAGGTGATATATCCTGCCCATTTCAGATTGTGTTCAAATACTATTACGTGTAAAAATTCAAGTTTTAACTGTTGCCTAAGTTAAATTTATCTTAGTAACAACATTTCTGTTATTCTTCCACACATAGCTGTAAATAAAACCTGCTTTGGCTGCTTTTCATCTAATATTAGTTACCAGTCAATTGATGCATTAAATTAAAGTTGGTGCAACTCTAATGATTTATAATAGCTGATTCTTTTTGGTGCTTTTTTGTTTGTTTGTTTGTTTTTGAGGAAGATTAGCCCTGAGCTAACTACTGCCAATCCTCCTCTTTTTGCTGAGGAAGACTGGTCCTGAGCTAACATCCATGCCCATCTTCCTCTACTTTGTATGTAGGATGCCTACCACAGCATGACTTTTTGCCAAGAGGTGCCATGTCTGCACCCAGGATCTGAACCGGCGAACCCTGGGCCACCGAGAAGAGGATTGTGCAAAATTAATTGCTGCGCCACCAGGCCGGCCCCCTCTTTTTGGTACTTTTATGCCTCACCAGTGATCACTGGCTGTTTTATGGTACTTTTTGGTTCTTTCTTTTAAACAGGATTCAACATAACTAAAAAAAAAAAACCCTTAACCTAACTCTTACATAGTGTATGAACTTTATACTAATAAAAGATATGTTTTATATTCCATCTATTGAGATACAGTGAAACAGTGTAAGTTTAGTACTGCTCATTATTTCTTTAAAATTCCTCCAGTTAGTTTACAATCATTGGCGATTGGAATTAGAATATAAACATACATTGGTGTGAGGTTAATTGAAAATGTCTCATTAAGTTTGGAATTATGAAAAAAGGATGTGTTTGGTGAAGAACAATACACTAAGCCTAATTTTTTTTGAAGGATAGGCGGTGCTCATGAAAGAGTTAACCATTGTCATGTTTATGGTTGACTCAACTGGAGACATGAGTTTTATTCTTTGTCATTAGTGCTTACAGTGTTTCTGTAACTGTTTTAGGTGCAAGGTACCCTGTCTGATAGTTATTGTGTACCTATGCTGTTCTTGGAAGAGAACATGAAATTCTTAGGGGAATGTTTGAAAATGAGCCAGTAATAGCATTGTGATTTGTATGTTGTGTGCTCAGGCTTAACAAAGGCATTTTGACTCTGGTATCAGAATTGTATGGTGTAAATCTTAAGAAAACATGCTGAGGAAATTTATAGCCATAATTTATGTATCTCTCAAAGGATGAGGGTCAGGATTGTAATTTATAGATTAGAGAACTAGAAATGCATTAATTCCAACAGATGACAGCAAAATGTCTGAATTTGATTCCGTTAATTTTTATTATTTCTTAAAAAATATTTTCTGATACCTTTAAAAATTACTGCTTCTAGATATATCTATTGAGTTTGGTGTAGCAAAAGACGGTTTACTCTTTAATTTTTGATAGCAGATGTAAAATGCAGACATCTAATTATTTAAGATCTTTTAGATACTAGTGACTATTCACTTGTGAAAAAATTGAAACTGATGAATGACAGTCACTAGATGCATTTGCCAGAGCTGCTTTTTTTTTGGTCTGTTACTGCTAAAAGAGATGAGTCTACCTGTAGTGTTGCCTAGGCGACATGGATGCACTGCATTTCGTCCTCCTAAATTGTTTACCATTGAAATTCATGGATTATGTTTGTTATTTTGGTAAAATAACTAAATAATAAAACCTTGTAACTCTGCCCTTAAAGAGTAATAGTTCCTTAGTCAGCCAACCCGTATTGCTTTGATTCATTTGGAGTTGAGAACAAGAACTCCATAGTTAAATAGATCTGGCTGTGAATCTTGGCTCCTCCTGGTTTTGTGACCTTAAGCAAGTTACTTACTCTCTGCTTGTTTATTTGATATTAGTATAGTTTAGTAGTTAACTGAGTGGACTCTGGAGCCAGGTTGTGAGGATTTGAATTTTGGCTCTGCTACTTATAAGCTGTGTGACTTGGGGCAAGTTACTAACTTTTCTGCCTCCTCGTTCTCATCTGTAAATTAGGGATAATAATAGTACTCATCTATGAAACACTTCGAGTGTACCTGGCATAGAGTGAGCACTCAATAAATGTTTGTTATTATTATCTTCTATAAAATGAGGATAAAAATAACATAATAGGGTTGTTATGAGGTCTGAATGAATAAAATAAATAAAACACTTTGCACAGGGACCTAGTACATGTTCAGTAAGTGATGGTACTATAATGGGATTGATGATAATTATGATGATGCAGCAGATGTGCCTGTGGAATAAGCGTAGGCCCAAGATTTGTAACAGAAGAGACCACTTTGGAGCTCTGTTGCTTTCCTAATTGGTCAAGACACACAGAGTGAGTTCTGTCGTTCTGTCAGGTCACTTGTTCAAAACAAATAAACTTTTCTATCCCAGCTGGTGCACAAGATGTGGTAGATGAAAAATCCTATCCAGTAAGACTTCAGAATTAATAATCTTACTATATCTATTGTGATATCACTGTAGTTTGGGATTGGCTACACTGTACACGTGGCCAGGAAAGTAAAAGCATTTATTGGGAAAGCTTTTACATTGGCTGTATTAGATTAAAAATATGATATAATGCTTCTCCCAAAATCAAGGGTTATTCAGAAGCTGTGAAAAATGGATATGGAGTCATTGCAGGCTGCTAGTATTCTATAATCCTAAAGTCTCTTTCTCCTTCTTCTATGGTAATAGAATCCTGATTTTTTTAAGCTAGCTGCATTGATGCCTGAAGGAAAAGACCGTATTTCCCAGCTATGTGACTGAGTTCTGACAAAAGAGTTGAAAGCAGAAGTAATATGAGTGTGCTTGTAAAGGCACTGACCCAGCTGGAAGAGACCCTTTTTTGCCATTCAGTTTCTCTTCTTCCTTTTGACCTTTATTGAAGACATGCTAACTGGAGCTTTAGCAAACATTTTGGACCATGAGGTGATCTTGATGATGGAAGCTAGGCATCTAGAATGTGCCTAAGAGAAAGTGAGAAACTTGGATCCCTGAGGGTACTATGCAACCACCATGTCTACGTCGTCTCTCTCTAGACTTCTTTTACAAAAGAAAGAAATAACCCTCAATCTTGTTTAAGCTTAGCTACTGCTGTGTTGGGGTATTTTGTAATGTGCAGAACCATATCCTTATACTGAGGTGAAGAAGTATAAATAATAAAGCGCCACTGAGATTTAATGGTTTGCGTACAGAGGGATATGTATTGGGGAGAGTGAAGATATAAGGAGAATTGAAGGAGAGCAGTATAAATGACTAAGAGATTGAGAAGACTGTGGATCTACTTTGGTCATACTGGTGAAATTTTATTAGATTAATGGGAAATAAGAAACTTTTATTTTATGGGAAAAAAGATTATTTAATAATTCAGTGACATATGTACAACTAGTTACCAAATCACATTTTGTTGGATATTGGGGGTGGTTAGAAGAGCTTGTGAAATCCATGGGGGGGGGACATCAGTAATTCTTGTCTTTGGAATATTGACAGTTTTTTGTAGGTTACTATTGTTAGCTTGTTATCCGATTGTTAAATGAAGTACTTATGAGTTTTGTTTTTTTTTCTGGTAAATTCCTTCCTATTAACGACACTTCAAGTGTCTCCTCTCAAAATTTTGGATTGGCAAACATGAAAAAGATGTTAGAAAACATCGGATTAGCCATTTTCCGTGGAAGAGATTGAAAAAAGATTGTTTTGGAGCCTACACAGCAAATCGTTGATATTCTTTCACTCTTTTAGATAAAGTGATTCTAAAAAATTGTTCATGTATTGATACTTGGGCCCACCCTTTCTAATGGTTTCTGTGACACCAAATAATTGACTTGACACATTTAATTCAGTAGCTTTGAGTAGACAGAGGTTTAGATGCCTCACTTGAGAGTTTGACAATCTCTTTAAGCATGTTGCCTAATTTATGATTTGGTTTTGTTTGGATAATGTGGAATTATAGGCCTAGAAAGACTGCAGGAGGTCATATATATTTCATTGTAATTTATCAAATGTGGTTTCTGTATAGGTTTTACCTTTGTTTTTTCCTTGTGGATCTATTCATTCTTTTCCATGTATCTCTCACCATTTAAATTTTGTTGATGGATACTTGTTGTTTCCATGTCTTGGCTATTGTAAATAATGTTGCAATAAACATGGTGGTGCAGATATCTTTTCCAGGTAGTGATCTTGTTTCCTTTGGATAAATACCCACAAGTGGAATTTCTGGATCATATGATAGTTCTATTTTTAACTTTTTGAGGAAACTCTCTTCTGTTTTTCCGTAGTGGCTGCACCAATTTACAATCCCACCAACAGTGCACAAGGGTTTCCTTTTGTCTGTATCCTCACCAACACTTATTTCTAATCTTTTGATAATATCCATTCTAACAGGTGTGAGGTGATATCTCACTGTGGTTTTGCTTTGCATTTTGCTGATGATTAGTGACGTTGAGCATCTTTTCATGTACCTGTTGGCCGTTTGTATGTTGCCTTTGGAAAAATGTCTGTTCGGATCCTCTGCCCATTGTTTAAATGGAATGGATTGTTTGAGTTTTTTCCTCTTGAGTTGTATGAGTTCTTTATGTATTTTGGAATATTAACCCCTTATCAGATATATGACTTGCAAATATTTTCTCCCATTTCATAGGTTGCTTTTTCATTTTGTTGATAGTTTCCTTTTCTGTATAGAAGTGCTTTTTTGATGTAGTTCCACTCGTTTATTTTTGCTTTTGTTGTCAAATCCAAAAAATCATTGCTAAGACTGATGTCAAGGAGGTTATAAGATCTTATGGTACAAAATCTATTTAAATTAAGGAAAGGCTAACCATAACTCCTTTATATTTATTAATACATAACTGTAGTTTTTATTTATCAAGCTCATACTATCTGGTAGTCACTGGGACTAGCACTTTACATACATATCTCAATTCAAGACTACTTTAAATATTTATTTAAACTAGCAAAAGGAAATAGAGAGAGTTAATAGTCTGATTCAATCAAAATATAATAATAGCTATAATAATTGTAGCTATTGTTTTAATTCTATTTGGCCCCAAATGAATGTTATTAACTCTAGTTTACAGAGAGGTTAAATAATTTGGCCATAGTCACACAACAAGAAAGTAGAGGAAGTGGGCAAACACTATTCTAGTTGACTCTGAAACTCACTCTCTATTAAACCTCTAATGATTCTATTGTTAAATGTTAGGGTGTGTCTCTTTGTATGGATGTTTTAGTAGTTGTTTTAAGTATTGCATTAAAAATACATAACTTATCACAGTCTCCTAGGGTTACTGTTTTACCAGTTTGAGTGACATGTAGAAACTATTTCTCTGTAAATCCCATTACCCTCTCTCCTTTATAATTGTCTTAACTATTTCTTCTGTGTATATTTAAAACAGACAGACAGTGTTATATATACCGTTTGCTTCAAGTGTCAACCATAATGTAGAAAACTGGAGAAGGGAAAGTCTATTATATTTTTCCATATTTTTGCTCTTTCTGTTGTTCCTTCTTCTGGGATAAATGAGGGAAAAAGAAAACTCGGAGAGCTCACTGCCGTGTTGTTCTTTTAATCCCTAGATCACTAGTAGGTCTGCCTTTTCTTTCCTCCTTTCACAGTCTTCCTGTGTGTGTTTTATGTAGAACGTCCAGGGTTTTTAGCTATCCTTAGTGAGGGGGAATAGGGAGAAGGGCGTCTTCTCTGTCTTGGTCTGGAACTGAAGTCACTTCACCAAACCTTAAATGTCAAAAAGTTAAGTCAAATGGAGTTGTTTTATCCAGCTCTCCTAACACTGTGCTATTTGGGAGGAAAAGTTTGAGGCCTTTATATCTTTGAATTGAATTATACTCGAGACATCCTAGTTATATATAACCCTGTCCTTGGGTTAAAAAATGTGTGTAGAGGGAGATTTTTCTAGCGCCCCTTGCGATTCTTATAGTCAGCAGGTTCTTCTCAATAACAACAATAAAAAAATAGCTATTACTGATTTTAGTTTTGCCACTTAATGGCTTTGTGACCTTGGGAAAGTTGTCTAATCTTAGTGTGCCTTAATTTCCTCCACTGTAAAGTGGAGATAGTAGTACTTACATCATAAGGTTGTTGAAAAGATTAAATAGTATTATAATTGTGAAGCAATGAGAAAAGTACTTTGCATTCAGGAGGCACTGTATAAATGTAGCTGTTATCATCATTATACTTAGAATGATAGGCACATATGATAGGAATTATTATAATTTTTTCAAAGAAAAAAATTCAGGCTCAGAGAAGGTAAGATGCCCTGCCCGGTTATTTACTTGCCCATTTCTGTATTGGTATTGCCGGAATTTACGTTGAGTTGTTTTTTTTTTTACCTTAGAGCTTACACTTTCCAAGGTCTCGTGCTATCTCTTAGGATCATCAAATCCCGCTGTGTCCTGCAATTTCATCTAACATTATATTATGTGTATTTGTCTTCATACGTAATGTTTTAAACTGAGCCTTAATATCTCACCAATGGTTGTACCATAATTTATTTAAACTTTTCTTGTTTTGGATTATATAAATTGTCTCTGTGTCACCTATCTGGCTCATGTATTAGTGAATCAAATACTAGCCAATAATGTCATTGTAATATTCTTCATACCTGCAGTAATAACAATTAACGTTTAAAGGGCTTTCATGCCTCTTATACGAAAATTTAAATGTTTTTTTTAAAAAAACATATCCCAGGGCTGGCCCCGTGGCCGAGCGGTTAAGTTCGCGCGCTCCGCTGCAGGCGGCCCAGTGTTTCGTTGGTTCGAATCCTGGGCGCGGACATGACACTGCTCATCTAAACCACGCTGAGGCAGCGTCCCACATGCCACAACTAGAAGGACCCACAACGAAGAATATACAACTATGTACCTGGGGGCTTTGGGGAGAAAAAGGAAAAAATAAAATCTTTAAAAAAAAAAAAAAAAAAAAACATATCCCAGTAAAATTTTCAATAGCATAAAATGTTTACTGTACTTCTGAATCTCTGTCATTCTGTAGAAACAGTTTTAAATCTGTTTGAATCTGAATTTTTGAATCTCTGTTCTTTGAAGAGAGTTCTCTGGAAAGATTGTGAATCTTTCTTTGTTATTTGTATTGTGTACGACTTGAAATTTTTGCAGTGTATCTATCTGCCCTTGTTAACTATTAAATGTAATGTTTGAGGACTCCGCCGCTTATCAAGAGTTGGCTTGAATGCAAGTCTTTGGTTTGAAATTATGTTTGGATATATTTCCTTCTATCTACTTTTGACATTTTCTGCATATAAAAATAAACGAATAAACGTGAAACTGACTTTGAATCTTAGTTCTGATTCTTCTAAGGCTTGATTTTATTTTTATTTTGACTATAGATATTAAACAAATATATGTACAGCTGGGTAATATTTATGCATTGACTTTTTTGTTTGACAGATATTAATAAAAGGCTTTCTCTGTTTTAGGCACTGTCCTCCATGTCCCTGCTCTACTGGTACACACCCTTTAGTGTAGGAAATAAATAAGCCAGTAAGTGTTGTGATAGAGAATAATGGGAAATGGTGAGTGCTTTTTACAAAAGATAAGGTGTGGTAGCATTCTTCTAGGATCTTGTAGTCATTCTTTCATTCTTTCTTGCTTTCAGGGTCCCAGTTTTGTTCAGGAACCTACTGTTAGGGATAAATCCTGCTTAGTCTAAGCCATAATGGTAATCCATTCTGCTTGTCATTGATTGATTTTGCAAGGGACAGGTGACTCAATCTCGGCTAATAAGATGTGCAAATCTTCTGGGGGAGACTTCTATTAGTAGTTTCCTCTCCTTTAAAATGAGACAGACTAGAAGAGATTGCCAGTTGTTCTGTTATACGTAATTACATGTGGCTGGAATCGAGGCAGCCAACTTGCTGCCGTGCAGAGAGCTAGGCTGAGGACAAATGCTGACATGCCAAGGGGGTAGAATAGAAAGATGAAAAGAGATTTTTGACTATTTCATGGAGCTGTTAACTAACTTTTTTTGTCAATCGAGTAATTAAAATTTCCTTATTTTTAAAGCCATTTTGAGTTGGATTTTCTCTTACTTTTATCCTAACATGTCATAATTGATACAGGTTGTCAGAGACTATCTCTAAAAAGAGGTGACATCTAAGTAGAAATCTGAATTATAAGAATGAGCCAAAGGAATTGCAGTTCAGGTAGAAGGAACAATAAGAATGAGGCCCTGTGATAGGTAAGAACTTGGCACATTCTGGGAACTGGCAGGAAGCTGGTATACCTAGTTTCTAAAGAGCAAGGGAAAGATAATAGTAACTAATATTTATAAATTCTGTTACACTTTACGTATCACTTTTGCATATATTATTTCACATAATTTTCACAATTATGTGAGGGTATGCTATTATTCCTGTTCTCTAATTGGGAAAACTGCCTGTATGTTACAGCCAGTGATTGATTTGAAATGGTTACTCTTTTACCATATCATACTGCCAATCAAGTATGTATTTTGTATATACTTTATAACTAGATAAAATGGTAAGGGTGTACGTTTCATTTGAATTTATTAGTATTACCACTTTTCGGCAGTATTAATTTATTCAAGCCTGAAGGTACAGATGCCAAGGCCGCATTTCTGGACCCATCTGAATAGTATAAATTAATTGCATCAGTAAATACAACCTGGTGTGTTATCTTCAGTTAACATGAGCGAGATACTCCTGATAGAAAGTTCATAAATGTGATTATGTATTTGTACTTCATAACTAGGAAGATTAATTTCTAAAATAACAGCTGGTTTCAGTGAATTAATAGAGTTTTTTGTGCTCTTATATTCAGGATGCCTGGTATTTTAAATTCATATGTGCATATACTGTGACCTTACTGATAAGCAATGTGAAAGTATGATAGGTGACTGTAAGTAGTGGATGAAAATTGAATTTTATAGTCTTGGAAGGGGCTGTATGAAAATTTCCTTTTCTCTCCTCTCCTGCTCGTCTCTCCTCCTCCCTCTCTTCATTCCCCCACTCCCTATCTTCATTCTACATTTCAGTTTAGTTTCAGCAAGTGCTTTTACATAAATGAAAATTGATTTCAACTGGAGTTAAAGGGCCAGTTTATTGTGATACCGTTTTTACTTTTTCCTACTTCTTTCTTAAATTAAAAAACACATAATTTTATAAACTACCCTTTTCCCATATATGGAGGTTGGACAGTAGGAAAGATTTTAAATAAATTCTATAACAATACTTAATTTGAAAATGAATTGAGATCAAATGAGAAGATATTTAAAGTTATAATCTTGGGCATATGTTAGTCTAGAACTGAATTGAATAATATATGTAAAGGGCTCTTTAAATATTGGTATTTTATAATTGATAATTAGCTTTTCTCTAAAAGTTTTATTTATATTTTCCTTTATTAACTTGATGCATTTAAAATGTAACAGTCATGCTTAACCTCTGCTGCATTAGAGGGATTGGTCATTCATTTAATTTGTTGAATAAACAATTTTATTATTATGTTGAGTTTTTCAGTTCATTCTATTACATTAAAATGCTTCAAGAAGCACTCTGTAGTAATGATTTCCTTTTTACTCTTTCCAATTGTTAAGAAAATAAAGATAATATATTCTTCTAAAGATGATAACTTTTTAAACTACAGTATATATTTATTATAATTTAGGGAATCATTATTATTTGGATATTTATGATCATTTCTTTTGCTCTGTGAAAAGGTTAGGCTACTAAGAAGATTCAGTATAGTTTCTCTATGGTTTTTTAATTATATTACTGGTTATTTGAGTTGATTCTTAGCTGTCTGAAATACGTTAAAAATATAATTTCCCATTAACATTTAGATTGGAGTTGATCATATCTATAGAATAATTTTGAATTTTTTTCATTAAAAGTAAGAATGTGCAATGATGATGATTTTGCTGGAAAAGTCTGTTTCATTGAAACTCAAAATACAAGCACATAATCTAGCCATTTAATGAATTAGCAGCCTTCAGTTATTGACATTTTCAAATACATTAACAAAATGCAAATAATTTAAACTTTCTCTTAAATTGTTTTCAACTTTATTGAAGCATAATTTAAATTAATAATATGTACCCCTGGGACTGGCCCTGTGGCCGAGTAGTTAAGTTCAGCGCTCTGGTTCGGCTGCCCAGTGTTTTGCTAGTTGGGATCCTGGGCATGGTCCTAGTACTGCTCATCAAGCTGTGCTGAAGTGACATCCCACATAGCAGAACTAGAAGGACATACAATTAGAATATACAACTATCTAGTGGGTGGGGGGCTTTGTGGAGAAGGAAAAAAAAAAAAGATTGGCAACAGATGTTAGCTCAGGGCCAATCTTTTTTTAAAAAAAGTACCCATATTAAATGTACACTTAGACGATTTTTCTCAAATCTATACCTTCATGTAACTGTCAGTCCTCTTTTTAGTCAGTCACCTGCTTGTTCCCTGGCAAGCACTGGTCTGATTTCAGTCACTATGTATTAATTTCTCTATTCTAGAACTTCATATAAATGTGTATTCTTTTTTTGTCCATGGCGTCATTCAACAAGCATGATTTTGAGATTCATTCATGTTTTTGTGTACATTAATAGTTCATTCCTTCTTACTGCTGAATAACATTCCAGTCTATGAATGTGTCACAATTTGTTTATCCATTCACCTGTTGGTAGACACTTGGGTATTTCAAGTTTTTGACTCTCTATATAGGTAAAGTATTTATATAGATAAAGTAGCTGTGAACATTCTTGTACAAGTCTTTGTGTGTACATGTCTTCAGTTCCCTTGTAAATATCTAAGAGTGGAATCATTATGTTATAATGCTAAGTATATATTTAACTTTGTAAGAAACTGTTAAACTATTTTTTTTTCTTTTTCTGTTTCCTGGAAAAATTTATGTAGGATTACTGTTATATCTTCTATAAATGTTTCATGGAATTCACACATAAAGCCATATGGGCCTGGAGTTTTCTTTGTGGGAAGGTTTATACATATGCATTCAACATCTTTTAGTACTTAAAAGGCTATTCATGTTATCTGTTTATTCTTGATTGAACTTTGGTAGTTTGTTTCTTTTAAGAAATTTGTCCATATCAGGTCTGACCTCGTATTTATTGACCTGAAGTTGTTCATAATATTCCTTTATTGTTCTTTTGTAGCATCTGTAGTGATGCTCCCTCTTTCGTTCCTAATATTGGCAACTTATGTCCTTTTCTCCCCTTAGTTCAGCTCGAATATTATCAATTTTATTGATCTTTTCAATGAACTCATTTTTGGTTTCATCAATTTTTCTCTACTGTTTATCTGTTTTATAGTTCACTCATAGTGTTTACATTGTGAACCCTTTACCTATTTCACCAAACTTTCAAATACCATCATACCTCTTAAAGTATAATGTAGGGACTTTAAAAGCTATCCTTCCTTTTTCTGCCTGTCATCCTTTGTGTTATTATTGTCATACATTTTATGACATTGTTATAAATCCTATACTACTTTATTATTTTAGTTTTAAAGAATCAAATTTATTTTAAAAAGAATCAAATTTATTTTAAATTTAAATTTTATTTTAACATTTAAAATTTGTTTTTAAAAAAATGAGAAAAAGTTTCATTTATGATTACCCATACATTTAACATGTCTGTTTAAATCCATTATTTACATTCAAATTTCCATGCACAATCATTTTCTTTTGTTCTGAACAGCATCCTTTTATATCTCGTAGTGTGTATCTGCTAGCAACAAGTGCTTTCCGCTTTTGTTTCCTGAAAATGTACTTTCTTTGCCTTTATTTTTTAAAATATTTTTACTTTGAAATAATTTTAGAATTACAGAAGATTTGCAAAGTAAGTACAGACAGTTTCCATATATTCTTTGCCCAGGTTCCCCTAGTGTTAACATCTTTCTTAGCCATGGTACATTTGTCAAAAGTAATAAATTAACAATGGTGCAATATATTAATGTAACTACAGGCTATATTTGGATTTCAGTTTTTACACACTGTCCTTTTTCTATTCCAAGATCTGGTCCAGAATATAGATTTCCCCCTTGTCTGAGGGGGATACGTTCCAAGACCCCCAGTGAATGCCTGAAACTGCAGATAGTACCAAACCCTACATATACTATGTTTTTTATTATACATATATATCTATGATAAAGTTTAGTTTATAAGTTAGGCACAGTAAGCGATTAACAACAGTTACTACTAATAAAATAGAACAGTTGTCACAATGTACTGTAATAAAAGTTACCGTAGATCTTAGCAACCTCAGCATACGATTTTTTTCCCTTCCGTACTAAGTCGAGAACTTTCACCTTTTCATTTAAAGGAATCACTCTATGGCTTCTCTTTGGCATGTCTGAATTGCCAGCATCACTACTTTTGTGCTTTGGGGCCATTATTAACTAAAATAAGGGTTACTTGAACAGAAGTACTGTGATACCACAACAGTCGATCTGATAATGGAGATGGCTACTAAGTGACTAACAGGTGGGTAGCAGACACAGCATGGATACGCTAGACAAAGGGATGATTCATATCCCCGGGGGGACACAGTGGGATGGTGTGAGATTTGATCACACTACTCAGAAAGATGTCATGCAGTTTAAAAACTTATAAATTGTTTGTTTCTGGAATTTCCCACTTAATATTTTTGGACCATCGTTGACTGAGAGTAACTGAAACTGCAGAAAGCGAAACCACGGATAAGGGGGGCTACTGTACTATGTTGCATTTAGTTATTATGTCTCTTTATTCTTTTCCAATCTATGATAGTTTCTTTGTTATTTCATGTTTTTGATGACCTTGATAGTTTTGAAGAGTATGGGTCAGGTGTTTTGTTGATTGTCCCTCAATTTGGGTTTGTCTGGTATTTTTTTAAGTTACTACACTGGAGTTATGGGTTTGGGGGGTGAATACCACAGAGATGGTGTACCCTTCTTCAGTACCATTTAGAATTGACCCATCACTGTAAAAATTTCCCCTGCAGCCTCTTTGTAATCAGCCCGTCTTTGCACCTTCAACCCTTGGCAACCACTGATCTGTTTTTCACCCTATAGTATTCCCTTTTCCATAATGTCAAATAAGCGAATCACATATGTAGCTTTTGGTTCTGGCTTCTTTCACTTATCAAAATGCGCTTAAGATTCACCCAATTTGCTGAGTGGGTCAGTAGCTTGTTCCTTTCTATTGCTGAGTAGTATTCCTTTGTTTTTGGTATACCAGAGTTTAATTCATTCGCCTGTTGAAGACAATCTCAATTTTTTTCTGTTTTTTGTCTAATATGTATAAAGTTGCCATAAGCATTTGAATATCAGTTTTTGTGGGAACATAAGCTTTCATTTTTCTTGGGTTCATACCTAGGAGTGGGAATTATTTTAACTTTGAAACATAAAACTAAAACTTCTTAAAATGTAGGAGAAAATATATGTGACCTTGGATTTGACATTGAACTTTTAGATATAATACCCAAACCACAAACTATAAAAGAAAAAAAATCAGTACATTTTATTTTATCAAACAATTAAAAATATTTGCTGCATGCAAGACATTGCTAAGAGAATACAAAGACAGGTCACAGACTGGGAGAAAATATTTGAAAAATCACAAACTGATAAAATACTTGTGTCTAGACTATATAAATCTCAACAATAAACAGTCTAATATAGAAATGGGCAAAAGATCTCAATAGACACTTCACCAAAGAAGATATATGGATGGTACATAGATCACGTGTTCACTGTCATTTGTTATCAGGGAAATTGAATGCAAATTGAAACCACACTGAGATACCACTATACACCTATTAGAATTGCTTTAAAAAAAATTGACTCTGCCACAAGCTGGAGAGATTGTGTAGCTCACTCATTGTTGGTGACAATTCAGAATGATGCAGCCACTTTGACATGCAGTTTGGCATTTTCTTATAAACATACATTTTCCATATGACCCAAAAATCCCACTCCTAGGTATTTACCGAAGTTAAATGAAAACTTACATTCACAGAAACCTGCTTTTACTTTTGAAGATATTTTCACTGGATAACAAAGTACGGTTTTTCCATTTCTTTTTATTTCAGCTCTTTTAAAAGATGTTCCATTGTCCACTAGCTTATATTTCTTTTCTAAGAAGACCCCGGAAATTCTTTTTACCATGTATTTTTTTTCCTCTATGACTATTTTCCTCCTCCAAATTATGGTTTTATTTGTATTTAAAAATACATTGGAGGGGCTGGCCTGGTGGTGCAGTGGTTAAGTTCGCACGTTCCGCTTCGGTGGCCCAGGGCTTGCCTGTTTGGATCCTGGGCGCAGACCTATGCACTGCTTGTCGAGCCATGCTGTGGCAGGCGTCCCACATATAAAGTAGAGGAAGATGGGCATGGATGTTAGCTCAGGGCCAGTCTTCCTCAGCAAAAAAGAGGAAGATTGGTGGCAGTTGCTAGCTCAGGGCTAATCTTCCTCAAAAACAAAAAGGGAAATTCTGTATATGCTCATGACTAAGCTTGTTTTCAATGTATGTTATTTTTCAAGTTTGATGACAAGTTTTGTTTTGAGAAATCCTTTTTCAATCTGAATGTCCAAATGGGGAAATGCCTATAGATTTCCAACTGGCCCTCAAGCAATGATGTAAATTGCTTTCTTGCTAATGATGATGGACAACTTTTATTTGAGTTCTGTCACCTGAACAGTTTTCAGTTCATGATGATGGTTACGATCAGGTGGTACTGTGGTGAAAGCTTTACAACACCATAATATCTGAAGATAAGCACTATAACCAGTGACTGCTTTTAAAATTTTCTTTTTTATTAAACCTCCCTCAGATTTTTTTTTTTCTGGATAATTTTCTCTTTGGATAATGTTTTTAATTGACATATAACCTTAGTTTCAGGTGTACAACATGATTCAATATTTGTATGTATTGCAAAATGATCACTACAATAAGTCTGGTTAACGTCCATCACCATACAGAGTTACAAAATTTTTTTTCTTGTGTTGAGGATATTTTTTATTACTGTCGTCAAGTTTGCTTAACTTTTCCTCTACAGTATTTAATCTGCTGTTAATCCTTTCCAGAGAATTTTAAAATTTTTCAGAATTTTTTTTGTTGTTACATAAGTTGTATTTTTTTGTTATAGTTTTAATTTTTTTTTACAACATACTCATTTTCTAATTTAAATCCTAGCACTTTTGTTGTTTTGTTTTTTAGCCAGGCCTATTGGTCTAGTGGTTAACATTTAGTGCTCTCACCACCTTGGCCCTTAGGTTCATTTCCCAGGGAACCACACTATCCATCTGCTGGTTAGTGTTAACAGCATTAACATATATGACGTAACAACAATTTGCTATTGATATGCTAAATGATTCCCATAGATTATTTTACTTAAGACTTTCCCAATATTCTGTGGGAGTGGTAGTATGTGTTATATCCATTTTACAGGTAAAGAAATTGAAGCTCAGTAAGGTTACCTAGGTATGATATAGCAGAACCTAAACTCTAACCTCTTATGTGCCAAGCATTATAGTAAATGCTCTCTATATATTAACCTCATTTCAGTCTCATGGTAACTCCATTAAAGCTCCTGATCCTACTGATGATGTACTCTAACTTCCAGATTAAAGAAATTACTTTGAAAAAGTACATGTATTTTTTGTTTCAGAGACATTAAGCAAATATAACCAAAAGCGACTCTAAATACCAAAAGAAATGAATCATTTAAATACTTACTACCTTAAAAAAGTGGTATCACTAATTACATTTGCAGAAGGAAGCCTGACACATTTCAATCCATTTAATATTCTGCGCATGAAGGGTAGCATGTCAATCTCAAACAGGAATAAATCCCTAAGTACTTGAAAAGAAAACAACCCATTCCAAGAAGAAATCTCAACAAACACTACTGTATAAATTTTAGTCAGAAATTAGCTCATGGAGTTAATGTTGAAATATTTTTACTAATAAATTTGAAATATTTTCACTAATTCTTTCACTAATGGAGCGGCTTTCATATCAAAGGCTATACATACTTTCTTCAGTCATCTCATTGTCTTTGCAAAGTGAATCTTCTAAAGGAGGAAAATAAGACAAAGTAAAGAGAAATTGTTTTCTCCTGGTTAAAGATAGCCATAAGACTGTTGATCTTATGGCCTTTTAGACCAGTTTATTTTAATTGTTTGAGGGATATCTTGTAAGATATATGGTGACAATAATAAGTCCTGAAATTTATGAGTGATTTTATTTTTGAACCATCTTATATAATAGCACTGTCTCACTTCAACGTTCAGATTTGCCTTCTTAAGTGGGGCATGAAATGCAGTTCAAGCTGATGTACTCAAATCATATGTCATCCTAGCATATGTCATGTATGACATCCTTCATCACTCATTCACTTATTAATTTATTCAGAAATATTTATTAGTGCCTACTAAGTGGCAAGCTCTGATTTAAGTACTTGGGGATATATCAGTGAACAAAGTGGACAAAAATCATGGACTTTACATTTTAGCAGGCGTAGTTCAAACAATAAACAATAAAAATGGTAAGGAAGTAAGCAGGCATTCATTATGGATAGGGAAAAATTTCTATACCTGCTCTTTTAAACCATACTAAGGAAAATTACATAGAAAACTAACTTGTTTTTCAGCTTGGCTTTTTTTTGTTGATCCCGTTTTAAAATACTGGCTAAGAACAGTAAAGTTTGAGGAAACATTTTCTCCAAAAATTGAGTTAAAATGATGCTATTATTTAAGAAAATGACCATCTTTTGCTCCTACAATAATTTCTTACTTTGTATAATGTGTAATATCAATATTGCTGTAAAATGTAGTCATTTAATATCTTGGGTTTTTTTAATTGAGTTCATAATAGTTACAACATTGTGAAATTTCAGTTGTACCTTATTACTTGTCCGTCACCATGTAAGTGCTCCCCTTCACCCAACCCCAAACCCCTGGTAACCACTGAGCTCTTCTCTTTGTCTTTCTTCCACATATGAGTGAAATCATCTTGGTTTGTCTTTCTGGCTTATTTCGCTTAACATAATACCCTCTAGGTTCATTCATGTTGTTGCGAACAGGATGATTTTGTCTTTTTATGGCTGAGTAGTAGTCCATTGTATATATATACCACATCTTCTTTATCCAATCGTTGGTTGATAGGCACTTGCATTGCTTCCATGTCTTGGCTATTGTGAATAATGCTGCAATGAACATAGGGGTACATAAGTCTCTTTGAATTGTTGATTTCATGTTCTTTGGATAAATATCCAGTAGTGGGATAGCTGGGTCATATGGTATTTCTATTTTTAGTTTTTTGAGAAATCTCCATATGGTTTTCCATAGTGGCTGCAGCTGTTTCCATTCCCACCAGCAGTGTATGAGGGTTCTCTCTTCTCCACAACCTCTCCAGCATTTGCTATTTTTTGTTTTAGTGATTATAGCCACTTTAACAGGTGTTCAGGTGTATCTTAGGGTAGTTTTGATTTGCATTTCTCTGATGGTTAGTGATGTTGAGCATCTTTTCATGTGCCTGTTGGCCATCTGTATATCTTCTTTGGAGAAATGTCTTTTCATACCCTCTGCCCATTTTTTGATCGGGTTGTTTGGTTTTTGTTGTTCAGTTGTCTGAGTTCTCTATATATAATGGAGATTAACCCCTTGTCTGATATATGATTTGCAGTTATTTTCTCCCAGTTGGTGGATTGTCTTTTTGTTTTGATTCTAGTTTCCTTTGCCTTGTAGAAGCTCCTTCATCATCATCAGAAGTCTGATGAAGTCCCACTAGTTTATTTTTTCTTTTATTTCCCTTGTCTGAGAAGACATGATACTCAGTGAGATCCTTTTAAGACTGATGTCAAAGAGTGTGCTACTTATATTTTCTTCCAGAAGTTTATGCTTTCAAGTCTTACCTTCAAGTCTTTGATCCACTTTGAGTTAATTTTCGTGTATGGCGTAAGATAGTGGTCTACTTTCATTCTTTTGCATGTGGCTGCCCAGTTTTCCCAACACCGTTGATTGAAGAGTCTATCTTTTCTCCAATGTATGTTCTTAGCCCCTTTGTCGAAGATTAGCTGTCCATAGATGTGGGGTTTTATTTCTGGGCTTTCAGTTCTGTTCCATTGTTCTAGTATCTTGGATATTTTTGATGGTGGTTTGTAAAAACCTAAAGTGCTTTGTCTAACAAAATTTATATTTCTGTAAGCTTTTGTTTCTTTTGCAAGTTATACTTTTGCTGGCTTTGAATATTTATAATTTTTTGTTGTAATTCTAAGTAAAATGTTACAGCACTTTTTTGTTATTTATCAAATGATTCTTATTTAGAAAGCTGTCTTTACTTATGTTTGTCACAGGTTGTCTTTCTAAGTTAACTTCTGCTATGATAGAAAAAATTTAAAAGATTTAGTATCTTACTGGTATAACTTGGAATTAACTAGGATATATTATAGGTTCAGCATATGGTATGACAGCATTTTACAGTGTTGCATATGTTGTCACAAACAGTATTATTAACTCAAATGTTAATACTTCTTTTGTTGACTTACGGAATTAAATCCATTTCCTATACCATCAGAGTGGACTCATTTTTTTGTTTTTTTAACCAGGAAGCCCTTAATATCTGCATTTTTCCTACATAACATGAAAAGTAAACCTCACATGACTGGATCTTTTACCTAAGACATTGAATAGACTTTAATTATTTTTATGTTTTAGTGAATAGATGGGGGTACTTGAGATTAGAGGAGCAGGGCTTTGAGAAAGGATTTTGAGAAAGAGAAAGAATGAAAAAGGAGTTAATCAACAAAATGTTCTTGATAGACTTAAGAATAGTTATTAAAGCAACAGACAAAACACCAAGTTTTCACTTCAATTATTGCTTTTTTATTTGGCTTTCAAACAATTCTCAGTGAGCACAATTCTTTTCATTCTGTGTTTTAGCCAATATACACTAGTGACAATGAGGAAAATAGTGTAGAAATAAATGAGAAGGAAGTAGAATGTTTCTAGGATGCTCATTTAAAGAGATATTTTTTCTTTTTAACTACTTCAGCATTTAAAAACAATTGAGATTTGAGGTTCAAGAGTAGGAAAATAGTAGCTCTGTGCTCTAGTTTTCAAAGCCTCTTCCTCAACTTTTCTATCTAGT
Source organism: Equus asinus (assembly GCF_041296235.1). Lineage (NCBI taxonomy): Eukaryota > Metazoa > Chordata > Mammalia > Perissodactyla > Equidae > Equus > Equus asinus. The sequence continues at coordinate 74,995,197 of NC_091796.1, forward strand.
CTTTACTGACTGTTTAATTAGTGGTCAAGTGCCCATCACATTCAGTCTTTTACAGAGAAATTCTTTCTTGTCTTTTCTCTCTTCCCTTTTGCAGTGAACTCTGTTTGGACATGTGACTTTTCTTCTATAGCTCTGGAATTATCAAATGGCATTAAAGTTATATCTTTGAGTACAAATTTTCTCTTTGGGGAGAAAATTGTTTTGTTTCCAAAAGGAACTCTAAACCTAATGATGGAGAAGTGGCAAATGAAACTCATAACCAAGCCTGAGAAAGCATGTACATTTGTAGTTTAAGATGCACAGTAACTAAGATTTACCTGGTATTAGACTTCTGTTGCAATTGTTGATATTTTTTAATAAATTTCAGGACGGAATAATCTGGCCTAATCCATATGAACCTTTGCTGTGATGTTTGAAGTGGTTGCCAGCTGCTTAATGACTGTGATAACCTTTGCTTGGGTAATAATGCATGTCAGTTTTAGAATTTATCCTAAAAGTGACAATTTGCTGTCATCTGCAGAGTTAAGTGGTGTAATGGCAGCTGAGCAGTGAGATGCAGGGGGTTGGAGTTGCGATCTTATAGGAAAGAATTCACTCATCCAGAGAATGTGTTTTTGTTTGAGAGAATTGCAAACATTAGTCGAAAATATGTAGTTGAATACATTTTGTTTGGTTTTGATTGATTATTCAAACATACAATCTTTTAATCTCCCTATCTGAGCTGTTGTACAATGACGTAAGAAGGAAAGATGATGATGGTACTTAGACAACTTTCCGGCTTAGAGCTAATTAATGTATCTGGTAGAACCCTGATGAACCTGGTTGATTTATTATGCGACTTAAAAACTTTTGCATTTTGCTTGTTTTTAGGCAGTTAGGTTATTTGTCAGCCTGTTGGCCAGTCAACACCAATGTGTTTCCTTTAACTCCGTGAATCTCAGCATATGCTATTTTGCATATCCTAAATAATTTAAATACATTTCTTACTCTTTCCACAGCATGTAGACTCCATGAAGCACAGAACAATAAAGCTTCCTGCTCATACCACCAGGAGGATCACTTGGAAAGAGTCACCACAGGACTACCAGAGAGACTAATTTGTCTGAAGCATCATGTGTTGAAACAACAGAAGGCTACTACCTTTGCAGTAGCTAGAAACAGTTACAATGTTTTACGTTCTTTGAGCTCCAGGAAGCCAGGGGAGTGAGTTGAAAATCTGAAAATGCGGCCATGGAGTGGTTCTTGGCGTTGGATTATGCTCATTCTTTTTGCCTGGGGGACCTTGCTGTTTTATATAGGTGGTCACTTGGTACGAGATAATGACCACCCTGATCACTCTAGCCGAGAACTGTCCAAGATTCTGGCAAAACTAGAACGCTTAAAACAACAAAATGAAGACTTGAGGCGAATGGCTGAATCTTTACGGTAGGTACGGAAGGAAGAGTGATGAAATATTGTACTTTGTTTTTAGGTGCAGGGCTTCATTCAGCAATTAAAAAATACTTAATCATTTCTATAAACTGCTATTTTTGCAAAAATTTAAGTATCTTAGTAAGATACTCTTTATACTAATGATGTCTCTATATATTTACCAGAGAATTTCTCCATAGTGGCAAATCTTGTTTTGCATGTGAATTTTAATATAAAAACTATGCCAACTAGTTTATGTACTTATATTTTATGTATAATTATCTTAAGCATTTTGATAATTTTGATACTTTAAATACAAACTTTGTATGATTTAGTGTATATTAAAATTTTTATCTTATGGACTATAACAAAGATATTATGATAATTGAGATGCTGAGTTAGTCTAACTGTAACTTATTAAAATGAAAAAAACAAAAATTCATCTTTAAATAAAACAACTGAATCTGGAATTCAGAGGATTATCATCAGTGTTACTTCTAGTCTATTAAAAAATGTGACTTGTATCTGTTAGAAGATGTCAACTGGTTGTGAACACAAGGTCTTATATTTTCAAGGAGCAAGTGAACATAGTGTTGCATAGATAATCTCTATATTTGTTTTCAAAGTTATTGAGTTTAAAAGTTATCTGGTATCTTCTAATTTCTCTACTTTACATATGAAGGTGATCCTGTATTTAGTGCTTGCTGTCTCTCAAGATAGCCGTTAAAGATTTGAGAAGATGAAAAGTTGAGAGTCATTACTCTAGAGGTGGTAATTGACCCTAAGGGAAGTAGTGTAGAGAAAAGAGCAAAAAACTCATTTCTTTTTTGAGAAACAAGTTGAAGAGTGGAAAGTGGAAATATCTTGCTGTACATAGAGCCTTCAGAGTAGATGGGGAAGGAGAGGGGAAGAGAGCTACGTTGTGGAAGCTGCAAAGTCTTCTCTGAAGGAGAAATGTAGTTGGCAGTGTCCTGCACCCTCAAGGCTTTGGAGAGGACTTCCGTGGTCCTCCCATTCTCCCACCTCCCTGCCCCCACTGCCCTTCACTCTTTCTTTAGTACTCAGTTCTTTCCCTTTGTCTAGTTCCATACATTTTTTCTTCATCACAATATTATTTTTGGTCTTTTTATGTTCTGTGGAAGACAGTGCTAGGTGTTAAGAGTTTACAACAATGAATGAACTATCATCCCTGTCATTTGTCATAGTAGTATCATTCAGCAAGATACAAAGTAGTCAGGGATTAGAGAGTGGACAGGTAGCTTCTTGAATTTGTATATCATTTTATTTCTGTGTAGGGGAGAGCCGGAGGGGTCATGGACAGGGTGATCTTTCAGTAGAGTTTTAATCATTCATTATGGGAACCAAAGATTGATAATCTAGAGGTTAGTAATAACAGGTATTGTTATGGAGAGTTTATCATATTATTGAGGTACTATGCTGAGGACTTTACATGGATCATCTCATTGAATTCTACAGCTTCTTTATGAGATGCTAGTGCTGTTTTTATAATCATTTTATAAATGAGGAATTAAAGGGATATTAAGTAATTTAATTCTCCCAAGGTCACATTTTTCATAAGTGGTGGAGTTTACTTTGAATCCTGGCAGTATGACTTCAAAGGCTTGGCTCTGATGAGCCATGTTGCCTCTGAATAGAAACCAGGGAGGTCAATGATTGGAAAAGCTCAACTGAAAGTCTCATGTAGGAGATCACCAAGAGTAGCTGTTGTTCTAGGTGATTTTGGAATATGCTTTGATCATAGTAAAATCTTGTTCTACATCATGGGAATTTTGCTCCTTGAAAAAGAATTTGCCTCTTAACAGTTTAGGCTTATAAATAATTGTTTACTTTTATCCTAACTCCAACTTCGTTACTCATACTTCAGTTGGCATATTTCAGGCTGCCAGGTATCTTGTTTTTATTGCATGAAGGAGTGCTTGCCTTTCATATGGGTTGTTCTTCTGCAAAATAGTCTTTGGATCTTTTAAGTCACTTTCTTTATATTCTTTCGTGTTGAAATTAAGTCCTCAACTACTACATTCAAATGTAGAGACCACTTCTAAGAGCTGGAACAGTTAATAGTTGTAAGACCAAAAAAAATGTTGTAGTACCATAAGTACAATCTGAAAACACGGACTGAGCAAATGAGCCTATTTTTATATAGAGAGATATGATTTCAGGAAAATAAATAATTATCTTACCCATTAGGTAAGAAAATGTCCTCAGGCCCTTCCATCAACTTGACTGTAGGGCCGTTTATATTTGATCCAGAGGGATTTCGTTTTAGAGCCCCTGGCATGAAAGGAAGAGCGGTGGAAGTGCTACTGGCATTGGTGTTTTTTTACCCCTTCTTGCAATATTTTGTACTCAATTTGCTATGTCTTTTGTTCATAAGTCAGACTATAAAGGATTAATTCAGATGTCTGTAAAACTATGTCATTTCTTTGAGATAAGGCATATGGATTGGAATTGGAAAGCAACCCAGAAGCCTGAAACTACAATTTTTAAGATTCAGGACAAGAGTTTTAAAAGTGGTTAACCAGCCTTCTAGCTACATTTTGCTAGTTTTGTTGATAGTACTACAAATTTAAGAAAATAATTTAAAAATCTTTACTCTGAGGGATGCAAATGTTTGAATACAGTGTTTGGGAGGTTGCTCTGTGTGTGTCTCTCTGTGTTTGTGTGTGTATGAGTGTTGAATTCTGACTTATCAATGAATAATTTTCATATGGTAAAATTCACTCCTTTTAGCATATAGGTCTATGAATTTTGGCAAATGTTTACAGTCATGTAACCACCACCGCAAATTATAGAACAATTCTACCTCCCCACAGAATTCTGTTCTGCCCTTTTCTAGTCAGGTTCTAATCCCCACCTTCGGTCCCTGGCACCCACTGATCTGTTTTCTGTCGTGTATTTTTTACTGTCCCCAAATGCCATATAAATAGAATCACGCAGTGTGTAGCCTTTTGAGTCCGGCTTTTTTCATTTAGCACGATGTTCTTCAGATTCATCAATGTTGCTGTATGTATTCATAGTTCATTTTTTAAAAAAATTATTTTTTAATGATAAGTAATATTCCACAGTATGGACATAGCATAGCATTTTGTTTTTTTTTTTAATGCATTTACCAGTTGAAGGATGTTAGGGCTGTTTGCATTTTTTGGCAATTATGAACAAAGCTCTTATAAACATTTGCCCTGTAAGTTTTTGTATGAATGTAACTTTTTATTTCTCTTGGGTAAATAGGATTGCTGGGTTATATGTTAATTGCATATTTAACTTTATCAGAAGCTGCTCAAATGTTTTCCAGATTACCTGTACCATTGTGCAATGCTTGAGAGTTCCAGTTGCTCTCATTCTTGCTTTTAATGTGAGTTGTTCCTTGCTATTGTCAGTTATTTTTATTTCAGCTGTTTTAATAGATAGGATGTTGAACTTTTTTTTTCATGTGCTTATTTGTCTTTCATATATCTTCTTTGATGAAGTGTCTATTCAAATTTGATGCCTGTTTTTAAAAATTGGGTTGTTTCCTTATTGAATTCTTTTTTAAAAATCGTGGTTTTATATACAGCATAAAGTTATATATATATGCATATATATAATTTAAAATGAAAACATAGTGGCTTAAAACAACAAATATTTATTTGCTCTTGATTTTTCGGTTTGGGTTGTTCTCAGCTGGGCTGTTTTTCTGGTTATATCTGGGGTCACTCATGTGGCTGTAGTAGTCAGCTGGTGGTTCCACCGTGGTTGGTCAGTCCACATGACCTCACTCACATATTTGGTGATTAGCTGGGGATATCAGCTGGTTTCCTTCTATGTGACTTCCCCAGCAGGATAGCCCAGGTTTTTTATATAGTAGTGTCCCAAGAGGGCAAGAGCAGAAACTGTAAGTCCTATTGAGGCCAAGCATCAGAAGTTGCAGTGTCACTTCTGCCACATTCTGTTAGTCTATGCAAGTCAAAGGGACAGTCCATATTCAGGGAATGGAGGGAGGAACTGCAAAGAATATGTAGCCGTATTTAACCTACCATTCTCATCTTTAGAAGTAATGTTGAATAGATTAGATTAGGTCAAATCATGGTAGTCTTGAATAGTCAGAGTTTAGTTTAGACTTGGTTGGTAAATAATTGGGTTTTCAGCAGAGGAATGACACAGTGAAAATGATTGAGGAAGATTTAAATTTTCAAATGGATTTGGGACATGTGCCTGACTGCAGTGAGATTAGCTGAGAAACACAGTATTAATCTAGACAGGAGGTGATGCTGATCCAGATTAAATGAATGATTGAATCTTTTTGCTTTGGTACCAAGGAACATGTGCTTATTTTCCCATGTTTCCTGTATACTTTTATTTGGCTTTCCCCAGACATCCCTTTTTTACTTGTTAATTGCCAGCCCATTAGGTTTCCATGTAGGCTTCTAAAAACTTAGAAATCTTCACTTTCTCAGTCTGCCACCCTACAGGAATGCCTTTCCGTGCTTCATGTTTGTTTTGTCTCAGCCTTTAGTAATGTGAAATTGCTCAGTTCACAGAATGTTTACTTCTTGGGATTTGAACCTGCTACTTTGCTTCTTAGAGTTGAAATTTAGCAGAAAACACCTGGAAAAGTATTGAGACTTGTTCAAAAACTCCTTGAGCAGTGAGCCTCAAGTTGGACAAATGTCAGAACTTGTAAAATCTAAAGAGGTTTAATTGACAGCTTTCCTCTTAACTTAAATCCTTGTTATTCTAGGTCCATTTATTTTATTTTATTTTATTTATTTTTTGGTAAGGAAGATTGGCCCTGAGCTAACAACTGTTGCCAGTCTTCCTCTTTTTTGCTTGAGGAAGATTGTCTCTGAGCTAACATCTGTGCCAGTCTTCCTCTATTTTCTATGTGGGATGCCACAACAGCGTGGCCTGATGAGCGGTGTGTAGATCTGTGCCTGGGACCCAAACCTGTGAAGCCCAGGCCACTGAAGTGGAGCACGTGAACTTAACCACTATGCCACCTGGCTGGTCCCAAGGTCCATTTAATTTGAGAGTAAAACTTAAACAAATTCAAATATGACTTTGTGGCCTATTAATAAGGTTTCTTGTTTTATTTGTTTGGTCCAGGAAAGCAGGAGAAGTTTCTTCTGGAATCTAGATGTTAGCTGTAAATTATAAATTTACAAACCACAACAAATTACAGTTAACTTATGATTACCTGTTTTTCTGAGCTATGTAGTAATCTTCCCAGATGTATTAGAGCCAAGTGCATCTTCTGGTGGAAAAACTTGTCCCAGACAATAGAGGTACTGAATACTGACTTGGGTAGAAAGGAAACTGATGTGGTTTTTCACAGGTCATATTTTAACTTCTTTTTAAGAAGCTGATTTAGAAAGTGGAGATTCCTTTGTTCCTGTTGGTTGATTGGAAGATTTGCTATAGGCTCTCTTCTCTGTGACTACTCATCTCTCATGTAAAGAGTGTATTTATATTCCTAGAGCAAGTCAATGGATTGGAATGTATAGAGCGCTTGCCATCTAGCTATATGACCTTCCATTATATATGGCTTTTATTTTTGCAATCCTGCATCAATTATTCCTTATGCTATCAAGAATACCTTATTTTTCTTTAGGGAAACATTCCTTCCCTATGTGAGAATATCTCAGTGAGATGTTTAGTGAAGATTCCTAGCCTTCCCAGTCTGACAATCAGATGCTATCTGTCTGGAATTTATATTAACCTTTTTATATATTGCTGGATTAAATTTGTCTGTGTTTTATTTTGGATTGTTTTTCTGTGTTAACAAGACCTGTTTACCTGTAATTTTTCCTTCTTATGATGTCTGTTGGGTTTTGGTTTTGAGGTTATACAGGCCAATTCTATTCTCTGGAAGGGTTTGTATAAAATTGGTATTCATTTTACTTTAAATCTTTGTTAGAATTTCACCAGTGAAGCCACCTGGGCCTGTAGTCTTTTTTGATGGTTGTGAGGGAGACCATGGAGGTTGGATTGGGGAGCGAAAGGGGACCTGTAGGAGCGTTTTAAATTCTGAATTTAATTTTTTAATAGAAATTGGACTGTTCAGATTTTCTGTATTTTTCTTGTCAGTGTTGGTTGTTTTTGAAGGAATGTATCCATTTTATCAAGAGTTTCAAATGTATTAGCATAAAGTTCTTCGTAATGCCTTTTTAATTTCTTCTCCGTATCTGTAATATCTGTAGTAATGTCCACCTTTTTCATTTATGCCATTCATTATTTGTGTTTTCTCCTTTTATCTTGCTAAGAGTTTATCAATTTCATTTACTTTTTCAAAGAACCAATTTCTGGTGGTTGTCCTTTTCCTCCTATTTTATGTCTGTTTCTATTTTATTGCTTTCTACTCTTAGTTTGATAATTTCCTTTCTTATAGTCTTATTGGGGTTTTTTGCTGTTCTTTTTAAGGGTTTTTCAGAATGAATTATGTATCATTGATTTTAAACCTTGTTTCTTTTCTAATACATACCGTGAGAGCTTTAAATTTGTCTCTAAGCACAGCTTTAAGTTGCATCCCACAAGTTTTGATAATGTTCTATTTTAATTGTCATTCTATTAAAAATATTTTCAATTTCTGTTGTGATTTCTTTCTTTGACATATAGGTTATTTAGGAGGGTGTTGCTTACTTTCTAAGTGGGCTATTCAAATTATCTTTCTGGTTTTGACTTCTAGTTTGTTCTTCAACCAGATGGAATTACATTCTGTATCATTTCAGTTCTTTGAAATTTATTAAGTGGCTCAGCAAATGACCTATGTTGGTGAATGTTTTACAAATGTGTATTCTGCTGCTGTTAAATGTGCTCATCTACATATGTCAATTTAAGTTAGATTGGTTAATTGTGTTATTAATGTTCTCTAAATTCATATAGATTTATTTATTTTTTTAATCTGCTTGTTCTATCAGTGAATGAGAAAGGTATGTTAGAATCTCCGACAGTGGTTGTAGATCTATTTCCTTTCACCCCTATCAACTTTTGTTTTATATATCTGAAAGCTATTTCATTTGGTGATTGTAAATTTAGGACTATTTTATTTTCTCTGAATTGACCCTTTGATCATTATTAAATGTCTTTATTTATCTCTAGGAATACTTTTTTTGGCTATAAAGTCTAATTTATTTGGTATTAATACTGCTATACCAACTTTCTTTTGGTTAGTGTTTACGTGACATTTTTTCCGTCTTTTTAATTTTAACCTCTGTGTCCTTATTAAATATATTTAAATATTGAAAGTATTTCTTGTAAGACTAGAGTTGGATCTTTTAATTTTTTGTCCAGTCTGATAATCTGTCTTTTTATTCAATTGTTTTACCCATTTACATTTAATGTAATCACTGAGTTTAAGTCTACCACATTGCTATTTCTTTTCCTATTTGTCCCATCTCTTTTTTATCCTTATTTTTTCTTTGTTGCTTTCTTTTGGATAGATCAAATGTTTTTTCTTATTGTTATTCTGTTTTTCTCACTTATAATAGAGTTTGTTATACATTTTTGTTTATTCTTTCAGTGGTTACCCTAGATATTATATAATACATCCTTTTTTATTACAATCTATCAAATTAATATTTTTAACATTTCTAAAGCAATGCAAGAATTTTATCCTCCTTAATCCTTTGACCCTCCCAATCCACTTTTGGCCTCTTTTGTCATATATTTTAACTTAATGTATCTTATAAACTACACATTATGTTACTATAATTTTAATTTAAATTGTCATATTCCCATATAATTGTCCACATATTTATTCTTTCTAATGTTCTTTATTCCTTCTTGCAGTTTAATTTTTACATGTTGAATCATTTTCCTTTAGCCTTAAGAATATCCTAGTATTTTTTGTAGTGCAGATTTGATGGCAGTAAACTCTTTTAGATTTTCGTTGTCTGAAAACTTTTTTGTTAACTTTTATTTTCTGAGAGATATTTTTGCTAGCGTAGAATTTAGTTCAGCAGTAATTTTTTACGGGACTTTAAATGTGTCATTCCATTGTTTCCTGGCTTTCATAGTTTCTGTTGAGAAGTATATATTTTTCTTTGGGTATGTTTGCATTTTAATTTTTGTCTTTGGTGTTATACAGTTGACCATGATGTGCCTAGATATGGCTTTATTTAATTTTAGTCAGCTTGAAATTCACTGAGCTTTTTAATTCTGGGATTTGATATCTTACATCGGTTTTGGAAAATCTTCAGCCATTATTTCCTTACACACTGTTTCTGGACCATTCTTTCCCTTTTCTCTTTCTAGAACTCTAGTTACATGTATTAGCAAACTTCCTTTTATGGTGTCTCATGTGCCTTTTATGTGTCTTTCACCATCTAATTTCTCTTTGCACTTAATTTTGCTTATTTTCTTTTGAATTGTCTTCCAATTTATTTAACCTATCTTCTGTTGCATTCATTCTGGTGTTAAACACACCCAATTAGTAATTTTCTCATATTTTGATTCTGGAATGTCTAGTCGATTCTTTTTGATAATTCAGATTCCTTTGTAAATTCTCCATTTTTATCAAGTCTGCCATTACATATTACATTCTATATGGAACCAAAAGTACTGTACCTCAGCGGGCCGGCTTGGTGGTGTAGTGGTTAAGTTCACGTGTTCTGCTTCAGTGGCCCAAGGTTCACAGGTTTGGATTCCAGGCATGACCTAGCACTGCTTGTCAGGCCATGCTCTGGCGGCATCCCACCAAGAGGAAGATTGGCACAGATGTTAGCTCAGCGACAGTCTTCCTCAAGCAAAAAACGGAAGATTGGCAACAGATGTTAACTCAGGGCCAATCTTCCTCACAAACAAACAAACAAAAAAGTACTCTATCTGGATTGATAAATGGTTGGAGTTTATTTATGCTAACGTTGCTGCCATACAGAGATTCCCATTAGTTCCTAAACCCTGATCCCTAGAACTGTTCTAGTTCTTGCCCTTTTTAAGACCTGGTTCTTCAGGTTTTCCTTTGATTCATTTTTAACTTTCTCTCCCATTGTACTCCTAGTTGGATGGTGGAAGAAAGCAGGAGTTTAGGTAAATTGGAAGTTTTCAATTATCAGAGTAATCTCTGCTTCATTGATTGATATAGTTAATCTATTAGGAGAAAAAGATCAGCATGAGATTTAAATAGATTGAGATTGATATGCTTGCTGAACTGATGCAGTAGAAAGTTGGAAAGTGAGTCGAAAACTCAGGGAAAAGCCAGGATGAGAGAGAAAGATACTTTTGGGAATCATCCACATAGAAGCGATTGCCAGAAAATGTGTTGCACAAAGTAAAAATTCCTTCATTCACTTCAGATGACCCACAGTCATCATGGATTTGGAGAGGAAGAAGTGTGGAAATAGCATTAATGTAGTCTTATTTGGAGGGACAGCAACAATCTTACTTGGCAGGAAAATTCATTTTTCAACCACTGTACTTGTTTCATGGATATAGCAATTGGTTATGTGGCACAGAAGCATAGGACCAAACATATTTTTCTACACTGTTATCATTACTAGCTTTTATGGGGGCAGAACTTTAGTAGGAAAATAGAACATTGAGAACGTGATACTGTTTTCATCATCATTTATGATGTTGTCTTAATTTTCTTCTTCATACTCAGAGTTTTATGTATATATTTTATACATGTACACACACACACATACACAGAACACTGTGATATAATATTGTAACCTGCCTTTTCATATGCACTAAAAAGTGTAACACCGCTTAAACTCAATATGTGAAAATCCAGGTTTACACACAAGATAGAGAGTAAAATAGTTTTTGAAAAATAGCAAACAATTAATTTGGATTTAACATATAACCATCCACTTTCCTCATAGTCTTAAAAATATTTTGTAAAACTAGTTCCACCAGTGTAGAGATATGAGTAGTTTATAATCCTATTGAGAGCCATTACTCAATTTCATGGCATTTTTCTTAAGGTTTTTATCTGGTATTTCATTGACTGGGTGTTAAATCATAGTGGAAATGATTCAAGTCAAGATCTTAGCTTCTGCTTTTACTCCTAGCACCTTGATTATCCTGACAACAACGATATTAGCAGCAAGACAACAAAACAATAATAAATGTTAATATATACCAGGCCGTGTTTTAAGCACTTTATATGTATTAACTCAATCCCAACATCAGGCCTATCAATTAAGTACTTACATTATTCCCATTTTATAGATGGAGACAGTGAAGCACAGTTTGCTGAAACGTATGTGACTGTGAATGGTAGATCTGGAGTTCAAACCCAGGCGCTCTGCCTCCGTAATCCAAATGCTTAATTGTGTTGCTGTGGTGCCTGTAAAAGTAACTGCTATGTCACAAAAAAGGTGCCACAATCCTTTTTTATCTATTAAATTTTTCTTGTAGTGTGTGTGGGTCCAGAAGACTAGTCTATAGGCCATAAAGGACACCCTTTTTCTGTTAGATTCTTTTCCTCCCCATTTACCATTGAGCAGACTTCAGAATAAGGAAAATTATCAAAGATAAAGAAGAGTCATTGTATAATGATAAAGGAGTAAGTTTTTCAAGAAGACATACTAATTCTTAACATGTGTGCACCTACCAACAGAGCATTGAATACATGAGGCAAAATGTGTGAGGGAAGGAGAAATGTATAAATCTATTTTAGCTAGAGCCTTCAATGCCCCTCTTTCAGTAATAGGTAGATCAAGCATGCAGAAAATCAATAAGGATATGGTTGACCTGAATAGTGTTTTATCAATCAACTTGACCTAATTGACATTCATAGAATGCTCTATCCAACAACAGCAGAATACACATTTACCATCGACTACCCTCCTATTCTGATGTACTCTCTGCGATTTGGATGGAGGTGTTTCCTTTAAAATTTCCTGTAGGTTGTCTTTCATGGCAAACAGGGAAGTCTGTGTATTTAGAGTTGGGGCAAGGGAAGGAGTGGATTGTAGAAATTTCTTCGTATTTATAAGGTCAGCTGGAATTCATCTTGTAGAAAAAAATCCCTTTTCCTCTTCCTTCCAAGCGCTGCCCACACCCTACTTCCAACAAAGATGGTTCAGTAAAAAGCTAACTATGTGAAATATAGGGTAAGATCATGCTTTCTCGTTAGGAGTCATACTCACTTTCCTCACTCACATTAATACATTTATATATAATGTTGGAATCACCACCAAGCAGAGAAAATTAGAGTACATTAACTTTCGATGTTTGGAAAATAGTACTTGTGTAAGATTTCTGGAGCTAGTTATATGATTTTGAAGAGCAAATACAGTTAAGTAGAATTTTTTATAGTTTCTAAATAAAAAAATGTAGACAATATTATAAACAGTAATGAAAAGCATTGGGTAAATTGTGGAGTAAAAAAGGGAGTCAATTGGGCTGGCCCCGTGGCCGAGTGGTTAAGTTCGCGCGCTCCGCTGCAGGCGGCCCAGTGTTTCGTTGGTTCGAATCCTGGGCGCGGACATGGCACTGCTCGTCAGACCACGCTGAGGCAGCGTCCCACATGCCACAACTGGAAGGACCCACAAGGAAGAATATACAACTATGTACCGGGGGGGCTTTGGGGAGAAAAAGGAAAAAAAAAAAAAAAGTCAACTTTGATGGTTGATTCTTATTTATTTTAGGTTCCTTAGAACTAGTTAAAAACTAACGTGTTTGATTATATATAGTCTGTCAAACAGGGTATTAGTTATCTATTGCTTTGTAAAAAATTACCACAAACTTGGTGGTATAAAATATCATACACTTATTGTCTCAGTTTCTATGGATCGGGAGTGCATGCACAGCTTAGCTGGTACCTCTGTTTTGGGGTCTCTCGCAAGGCTGCTGAAGATGTTGGCTAGGTCCTAGGTTTCATCTCAAGGCTCAAGTCAGGAAAGATAGAGTTCCAAGATGATGTGGTGGTTGGCAGAGTTCACTTCCTTGCCGGTTGTTGGACTGAGGGCGTCAGCTTTCTTGCTGTCTGTCTCCTGGAGCCTGCCCTTAGCTCCTTTCCAAGTAGCCTTTCCATAGGCAGCTCACAACTTAGTAGCTTACTTCAGCAAAGGTAGCAAGGGAGAGAATCTGCTATCAAGTTGAAGTTGCAGTTTTTTGCAACACAGTTACAGAAATTGCTTCCTATCTCCTTTCCGTATTCTGTTTGTTAGAGCAAATCAGGTCTTACCCACCCCTGGGGGTGGGGTGGGGGTGGGGATTTCCCGAGCGCTTGACTGGTAGTCAGATGGAGAGCAGTGGGGGCATTAGTGCCGATTCAGTGCCAACTCGCTGCAGCAGGCATTTTGCCTTCTTACATGCTTTATTGTGCTCAATAATAATGAGTTAAGTTCTCATTGTATACCAACACTTTACGTATATTACGTCATTTAATAGTTAAATGATTTGCCCTAGACCACATGGTTGGTAAGTGCTAAAACCATTTTAAGACCCAGTCTGACTCTAAGAAGTGTGGAGTGATATAGTAAAAAAAAAAATTTTTATTAAACATGAAAAGCTTTAAATAGTGCTTCTTGTCTGTTTTTAAATGTTCCTGAGTTGAGGTTGGTGGCATTTTTACATCAACAATGCTAACCTGTTTATTTGTCATCGCTATTTCAGACTAAACATTTCAATCACAGCGTGCCTCATTTATTGTGGCTCAGTCTTAGTTCCTAGTACAAAGATTTAGGGGCAAATAATGACCAGATGCTCTGAAACATTATCCTTTCAGGAGTAGTAATAAACATTGCTTGAAGGTAGCATTGCCAAACAGATACTTCCTTCATTTATTTAATAGATATTACAAGACTAATGTTTTATACTCTTTCTATGGATGATGCCTTTGGTTTCTGGATTCCAAAGGTACTATTCTTTAATATGAAGTGTTTCCTAATTCATGTAAAGCTAATTTTTTCCCCTCCCTCCCATTCTTTTCCCTAATAATTCTTTTATTATTATTATTAAGTAATTTATTTTTTACTGTTTCTAATGTTCCAAGAGTATCTCTGGATTGCTATGTGCAAGGCTGCAAATTTGCAGGTAGAAAAAAATTGTCCATTATTTAAAGATCGTTTACCTTTATTGTACTGTCAGATTCTCTCTCTTCCTTTTTCCCTTATTTCTATCCACCTTGGGAGTGATTGAATACGGCAAGAATAAGGTGATAAGACTTACTTTAAATTTCTATACTCAGGGATTATTTTGAACTTGTCTTTAATTTCATTTATTTTACATAGTGTCTGGTTTTTCCTGTAATTATATGTATACATATGTAATCTTACATACATACATGCTTTATCGGTATGAGTGCAGAAAGTTCCAGTTGTGGATGGTCTGTCCTTTTGTTCATGTAATGATAAGTTGATTATCACTGTTCCCTTGGAAGCAGGTATTTTTATAAATACTTTCTAGTTCAGTTTTCAAAATATACATAAAAATACAAGCAAAATTACTCAATAGTTGAACGCAAACAAGTAAGTATAGCTCTCATATGAATGATTACAGACTATTCAAGTCTGAATAAATTAAATTTGACTGCCTTTTTATCAGAGATCCTTATAATAGCTCACTTGCTAGAGATGGTTGGATCTCTCTGCTTTTTCTTGCTTGGCTTTAACAAGAGTTGCCAAACTATGGCCAGTAGGACAAATCCAGCTCTCCCGTGTTTTTTGTTTTTTAATGATCCCCAAACTAAGAATGGTTTTACATTTTTAAATGGTTGGAGAAAAAACAAATTCAAGGAGAATATGCAATGGAGGACATATGTAGCTGTAAAACCTAACCTATTTACTGTATGGCCGTTTATACAAAGTTTGCTGACCAAAAGTTTGTATGAACCAGGGTGTCCTCATTATTAGCCCTTGTCTCTCGTACTCTCTGAATTGTTATGCATGTTGCAGGTGAGTATGGATATGATCTGTCTAAGTCAAAGTCCAGTTATTGATATTATTTCTAGGTTCTTGCTGACTTTACTGTAAATCTTTATTCACTCACTTTTGTACCTCTGATTTCCTCTTGCTTTATGCTTTTATTGCATGCTCATCTAGTCCACGTTTTCTTCTATCTGCCTCTTGAGGCAGCTTATATTTAGAGCTGGAGTGAGATTTAGGGGGAAGAGTTTGGGCAGGTTTAGAAAGGAACAGTCTGCTGAAATGAAAGGAGCATGGGTTTCTCAGATTTGGCTTTGGATCCAAAGTCTACCACTTACTAACTTAATGATCTTAAAAAAGTCACTTATTCTTTCTGACCGTCAGTTTTTTTACTCTTAAAATGGCAATAATAATCTCTATTTTGCAATGTTGTTGTTTTTAAGTGATATTTAAAAGCATACCTAGAAGACCTCCTTTGTGTTACGGTTCATCAAAAAATAGTAGATTTTTTGCTAATAGTTGATAATCTAGAGAGTACATGACCTTATATACTTTTGTAGAACTCAGAATATTTGTTTTCATTTTTTTCTAATAGAATCATCTGATGTCAGTTATTTAGCACAGTGGATTAGATTTCAGAAAACATACATATTCTTCAGTGTAACTGTTTACTCTGAGAAAATCGCTTAACCTCTTTGAATCTAGAATCCAAAACTATAGAGAAAGTTGATTGGGGTAGATGATCACATTCAATAAATCTGTATGTCTTTACAGAAGCAAAATAGTTAAATAATATACTAGATTAAATAACTAGAACAGGCTTTATTTCTTATAGTTTGGCTCTCATGACTGAATTATTTGATTTTTTTTTAGCTGATTGATGCTTTTAGATATAGGAATTCTTTTAGATATGGAAATTACCCATCCTAAGCTTTATTTAAAATATATAAATTTTAATTATTCATTATCACTACCCAGAAGAGTGCACCATTCTTTGAAAAAAGTAGCACGTGAATAAAAATATTAAAATCTTAACTAAATTGAAAAACTTTAAATTTTGTGATTGATTTTTCTCTTCCACATGTAAATGCCATATAGGCAAACTGAGTTGGCATTAAACATTTTGTAATGTGTGAATATTTGAGTTCAGGGGCTTGACTAAACATTCTTTACATTTTATCCTTTGTTCTTTTATCAAGTATTACTATCGAGTATTTACCTAGTATTACTGGACTGATAATAGCTTCAAGCACTTATTGATAATTGAAGATGAATAATAGCAGGAGATACGGCCGTAGTGATTTGTCAATTTCAGTGTCACTTGATTTATAGATGGCACATAATTTGCTAGTAACCATTTAGAAAAAAACTTTCCTGGGCTGTTTCCCACTTTTAGGCAGACTTTTATTTCACTATGAGGATTTTTTTTTTGCTTTTGAGATTGTCATGTTGACATTTTATGATTCATTTAGGTAATATCATGAAACAAAGAGGTTGCTTTATTTGATAGATCGATATTCTAGACAAAGCTGTGTGAAAGAGAATAAATGTAAAAAGATTTCAACATATTAGAGTTAGCCTGTGAATTACAATGGCTAGAAGGAAGTATAGTATAAAAGCACACTATGCTTTTCTTGTTATTGGTGCTGATTCAAATAAAAGAAGTTTGACTTTAATTGTCCTTTTGTTCTTTTAAAGTTTATGCAAAAGCTGTTGCTTGGCAACATGTTTCACATCAGAAATGCGTAAGAGATTCTAATAAGGTTTGGAGAGAAACTGAGGTGCACTTAATAAATATAGAATGCTATAGCTGCAAATAAACAAAGACAAGAGGGACATTCAAAAGTATAGTTTAATGTTAATTCTCATTTATATTCAATAGCGCTTCAAAAATGTTATCTCTTTTACCACATGATATGTACAAAAGCTAAGTGACTTAGTCATTTTTCTGCAAGTCAGTGGCAGAAGCAGAAATAGAATCTTCCCAGGAATTATGAAGTTGTTTCTGATTTTCAGTACACTGCCAGCACTGTCATTTTTTATACTTTCTCGAGTTCCTCTTCCTTTAAGTATTAACTCAGGACAATACGTTTTACTAGCCTATAGATAATGACAAAATATTCTATTTAATATTAGAATTACTTTTGGTAATTGTTAGGTGTGATCAGAGATTTTCATATACCAGTATTAGAAATGGCCACTTGAATCATTACATTAAGTTATGTAGATACACCTGTATAAGGATATAGAGACTATGTTTAATATTTATTGACGTTTGCTATGATCAGTACTTGCAGCGTTTCATGTGGGTCATGAATCTGTGGGAGGAAACCACGTGCTGTAAGTTTAGATTAAGTTCTCGATTTATTTGGTCAGTCACACATAAACTTATTGGAAGTGGTATGGCTGCATGGAATAGGAATAGATGTAATATATCTAAATGTAGCTTCCCTTGGCCCTTTAGAGTCCCTGATGGAGCAGTAAACTACCTGTGCATTTATCCACACAAGGTAATGTCTTGCCAGGTCTCAGTACATTTCTTGTTACACCATAATCCTTTTATACTTGGGGCTAGTGTCACCTTTTTAGAAGGATGTCCTCAACAATCTGTGCATTTCCATTTAAAGGAATGTGTGCAAATTGTGGGATCTGTTAGTTTTGAGCCAAACCCAACCATCAGTAAAGCCCTGTTCTGATTCTTGAGAAGAAAGCTAAAAGTCATTTCAAGGTATTCCAATAATAGGTTTGCCTCCAGCTTCCCAGCATTATGGAGAGTACATCTCTCCACAATACTGATAGTGCTAAATACCACACACACACACACACACACACACACAGAAGATTGTTGCAAACCAACCTAAACCAGTTGATCATTCATTGTTAGTTGATTATTTTTGCTAGCAGTTGGTAGCTTCCAAAAACTAAAGTTTGGTGAGGAAGATAGGCCTTCTCCTCCATAGTTTTGCTAAAATGTAATATGTTACAGCGAAGGCAAAACTGAGATTGAATTCTGCCACAGATACAAATGTTAGTAAGCAGGTGCGAAAAATAGCCACACAATCTGTCCTATAACTGTGAGGAAGTCCATGCTCTCTGTCCTTTTAGGTGTTTTCGCAATATCTTATGTGAAAAGTTCTCTGAGGCAGTTGTGATGTTATTCTAACACCAAGATTTGGTCTACCTTCTGTTCACGTGTCAGAGAATATCAGAATCAGCCCCTAGACACTGTATGGCTTTGGAACTTAAGCCTAAGACACCATTCCCAAGATAATAGACTCCTGTATTAACCAGATTCATACACATTCACAAAGTTGTTCCCAAAGTGCTTCTACAACATTTCTAGGTATTTCACATTTTCATATATACTGAATTAATTTTATGAATGGAATAATATTTTTAGAGTCTACTTGGCTAATAACAAACTGCCTTTATTCGGAAATAAAGCTGGCTGTTGTTGCCTTTGAGATAGGAGCTTCCCCCCCCAGCTTTAGTGAGATATAATTGACATGTAACATTATCTAAGTTTAAGGTGTGCAACGTGATGATTTGTTATATTTATATATTGTGAAATGTTTACCACAATAAGGTTAGTTGGTTAACACATCTATCACCTCACATAGTTACCATTTCTTGTGTATGTATGTGGTGAGAAATTTTAAGAGTCACTCTATTAGCAACTTTAAGTATGTATTACAGTATTGTTAACTATAGTCACCATGTTGTACCTTAGATCCCCAGAACTTGCTCATCTTATAACTGGAAGTTTGTTCCCTTTGACCACCTTCATCCCCCTCCCCCTGTCAACCACTAATATACTCTCTGTTATATGAGTTCAGCTTTTTTAGATTCCATATATGAATGAGATTGTACAGTATTTATCTTTCTCTGATTTATTTCACTTAGCATGATGCCCTCAAGGCTCATCCATGTTGTCACAAATGACAGGATTTCCATTTTTCTCATGGCTGAATAATATTCCATTGTGTGTGTGTATATATATATATATATATATATACATATATATACACACACACACACACACATATTCTTTATCCATTCATCTGTTGACAAACAGGTTATTTCCATGTCTTGGGGATCCTGAATAATGCTGCAGTGAACATGGGAGTGCATATATCTCTTCAAGATACTGATTTCATTTCCTTTGGATATATACCCAGAAGTGGGAGTGCTGGATCATGTGGTACTTCTCTTTTTAATTTTTTGAGGAGCCTCCATACTGTTTTCTGTAGTGGCTGCACTAATTTACATTCCACCCATAGTGCACAAAGGTTCCCTTTTTTTCCACAGTCTTGGTCAGACTTGTTGTCTCTTGTCTTTTTGATAGTAGCCATTCTAAAAGGTGTGAGGTGATATCTCACTGTGGTTTTGATTTGCATTTCCATAGTAATTAATGATGTCAAGCACTTTTTCATGTACCTGTTGGCAAATTGTATGTATTGTTTTGGAGAAATGTCTATTCAGTTCCTCCACCTATTTTTAAATCAGATTACTTATTTTTTTTTGCTATTGAGTTGTATGAGTTCTTTATATATTTTAGATATTAACCCCTTATCAGATATGTGTTTCACAAATATGTTTTTCATTCCGTAGATTGTCTTTTTATTTGGTTGTTTATTTCTATTGCTGCACAGGATTTTTTGGTTTGATGTAGTCTTACTTGTTGTGTTTTGGTTTTGTTGCTTGTGCTTTTGGTGTCATGTCCGAAAAAATCATTCCCAAGGCTAATGTCAATGAGCCTTTTCTCTATGTTTTCATCTAGGAGTTTTATGGTTTCATTTCTTAAGTCTTTAGTCTGTTGCAGGTTAATTTTTGTGAGTGGGTTAGGATAGGGTTTCGATTTCATTCTTCTGCACATGGTTATCCAGTTTTCCACTACTCCATTTATTGAGGAGACCATCTTTTCCCCATTGAGTATTCTTGAGTCCCTTTTCAAATATTAGTTGACCATATACGCAAGGGTTTATTTCTAAGCTCTTGATTTCTTTTCCATTGGTCTGTGTGTCTGTTTTTGTATGAGTACCATACTGTTAGATTACTGTAGGTTTGTAGTATAGTTTGAAATCAGTAAGCTTGATGCCTCCAACTTTGTTCTTCTCTCACAGGATAGCTTTGGCTATTCGGGGTCTTTTGTAGTTTTGTACAACTTTTAGGATTGCTTTTTCTATTTCTGTGAAAAACACCATTGGAATTTTGATGGGAATTGCATTGAATCTATGGATGGCTTTGGGTAGTATTCACATTTTAACAATATTAATTCTTTTGATCCATGACCATAGGATATCTTTCTGTTTGTTTGTGTCTTCTTCCACTTCTTTCATTAAAGTCTTCAGTGCATAGATCTTTCACCTCCTTGGTTAAATTTATTTCTAAGTATTTTATTGTTTTTGTTGTTATTGTGAATGGAATTTTTAAAGAATTTCTTTTTCAGGTGTTTTATTATTAGTATGTAGTAACGCAGTTGATTTTTGTATGTTGATTTTGTATCCTGCTACTTTACTGAATTTGTTGATTAGTTCTAACAGTTTTTCAGTGGAATCTTTAGGATTTTCTATATAGAAGATCATATCATCAGCAAAGAAAGAGAATTTTACTTCTTCTTTTCCAATTTGGATGCGTTTTATTTCTTTTTCTTACCTAATTGCTCTGGCTAGGACGTCCCCTACTATGTTGAATAAAAGTGGTGAAAGTGGGCACCCTTGTCTTGTTCTTGATCGCAGAGGAAAAGCTTTTAACCTTTCATCTTTGATTATAATGTTAGCTGTGAGTTTGTCAAATATGGCCTTTAATATGTTGAAATATGGTGCTTATGTACCCAATTTGTTGAGTATTTTTGTCATGAAAATATGCATTTTGTCAAATGCTTTTCCTGCTTCTATTGAGATGATCATATAATTTATTTAATCTTTCATTCTGTTCATGTGGTGTTATCATATTTGTTGATTTGCATATGTTGAACTATCCTTGCATTTCAGGGATAAATCCTCCTTTGTAATGGTTGTGACCCTTTTAATGTGCTGTTGAATTAGATTTACTTATATTTTGTTGAGAATTTTTTCATTTGTATTCATCAGCAATATTGTAGTTTTCTTTTTTGTAGCGTCCTTATCTGGCTTTGGTATCACAGTAATGCTGGCCTTGTGAAATGAGTTTTGGAGTGTTGCTTCCTCTTCTAGTTTTTGTAAGAGTTTGAGAAGGAGTGGCATTAATGCTTCTTTAAATGTTTGGTGGAATTCACCAGTGAAAAGATCTGATCCTGGGCTTTTCTGTGTTGGGAGGTTTTGATTACTTCTTCAATATCCCTACTCATTTTTGGTCTGTTCAGATTTTCCATTTCTTCGTTTTTCAGTCTCAGTAGGTTATATGTTTGTAAGAATTTATCCATTCATTCTAGATTATTCACTTTGTTGGCATATAATTGTTTATAGTAGTCTCTTAACATCCCTTGAACTTCTGTGGTATCTGTTGTCATTTCTTCTCTTTCATTTATAATTTTTAAATTTGATCCTCTCTCTTTATCTTAGTCTAACTGAAGATTTGTCAACTTTATCTTTTCAAAATACCAGCTCTGAGTATGTTAATCTTTTCTGTTTTTCTGGTCTCTATTACATTTATTCCTGCTTTGTTCTTTGCTATTTCCTTCCTTCTGCTAACTTGGGGCTTAGTTTCTCTTTTCTCTTTCCTTGAGGAGTAAAATTAGATTGTTTGAGATTTGTTTTCTGCATTTGATCTTTTAGCCAAAAAGCCAAGAAGCGATTCTTTTTTCTTAATGTAAGTATTTATTGCTATACACTTGCCTCTTAGAACTGATGTTGCAGCAGGTTTTGATATGTTATGTTTCCATTTTTGTTTGTTTTAAGATATTTTTTGATTTCTCTTTAGATATCTTCTTTGACCCAATGTTTGTTCAGGCATGTGTTGTTTAATTTCCATCTATGTGAATTTTTCAGCTTTTCTCCTGTTACTGATTTCTATTTTCATAGCATTGTGGTCAGAAAAGATAGTTGGTATAATTTCAGTATTCTTTTTCTGTGACCTATCATACAGTCTATCCTGGAGAATGTTCCATGTGCACTTGAGAAGAAAGTATATTCTGCTGCTTTGGATGTAATGTTCTGTATTTGTCTCTTAGGTCCTTTTTGTCTAAAGCATGGTCCAAGACCAATGTTTTCTTGTTGATTTTTCTAAATGGATGATCTATCCATTGTTCAAAGTGAGATATTGAAGTCCTCTGCTGTTGTTATATTGATGCCTATTTCTTCCTTAATATCTGTTAGTATTTGCTTAATGTATTTCAGTGCTTTGATGTTGGGTGCATGTATATTTACATTTTTAAAATATTTTTAATTGACCTCTTTATCATTTGTAATCACCTTCTTTGTTTCTTTTTCTTTCTTTCTTTCTTTGTGAAGAAGATTGGCCCTGAGCTAACATCTGTGCCAATCTTCCTCTATTTTA
Organism: Equus asinus; assembly: GCF_041296235.1. Lineage (NCBI taxonomy): Eukaryota > Metazoa > Chordata > Mammalia > Perissodactyla > Equidae > Equus > Equus asinus. Next base: position 75,017,897 of record NC_091796.1, read on the forward strand.
TGTGGGACACTTCCACAGCATGGCTTGATGAGTGGTGCTAGGTCCATGCCCAGGATCCGAACCTGCGAACCCTGGGCCGCCGAAGTGGACTGTGCGAACTTAACCACTATGCTGCTTGGCCGGCCCTCCTCTTTGTATCTTTTTAAAGTCTTTGGATTGAAGTCCATTTTGTCTGATATAATTATAGATATCCCTGCTCTCTTTTGGTTTCCACTTGCATGGAGTATCTTTTTCCATCTCTTCATTTTGAGCCTATGAGTGTCCTTAAAGCTGAAGTAAATCTCTTGTAGTTAGCATTTAGTTGGGTTTTATTTTTTTGATCTATCTAGCCCCTCTATGTCCTTTGATTGGAGAATTCAGTACATTTACACTTAGAATAATGATTGATAAGGAGGGACTTACTAATGCCATGTTATTAATTGTATGGGCCAAAACACTGAAGAGGAGGGAACCCTCCCAAACTCATTTTATGAGACCAGCATTACCCTGATATCAAAGCCAGATAAGGAGTCTACAGAAAAACACTACGTACTGATATCTCTGATGAATGCAAAAATTCACAACAAAATATAAGCAAATCTTTAAGTGTTTGTTCCCTAATAAAGTATTTTACTGTTCCTAGAGTGTAGATTAGAACACACAGACACCAATACACAGAAACACGTACGCCACATACACAATGTTGTAAGGTATCTTAAAGTATATTACTGACATTTTAGCAAAGTTGTGTAGAGACTGACTAAGCAAGTTACATTTGGTTTTCATCTTATTTTTGTTTCTATTATGTTTCCAGTAACATTCATGTACAGAGAACTGCTGCTTCAGATCAGATGTCATATATTTGCCTGGTCTACCTCATTTAAAGGAAGTCAGGTTTTGTGGAAATCATAAATTATATAAATGGTTCTTTTAATGACCACTTAACTGTAGTATGCAATATTATACCCACAGAGCAATCATCTGTAAAGTGATTATCTGTAGTCAGGTAAGACATCTTAAGTTAGATGAACAATTATTACTTGTCTAATAAGTGAAAACCAGCAAACATATGGTAAATTGAATTATGGGTTTATTAATGTTCAAAGATATAACAGACTTAATTTAAATATTTTAAACTCCTGTATTTGGAGAATCAAGCAAATAAAAAACTGCATCTTCCTCTCAAGGCTCAAACCCCAAGAGAGTGCAGTTTCTCGATATATTGTATACATCTATGCATATATAAATGTACATACATTCATACTCTTCTCCTCTCCCCTGAGTGCTCTCTGTCCATTGGAGACCTGTTCGTTTTTCAAAGCCCTTGTCCAAATAAGCTTCTTCCCAAAGCCTTTCCTCAGTTTCCTTCTTGTGTAAAATCAGTCTCTCATAGTACTTATTGGTACCTCTCAGATATTTTACTAGACATTGTATTAAAGACGTTTATAGACTTGTTTTATCTTAATCTCTTCGTTCCTTTCTAACTACCTTGAAAGCAGGACCTGTTTCATTCATCTTTGTATCCTCTGAAGTATTAGACATAGTGCCTCCTACAAAGTAAGTTTTGAATATGTTTTTAAGAATGCATTTATTTGGAGTTCTAATATCAAAATATCCCAGAGAAATTCATTGTAAGGACAAGTATGTTTCTTTTTTCTTCTTAACTTATTGCTCTGTTTGGTTTTTGTTTTTCTTTTTGTTGAATCCAGACTGCTTCAAGGAAAACTTCTTGGAACAAATTAATTTTGGAAGTACCCTGACATTTTTCATGGCTTGTATTTGGACTTTTAGGAAAAAAATGATATCTATATCTTTACATCAAAGTGTAAAAATTGGCAAGAATTGATGGTCACTGTGGGAAGATGGTATTTGAAGTGCATACCGGATAGGTTGCATTGTGTCTCGTCTCTCTTCACTGAATTCTCCCTCCCTCTCCAGTCACGAGGAAAGAAGTAGGCTAGGAGATGTTTCTTTGACTTTAACTGCTAAGGTTATTAATGATGTTTAGAAACTTCATAGTACCATGATCTGTTCTTCCTGTTGATGAATGTTTTTGTAATTTTATAAGTAAGAAACTGAATAGTGTACATATTATGTTTAATGTTAAGGAAAACTTCAAAATAATTTTGTACTCTGTATTTATGTTCTTTAGCAGAGTAAATCATTTTTCTTTTTTATATAAAAACATTGGAAGGAGAATGATGCTAGGATAGTTTGTAACTAGACTTCTGTTTTCATGGAATAGCCCAGAGCAGTGGTTTTCAAAATGTGGTCATTTGACAGTAGCATCAACATTACCTGGGAACTTGTTAGAAATTCAAGTGCTCGGGCCCCACCCCAGAACTGTTGAATCATAAACTCTGGAGATGGGGCTCAGTACTCTTTTTTTTAATAAGCTCTCTAAGTGGATCTGATGTACACCTAAAGTTTAAGAACCACTGCCCTAAAGTATAAAATTTTGGTATTTAAATTCCTAACAGAGAAAATTTGTATCAGAAAAAGAAACACTTACTACCAATTAGTTGTCTTTGAGAGCTTATCAAGCCCAGTTACTCTCAGGCGTCTGGTAGAGTTCACTAATGAAATAAATATTTACATCTTGTTCACCGTTAAGTGTAGAACTTCATGCATTACGATGGAAATGATCAGTTCAAAAGCATTTATTGGGCACCTTCTGTTTATTCATTTTAGGAGGACTGCTGCTTTTGCCAGACTTGTATTGACTCATTTATGCAGCCAGAGCAGTTATTAACAGCATGAGCCTTGAAAGAAGAATGTAAATAGAATATAAACCAACGTGTAAATTTTAGTTTCTCCGTTCTAGACTTATTTTCAAGTTAAAACCTATTTGGATCTTTTTCCATAATTCATCTGTGTGTGATATGTGACTTGGTATGTTTTGTTATTAATAGATGTCAACCATTTTTACCTTTTTTCTTCTACTCATTTTTTCTTCCTTGAATGATGCCATTATTGCCAAATCAGCAAGGATATGTTTATTTATGACTTCCCTGTTTTCAAACAGGACTTTTGTATATTTACATAAAAATGTGGTTAAGAAAGCTATGTATTGACATTTTGACGTATTTTAATTTTCTCAGTCTTGGCAGGATACAGCTTATTTTGTCTGTTACATCTGGCCGAGACCATTAGAATTCTTGTTGCTGTAACTGTAAGTCCTGGTGTTGAATCTGCCTTTGAGGAATATAAGATAGAACAATGTACTTGAGAGCGCTTTCCCCCACAGAAGCATAGCTTGAAAGGAGCATAATGTCAGTTTGGTGAGTGTAAGGAGATTTTTTTCTTCTACCCAATTAAAGTAATGTTTAAGATCATGAATACCCAGTTGTGGTTGTATTCCCATATTCTATTTATGATGAACTCACATGATTTCTTTCATTTTAAATTTATATGGGTTTTTTTGGAAATTCTATGCCGTTCTGAAATAGTTTGATGTAAAATATATTTACTACATTATTTTTAGGTAAATTTATAGTAATGTTGGTATTTTAGGATTTCTGCTTATCTCACTGATCTTTACACTTAATACTTCCTAATTTGCATACTAAACTTCTACTTTATTGAGCAGTTCAGAGTTCTTCAAAAGCACTGTGCTTCCTGCCTCTGTGCCTTTGCATGTTTTGCTATTGTCCTCCACTGAGAATCCTTTCGTGATACCACTTACCTGGATTAGGTACCATTTCTGTGTGTTTTCTTAGCACTGTGGCTAACTCCTGTCATTGTACGTACCATAGGGGGGTAATATTTTATACAGTTGTCTCTAACTGAATCTGAAATAAATTATTTGGAGGGAGTGGACCATATCTTATTCATCTTTGTATTATGGTGCCTAGCTCAGAACCTGGTACCTTTAATAAAATGTCCATCAAATGAATGAATGAATGAATGAACCAACAAACAAACCTGATTCATTTGGGGAGCATTTGTATCTGACTAAAAATCATTCCTGTATTCTCAGCTGATAATTTTCATCTTATATGTGCTGATTCCATGCCTATTATATCTTTGGTCCCACACATTACTTAGCTCAGTGGCTTGGACATAGTGAATATTATTGCATAAATGAATTGGAATTTAGGACTATATTTTGTATAAATCATAAAATGGACATATTTATCTGTAGATTTAGTCATTTTATAATTAAAGCTTAACATCCTTAGAAGCCATCTTTCTTTTAAAGATTTGTTGATCTGCCTTTTACCCCATTGGTCAAGATATTCCTTATGCACATTTGGGTTCCATTTTGGGTTGTGGGTCCCATTGCATTGTGTTTTTTGGGGGGGATCTAGATAGAGAGTTCTCATCAATAATTATATAGTAGTTTCCTCTGAAATTTTGCATTCTTATGTCATTGTGGAAGATATTAGATATAGTATTTTTTGTGGGTTAGGTAACTATGATAGTTATCACTGTGATAAAATATAAAAATATACCCAGCTATTCATAACCAACAGGATGACCCAGTAAAGCTCTGATATGTAACTTATAGACTCTAGACAACATAAGTGATGTTGAATTTGTTTGGATTGCTAACTTGGTTTTTAATGATTAATCAGAGAGCACGTAGAGATTGTTGTCTCTTTCCAGCCCCTTATTTAGGTATTGAGAGTCTCATCTTTGTTGTGTAGAGTAGGCAGATGTTTAGGAAGACAGTGTTTCACATTTATTTCCTTTAGTCTTTTTGAATTAGGTCTGAATTAGGCAGCTAAGAGTCTTTGTTTATTTCTTAATACCAAACCTTGAAACTCCTTATTTTAAGATTAAAGAAAGTGAATTGCCATCTATCACTGTTGGTATTTGCTTATTAGGAACATTAAAAAAATGGAACAAAGGTGGAAAGATGACAGGTTAGGGTGGTAACAATTAAAGAAGCAGCAGAGAAAGTAAGTCAAGAGATTGAAGACATGCAAATTCAGAGTTAAGTTCTAATATTTTAATGCATCCTGTGTGCCAAGATCTAGGTACTTTCACAAGTTATGTAACCTTTATTTAACTTCAAGTGAAAATTATAGTTTATTTTGCTTTAGGCTCTTCTTTTACATCTTCTCATTACTTAACTCTTTAGTTTGTATATGTTTGCATTTGGCATACTGGTTTGTCAAACTTCATTCATTTATTCATTTGTACACTCAGGCTTTGTAGTCAGAGAAATCTGAATTTATATTCTATCTCTGATATTTAATTATTAGCTAGGTAAGTTGCTTATTCTCTCTGAGCCTTAGTTTCTTCATTTATAAAGCAAGAAATTAAACTTTTTGGTCAACATTTTTTTTGGTTTCAGGTTACAGAAATGACCTAACCATAAAATGGGATTATTTTGTAGGAATAAAAGGATATCTTTTGGAACTCAAGGGCAAGAGGCAAGTCAGCCCCCACAAGAAGCTAGAAACAGAGTTAGAAAGTTGGTAGAAACCTAGACCTTTAATTTCTGTCTATCTTTCTCTTTGTCTCTGTCTTTCTCTGTCTCATCTGTCTGTCTTTTCCTTATTTATTTTCTCCTTCACTCATCTCTCATTTCTGATTCTCTTTGTACGTCTGCCTTACTCTGCTCCCTCTCTCTCTGCAGATCAGCTTTCATTGCTTTACTGTGCACATAGCCAAACATGGGAGCCCCACAGCTACTAAATTTACGTAACTTCAGTTTGAGTGACTCACTGAGACTAACTAGTGGCTCTCAGTTTATATTCTAAATTTCCAGGAAGAAGAAACTAATGAGTCTAGCTTGTATCAGGTGTTTGCACCCTGTCCATTCAATTATGGGAGGGGAAGGGAGGGTTACATGGTACAAACACGGCTGCTCTATAGATGGTGGCAGGAGTTGGTACTAAAAGAAAGTGGCTGGTGGTTATCTACTTAATGCGTAAGTCATTTGGGCTGATGTGATGATTACATTAAGTAACACATGAACATCTGTGAGTTCCTAATAGGCAATGGAGCTAGTATAGTAGAGAATATGTATATATCACCATAAAGTGGCTACCTCCCAAATATTAATTGCTTGACTTAATCTTCCTGGGCAAAAGGACAGTCATCACTCACATTTTATAGTTGGTCACATAAATATTAAGCAACCTGCTTAATATCACAGAATAAAGTAGTTTTAGACTTAGAATTTAGGCATGTAAGTTTTCTCTTCATCAAAGTGCACTTCTTAAATTCCTAATAGCATATGAGGCTATGCCAAGAAAATTACTTTGACCTTCCCCTGTTCTCAAAAAGCATATAATTAAGACATGCATTAGACATTGCAGATAGCCTATATGAAATATTAGTCAGTCTTGAAAGAGCTAATGATACACTTAGATTTAATGCAATTTGAGGGTATGTACATATGAGTTAGAATTAACATTAGAGACGATAATGGGATAGATATTAAGTTGAAGCATAACTATGGGAATTACATATCTCGCCTGAGTAGGGTAAGGAGCATCATCGATACAGTACACCCTGGGTTGTACTGTGAAACCTCTTTTGTATGCTTAAATAGATATGTATAGGCATGTGCCACATAACGATGTTTCGGTCAATGACGGACTGCGTATATAATGGTGTTCCCATAAGATTAGTACCATATAGCCTAGATGTGTAGTAGGCTATCCCATCTAGGTTTGTGTAAGTACACTCTATGATGTTCACACAATGACAAAATTGCCTGATGACGCATTTCTAAGAACATATCCCTGTCATTAAGTGATCCATGACTGTACATATACATGTATATGTATGTATCAGATTCAAAACTTGAATGATTATTTAAAATTGTAAAACTCTTTAGTTAATAACTAAGGGCTGTAGAATTTCTGAACTGCCTCATTGCCGGGTAGTCTTCAAAAGTAAGGAAAGATCAAGAGATAGGCCTGGAGAGGTGTTAGGTGCAGTGCTCCTGCTGTTCCTGTCTGCTTTATCTATCTGAAAGTAGAATAGTAAACTCATGAGTATAGGTCATACGCAGGCACTGTCATTGATTCTTATTAGTCATTAAGATAGTGTTGGTTACATTTTGTATTCATTGCATAAGTTAATGCATAAGCTGTTGAAGGCCTGAAGTTGAAGGTCTTTTCCCTTGTGATGGTAGAGAATAAATCATTAGTTATACTCAAATACGCATGCAGCACTGGAGTAAAATTCCTTCAAGGACTTTTCCAGCATTCTAAAAGGATTGAATGGAGACTGTTTTTTAACAAATAATAAAGAATTATCCCGTGTGTTCAGAAATATTAAGAAAATAACAGCAAATGGTGATTTCTTTAATAAGATGGCAAATTGAAAAGAGACCTTAATGATTGAATTCATTACAATGATGTGCTGTGGTTAAGTATCATGAAACAGTTTTCAGATTTTGCTACAACAGGTCTGAAAGTGACAAAATCACAGAACATGGAGAAAATTATTTCATTAGCTCATATGTTGCTGTTGATTGTATGTACAATGAACGTAAGGAAAATTTGCGGAAAGATATGTGGCTCACATTCCTGGAAGGAATAAAGCCTGGAATAAAGCTTTCTATTGACAATTGATCATTTTATGCAAGACTTTAAAAGAGAGCTAATAGAGGCCTGCCTGGTGGTGTAGTGGTTAAGTTTGTGCACTCTGCTTTGGCAGCCTGGAATTCGCAGGTTCAGATCCAAGCCGTGGACCTACACACTGTTCACAAGTCATCCTGTGGCAGCAGGCATCCCACATACAAAATAGAGGAAGATTGGCACAGATGTTTAGCTCAGGGCCAGTCTTCCCCACCAAAATAAAGAAAGGAAAGAAGGAAGAATTTATAGATCAGAATAAAGATAAATGTCTAAGTTTTAGGTGTGATTGAAATAGAAGGTAAGCAACATATTTAAGACAGTGGAAAAGGAGATACTGATTCATTTTGCAAAGTTTACATTTAAAGTGTTAGGAAATTTTTTTTTGTTTTTGAATGGATTATCAATCCACTTAGATGGCGTTTTGGAACCCTTTGGATGTTACATACTTGTAGCCTGATATATTATATGCATTATGATCATACTAAAGTTTATTGAGGAAGGAATTCGTATCAAAATGACTGTCAAAAAATTTGTTAATTGGATATTTATATAAAGGAAATCAGAATACATAAAGAAAATGGGAATTTGGAGGCTGGAGTAAAAATGCTATTGTAGCACTTTTTCTTCTGCATTGAACCTCAAAAATTTAGTTGGTTTGTGAATGATTAAACGATGCATTACCTTCTTCATAAAGGGCAAATATAATTCCACCAAGTTGATAACACAGGCTGCCCTGCCTGCAGTTAAAGGCAGAGTTGTGGTTTTAGGGATCATACAGTTAACTACAAATCTTAGCTGCAATCATGTGAGCAGTGACTATGTGACTATTCCTCTGGCTGGTAAAGATGTTGGTATTTACAGAATGCAGCAGCAAGGTCAGTTAGTAAGGGTTATGGCTTAGGTGCAGTATACATTTTACAGAGAATATCCCTTTATTATTAACAGCCCTCCTCATCTTTGAAATGAGAAGGAGCATTAAGGCACTCTTTTTTCCATCAGAGAAGACAAACGGAAAATTCTTTGACAAGTGATCTTTAGAATTTGTTAAAGCACAGACATATGCACACAGTGATATCCATCATCTGAGGTGTAAAGCGCCTCTCTTGACAGTTTCTGTAAACCACATTTATGTATTTAGTTCATTCTCGCGTAAGTACATGGTAACTTTCAGAATATGGAACAATCCAATACCATTTCTTACAAAAGTAATTACCAAAGTTTACTTCTCAAGCAACTGTTAGAATGACATGTTAGACTTTTAATTCAGGCCATTTGTAACACTACAGTCACGATACTTATAGTACTTGAGTCAGTTGGCCTTGTTGATGTCAAAGAAGATAATGTCACGGAAAAGGTCATGAATTGAATCCATATACCAAACTGTTAGGTTTACATGGAGAGAAATTCCATTTTGTAGTTAGAGATAGCATTCTTCATCTTACATACCTGTAAGTACATGTCTTGTTGATTCCTCACTATCTCTTTGAACAGTGCTCATTTGAGAAGTAGGTTAAATTTTGTAGGAAAGAAAAGAGAATAAGCTACTGAAAGCATGTATTGTTTCGTTGGCCTTCTTCATTAATTATCTAATTCTGTGTAAGAAATTATTGCCCTAGAGTTTTATTTGGGTGCCTAATGACATGACATCTGGCTGCCCCCAGAACTAGTGATTCAAGAGGGTAAGTCAGAAGCTTCCCTGTCTTACATGACCTAGCGTCAGAAGTCTTGTTTCATCATTATGCAGTATCGTATTAGTTACTGCACAGGTCATCTCTGTTCACCGTGGGAAGGGACTATACAAGAGAGCGTAGACCAGAAGTGATACTCATCAGGAGCCATCTTATAGGCTCGCTAATATACCTTGTAACATAAATTACTTACATGTTCATAGAAGTTAAGAACTGAGAAGGACTTTAAGGATTATCTCCATTAGATCTTCCATTTTTACTCTGAAGAAATGGAATGTTAGATGGCTTACTGGCTATTTCCCCCAAGGTGCATAGCCGAGCCCAGACTAGAACCCAAGCCTCCAAACTTCACAACAACTTTGTTATTTTAGATCTTTTAATGTCACCATTGCATAGTAACATATTACAATTTGGGCATATATGTAAACTAAGTATTTAATTGTTTTAATAGATATTCCTAATTGTTCATACATTTCTTGATTAAATTAATTTATTTAAATCACTTCTGTTTCATTTGCTTCCCAACTCAACTGTTAGGATATTCTCTCTCTCTCTCTCTCTCCCCCCACCCCCACCTTCTGTCTCTCAATTTTCTGGTTCCCTAACCTGAATAATGATTGATTTGAAATGATAGGGTGAAGTTCTGGCTATATATAATATGAAATAATAGGGAATAACATTAACAGGCACTTATAAAAATATGGATATTTTAAGCTGTTCTCTCTTTTGATACAAGTATGATTACTTGTATCTTTTGTTATAACTTTGGACAAGGAGCAAAAAAAAAAAAAGTAAAATTAATTAAAGGGATTTTTCTTAAGTTGTTAGGCAACAGTGAAGATTGAGGAGTGGCATGTCTACTCCTCAGTGAAGATTCGGGAGTGGTATGTCTAGTTACCATAGTTTCCTTCAGAAATAATGGCTTCTGATTTCCTGATAGCTGATAGGACTCAGCATATGGAAGTCAGGCTGCCTTGCCTGAGAAAGAGACTTGCTGCATGGTATCTTGAAACATAGTTACTGAAAAAGTAAATAAAATAGAAATAGCAAGGGTTAGAAACAATAGTTAAAAATTAAATTACTGACATTGAAGAAAGGCTTGATATAATCACAGAGAATGCAGATGTAAAAGCAAGAAATTAAAATGGAGAATATGATAGATATAGAGGACCAGCAAATATCCAGCCTTAAGATAATTGCATGAAGTAGAGAATGGAAAATGTGGAAGAAAAATTATTCAAAGGTACAATAAAGAACTTTGAAAAGAATAAACAGTTGAATCTCAAGTCAAAATAATATTTTGGGTCCCAGGAATTTTGACTGCTTGACTTATCTAGATTAATAGAACTTTGGCATTTCTTCAGGTGTTCAGAAAGAAGGGCAAATCATTTCAAAGCGGGGAAGATCAGGCTGTTAGCAAATGTTTTCCCAGGGAGAGTCAATGCTGGGGACAGTGGAGCAATCTCTCTGTACTTCGAAATAAAGAAAATGTGGTCCAGGAATATTATTTCTAGCCAAGATACCATTCAAGTATAAATTCAACAGGCAGACCTTCCCAAATACCCATGAGTTCCTCTTGAAAAAATTTCACTTATTTATGAAATCCATTATGAAATATAAAACAAATTGATAAAATTGGCATTGCCTCTATTTAATATGAAATACTAGACATTTAGGCTGTTTATGATTATGGAATCTAATATATTTGTTACAGCGTTTGACTGTGAAAAATAATATGCCAGCAAAAGTTGGAGTTGGGAGGAACTGCGAGTATTCTCATGTTTTCAGTTAGTAACATCTAAAATTAAAAATGTACCTATAAAGATGATTACTTCAGTCTACTAATATTTTTCACAATTTTTTAACCTTCGATCTTTTAGGAAATACCCATTTGAAGTTAAGAAATTCATGTATTTCCACTGAAGTTGTGTTCTGTTAAATTCAAGCAAAATTAAATGTATTATATTTTAAAAGCACAAATAATATCATCCAATTTATATAAAAGCTTTTTTTAAGAAATCTATCTCCACATATGCATCAAAATGGCTAGAATTACATTAACTTAATGTAAATGATAGCCATTTCTGTGTGGTAGTATTTGAAGGTTTTTTCCTACATAATTATTTTTATCACATTAATTCCTTCAAAGAGTATGTACTAACTTTTACAAAAATTAATAAGGTAAATATTTATAAATTTAGGAAAAAGTTATTTACTATAAAATAAAATGTCATATATTTAGGAAAAAGTTATGATTCTCGCAGATGAAAAAAAGTGAGGCCCAGAAATGAAATGACTTTAAGGTAAATTTTAGTTTGTTTTATAAGTAGGCCAAGAGTCTGTCTTCTGATTCTTTGTCTGCTGCTCTGTTTTACTCTCTTACACAACTAACACGTGGAATTAAGATGTTTCTAGGGTAGCGGTATATAAAGCTACAGTGTATCACAAAGAGAACAGATAATAGGCTCTGTGTTATGTGTGTGTGTATGTATGTATAAAATAGGCTGAAAGTTTTTAGTAAGGCAAACTTAACTATTTTAGTACATGTGCTGTTAATATTTTGTGAATAAAATTGTTTAGGTAACATTTAGAAAACTTTACAAAGTAGGCATAAAAGGTGGCAGCACAGTCTTAACACTGAATCTCATGGGTTCTTGGACTGTTAAAATATTGCTAAATGTAAATATTACTGGGACTTTGGTTTGCACACTCTATGTATATGCATACCTGATTTTATAAAAGCAAATGTGCCCATGTATTAGTTGTGTGATTAAACATTGCTAATTTGTTTGTTGGTTAGATAACCTGAATTAATGACAACTGTGAATTATATAGCATTTGACAATATATACAGATGTACTGTTTTCGAGTTCATGTAAACCAAAATGAGTCTAACAAACTGTTTCCAAGTAGACAGCACACTGGAACTGATATAATTAATAGATAAGGGTAATTGGTAAATAGTACTAACCATTTATATACCAATAGTTAGTATATTTGTGTTCTGAAGAAATTTGTTTTTCTAAGTTAAAATACTACCACCAACCTTCACCTCAGTGAATATTTATACAATTAATTTACTTTTAAAATGAATTCTTCTACAGTTTGAGAAAACTGACCTTACCCACTCTTTTAGCTTAATTTCCCACTATTCCTCCTTCCACGGTAACCTCCCTTTTCACTTTTCTCTATTCTCCTCTGTACCATGTGCTCCAGCCATATAAAATTATATTTGTATTTCCTCAATACAGTGTGCTGTTTCATACTGCTGTTCCTTTGCTCATGCTCTTTGTTCTGCTTCAAATGTCTTTCCCTTCCTTCATCACCCAACAACTCTTCCTTAATTTTTAGGATGGCTCAGTTTGGCTGCCCTTTTTAAACTCCTGGCTACACCAGATGTTGTCTCTTCTTGATCTATTCCAAACCCTCATACTGAATCATAACTGTTACTACATGTAGTGTAATTGATATTTCATAATTTGTATCTGACTTCTACCAGGTTGTGAACTCCTTGAGGAAAGTAGCTGTTTCTGATTCATGTTTGTGTCCTTAAGCACCTGGGATGGATGTAACAAGCACTTGGCAAAATTTTTCTTTTGAGTGAATTGTGATTTGTAGTCATGCAGAGATCATATTACCAGCTTTTCTTTTTATTTCTCCTCTCCTTTCTTACCCTCCTTCTTCTTGTCTCTCTCCAACCCCTATTTTACTCTTCCTCTCTTTCTCCTCCTCCCTCCTTCTCAGTTTTGTTCTTTCTTCAGTGATATGTAGAAGACAGGCAATTTCAGTATTAAGTATTTACCAGGAAAAAAATATCATAAAATCTACCAATGGATACTCCTTCCTTGTTGTTAAAGATAATTTAGGTGGGTTTATTTATGATGAAACTTCATTTAGAAAAAGAATCTTGATTTCATTAGAAACTTCCTCCTTAAATATCAGATTCTATGAATAGTATTATTTAACTCTATGCATATAAAAGAAATAAGGAATGATGGGCCTATCCGACTTGAAAATAAGAATTTGGTAAACAGTCTTAGAGTCCTACAGAGAACACCATGGCACTTCTCAGATCCTTGCTTTGATGTTCGCCCTTTGCTTGTCAAGGGTGACGTGTTGATTCAAGGTGTTCACCTTCACTCGTTCAGTATGAAGATCTCTCTTCTTGTTTCCTTCCCTCCCTTTCATAGTAATAAAGGTATATGTAACTTATTGTAATAATTTTCGACAAAACAAAAGATTGCAGTTTTTTAGAAGGTGATCCATAGACGTGATAAAACATTTAAATAGTACAAAAGGGTATTTACAGCAGCAAATAATTTCCCCCTCCAGCCCTCCCTCAGCTTCCCTTCCCATAGGCAATTGCCTTGGTCAGTTTGTTGTGTATGATTTAAGAGATATCCGCCCTATCTATGAGGAAAGAAAGAAATATGTGACATAGCAGTGGATGGCTTCACCTGTTGGAGTAATCTCCTAGCTATGTGTTTGGTGTTTGAGACCTCTGCTTACTTGATTCTATCCTTATAAGTTCAGTTTTTGTCTTTATAACTACACAAAAATAAGAATCACTTATTGAGCATGAGTTCTTGGGCAGAAAATTTAATATTTTCATAGCTACTTAAAACATGAAGAACATTAACTTTAAGACTTTGAAATTAGAAATGACTTTGCATTGAGTCTGTTTTCAACCCAACACAGCCAGTTCATTTGTTACATAAGATAAAAAGAGACAGGAAGGTGGTAGGGTTGATGCTTTTGCTGAAATCTGAGTATCTTGACTTAACCTGCAGAACTGTTCTTTTATCTTTGTATCGTGGGGTCAAAGAATAGATACCATTGGGCTAATCCATTGAGATGTGTCTCTGTCCTCTTTAGCAAACAGTAGGGAATACTAATAATGGAAAATTTTTCATTGCCAAGATGACAGCATGATAGAACCCAAGGTGTCATTTATCCGTTTCCTAAATGTGGATTAATGTCTGGAATGTAGTACGTGTATGGGAGAACCTTTCGTGAAGTGGGAACACAGTAAAAACCTGTGATTATTACCTCTGGACAAAAGGTTTCAAGACCTTTTGTTACTACCATGTAACTTCAGGGTTCAGTACCTCAGTGAAATCCTACTTGAAACATTGTTTGCCTACTCTCATGGAGTTTGTTGGAAATAGGTTTTATACTTCAGGCTGGAATTACATGCCTGAGAGCAAAGGATAGCAATGTTCTTTCACCTCTTTCTGCCACTTCATCTGCCTTGATTGAAATCTCCATGGGGAAAAGAGGTGGTGTTAGTGCTATATTTTGGTAATTTTACACATTTGTCATTTCATTATAGGGGAAAAACTAATAAAGCATTTCTGTATTGACTTGGGAAAATGTCATATCCTGCAGTTTGGGCTATTTTATCTATATTTGTTAAAGCACACACACATATATAACATATAGTGTCGTACAATAAATGGAAGAAAATAGAAAGTACTTTGTTGGTAATTTGGAAACAAAGCCTAGTCTTTTTGGAGAAATGATGAATTGTTACCTCATAAGACTAGTTGTGTGAATATATTTATTACTTGAATGTGGAGTTAGTTTAAAATTTTCCCATTTGAATATGAAGAAACTCAGATTTACCTTTGAACTTGATATTACTAGTCTGTGTGGCTTTCTGTTGGCCTATCACTTGTCATTGTTTTCAGTAAAAGGCAAAAAAAGTTGGTATTTCAGCTTTAGATTAAAGTCTTTAAGAACATGAAAGGGGCGTAAGATTCTGCTTCTGAAAGCGTACAATACGTTTTATATTTGAACTGCAATATCCTTGTTCTGATGCCTGTGTTATACCTCAGCCAGGCAGCAAGATGATGTACAAGAAAGATGCAAGTCTTTCTTTTAAAGGATTAACCCTCAGTTGTTGATATTTTTACGTCACTGGGGTTCTGTGTAGCTTTTTTAGCATTGGCAAAGCAGCTTGATATCCTTGGTGAAAGGCAGTTAAGTTATTAAAGGTTAGGTAGTGCTATTACTGTTACTGCACAAAAATGGGGTTTTCCTCCCCAATGCACATAAATAAGCCAATTAATTATGGCATCAGCTTTTGGGAGAGAAATCAGCTTTCTTCTGTGAGATTGATCTGCAGGGAGACAGTGGATATGTGCCCTCAGATCTGTCCCCCCAATTTAGGATTTGGGGGGAAATTTAAGAGGTTAAAGAGAACAGACTGATATATGGAAACACTAGCGGGACAGGTTTTGATTGGTGGGCTTCAAGTATTTATGGTAAAGTTCTAAACCTTTAATAAGGTTCTAAACATTTATGGTAAAGTTCTAAACATTTATAGTAAAGTGGAGAAGGAATTTTAACATTGGGTCTTTCTGAATGACAGACTCCTTACTTTTGATAAGAGTCTGACTTTCAAGTTCTAGTCACATCCCAATCCTTTGGTTCCGTAGGGAGGAGAATCTTTGATTCTGCAGTCATTTCAGGTCAAGATTTCTTCTTCTGTGCGTACTCTGGCTACATGACTTTGCACATTTTCTGAAAGACAGCTCTTTTTTTTTTGGAGGAAGATTAGCCCTGAGCTAACATCTGCCGCTAATCCTCCTTTTGTTGCTGAGGAAGACTGGCCCTAAACTAAGATCTGTGCCCATCTTCCTCTACTTTATATGTGGGCCGCCTGCCACGGCATGGCTTGACAAGCAGTGTGTAGGTCTGCAGCTGGGATTGGAACCAGTGACCCCGGGCCGCCAAAGTGGAACATGCGAACTTAACCACTGTGCCACCTGCCTGGCCCCTGAAAGACAGTTCTTAATCGCTGTTGATAAGAGATGAGATCAGTTGAACTGGTCCTGGAGGGCCCGTGGTTACATTATGATTGTGATTTTGCAAACCGATGATCATTTTTTCATTGGTAACATGAGGGGAAGCTGAGGAGAATCTTTTTCTTGGTCTTAATCTCTCAGGTAGGGTAGTTGGGAACAAGAATGTTTCATGAAGTGGATCCCAGCTTTAATATGTCAGCTGAAAATTAGTTGTTGCCTTTCTTTTAAAATGTTCTGGTACATTAACCAAGAAAAATGTGCACTGTTAAAGCAGGCTTTTGTGTGGAGTGTGTGTGTGAGATGTATAATCTAGTAGCAGTGTACTTTACTGATATGGTTAACACTCCAGGCAAGTCACGGATTGATTATAACAATTCTTTGCATGACATGGTTGTGACTAAAAAAGGTGTAAAATCTATTGCATGATAATAAAAAAGTTTTCTTTAAAACTGCGAATAAACAAAAGGTCATTGCTTCTAGATCTCACTCTTAGTTCTTCAGGAAGTTTCCAGTTGCTTATTAACTGAGGGACTAATTATGAAGGTTTTTCTGCAACTTTATGCATTTGCGCCATATGTACAATTGGTTTTTTGCCAGCTCCATTTTTAAAACAGGCACTGAATGCCTTTGGATATGGATGAGGATTTTTCACTTTGGTTTTGTGTCCCAATTGTTTCTCTATTGGAAAATAGTTCACAAAAAATGATTGTGTGAGTGTGTCTTGAAATAAAGTTATACATTTGTAATTTGTGAACCAAAGAGTGACCAGGTTTGGTCGAGGAGGGGAAGTGACCTGTGACCTATTTTTTTCCTTCGTTCAAGCAATGACTTCTTATGGGGGATGTAATGATGTTCTCTTAGAGAGTAAATAATCAAGTGGTGAGGTCTTTAATTATCAAAGTTTTAAAAGGTTGTTCCACCTTCAACCTTTGGTGGAAAACAAAAGAGGACCCTACCAGAGGATGGGCTTGCATTTAAGGAATGTCCTTCTTTCATGCCGATAGCCTAGTTCTGTCTAATAATGATACTAATGGACATTTCACTTTGTATCCCCCAGGATACACTCAAAAGTTTTCAGGCATAGTCAATCACCTTTTCCCCTAAAATAATCCTTATGGATCTGCTATCCATTGGTTTATTGCGACTTGAAAGTTAAGTGGATTGCCAGCATTGGGAACAATGTACTTCATGTATTTCTATCTTTTGTGGAAAAATATTCCTCTCTTTTACTTGTTGGGAAACTGTCTCTAGTCATTCTTTAATGCATCATTCGACAGGCATTTCTTGAGCACATACTGTATGCCAGCACTTGGGCTGGGCCGTGCCATGTTCATGGACTTGAGTAAGATGTGATAGCTGCTCTCCAGGTGGAGAATTATTATTTGTGGATCTATCAGGAGTTTTGCTCTTCCTCCCTCCCTTCCTTCCTTCCTTTTTTTTCTTAAAGGAACAGATAAAATTTGCAATTATATTACCTTTCACATCATGCTGCAGCATATCTTCACTGAGTCTTCCAGAAATTCCTTAGGAATGATAAGATGGTTATTGTTTATAAAGTGCTTTTTATTTTTCAAATGAAAGTCAATCGTGTTCCACAAATTATATTTCTTTTTATTTAACTAGATGGGAATAATGAGAATTCAAAAAGCGTAAAATTTCCTTTGAGTAGTTTTAAGATACCTTTTTTGCTTTAAGAGTAAATATTCACTCTCGCTCCTGGTGGCTGGATCCAATCCACCGGCACCTCTTCCTTCCTCCTGGTGGGCAGGTTGCCCTTTTGCCCATTTTCCACGTCTTGTTGGCATTTACCAAGTATGTTCCAGTACTGAGACTTGATGTCCACCCTACTACTCAGAAGATCATTTGGCTCACCTCGTGGCGCTCAGCTGAGTTCCAAATAGGTCAGGCATTATGAACCACTAGTATATGGTATAATTCATTTAGAACCATTATATTAACTTGTCCCTATTCAGCATTTTTTTATGTTAGATTCAGAATCAGTGATTTAAAGTCTGGCTGATCATGAGAATTATCTGAGTTTTTTGGTTTTTTTCCTAATTAGATTTCTGGACCATTTTAAAGGATTAATATTGTTTGTAAAGGAGAAAAACCTGATCATCCTCCTCTCCCCTATTCATTATTTTCCTGTAAGATTCTGTCAACTGTTATTTCAAGGCAGTATCCTTGATTCACTTAGGAATCTGATTCTCTACGTTGGTTAGAGAGGAAAGCTGAAATCTCAGCTCTTTTATTTCTTGAATATTATTTCTCTCCACTTCTCTTATTTTTGATAATTTTACTCTGTACTTGTTATGGAAGTAGGGGAGCAGAGAGAGACTCTTGCCCGGATTCTTCCTATCCAGTATGCCGTCAGACTTCTCAGCATCTCTAGCCATAATTAGTGTTCCCTTAGTTCCAGCTCTCCCTGCCGTAGTAACTGATCTGTTTCCCCTCATATCTTCCGTTCTCTATTCTATATCTGAAGTGAATACTCTTGATAATATTATCTTGCCACAACAAACCTTCAACGGCTCCCCAGTGCTTATAGTAATAAACATCTAACATTTTTTTGCGTGGTGTAAGAAGTCTTTATGATCTGGCTCTTACCTACCTCTTTGCTTTCATTTATCACCACTTCTGTTCTAAAATCAGTGGTACTGAACTGCTATGCCATCCCATTTCCCACCACCAACCTTTGCACATGCTCTTCTTTCTGCCTAGAACGCTTTCCACCCACTTTGGCCTAGTTCTAGTTTATCCTTTAAAATAGAGTTGATGCATTATCCTCTCTGTGAAGCCACCTTTGTCTCTCCTCAGTCCATCTAGTCACTCCACAATGTTTATCACTTTCTCCTGTCTGCTATCTAGACCTAAATTTGCTATTGTAATCGTTTGCTTACTTCCCTGCCCTTCCCTACTAGAGTGTGAGCTTCTGAAGGGTAGAGTAAAGGTAGGATCCCCCAGTAGTTGGTATCCCCCAGTAGTTGTCCCAGCATCAGGTACGATTAAACCCACAGTAAATATTTATTGAATAAAATTGAATTGGTATAAAATTGAATTGGACTGAAGACCAAACACATAAAGAGATTAAACTAACTCTGAAGCCATTCTGAGGCTATACTGAGATTGTCAGTTGAGATCCCCTGTAGATCATATCAGAAAGCAGAGTGTTTGGCTTAAATGAGCAATGTGTTTAATCTAGGATTCCCGAATTCTGACATTCAGAAATGTGATATTAATGACCTCTTTTAGGAAGGACACATTCCTATAAATGGTAGCATTGATTAAATTAGTACTGCACAGGATTGTGAGAGCATAGTCTCCAAAGAGCAAGTTCTGTGCATGGTATTTCGGCAGTTTCTTTTCCATTTTCTTCACATCACAGATCCAGCTTAGGTTCTTTCAACTAGTCTTCAGGCAATCGGTCAGTTCTTCCACGTTTCCGTGATGTTTATGATCCCAAACATAATTCCCTAAGATTTCCAATCTACTCCTGTACTGCCTGTTGATCTTTACCATACATTTTTCTTGAACCATTTACCTGAATCACTGTAAAACACAGTCACTTGCACTCCACTCCTTATGTGAGTCTTTGTGTGTCAATGCTGTACACCTTTTACTTACTTTTTTTAAGTGAAAAAGTAGGGTAAGGAAAATATCTACTTTCTTTCTTTCTTTTTTTTTTGTCTGAATAAGATTAGCCCTAAGCTAACATCTGTTTCCAATCTTCCTCTTCCTTTATTTATTTATTTTTTTGCCTGAGGAAGATTAACCCTGACTTAAGATCTGTGCCAGTCTTCCTCCACTTTATATGTGGGTCACCACCACGGCATGGGTGATGAGTGGTGTAGGTCCATGCCCAGGATCCAAACCCACGAACCTGGCCTGCCCAAGCAGAACATACCACTTAACCACTACACCACGGGGGCAGCCCCAATATCCATTATTTTTAATAAAGAATAATATAACTTAACTAAAATGAATCTTGAAGTTAAATGGAGAATCTACTACATTTATTTTGAGACAGGTATAACTGTTCCTTTACCAAACAAACCATGTTTTCTTTTGTTCTTGAAATGTACAGATTTTTATCATGAACACTATAGATTCTATATTTCACAGAGTAAGGATATAGACTAAAGTTATCTGCCTAATACCCATGTAAGAGAATATTATATTAATACAGAAATTAAAGTAGTTGTGAGATGATGTGCTTTCCTAATGAATTTCACAGTGCCTGTTTGACTTTTAAGAAATCTCTTTTAAAAGTAATTAGAAATTAAAGTGAAAAACCACTTTCAAGTGTGAATTCTTAAAATATAAATTAGAATACTTAGTCTTTGTTAATGGGATTTATCTAGCACATTATATTTACTGTGTTTATTAATTAATAACCCTTAAATCTCCTGTAATTGTCTATCATGAGTGGATTTAATAACTAGAATTTCATCAGCCAGATTTCAAAAGTATTTAGATAGACTTTTCTTCAACCCCGTTGTCTCTACTTGACAATTTTAATATGGACTAAAATATTAGAATTTCTTTTATGGGGTGAAATGATAAAGAAAATCTTTTGGTTTCCAGTGTTCACTTTCATCTTCCTTTAAAAGTAAAGCATCATGTTTCCTTGTTTCCATGATATACCTCCGTCTGGTTTGAAACTTCCAGTTTAAAATCAGTTACCTGATTTTGAGAAGAAAGGCCACTTTGAGTTAAATAGAATTGACATATATTCTTTATCAAAGAACTTGGTAAAAGTGCTATATTTATCTTGACTGTGGCATTTTCTTCCATCAGTCCTAGTGTATAACATTACTGCTGTGGCTGATAATTACTCTGACTGTTGAAGTTTCTTAAATAATATCATCTAGGCTAGAAAATATGAATTTATCTAATAACAGTGCAAATGAGATTTGTAAAATAACCTGACGAACTTGTGATCTGGACTGTAAAACCTTTATCAGTAGAATTGAAATTAATGTTTATCCCCTTTAGAATCTGGATTTTTTTTGCCCCCATTGGAATGCTTATTTTTTTAACTGGGTTAAATAAATATACATAGAGACGATCACATACGCATACTTGAAGTTATGCAAAATGGAAAGTTATAATTTTGATGTGTTACGATTTTAACTGTAGATCTACTAATAATAAAAACCACATTTTTTACTTGGATGTAAGTATGCATAGTTTGAAGATTAAATGTGCTTATTAATAATTAAATAATTACTTTAACAGCAGCAATGTTTAATTAGAATTCTTGGTATTGTCATATAATTTATTTAGTGTTCTTTCCAAAGCTGTTATTCATTTACAGGAGTTATCAAGGCTATTGTTCTGGAGAAGGATGGTCTTCCTTTCTTATATGATAAGCTATCTTAATGTTACTGAAATTTTTAAAAGCTATCTTTCTTTCATTTTCCTTCAGATTTTCCTAGGAGACTATGGTGTCGGTATGCAGAATAGCTGGGGAAGTTACTAAATCTTATTTATTCTTTTGATAGTTTTCAACTAACACCTCCAAGATAGCATAATAAGGAACAAGATAAAGAAACTACACAATTCTCTGATGATGTATGAGATTCTTGGAAAAAAACATGTAGCTTAAAATTTGTGATTATTTTCTCTCATAGAACTTACTTTATTCTAGTATATTGAGTTTTCTAAGCTTGGCCCTGTGTAAACACTTACTTTAATATGTAGAATTTTATTAAATTTTTTCTAGATCAGTCTTCCTAGTTAGCTCTGCAGCATAATTCATAAGAAGAAGCTGTCATCATATTCTTTATAATCTTTATAAGCTTTAGGAATGTACCGTAAAGATATTCCACAGTATTCTGTGCTGTTCTACAAGAGAATACAATGAAAGTGTTAATAGGTAACATTTCTTGAGCTCCTACTACTTTGGAGCATTTAGTCCTCAAAATGAGTCCTTGTGTTACTATTATTATTTTTATAGTACAGATAAAGAAGCGGGCTTAAAAGGTTAAAAAACTTGTTTAGAGTCACACAGTAGGACCCTGATCAAGGTCTGTCTTCCTCTAAAACTTGTGGTTTTAACCTCTGTCCTGCTGCTCTGGATAATCCACCCAAACAGCAGTTAAAAAGGCACTGAATCGAATGATCTTTATAGTGATGGTGATGGATTCCTTTGATTTATCCATGCTTAATGGAATGATGTATATCCAGAGTGGCTTGGTTTGGGATAAAGGGCATGATAGTGTAACAAAAGTTTTCTTTGGAGACCTAGAGACTCTTTACACCTATCTTAAAACAACTGGGGATAATTGGCTCCAGTGTCACTGACCAATATGCATAACTCCATGAGGGTGGCACTGTGTCAGATGTTTACAACTCATGCCATCTCCCAGCGAATTTGTTCTTAATGTGTTTTGATTTATTCTGCTAACTAACAGAAAAGAAGAAGAACAAAAGTCTGGATTCCAGTTCTGGCCACACCACTTATTAGCTTTGGAACCTCGAACAAAGTTGCTTAACTTCTCTGAATTTCCATCTTCTTGTCTATAAAGATACCTCTTTTTCATGGTTATTGTGAATTGTTGTAAATAAAATAATCATCTTGAATGCTAAACGCAATGCCTTGAAGATAATGGCAGTACTGTATATGATAATAGCTGTTATTACTATATTATTTTCATTTTCATTACTGACTAGAACAAACAAGAGTAGGGAATAAGTTTTTTAAAAGGCTTGCTTTGCAAACTTGAGCCCTTTGAAAACCAGCAGTTTGGTGATAAGCATTCAAATGGACTAAGGGGCCCTACCCGTATATTAAAAACATTATAGTCATAGCAATCTGTCAGTTGGTTTAATTTAAAAGAGTTCTATTATGAATATAAGTGTACACATTTCTACTTTTAGATGTGTTTGTTTATATATATATATGTATATATACGTATGTATTTCTATACATTGGGTTTTTCTGGAGAAAAGACTGTATGCGTCTATTTAAATCTAGACTGTTTTTGTTTGGTAGAGGTCTCATCCTCATTTCTCTAATTCAACTTATTTAGTTTATTTTCATCATTGAATTATAGAAGGGACATAATGCTATGCTTCCTTAATAGTACGCTTATCTATTCCAAAGACTGAAATATTATTTGAAGATATATGTTATCCAGAAGTTAAGTAAAAATTTACAAATATTTTAATGGTTTTTAAAACTACTTTTTGTAAGCCTCTGAACATAAAACTTAATTTTTGCCTGAGCTCAGTTTCTCACCTTATAAATGAGAAAGAAGCAAAAAGAGAATCAGTCATCAGCACTAGTAAGCAGGAAAAAAATATGTTTTCAGAATATGGTGTCCACTCTAGTATCAGGTGTGTAAATAAGATAATCATTTTTCTGAAAAGAAATTGGAGGAGGAAAAGAGAAAAGAAAACAACTTATACTCATTGAGAATTAGTTGTGTTTCCTCCTCCTTTCCATGCATACTTTTAACATGGGTTCAATTCTACTTTCTCTTAAAGCATTTCTTAAAATTGAAGGACAGGGGCCGGCCCCGTGGCCAAGTGGGTAAGTTCTCGTGCTGTGCTTCCACAGCCCAGGGTTTCACTGGTTCAGATCCCGGGCACAGACCCAGCACCACTCATCAAGCTGTGCTGAGGTGGCGTCCCACACGCCGCAGCTAGAAAGACCCGCAACTAAAATGTACAACTATGTACCAGGGGGATTGGGGAGAAGAAGGAAAAAAAAATTGAAGGATAAAACTCCTCTTTGGGAAAATTATTTTTCAAAAAATAGTTATTTATTTTAATATATTCTTAGTTTGGTATGAGTAGTTCCTGAAATGTTCTAAATTATTACTCATGCTAGAGAATGGCTGGGACAGGGGTGTAAGCAAGCTGCTTGAGTTTGGGTCTATATCTTATAAAGATCTTACCACCGTGTTGCAGGAAGCCTATGCTTGGAAGAATTTGAGGATACACTCCTCGGCCAGACATCCAGAGATACTCTGCTTTGCAAGGTTTCTGAGTCTCTTTTCAACATTCTGTCCTAAGGGTTCTGCTTCACTTAGTAAATTAGTAATTGTAATGTTATTGTTTTATCCTACCTTTGAACCTTGCATCAAAAAGATTAGCAGTAGTGTGAATTGGCAGACAACCAAGGTCTCTCCATTTCTTCATAAAGCCATTCACTACTTTCTTAATCAGTAAGAAGAGACTTACAATAATAGCTTATTTTATCAGTTTTACTTGGTACATAAGCTCTGACAAAAATTCAGTAATCTGCTGTAAATTCAATGCCCAGAAGATATTCTCACGAAAGTTTCTTGCTCTTTTGAGTACAGGAAGAAAATTAGCTCTTACTATTGAGAAATCTTGTTGGAATGTAGAAATTTCTCCAAAAACCAATAGATGTTCAAAGTAGAATAACTTGATAAAAAGGTCAGTATTGGACACTTATTTTAACCAAGAAAACCTAGAATAATATGTCTAAATTTCTCACAACAACCTATATCTTGGGTATTTTCTTCCTTTAAAGGTCTTCATTTCTTAATGCAAAGCATGCGATTGTAAAAGTGTGTCAATTGGATTTTTGAAAAAGTAATTGGATTTTCCATTTACTCATATTTCAGTTTTACAATTTATTTTCCTTTCTCACTGAGCTTTAGGTGGCTACATAACAGAGCTTTGTCATTTTCCCCTGCCTTTACCACCTCATTCTTCTTTTTCCACTGGCTCTGATAAACAGCCAATGATTTGTTTGTTAGCTCATTTATTCACAAAATATTTATGAAGTAACTACTATGTGTCAGAATATGTCAGGTACTGGATATGTAGTGCCCTCACAGATTTGAATGTATTAGAGAAGAGAGACAAACAAGCACTTAGATCAAATAAGTGGTTATAGAAAAAACCTAAATCACTGTCAGTAGGGGGATGGGCTAAATAGATTATGATGTCTCCATGAAATGAATATTTTGTGGCTGTTTATATATATATGTGTACATATATATATATATATATATATATATATATATATATAACATGATTTAAAAAATGCATAAGACCCTGTCAACAGTGATTGTCTCAATTGAGGGTCCATGGGGACTGGACTTGTTATTCATTGTATGTAATCTTCTACTTTAAAAAAGAAATAAACCTCTATTCATGTATTATATTTTCTTTTATTCTTTTTGAGGAAGATCAGCTCTGAGCTAACATCTGCCACCAATCCTCCTCTTTTTGCTGAGGAAGACTGGCCCTGAGCTAACATCCGTGCCCATCTTCCTCTGCTTTATATGTGGGATGCTTACCACAGCATGTCTTGCCAAGTGGTGCCATGTCTGCACCCAGGATCCAAACCGGGGAACCCCGGGCCGCCAAAGTGGAACATGTGCACTTAACTGCTGTGCCACTGGGCCAGCCCCTGTATTATATTCTCAATGAAACTCTAAGTAAAAAAGATTTAAAGAAAACTAGCAGTACATTGAACAAGAAAATAAATAAGCAATTACACTTTTGTCAAAAAAAATCTGGAAGTAAAACCTTGAATTATTAAAACAATCACTTATTACTCTGGTTTGTAGATTTTGCCCAAAATAATGTCTTTTAACAGGGGTGCTGTTGTCACATTTGGAGTGAGCAGGGACAACTATTAGTCTGTGTTCTGTTTTTGGCTACTGGATGATGAAAGAATGGTCTAGTTTACACTTTTCTCTTTCACTTGTCAAAATAAGCATGGTCACAGATTTCCCTGGAGAATTGAACCTGAGACCTGTTTGATGTTGATATCACAGTATCTTAGAGCTGAATTTGGGTACAGATTATCTCGTGATTATTCTGTTAAAACTGATGTTGTTGCTTCACCCTTCTACACTTTTTTGGGTTCCATTTCAAATTTTTGGACCTTAGGTAAAATGGATAAGTATAGCCACAAGAAGCGGTTCATTTGAATAAAATGATATTTTTTCTCAATAGGTAGAAGGCCTGGCTCTTCCATCTATTTAATTTGACAGACTCTTGGCAAAGCTTGGCATTTGAATAAATGTAATTATTTTTGTGCTTTTGCTGGGAATATTTTAGTCCCATGAGTGGCCACTTAGAATTCTAACTGAAAAAAAATGAGCGTCTGTGAATTACTGAGTGTAATTTCAAATTTCAGCCAGTTTAGTTCATATTTATAAATGGTCCAAATTCATGTTAGTCTTAGTAATTTATTGAAAGGATGCCACTCTTATAGATTCTCTTTATAGATTGTTTTCTTTTCTTTTTTTTTTTAAATTCTTTTTATTGGGTGAAATGATCTGATCTTAGCAGCTCTAGTCCTATACAGCAATGACTAAAAGTTTAGGTAGATGATGAACAACTGTGTTGATTAATCTGTTCTAAATAAAAGAAATTCCATTTGATATTTTTATAGTGGTATTCTAATCCGTGGTATTATATGATGCTGGAAGTTGGGAGTTAAATAGCATTAATGATGAGTGTCTACCTAGTTTTCATCTAGTTTTTTAAGGGTTATCTCTGCAATTAATTAAAGAATATTTTGAACATATATGTGAAGCTTAGAAAATAATATAATCCCATGTCCCTATCACTTAAATTGAACAAATGTTGATGTTTTGCCATATTTGCTAGAAAAAAATACAAATATTACTCCCTTCATCAATCCCATTTCCTTCCTTCCTTCTCAGAGATAATTACTATTCTGAGTGTTGTATATACCTCCTGTTCACATTTTTATTCTTATGTTATGTAAGTATGCATGAAAGCATATTGTTTTATGTGTTTTTAAAATTTATATGAATGGGTCATACTGCATATGTATTGTTCTGTGACTTTTTTTCACTCAGCATTGTGATACTCATGCAAGATTATGCGTGAGTGATAGTTGTAGATATACCCATTCCTCTAGTGATGACTATCTCGTGTCTCCTCGTGCATGTCTCTTTGTGTACATGTGCTCAAGTTTCTCTGGGTTGCTTACCCAGAAGGACACATGCTGAGTCTTAATATATGTGCATCTTCAACTTTGGAGCAGTTTCACAATATTTTGTAAATGGATTGTTCTAATTTTACATCCCTACTTTCAGTGTATTTTATGGGCTGAATTGTGCCCCCTTCCCCCCAAATTCATGCCTTGAAGCCTCAACCCCCGTAGCTCAGAATGTGATTGTATTTGGAGTAGGGCTTTTATAAAGAGGTGATTAAGTTAAAATGATGCCATTAGCACGGGCCCTAATCCAATATGACCGGTGTCCTTGTGAGAAGAGGAAATTCGGACACACAAAAGAGGCATCACACAGAGGAAAGACCTGGTAAGCGCACAGGAGAAGGTGGCCATCTGCAAGCTAAAGATGGAGGCCTCTTACTACCTTGGCTAAGACTTTTAGCGCAGTGATGGATAGAAGCAGTGATGGCAGACATTCCTGCTGTTGTTCTTGACTTTAAAAAGAATACTTCTGATTATTTGATCCATAGAATATGATATTTAGTATGAATTTTTGAGAGATATTTCTTTCACGTTAAGGAGTTTCCCTTGTTAAGAATTTTATAATGAGTACATTTTAAATGTTGTTAAATGATTTTTTTCCAGTTCCTATTGAGATTATTTTATTTCCTTTAGTTTGTTAATGCAATGAATTTACGTTAATGCTTTTCTCATTATAAATCAACCTGGTATTCTTAGGATAAAGTCTAGATAGTCATGATGTATTTTTAAAACACTGCTATATTTATTAATGTAATCATATTATTTAGATCATTTAGATTTTTAGGATTTAGATACTAAATTTAGATCATTTAGGATTTTGAAGGTAAGTTTTTAATTGAATAGGCCTTTAATTTTCCTTAATCTTGACTTTTATATACTATTTATATCAATCTTATACTAATCTCAGGAATGGAATTTTAGAGCTTCCTTTCTTTTTATATTCCCTAGAAAACTTTGATTCCGTTAACTGTTTTATGAAGATTTGTGTAACTCATGTATAAAAATGCCTGGACCTAGAGTTTTTTAATTCAGTAGATTTTTGACTACTGATTCAATTTCTGTTTTTTCCTGAATCTATTTCTATTTCTATTGAATCTAGAAATTATTTATTTTTTTCCATGTTTTTAAGTTAAGTGCCTGAAAGTGTTTATAGCATTTTGTGGTGAGTTTTAAAATTCTTTATCTGTGTTTCTGATTCTGTTTTCATTTCTAGTATGTTTATTGTGCTTATATTCTTTTCCTTAACTAAGATCTTTATTGTTTCAACATTCATGGCATAATTGTTGAAAATATTTAAGAAGGACAACTTATTTTAAACGAATTATTAAACATATTAGGATGAGAAAAGTTTAGTTTCTCTGAGAGAGCTGTATAATCATTCCACTTAGGCTACAAATTCACTGTTTTTTTGGTATTCTGACTGCAAAGCAGGAATTTATTGGTTTTCATATTTTTGGATGGATCCGCTGAATTCTTTGAAGAGTGGGGCTTATGTTTAGGTGTTAGAAGGGCAATTTGATGTTTGGATAAAGATTTTTGTCAAATGTTTTATTCAGGAGAATTTAATAATTTTTGAAATCTGTTTTAGGTCTCAGAACAACCTAACATATAGGCCTTTTTAAGTGGGGAATGAGGATCATCTATTTCATATTTCATCACGTCAAATATAAGCAGTGGACCAGGCCAGCCACACAGTCTATCTTTCTTGCATTTCCTTCATGACTAATGATGTTTGATGTCTTTCAATGTGCTTATTTGCTCTTTTTATTTTTTTTTATGAAATGTCTATTCAAATCTTTTTGTCCATTTTTTTGAGGGGGAGGGTTGTTTTCTGATGATAGGATCTTTTATTTATAATCTGCAGTAAATCCCATTGATTTTATTTTTCATTTCAGGCATTGTAGTTTCCATCTCTAAAAGTTCAACTTGAGTCTTTATTATATCTTTTTTGTTTTGTTTTGTTTTTTGCTGAGGAAGATTCACCCTGAACTAACATCTGTTGCCATTCTTCCTCTTTTTGTTTGAGGAAGATTTGCCCTGAGCTAACATCCATGCCAATCTTCTTCTATTTTGTATGTGGGTTGCTGCCACAACATGGCCACTGATGAGTAGTGTAGGTCCACACTTGGGAGCCGAACCTGGGCTGCCAAAGTGGAGCACATTGAACTTAACCACTAGGCCATATCTTTTTTATATCTTTCTTTTCTCTATTTACTTTTGAACATATGAAATATGGTCATAACAACTGCTCCTTATTTGCTAGTTCAAACATCTGTGTCAGTTCTGAGTTGGTTTTAATCGACTGATTCTTTTTTTTCTCTTATTATGGATTATATTTTCCTGTTTCTTTGCATGTGTGGTAATTTTGTGTTGGATTCCAGACATTATGACCTTTACCTTGTTGCTTACTAGATACATTTGTATTCTTAAAATATTCTTAAGCTTTCTTCTGGGATGCAGTTAAGTTACTTGATAATAGTTTGATCCTTTGGGGTCTTCCTTTTGAGAATTGTTAGGTAAGACCCAAGTAATGTTTAGTCTACAGCTAATTTCCCTACTTCTATGGCCAAATTCTTCTGAGCATTGTCCCCAGTGCTGCATGAATTATGAGGTTTTCCAGTCTAGCTGGTAGGATCAGGAACTGTTCCCAACCCTGTATGAATGCCAGGCACTGCTCCCACCAATCTTTTTAGAGAGTTATTTTCCCAGCCTTGAGTTGTTTCCTTACATACGTGTGATGATTCTCAAGTGGTACCTCTCTGTATCTCTGGAGTTCTCTCTCTGTTCAGCTCTCTCCTCTACGGTACTCTGTCATCCAAACTCTAGCTATCTTTATCCTTTTAGATGCTTGGCTCCATCTCTTCAACTCAAAAAATTTACTAGGCTCCACCTAAATTCTTCTTCTCTGTAGTCTGGAAATTCTCTCAAGGCAATAAACTGGGACAGTAGTAGGGCTCTCATCATTTGTATTCCTTTTCTGGGAATCACTGCCCTTTGTTGCCTGATTGCAATATTTTTTTCAGCTTTGTTGAGATATAATTGACATGTAATATTGTGTAAGTTTAAGGTGTACAACGTGATGACTTGATACATCTGTATATTACAAAATAATTACCACAATAAACTTAGTTAACACAACCTTTTCTTCACATTATTACTTTTTTTTTTGTCGTAAGAACATTTAAGATCTACTCTCTTTGCAACTTTCAAGTATACGATACAGTATTGTTAAGTATAGTCACTATGCTGTACATTAGATTCTCCAGAACTTATTCATTTTATAACTAGAAATGTTGTCCCCTTTGACCAACATCTCCCGATTTCTCCCACCCGCCAGCCTCTGGCAGCTACCAATCTACTCTCTGTTTCTATAAGTTTGGGTTTTTTAGATTCCACATGTAAGTGAGATTTACACTATTTGTCTGTCTTTGTCTGACTTATTTCACTTAGAATAATGCCCTCAAAGTTCATCTATATTCTTGCACATGGCAGGATTTCCTTCTTTGTTGTGGCTGAATAATATTCTATTGTATATGTGCTGTTTAATTTGGTTTGCTAGGATTTTGTTGAGAATTTTTTCATCTGTATTCATCAGGGATATTGGTTTGTAGTTCTCTTTTCTTGTAGTGTCCTTATCTGGCTTTGGTGGCAGCGTAATTCTGGCCTTGTAAAATGAGTTTGGGAGTGTTCACTTGTCTTCAATTTTTTGGTAGAGTTTGAGAAGGATTGGCCTTAATTTTTCTTTAACTGTTTTGTAAAATTCACCTGTGAAACCATCTGGTCCTGGACTTTTCTTTGGTGAGAGGTTTTTGATTCTGACTCAATCTTCTTACTCATTATTAGTCTGTTCAAATTTTCTATTTCTTTGTGATTCAGTCTTTGTAAGTTGTATGTTTCTAGGAATTTATCCATTTCTTCTAGGTTGTCCAATATGTTGGCATATAATTCATAGTAGTCTTTTATGATCCTTTGACTTCTATGGTTGTAATGTCTCCTCTTTCACATATAATTTTATTTTTTTGAGTCCTCTTTTTTTCTTGGTAAGTCTAGCTAAAGGTTTGTTAATGTTATCTTTTCAAAAAAACAACTCTTAGTTTCATTGAGCTTTTCTGTTGTTTTCTTCTCTATTTCATTCATATCTGCTCTGATCTTTGTTATTTCCTTCCTTCTGCCAACTTGGCTTAGTTTGCTCTGTTTCTATTTCCTTGATATGTAAATTTAGGTTATTTGAGACCTCTCTTTTTTCTGAAGGTATTTATCCTTATCAGCTTCCCTCTTAGATTTGCTTTTCTGCATCCCCTATATTTTGGTATGTTATTTTTCCATTTTCATTTGTTTCAAGATATTTTTTGATTTCCCTTGTTTCTTTGACTTATTTTTTGTTCAGGAACGTGTTGTTTAATCTCCACATATTTTTGAATTTTTCAGTTTTTTTTTCCTGTTACTGATTTCTAGTTTCATACCATTTGGTCAAAAGAGATACTTGATATGATTTCAGTCTTCTAAATTTGCTAAGACTTTTTTTTTGTGACCTAACACATGTTCTGTCCTGGAGAATTTTCCATATGTGCTTGAGAAGAATGTATATTTTGCTGCTGTTGGATGGAGTGTTCTGTATAAGACTATAAGGTCCATTTAGTCTAAAGTATGGTTCAAGTCCATTTTTTCTTTATTGATTTTATTTTTGGATGATCAATCCATTGTTGAAAGTAGTGGGGTCCTGCAGTAGTAGTGAAGTCCCCTCCTATTATTAATGTTGTTGTCTCTCTCTCCCTTCAGATCTAGTCGTATTTGCTTGATATATTTGGGTACTCTGATGAGGGGTGCATATATTTTTACAATTGTTATATGCTCTTGAAGGATTGACCCCTTTATTATTCTATAATGAAGTTCTTTGTCTTTTGTTAGAGTTTTTGTTACTTAAAGTCTATTTTGTCTGATGTAAGTATAGCTACCCATCTCTTTTGGTTCCCATTTTCATGGACTGTCTTTTTCTATTTCTTCACTGTGAACCTGAGTGCTTAAAGATCAAATAAGTCTCTTGTAAGCAGCAAATAGTTGGATCTTAAATCTTTTAGCCATTCAGCCACTCTATGCCTTTTGATTGGAGGATTTAATCCTTTTACAGTTAAAATAATTAGTGATAGGTAAAGAGTAATGCCATCATATTAATTGTTTTCTGGCTGTTTTGTAGTTTCTTTTTTTTCTTTCCTCTCTTGCTTCCTTCCTTTGTGATTGATGATTTTCCTTGATGATCTTTTTTGAGTCTCTTCTCTTTACTTTTGTTTATCTACTATTAATTTTTGTTTTGTGGTTACCATGTGGGTTACATAAAACATCTTAAAGATATAACAGTCTATTTTAAGCTGATCACAGCTTAACTTTGATCATATAAAAAAACTACGCTTTTACTCTCTTCTCCCCCATTTTATGTTTTTGCTGTCACAATTTATATCTTTCTGTGTTGTTGTAGGCATTAACAAATAATTATAGCTACTTTTTATACTTCTGCTTTTTAACCTTTATACCAAAATGAAATGTTTAAAACACAACCATATTGCAATATTGGAGTATTCTGAATTTAACTATACACTTTCCCGCTGTGTTTTATATTTTCATTTTATTGTTTAATTATTTTCATTTTAGCTTGAAGGACTCCTTTCAGCATTTCTTATAAGACTGGTCTAGTGGTGATGAACTCCCTCAGCTTTTGTTGCTCTGGGAAAGTCTTTATCGCTCCATCATTTTTGAAGGACAGTTCTGCCAGATAATGTATTCTTGGTTGGTAGTATTTTTCTTTCAGCACTTTAAATATATCATCCCACTGCCTGCTTACCTGCAAGGTTTCTGCTGAGAAAGCTGCTGATAGCCTTATAGGGGTTCCCTTGTGTGTGAGGAATTTTTTCTCTTGCTATTTTAAAAATTCTCTCTCCGCCTTTGATTTGATTTGATTTATTTCTTTTTAAAGATTGGCATCCAAGCTAACATCTGTTGCCAATCTTTTTCTCTCCAAAGCCCCTCAGTACATAGTTGTATATTCTAGTTGTAAGTCCCTCTGTTTGTGCTATGTGGGACACTGCCTCAGCATGGCCCGATGAGCAGTGCCATATCCGCACCCACAATCCGAACGGCGAAACCCTGGGCCGCCACAGCAGAGCGTGCCAACTTAACCACTCAGCCATGGGGCCGGCCCCTCTGCATTGGAGTTTAGAAAGTTTTATTTACAGGATTGGAGAAAATCTTTTTGGGCTGAACTTGAATGTCCAAATCTCTCCCTAGATTTGGGAAGTTATTTTTTTAAATGAGCATTCTGCTCCTTTCTTCTTCTCTTTTCTTTCTGGGACTTCAATAATCATAGATTGTTTGCCTTATGGAATCCCATAATTTATGTAGTCTTTCTTCATTCTTTTTTCTTTTTGTTCCTCTAACTGGTTAATTTCTAATGACATGTCTTCAATTTCACTAATTCTTACACTTGGTCAAGTCTGTTGACCTCTCTGTTGAGTTCTTAAGTTCAATCATTGTATTTTTCAGCTGTGGGATTCCTGGTGGTTTTTTTTAATGATTTTTATTTCTTTGTTGGACTTCCCATTTTGTTCATGCATTGTTTTTCTAATGTCGCTTAGTTGTCTATTCGTGTTTTCTTGTAGTTCACTGAATTTCTTTAAAAGGATTATTCTGAATTCTTTGTTAGACAGTTAGTAGATCTCCATTTCTTTAGGAATTGTTATTGGAGCTTTATTACTTTTCTTTGGTGGTGTCATGTTTACCTGCTTCTTCAGGATCTTTCTATCATTATTTTGGTATCTACTCACTTGAGGAAGTGGTCTCTTTTCCAGCCTTTAAGATTTGCTTTGGCAGGGAAAGACCTTCACTAGTCAGCTCAGCTTGAAGTTCAGGAGAGGCAGCTGATAGCAGTCTTGGGCAAGCACTGCTTCATCTCAGGGTCTCTAGTTGGATGAGGCCGTTGCCTGTGCTCTGAGGCGGGTTGGCGGGGAGCTGTCATTCCACAGTCAGGTGGGCCTGACAGCTGGACTTCTCATTCAAGCAGAACCGCTAGCTGGGATCTGTGTTCAGGCAGGGCTACTTGCTGGCCTTTGCAATCACCTCTGGTCAAGCAGGCTTGCAGGCTGTGTTCCCTGGCAGGGTGGTACTGCTGGTTGCACTCTATGATTGGGCAGGCCTACGTGCTGGGTTCTGTAATTGCCTCTGGTACAGTGGGGCCCCAAGCTGTGTCCCTCAGCTTGATGGTGTTGCTGGCTGGACTGTACATTCAGTTGAGGCCACAGGCAGGGCTTTGCAATCAGATGGGACCTCAGGCTGTACTCCTTGATCAGCTGGGACTGCAGGCATGCCCCAGAGTTGGGCAGGGCTGCAGATTGGGCCCTGCAGTTGAGCAGGCTGCTGGCTGTGCTCCACTGTTTGACACTGTCTCTTGCCAGGCTTTCTGGTCAGGTGGGGCTGCCAGCTGTATCCCACAGTTAAGTGGGGCTGGAGGCTGTGCTCCTTGGTCAGGCGGGGTTGCTTTCTGGGCTTGCTGGACTGGTGGAGCCACAGGCTATGCTTTGTGATTAGATGGAGCAGCTGGCTGGGCTCTCTGCCTGAGTGGGTCTACAGGCTATGCTCAGCAATTGGATGTGGCTGTAGGCTGTGCTGTGCTTCTGGACGGGCTGTAGTCTGGGCTCCACTGCTGGGCAGTACCATCGGCCAGGCTTCAGGGCAGCTCAGGGTCACTGTTTGGGCTCCTTGCTCAGGCAGAGCCAGTGGCCATGTTCCACAGTTGGGTGAGGCTGCTGACTTGGCTCTCTGCCTAAGTGGGGCTGTAGGATGGATGCCACAGCTGGCCAGGGTCTCTGGCTGGGCAGTCTGGTGAGGCAGGGCCAGAGGCTGTGCTCAACGGTATGATGGCACTTAGCTCCCTGATTGGATAGGGCTGTAGAATGGTCTCTGTGGCTGCCTGGGGTCCCTGGCAAGGCTTCCTGGTCAAGTGGGGCTGGAGGCTAGCAGTTGGGTTGGGCTACTGACTTGCTTTCCTACCCAGGACAGCTGTAGGATATGTTGCGTGGCTACGCACAGCTGCCTGGCATCTTTGACCAGGCTTCCCTGTTGGGTGATGCTGGAGGCTATGCTCAGCAGTTGAGTGTGGCCAGTGATTTGCTTCCCTGCTTGAGTGGACCATAGGATGTGCTGCATGGCTGCCCAGCGTCTCAGGCCAGGTTTCCTGCTCAAGTGGGGCAGCTGACTTGTTTCTCTGTCTAGGCAGGGGACTAGAATAGGCTCCTCCAACAAGAGGGCACTCAGGCTGGGGACCCAAACCAGACAGAACTGCCAACCACTGCCAGGTTGGGACAACTGGTTCAGCTTTGCAAATGATCAGATCGCTGGTTGGGATCTCTGCTCAGGCCGCACTACTGATGGGAAGGCAGTCTGCTAAGATCCAAGCACTGGTTGCTGTGATCCCCTCTCTCCTTCCCTATCTCTGGCTGATGTCCCCAGTAATCCCCATGAGTCAGTACTTAAGTGGGCCTCCCAAGAAGCATCCAGAATGCCAGGGAAGCTTGATGTCCACCTTTGCAGTCTCCCTTTCCCACTAGAAAAACTGTAGGCCCAGGGAGACCTCCTCGACAGCACTGCACTGACCTGGGGGAAGAGCAGCGCCATCATAGTGAAACTACTCCTCTTATCTTCTCATGCGGTTTTCCGCTGGTTTTATGGTCCAAGCGGATGCTTCAGCCTAACCCCCGTGTTCTGGGATCTTCAAAAAGGTATCTTGTCTATGGATAGTCACTTGTTGCCCCTTCCCTAAGGGGGACCGAAGTTGGAAACCCCTATTTTGCCATTTTTCTGATGTCAGTCTCCTGATTCCGGTTTTATTAAACTATTATTTCATACATTTTGTCTGGATTTCCATTGTTTCAGGCATAATGGTATATCTGATCTCTGTTACTTCCTCTTGGCAAGAAGACATCCTATATATCTTTTGCATAGAGTATGATTTAAAAAAACATTCAATTCCCCAAATATTCAGATAAAGAGACTATTCTTGTAGGTTGACTCTTTTCTGGGTGGGGTTTAGAAAGAATAGTCCTTATTGTGCACCTTTTTATACATTGGCTTCTCTATTACTTGTCTTTATCTACAGTTTATCCACGGTTGGATTATTCTATATAGTAATGTTATATGTCACTAATTCATTTATGTTTCATTAGAATTAGATTGGATTTAGTACTTAATGGAAATCTGCTGAAAAGACATTATGCTATTTTTTCATGCCTGTTTTCTCCTAATGTTATTCCATCAGTGTATGAAGAAATGAGATAAAAAGGAGAGCTTAGACATATCTTCCTATTGTCTGAAATTTTGTATCACTAAAGTGTGTTCTGGAAAAGGATGTCCTTGTCTTGTGGCATAGTGCTGCCAAAATAAATTCCAAGAGGTAGTACTTTTATTTTGTTTTCTAGTTATTTCCTAGAAACCAGCCGGCTAATTCAGAAAGAGATTCAGAGCCAGGTTTTAGACACTATGTACCAGGAAATGCCTCATTTATGAATGTATATACATTTGTGCTCATAAATTGGGTAATTGTGCACCTAACAACTGTATTCATTTTATCATTATTCACTTTGTGTGTATACAAATGAAGGCTTTTTAATTCAAAATCTGTAGCCTGGGACACTCATGATTGGAGAATGATTATTTTTCACGCTCCTGTTCAATGTTAATGCGTACAATTTCACGGGAAATTATAGAATACCTTATTTACTCTGAGGTGGCTGTAACAAGAGCTTCTTTACTAAACATGTATTCTGAAGTGGTAGAGGTAATTAGTTGATTTGGCTTTATCTGTTATATAAAAAATATTAGAAAAGGTATTAAAAAGTCTGTATTAGTGTCTTCACATCAAAGGACTAAGTTGACATCTGAATTTAAGTTCTGCTGAGTATAATTTGAAAATTAAGTTCCTTTAAAATGCTTGTGATGGTAAAAATAGATATCCCATACATTTAGAGATTACAGCTCATCTCTAAAATATCTGAGCCTGGATACAATAGTCCTGATAAAGTTTATTGCCAGACACTGTGCTAAGTACTTTTATAGACATTTTCTCGTTTAAATGGATTTTGGAAGAAAAATCAGCCGTTATTTAATCTTCACGATAATTTTGCAAAGGCATATATACACGTGTAATATACAACAGGGATATGTTCTGAGAAATGTTTCGTTAGGCGATTTCATCATTGTGCAAACATCATAGAGTGTGCTTACACAAACCTAGATGGTATAGCCTACTACACACCTGGGCTATATGGTACTAATCTTATGGGACCACCGTTGTATATGTGGTCCATCATTGACAGAAATGTCCTTATTTGGTTGATGACTGTGTATATATTAGTTTCCTGTTGCTGCTGTAATGGATGTCACAAACTTCGTGGCTTAAAACAATTGAAATTTATTCTCTTACGGTTTGGGAGGGCAGAAGTGTGAAGTGAGTTTCACTGGGCCAAAGCCAAGGTGTCAGTGGGGCCACATTCTCTAGGGAATCTCTAGGGGAGAGTTTGTTTCCTTCCCTGTTCCAGGTTCTGAAGCTGCATTCCTTACATCTGTTGCTCATGACCCCTTCCTCCATCTTCGGAGGTAATAGCCGCATCACCTTCTTCTCTTGTGTAGTATGATCTCTCCCTTCCTCCCTCTTACGAGCACATCTGTGATTACAGTTATGGCCCACCTGGAAGAGCCAAGACGCTCCCCATCTCAAGATCCTTAACTTAATCACACATTGCAAGTTTCTTTTGCCGTATAATGTAGCATTTACAGGTTCCAGGATTATGATGTAGATATCTTTAATGGCCAAAAGGAGTACAGAATACTTCCAAAAATCACGTAAAAACAGAACATGTTAGAAACAAGAACAGTTTGGAAAGAAGTTGTACAGATAGGTTGATAATGTGAGCAAGAGATCTTGGAGTTCCTCTGCTATATTCCAACATTTTATAGTATTGACTGATATTTTACATGTCTGATAGAAACAAGCAAGATATTAATCTTCAGTTTTTTTCTGTATACTTCATCTTCTACTTTTGTCTTTCCCTTCCCAATAAAACCAATGCTTAGTAATCTGAGGTTATGAGTTCATGAATTGGAGCATAGATTTATATAGCCTGATGTTATGATTATTTTAGAAATAATTTGTATTTGCTATTTGAACACAGACACATGTTCAGATATGTGCTTTCTTATTCCCTTTAAGCCTTTTCATCACCCTCTCCTTCATGTTTGTTTTTCTCAACACTAATGAAGAATTGACCACTTTGCCACTGAGCTTTAGGAGACAGTTCTAAAGTTTCCTTAATTCCTAGAAGATCATATATTTCTCAGCTAGATTATTTTTTTCTGCTTTTGTTCAGTTTCATTCCAGTGTTTTATACCTTTGGAGAGAAAATTTCATTTGGTAATTCTAATATATTGTGTGGTTCTGTTTCTTCTTGAGTTACCAATAAATGTGTTATAGCAAAGTAAGCATGTATTTTATTGCATACTTTATAAGCTAAATGTTTACTTTTTTTTCCCTGAACTACAGGATACCAGAAGGCCCTATTGATCAGGGTCCAGCTTCAGGAAGGGTTCGTGCTTTAGAAGAACAGCTTGTGAAAGCCAAAGAACAGATTGAAAATTATAAGAAACAAACTAGAAATGGTAAGTGATTATACAGTGTTTTTTCTCTTCAGTATATTGATATTAGCACAAATAGTTGAAAATTCCCTTTCATCAAAATGTTGGAAATGCCAATACTCTCTGTTCTCTGACTGCAGGTCTGGGGAAGGATCATGAAATCCTAAGGAGGAGGATTGAAAATGGAGTTAAAGAGCTCTGGTTTTTCCTACAAAGTGAATTGAAGAAATTAAAGAATTTAGAAGGAGATGAACTCCAAAGACATGCAGATGAATTTCTGTCAGATTTGGGACATCATGAAAGGTACTATTCTTCCTTTACATTTCATTTGGGCTTTGGTAAAGGTTATAATCTAAGAATGGGAAACTGAAACTTCTGTTAATTTCCCTGCTGGATGGTAAGTATCTACCATGTTTAGGAGCAGGAGAGCAGCTGAGGTCTCAAAGGACAATAATTGCCAAATGTGGCTCATCAACTAAAATACATGATGCGAAAATATTATTTAAAATGTATGTCTAGCAATCTTGGTACCCTAAGTGAACTCTGAAGATAGTGGTGTCAGCTCACAATATGTTAAAATATCTTCCTGTACATTTCCTTCATGTACAATCAATATTTGAAGTGAAGAGTACAGTTTTACATTACAGTACATTGGAACTCATACTGAAGCTGGTCGTTGTATTTCTAATTCAAATATTAAAAACTTTAAAATAGCACCTTTTTAGGGTTTCTAATTAAAGGTTTAACAAGTTTTTGATTAAAAAGGAGCATCCTGTTAATTACCCTTCCATTTAGTTGCTGGAAAGAAGAACCTGGAATCTGCCTAAATTTGTTTCTCCTATCTGCACATTTCCAAAAATATGCAGTTTATCTTCCATAGTGAAGAAAACATCTTGGTGCTGATGTGTTCATGCAGAACAAAATGTATCTGAGAGTCATTATAGATACAGTGAAACTTGTCCTTAGGCCTGTTATTTTTATAAGTCTGTATTCCCAGTAGGATTCTGATGGCAATTACTGTCTCATTAGTGAACAATAAAAGAAAAATTGTTATATTAACACAAGCTACCACTGTGAAGAGGAAGAGAATTATCCCACAACCAAGAAATTCATATACATTAACATCATCAGCAACATTGTAGTGACTTTGAAAAATTGCTCTGCTATTTTAAGTGAAAGTACAAATAGAATCTATCAGTTTATTGGAATCATTTTAGCATTAATGAATCTACAGAAATAAGATGGCATAAATTTCAAGGGGCACTGACTTATTAGACCACACGTTCAGCAGTCCCTTTGAAATTTT
Organism: Equus asinus; assembly: GCF_041296235.1. NCBI lineage: Eukaryota > Metazoa > Chordata > Mammalia > Perissodactyla > Equidae > Equus > Equus asinus. The sequence goes on from NC_091796.1 coordinate 75,057,856, forward strand.
TAGCCTAGCTTGCAGTCAAGCCATACTAGTCCATTAGACCAAATGCTGACTAATTCCATCCTTAACGCTTCTCTACCCTAAAGCTGATTCTAGGTACCAAGATTCTGTTAATTGGAGCTGTGTGCTGGTGTGCTTTGCTTATTTCAGTATTATAGGAAAATGCAGATCTGAAGAGGATTTGATTTGGGTAGACTATGTGGTATTTTAAGGAGAATTTTGGCTATTGACTTCTGATGGAAAGTTTAATGTTAAAGTTTGAGTAATTTTAATTAAATTACTTGAGAATTTAATGTTAAGGTCTTTTCTAAATTAAAATACTTGTTTAAAGAATTATTTTGTGCGTATAATTTTTACATATGTTTTGTGGCTATGTGTAGAAATGGAAAAACTATGTGCAAATGAAAAAAGTTAAGCCGTGAAAAGTTGATGTAAATCAGTGTTAAATTTTTGTAAGTTGAATTCCATTTTAGATATATTATGATTCTTGACACTACCTTTTAATATATGTTAAATAATAATATTTCACTGAAAATGCAAATGGAAAGGTACCCAAGTCAATTTCTTTTGCTGTCTTAAGCAGAAATTATAATAAACTTGGGATACAGCTTCACTGGGTAGTAATTTGACTCCAGGCAGCAGATTAGAATTCAGTGATACAAATAATGAGCAAAGGACAGCCAAACATTAGAGCCTTTAAAGTAATGAATGTACAAACAGAAAGGATTAGCATGTATACAGAGTATGCCGTCTTACTGATAATTTTCAAGATCCTTAAGTGTAGGAATTAAAATCAAAACAGACTTTTATGTTTGCCTCTGGTAATTTTTACATTACACAGAAATCTCCATTTCATTTTTACACTTGCCCAAATCATAGTGTATAGATTGCCTCTAGACTGAAAGCCTATGTTCTCTGAGAAAATGGAGGTTGAGTCAGTTTCCTTGTTCAGATTTCCCTATGAATCGCTCATCATTTTTTGGTTCACAATGGCATCAATTATAGGGAAAAAACTTATGGGCTTTTGTTTCTTCAGAAGGGGTTTCTTTCCTTCAGAGAACTTTGTTCTGAGGGACACATTGATCCTTTTTTTTTTTTCCTTTCTAAACCAGCTTTGCTATGGCATTATTTATATACAATAAAATGTACATATTTTAGTCTGTAGTTCTATGAGTTTTGACAAATGCTCACAGTTTTGTATTGCTCGTATTTTAGTCTGTGGTTCTGTGAGTTTTGACAAATGCTTACCACCACTCTCAAGATCACAGGACATTGCTACTGCTGCAAGAAGTTTCCTCATGCCCTTTTGTAGTCAGCATCTCCCACACCATTTGCCCCGGCGATCTGTTTCTTATCCTCATAATTTTGCCTTTCCCAGAATTTTGTGTAAATTCAATCATATACTATGTAGCTTTTTGAGCATGGTTTCTTTCACTTGGCATAAACATTTTGAGGTTCACCCATGTTGTTTTGTGTATTGGCAGTTCATTCCTTTTTATTGCTAAGTAATATTCCATTGTATGGATGTACCACAATTAGTTTATCCATCGACTGATTGAAGAACATTTGGGTTGTTTTCCATTTTTTGGTGGTTATGAATAAAGCCACTATAAATATTAACATACACATTTTTGTGGAAATATTTTCATTTCTTTTGGATTAATATTTAGGAGTGGGATTGATGGGCCATATGTTGAGTGTGTGTTTACTTTTATAAGATACTACCAAACTGTTTTCCTAAATGATGATACTATTTTGCATTCTCACCAGCAATACATAAGAGTGCCAGTTGCTCTGAATCCTTAACCACACTTGGTTTCGTCAGTTTTTACATTTTTCCCCCACCATTCTAATAGGAGTATTAGCGGTGTGTCATTATGGTTTTAATTTGCATTTCCTTACTCATGATATTGAGCATCTTTTTAGTGTCCTTATTTGCCATTCACATATCATCCTTGATAAAGTGTCTGTTCAGATCACATGGTTAATTTTGGGGGGAATTGTTTGTCTTATTATTGAACTATAAACATTCTTCCTTTATTTGGGATACAAGTCTTCCTGGTGCATTGTAGAAAGCTCATTCTGAGAGCCCTATGAAGGAAAGCCTGGTGTCAGGAAATTAGAAGGGTTTTGTAGAAGTCCAAGTAATGACAGTGAGTTTCTGGACCTGTGTAGTTGCCGGAGGGATAGAGAAAAAGGGAAAAATAGAAATATGAAAAATAGAAGCTGCAGGACTTGGTGACTGATTCAATGTGGGGAGATGGGGGAGTCAAAAGTAACTGAGGACTTGTATTTTGCTAGAAGGATAGCTTTCATAAATGGAGATCATTGTTTCTTGTGTAGTAATTTGGCTTTTCTCCCTGACAAAGTGTAATCTCCTGATGACTGGAACACTTAAGTTCAACATCTTCTGTACCTCACAGTGCTAAGCACTCACTATTTAGTTAGGTTTCAGTAAATTATCTTTTTTATTGGGTGGGGAGGCAGATATGTGCATTCTTTGGCTGATTGTTCCACACTCTACTTTGTGCCTTTTTGTAAAAACAGAATCTTATTCCATTGAAAGATAAAGAAAATTACATAATTGAGGTAAAAATATTCTCCAATAATTGAGATCCCAAAAGTTGTAAAGAGCAAGTTACAGGAGATAAGTCATTTACCCCTGAGTAAAACTGGAAGCTCTAGTTAATTTTTTAACAGTGGGTTCTGCAAAAGAGAGGGTGTCTGTTAGAAGTCAAGGAGTGTGTAGAGGAGGAAATGGGGGGGGCGGAGCTAAAGCATTCTCAGGGGTCCTGCTGATAGGCAGCATGGGGCTAGAAGAGAGCGGACATGGAAGTATTTTTATACTCAGTGCCCTTAACTTCATGTTTGATTCACTCTGGAGGATTTAAGTGATACCTGTATCTGAAAGTGGTCTTAACACAGTTATACATGAAGCCCTAAAAGTATCATAGTGTTTCTGATTTGGAATGTAATTCTGATGCTGAGAATTGGAGAATGGACTTTCTTTGAATTGAATGTGCATGATAAAAAATAATGTTGCTCACTAAATGTATCTAATCATTTGTTTACATTTCATTGTGTGCATGGGGGAGATTTTAAGTGCATCTCTAAATTTGTTAAAATTAAAAAAAAAAAAAACTTTGCCTCACCTTAAAATCATTAAAGTTGTAACAGCCAGAGAACTACTTTAGATTTCATTTCTTATTCTATGGTGCTACTGTTCTTGAAAGGAGAGAAGAAATAGTAAAATGAATATGGAACATTGTTTTCTTTGATAGGACTCTTGGGGTCAAGCCATCTACTTGCTTTGTAAACAAAACTGGAACTTCAGTTGAATATTGAAAAAAAAATGTATCCTAATTTGTTTTTATACATTTTTCTTACTCAGCTTTCATTGCCTGTTAGGCCTTATACCTTTATGTGATAAGTAAAGTTGCACATCTTTCATTTTAATTCTTCAAAAGGTAATAGACCATACTGAAAGTACCTAAGTCAGAAATCTTTTTATATATATCACCATGTATTAGATTTTGCTTTATTTGTGTGAACAACATGAATAGTTTATTGCACTGTTATTATGGAATGTATATTTTTAACTAAGTCAATTTTAAGAGCAGAACTCCTTATTTTCTAAACAAATTTCCTAGAACCCTAATATAAGAAAACTAAATGATAACTAAATCACAAGTATTACTAATGTCCTTAATTGTCACTTAAGTAGAAAAACTTAAATTTCCAAATATTTTAACTAATAGAGTCTCATGGTCATAGACGTATGAAGCAATTTGAAATGCAGTACTTACCATCTGATAGAGGCGTGTCTTACAAAACAGTCTCTTCCCAACACATAGGTAAATTAGAAAGTCAGTGGGGAAGGCAAAAGCGCTCTGTTTAATGGTTAAGAATTTTTATGTGTTGTTATTTCGTTAGTGCCGTTGAGTCAACGTAAAGGTCGCTGATTCCTAGTGAGCCTGTGTACAGCAGAGCAGAGCCCTGCCCAGTCTTTTTGCACTGTCCTCTTGTTGTCCAGCGCTACATCAGACAACGCTCTGCTGCGTTTTCGTGGCCAATTTTTTCAAAAGTGGATGGCTAGGTCCTTCTTTCTTGTATGTCTTAGTCTGGAAGCTCTGCTGGAACCTGTCCACCATCCACCCTGGGTGACTCCCTGATATTTTAAATACTGGTTGCAAAGCTTGCAGCATCACAGCAACACCCAGTCACCACAGTGTGACCAGAAAATGAACCCAGGCTGCAGTGCTGAGAGCCCCGAATCTTAACTACTGGACAACGAGTGCTGGCATCATTGTTATTACTGCATTGTTTTTCAAACTTCAACAAGGCATCAAGATCACCTGGAGGATCACCTGGAGGTTTTTTTTGGTGAGGAGGATTGTCCCTGAGCTAACATCTGTTGCTGATCTTCCTCTGTTTAGTATGTGGGACACCGCTTGATGAGCAGTGTGTGGGTCTGCGCTCAGGATCCGAACCTGGGAACTGGGGGCTGCTGAAGCAGTGTGTGCGAACTTAACCACTACATCACTGGGCCGGCCCCTGGAGGGCTTCTTAAAACATGGATTGCTAAATCCAATCTCTAGAGTTTCTGATTCAGGCGGTCTGGAGTGGTGCCTGAAAATCTGCATTTCTGATAAGTTCCTAAGTGATACTGAAGTTGCTGGTCTTTGAGAACTAAGGCTCTACAGAATCCCTGGTTCTCTTTATGAGTTCACCACTGATAGAGATTATCTCTGTTTCCTGGAAAAAATGGTATTTCTCCCTAAGTTAGTGGGACCTCGTCAGTAAGCTGTGAGGGAAGACTCTTTTCCTTTTCTCCCCACTGATGCTGTTCCTTGTATTGAGGAGACAGTGTGTCTGTTCTGGAATGTGGCTCCCATTGTTCATTACTCAAAATACCAGTTGTTATTGCAGTCTGGAGCCAAATATCATGTGTTCGAATCAGATGCAGCTCACCTGAGATTTTTAGCAAAACCCCATTTACCTGGTTAGCCTATTACTTGGGAGCTAGGAACTAGTAGAGCCTAATCCCTGCCTGTTACCACAGTTGGCTGACCAACTAGCATTAATTAGTTCTAATTAATTAATTAATTAGTTAGAACTAGCGTAAAAAGTTCTGTGGCTTTCAGAGGGTTTTTAAGAATTTAGAGGGGTTGATGGTATAATAAATAAATATAGTGTAGCATATTACTGTTACCTGCTATATTGATCTCAAGTGTTAGTATCACTAGATTTTCAATTGATGGTTTCATTCTACTGATTACGTATGACCATACTTCATAGTAATACAATCAGATTTACCTGCTTCTTTTGATATCGTTGATCATGAATTGACTCTGGCTTGTCTCTGAAACACCTAGAGGGAAATCAGCAATTTAGAGGATTATTTTTGTCATTGTGTGTTTCATTATTTAAGTCGTAATATGGGTTCAGCGCTTGGATTGATGGCCGTATAGCTTTGTCCCTCCACCTCTGAGGATATCATGGAAAGTTTTGTCTTATCATCCTTTGAGGTTGCCCAGAGACATGTTTAACTTAATGACTGTTGCTTTGATTCGTATTGTCATCTTTTTGTTGCCAGTCACCAGTTTATGAAGTAGTTACTGGAGCTGCTGCTTTCTGATTCTTTATTTATTGAGATAACATTGGTTTATGACATTATATAAATTTCAAGTGTACATCGTTATATTTTGACTTCTGTATAGACTAGATCTGTTCCCTACCAAATGTCTAGTTGCCATTCGTCACCATACAAATGTGCCCCTTTACCTCTTTTACCCTTCCCCTACTTCCCTTCCCCTCTGGTAACCACCAGTCTGTTCCCTGTATCTCTGTGTTTGTTTGTTTGTTTATCTACCGATTGGGAGAAGATATTTGCAAGTTGTATATCCAATGAGGGGTTAAAATCCAAAATATATACAGAACTCATGCAACTCAACAACAGAAAAACATACAACCCGGTTGAAAAATGGCAGAGGATCTGAACAGAAAGATCCTCTGTTTTCCAAAGAAGATATACAGATGGCTAACAGGCACATGAAAAGATGTTCAGCCTCACTAATTATTAGGGAAATTCAAATGCAAACCACAATGAGATAGCACCTCATGCCCATCAGAATGGCTATTATTAAAAAGACAAGAAATAAGTGTTAGAGAGGATGTGGAGAAAAGGGAGTGTTCCCCTCATACACTGCTGGTGGGAATGTAAGTCGGCACAGTCCCTGTGGAAAACAATATAGAGATTCCTCAAAAATTAAAAAGCAGAACTACCAGCCACAGAGCTCGTGAGCTATTTCTCAGTTAAGTTGACTGAAACTATTGAGAAGCAATCTGGTAAAGCAGCAATCTCATCGCCCCTGCTTGGTCTGCAAGCAGTTATTATCATCAGTAACATATAAAGCAGCTTTGCTAAGACTGAGGTCACATGTATTTCCCAAATGTTGAATGATACTCATCGCCAATTATGCTGATAGGCTTTTTACTACTGTGTATAGGGGATTATGTAACAAAGGAAAGAACTTTGAATCAGATGAGGGGTGTGATAGCCGACTTGTTCTAGGGGAAGATTGATAGGTTAGTAGCTTATAGATTTATCTAATCAAAATTGCTGGTCATAACTGTTGTGACCCAGTAGCTTGTTTTTTCACTCTCTTCATAAGGTGGACCCTCCTTGACTCTCTTTTAAAAGTCCAAGAATTGATATTTCCACTTTTGAAAAAAATTAAATTTTGTGAACCTTCAAATCTACTATGTTGTTTATTTCATACACACACACACACACACAGAGAGAAAGGAATGAAGATCTTAAGTTCTTTGAGATGTGATTTGATTGAGACTTATATTAAACTGGAATGTAGACACTCTTTTCCAGTTTAATTCCTTTGGACAAAATGCTTCTTTGTGATTGTCTTTCTACTAAGGAATCCAGGCTTATTTTCAAGTGATTCTAGAACATTCCTCCTAATATCCATGGACAAAGGGAGACATTGTCATATGAAGTTGTTCTTATTCTGCTCATCACTTCATCTCTTTCAGCCAGATTATAATTCTCCATCTTCTGTAAGGGAACATTCTCCCCTAAAATAAAGTTTGCATTGGAAGGAGAATATACAGGTGTAAAAAAGTATCTCACCTATGGCCCGAATTCTGTTTTGCCTGCCCCCAATTTACATCTCCTTGGGTGTGATTTCCAAACTCAAGAATGATTTTGACATTAGAAATAATCACTTACTAAGGATTTCCTACATGCCAGTCACTGTGATAAAGGCTCTCCATTCATTATCTTACTTCATCAGCATAGTAATACTATGAGGCAAGCGTTATTATTTCCTGTTTGATAAATAAAGTTATACTCAGGCCTAGAGAAATTAGCTAGCTTACACAAGTAAGTGACAGAGATGTTTGACTCCAAAATCCTTTCTCTTAATTGCTAAATACTTAGCTTCTCTGAGCTTTATTTTTCTCTTCTACATGTAGGGACGTAATTCCTCTATCACAGCATTGTGATGATTAAATGTGGGACAATATATAAAACACTTTCCACAGTGACTGACACATTGTAGATTCTGGTAGGCTCTAGGTTTTCAAGTTGAATAGGCATTTTTTCAGACCTGTCTCCTGGTCACCTTTTTATCCTTTGTACTGCCTGTTTCTGCCAAATAAGGCAGGAGGAAACCAAAGTAAAAGCAGCCTTGGACAAAACCCAGGTAAGTTGTTTTGCCCTTGATCCAGATTTACCTATGGATGAGACTCTGTGGTATAGCCTCCCTTAGTCACATTTACTTCAATAAGTGTTAGTTTCTTCACCTTGGGATTTTCTTGCTTGAATTACATCTGCTCTGTCCTGGCCCTCAGGGGAATTTCTCTCTTTAACACTTTGATTCATGTATAAACAAAATATTCTTCTTGTGGTTCTTCAGTGGCATAATTGAGACAGACTGGAACAATTAAAAAGAGTTTTGTGAATATTAAAATATAAAAATAGGAAAATTAACAGATAATACAAAGAAAATAAACGGGTAGCCCTGCTTTGGAAGTAGAGGTTTTGATGCTTGTCATAGCTAGCTTTCTCTCAGTGTCATAGGTTCTGTTCTAGTCTACCAGTTATCTTTAGGCCTCTGTATTCCACCTTCAAATGACTAGCACTGTTCTGCTCATACCTTGCCTGGGTGTGTATTTCCCAGGCTTTGATCTGGGCTCAAACCCGGCCTTTAGATTCACCACCCACCGTCTAGATTTTTTGATATCTTCATAGTCAAAACCAAGACAGCCAGATTCCCAGCTTTAGGACAATTCTAGGAGATTTGATTTTGGAGTGAAATCACTGAAAACCCAGCATTTCTGTAGAATGGTTTTCACTTACCGTGTTTCTCAATAATGAGCCACAACTGAAACTTTGTTTAATTATTCTCATGTTTTTGTCCAAAAGATGATGAATTTTGCAGGATGGTAACTTCTAAACATTATTGAACCAGCAAAGAACTATTTTGAATTTAAGGTAATTTCCTTGGCTTGTCTTTGTAACATGGTCTCCAAAGGGGAAGCCAAGAAAAATGTTTAAAAAGCAAGCTTAATTTTAGCTGACTATTGGAGTAGAGTGACTGACTGCGTTATCACAAAAAAATTAGTGTACTTTTTTTTTTGGTATTTGGCCTCTACTTATAAATTTGATTTTCCACTTTTCTTGACAGAGATTGGGATGAATGTGAATAATTGCCAAGACTTAGTACTGATGTAACTGGGTAAAAACATTCACTTTTATGTTTTCTAATTTATTAAAAAATACAGAGATCAGCTTTCATTCCTCGTAGTAAAGGAATGGCTTGATTACTATAACATGAAAGCATAAACCATGCCAATTTTTTTATTTCAAAGAATTTCCCCCTCCATATTAGACCTAATGTAGTTTTTACCTGCTTGAGGCTATAATTTAATGCTATTTGAGTATGTGTATGTTTAATTTATTGTAAAGCCATGCAGAGCATATTGAATTTCCTTTTTTCCTTCAACAAGCGTTTGCTGATTGACTAGCTTTTTCTCTCACTGTATTACATCTCCAGAAACAATACTGCTGTTTAAACTTGAGGCTTGTGACAAGTTTTGTGATCACTCCTATTTGTTAGGCAGGAAAAGGCAAATGACTACATTTGGATATGTTGAAGTCTGTGAAATTTAGAAAATCATGAGTGTGATGAGAGTGATGGGAGAGAGGCTTATAAAACTGAGAAAATAATTTAAATAAACATCCAGCTGGGTCCTAATAACACCATTATAGTTAAAGATGTCTCCTGAGTTTCCATGATCAGCTCACACAATTTCACATGGGTGGCGATTTTTTCCTCAGTTAACTGTAAAGGAATACTGTAGGCTACATAATAGTCCGTAGACACCTAAGTTTTGTACTGTGAAAAAACTTAAAAGTTGAACCTTTGTTCAGTCTTGTGTAAGGCTGCAAGTTAATTTCTTAGGGAGGCAGTAAGTCATAAGTTTGGTTTTTCTGACTAAAGTTACTCTTTTTCATAAAAAGAAAATGTTTTGAATCTTAGGTGAGAATAATAAATATAAAAATAGATAAAGCATCACATATTAGATTCTCGCCTTGCTTAAAAAGAGTAAACATAGAAATAGTCAAGCTGCAAAGTGTCCTGCATGTGGATAATGTTCACACTTCAAACAAATGTCTAAATGCTTCACAGGTGATCCTTTGTTTTAAAGCATTGTGTAAAGCTATTCGACTCTTAGTTGGGTGAATATTCTAAACTGTGGCTATGATTTTTAATTTTTATTTGTATCTTATTAATAGTTTTGTTTTATTCAAAGGGGCTTTTAGGTATTCTCTGTTGATTGTGTGTAATTCTAATGGTTTTCTATAATAGTAAATAAGACTTTAGCTTTTTCTGTGGGCTGCATTGCTTTGTTACTAAATGGTTTAGCATCTAGTTAAGAACCAAGAATAAAAGAGACCTGAGACTATGTCATATGCTCCTAGACAAATCACAATTGTTGAGGGCTGGCGTCATCATCTGTTAAATGAGTCCAGGCTGATCAGTTCCTTTCTTCAGGTTGCTAAGGCACTGGGTGTTGGATCATTTTTCTGACTGGCCTCAGTACCACACATTACTGTCACCCTCACCTGAAGAATCCTTCCTCTTAGTTGTAGAATTATTAGTGGGTGCTCTTCAGACACAAGGTGGAAGCTCTGAAACAACTCTGAGGCATTCTAACTAGCAGTCTGTTCAGGCTGCTATAACAAAAATACCACAGACTGGGTGGCTTATAAACAACGGAAATTTATTTTCTCACAGTGCTGGAGGCTGGTAAGTCCAAGATCAAGATGCTGGCAAATTTGGTGTCTGGTGAGGGCTCTCTTTCTGGTTCATAGACAGTGCCTTCTCATTTTGTCCTCACGAGGTGGAAGGGGCTAGGGAGTTCTGTGGGGTCTCTTTTGTAAGAGCACTAATCCCCTTCATAAGGACTCCGCTCTTGGCTTAAGTACCTCCCAAAGGCCCCGCCTTTTAATACCATCACTTTGGGCATTAGGTTTCAATATGTGCGTTTTGAGGGAGACACAAATATCCAGTCTATAAATTACTACTTTGTATGTGTTATCACTAATCCTTAAAAAAAAAACTGTATGGAAAGTATTGTAATACTTATTTTAAAATGAAGTAACTAAGTCTCGGAGTTGTCAAAATAACTTTCCCAGGACACAAAGCTGGTAAGAGGTAGAGCCAAAACGGGGAAATAGGTTTGTCCACCTCCAGAAGCTCTTTCTCCTCTGATTCAGACTTTCTGATTTTGCGTACTTACATTGAACAGAGTTCACATGTTTGTTCTCTGGAACCCTTACTTTGATATTTGTTAGTGCAGTAGGTAAATGCCTGAGCTTTAGAATCATGCTGCTTGGGTTTGAATTCCCGCTCTGCATTCTGAACTTTGTGACTTTGAGCAAATTATTTTACCTCTAAGTGCCTCCCATTCCTTATCTTACAAGGTAGTTGTGAGGATTAAATGAAATAATGTAAAGCACCTAAAATAGGTGTCTGGCCCAGAGCAAGAGCTCAACACCTGTTGTTGTTCTTCTTATTTAATAGCGCAGATCAATTTTCTCTAAGTACTTTTTGAACCTCCAGCTAAATGCTTTATGTTTTTAGTTAATACCGTCATTGTAGGTGGTTTCTAGAAGTGTATGTATGATATATTTTATTTATATATATACTTTTCTGACAAATAAATTTCTAACTTTATAATTTTCACAAGCAAATAATACATCCTTATAAGCATTCCTTGAATAGACGAGTTAAGACTAAGCGTAGAGAATGGGTGAAGCTAGAGCTATAACTAGCTAAGGATTATTCTCCAAACCTCTCTACTGCAAACTTGGATTTGTAAAAGATAAAAATTATCAACATTATCTCATCTAAAATTTTTGAAGATTTTTCTTTTGCTTTTTCATGCATTTATCTATTCAAAGATATTAGGTGAAAATTTTCTATGTGATGAGCACTGTTATAAATGCTGATTTAAAAAACAAAACAAAGAATTAAACAAACAAACCCTGCTCTCATGGAGCTTAAATTCTAGTAGGGGGAGAAAGATAATGAAATAAAGAAGTTAATGGTGTATATTAGAAGATGATAATTGCTTGGGGAAAAATAAAGCGGAAAGAGGAGAGAGAAAACCAAGAGATGGTGATAGTGATTGGATGTTGAGATTTTAAGTGAGATAGTCTGTGAGAAAGCCTTATGGAGAAGGTGACATATGAGCAAAGATTTGAAGGACGTTTGGGTGAATCATGCAGATGTGTATCTGGGAAATGAGCATTCTAGGGGAGGGAAGAGCATATGCAAAGGCCCTGAAGTAGGAACATGCCTGGCATGTTCAGGGGTTAGTAACAAGACTGTGGCACTGAAGTAGAATAAGTGAGGAGGACAATAGTAGGAGATGAGATCAAAAAGGTAATGGAGGGCCATGTTGTCTGGGGCCTTGTAGGTCAAAGTAATAACTGGAGTTTGTGTGAAATGAAGAGAACCGATTCAATGTTAAGAGCAAAGAAATAACATTGTTTGATGTTTTAGTAGGATCTAGTTGCTATAAGGAGAATAGGCTGGAGAGGTAGGCAAGGATGGAAGCAGGGAGACCTGTTCAGAAGCTACTGTAATAATTCAGGTGAGAAAAATTGGTGGCTCAGTTGGTAGCAATGCCAGTAGTGATATGTGGTCAGAAATTGGCTAAATCTTTGCTGATAGATTGAGGGGCGGGGTGTAGAGAAAGAAAAGAGTTTTGCTTTTTACTTTTCTTTATTGGTAAATGCAAGTCATAACTTTTATTTAGTGCAATATAAATAAAACCATCTGCACCAGCTCTGAAGTTTCTCTTCCTGGTTTACTGGATATTTTAGTTTATTTTGCAGGAAATCTAGCAAATTATAATTGAAATTACTGATGCTACACAGAGTGGGAAAGTATCTTAACAATGATTTTATTAGTTTAGACCAAGAATTGTCACATTATAGCCCAAGGGCCAAATTTGTCCTGTAGCCTGTTTTTGTGAATAAAGTTTTATTGGAACACAGGTACACCCATTCATTTACATATTGTCTATGGCAGCTTCCCTGCTACAAAAGCAACAGAGGCCCACAAAGCCTAAAATATTTACTGTCTGGCCCTTTATGGAAAAAAGTTTGCTGACCTTGGTTTAGACCATTGTTTAAGAGTTGTATCAAAATTTTCCTCTGATTTTTTTCTAACCACTCAGAGTGTTTAAGTATGAAGAGAAAATTTAAGAGGGGACAGGAAATGACAGTAGAGAGAATAAAAAGGCATAGTATTCAAATACTGGCACCAACTTATTTCTCTCTTATGTTAATCTACCTATTTCTTTGCTGTGGGTATCCACTTCCACCTGATCTCTGTAGTGCTTTGTCTTGGGAGGTAAGTACAGCTGACTGACCTCATAAAAAAAAAAAAAAAGTATGTTTTCTCAACAGTAGAAATTTCCTATAGGAATGAGTCTTGGATGTTAGAAACTAATCATTGAATTCCATAGGCTTGATAGAAAATAAAGGATGAGTACCAGCATCAGTGTGAGCATCAATCTTTATGAAGAATTTGACTCTTCTCTTAGGCCTTTGTGTAATCCTCTGATGAAGTACAAATAAGTTAGATGGCCAATGTTGTTTGCTTTTACAGGTCTGTAATGACAGATCTATACTACCTCAGTCAAACAGATGGAGCAGGTGACTGGCGGGAAAAAGAGGCCAAAGATCTGACAGAGCTGGTTCAGCGGAGAATAACGTATCTTCAGGTAAGAAGGTTAGATTAAGAGAGAAACTCGAGCGAAAAAAGAAGGAAAATCTTAATAAAACTAAAAGTAAGATTTGCTGTTGTTTTTTAGTCTTCCTAGCCTTTGCTTTTTGAAAGTATTTTACTCACTCATTTTACATATTTATTCAGAAAGACACTGTTTGCCTTGAGTGGAATACAGAGATGGCTAAAACAAGGTCCCTGCCCTAAAGGGGGCTACTTCTTACACACCAACATGTGCACACACACACACACGCCCATCCACACACACGCACACACACTCTACAATGCAAAACAGAAAGTGCTACATTTTATACGACAGCTACAGATGAAACGCTTGTGGGAGCAATATGATGTCAAGGATAGCTTTGTGGAAAAGTATTATTTGAACTGAGCTGTAAAGGCTAATTACGTAGGATTTAGACACCCAGAAATGAAGGAGAAGAGCATACCAGCTGGAGCATAGGATGTGAGCATGGTCCATAGCTGGAAAAGAGCAGTACAGGAACCCACTGAGAAATGGTATATTTTAGTTTGTCTGGAGTTTTGGGTTGTTTGAAAAGAAGGGATGGAAAATAAGCTGGAAAAGGTAGGTTTGGGAGCCAGATTGCAGAGGCCCTGCGTGCGTTATGGTGCATAAGCACTAAGTGGTTGTGGAAAGATTTTCTTTATTGCATAAACAACATTATAACAACAAATAGGCAATAAAAATCAAGGGTAAACCCCAAGTCCTGGGACCTTTTAAATTTGTTTTCTTCATTTTTTTTGTGTTCTCTTCTAGTTCTTATTAATACATGTACTCAACTGTACATATTTGTAAGGATAGAATTGATTTACTCTTTTTTTTAAAGATTTTATTTTTCCTTTTTCTCCCCAAAGTCCCCCAGTACAGTTGTATATATTTTAGTTGTGGGTCCTTCTAGTTGTGGCGTGTGGGATGCCGCCTCAGCATGGCCTAATGAGCAATGCCGTGTCCGCGCCCAGGATCCAAAACAGCAAAACCCTTGGCAGCCGAAGCGGAGTGCACAAACTTAGCCACTTGGCCACAGGGCCGGCCCCTGATTTACTTTTGAATTTTGTCTTTTTGCTTAATACCGCATAAGCAAATTTTTTCTGTTTTGGAGTCACAACCTGCTTTTGAAAGGCTTTTACGCGTGAGTGGCATGATGAGAGTGGCGCTTTAGTGATAGTAATCTGAAAGTAGTATTTTAGTTGAACTGGATTAGTATTGGAAAAGGCTAGAAGCAAGGAGAACATTTAGGATAGGGGACCACACTGCAAGTTCTAAATACTGAGGTCCGTGGCAGTTAGCATTGGAAGTGAAGAGACAAATTTGAGAGATTGGGAAGATAGAATTGATCTGCCTTTCCAAGTAGGTGAAACGGCTGAAACAGCTGGGGTAATGGGGGCATCATTAACTGACAAGGAACTTGAAGATAGGCTAGTCTTCAGAGGGAAACAGTGAATTCGGAAGTAGAATTCTTCAACCCTCAAAATGCTTCAAGTTGAAATGACCATGTCCCTCCTTTTCTAATACTATTGGTCGTATAGTTTCTGTACAATCACTCTGCTTTCCTTTTAAGGTTGATGTGTCTTATAAAAGCAAAATAATAGCCAATGAGTTGATTCCGTATATTTTAAGGTGCACAATTTCCTACACTTAAATAGGAAAAAATAGAAAATCAAGTATTTAAAGAGATAATTAAAACCCCAACTGCTCTTGGCATGCTGTCTTGGTCTCACTCCCATGGCCATTCATCAGAGCTGTCGGCAGAATGAGAAACACTTGCCTCCTGTAGGGAAGAGGTAATTATCTCCTATCAACTAGAACCTCGTTCAATGAACTATAAACAGCTGGTGGTGCAGAACTATCGTCCTCATTTAAAATGGAAATAACTATGGTTTCTGAGTTTCTTCCATTTCCACAGATTCATTAAATTTTCACGCAACAAAAGTTATATTTAAACTATGAGTTGGTCGTAGTTCAGCTCCCCACACTCTTACAAGTACCTGTCCCCTGCTTTAGTTTCTTTTTTCCTCTTGGCTTTTAAGTGGCCAAGTACTTTCACCGTAGTGCAAATTCGGTCCCCTATGTGCTGATTTCTGTGGTTCTGTGTTAGAGAATTTCACTTGTAAATCATGCTGATGATTTAAAACTACATTGGCTTTTTAAATCTTTCAGACCATAGCAAAACAGTGTTTCACTTGGACCTTAACTTCAGTTTCAAATATTACTATTTAACAAATTTTTACTTTCATGCTTTTCTTTTTTTTTTCGTTGAAAAAGAAAAAGTGATTTTTAAAATTCAAGGAGATGGGGAAAATCTCAGTAGGAAAAAATTTAAAAAATATATATTTCTTTAATTATCTAATGTATTCATGATCATTTTTTCCATCTAGTCTAAAAGTTCTTTGAAGTTAGGGACTTTATTTTTAACATATTTTTTGTTAGAAGTTAAAGATGCCACTCACTCACTCTTCATCTTCCCTAGATAGAGGTGAATAAGAGTCCTTTCTCCCTTTCCAGCAGAATTAAACATGGATATTTGTAAGGAATGCTTTCTCTGACTGGAATTTTTATTCCCAGTGTGTTTTTAAGCACTAAAGCTACTTTAAAAAGAATGATTTGTCACTGGTTTAACTAAATGGATTAGAGAATTGAATCAGAAGAGTTGACCTATTTATACAGATTTTTTAAAGTGATTACATTTTTTTCCTGTTATAACTTTTCTTGGTATTCACATCTATTAGTGTTCCCATAATGATAGCTTTAAATGAAATATTACTTTAAAAAAGTAAATAGAAATATTACTTTAAAAAAGGCTATTTAAGCAACTTAGATTCTGAAAAACTTCAACAGGGCTTAGGAAATGAGTAATATGCTAGGAAATAAAGCTAAAAAGAAGGATAAAGAAAAAAATCTTTGACCTTTGATATCTGTACTCAGAATAAAAATATGCAGTTCATATAACATTAGTGGAGATTTTAGAAGGCTCTCCTTGTTTATCTCTTAGCCAACACTTATATAAAGGACGATAATAATTTGTATCTAGGTAGGAAATAATTGGGAAAAGGTAGAATAAAAGCATTTTCTTTTTCTTTTTTTTTGTGAGGAGGATTGGCTCTGAGCTAACATCTGTTGCCAATCTTCCTCTTTTTGCTTGAGGAAAATTGTTGCTGAGCTAACATCTGTGCCAATCTGCCTCTATTTTATATGTAGGACGCTGCCAAAGGATAGTTTGATGAGCAGTGTGTAGGTCTGCACCCAGGATCTGAACCTACAAAACCTGGGCCACCAAGGCGGAACAGGCAAACTTTACCGCTATACCACTGAGCCAGCCCCAAAGCATGTATTTTTAATATTTTAAATCTATTCGGGAGATTTTAATCATTTAAATACCTTATTGTAGTCCTGGTGAATAATTCAGATAATTTTATAATTTACTTCCAATGATTGATTTGGTTTATTGAAACCATTTTCAGTTTTAGTAGATTTTTACTCATAGTGGTGAAATTTATTATTAGTTCTATCACCAATAAGCATTTTTTTAAAAACCCTGATTTGTTTAAGGTATAATGCAAGACCTAGTGCAAAGAAAACAACCTATATTAAGCACCTGTCTTAATCCATAATAGGTTTCATTTTATTTTTTAATTTTTTTGTCTCACTTTTAATTTTTTTAAATTTTTAAATTTATTTATTTTTATTTTTTTATTTTACTTTATTTTTGAGGAAGATTAGCCCTGAGCTAACATCTGCTGCCAATCCTCCTCTTTTTGCTGAGGAAGACTGGCCCTGAGCTAACATCCATGCCCATCTTCCTTTACTTTATATGTGGAACACCTACCACAGCATGGCTTGCCAAGCGGTGCCGTGTTTACACCTGGGATCCGAACCAGCAAGCGAACGAACCCTGGGTCGCCAAAGCGGAACGTGTGCACTTAACCGCTGCACCACCAGGTCAACCCTATAGGTTTTGTTTTAAATCTAAGCCTGCCTTTCTGCAATTCTCCAATCCTTTGAATTGAGCAAATATCATTCTCTCACGTGATTGACTTCAAGTCATATAGGTCGGTTAAGTTTGGTTACAATTTTAGATTTCTGTTCATTTATCTTATACCTTGGTTTTACTTGGGAAAAACAATTTCACAAAAGATACTGGAAAATAAAAAGGTTTTTAGGGCAGTTAGACTTCAGTGGGACAAAGTTCCATGGTTGTCTTAATTAAATGTATTTTCTCTTTGGAGCTGAAGCCTCTATGGCATGGTATAAAAAGACTAAACTGACTAAAAGATTATAAAAATTTGATTGAGGACACCCCCAGGTATGCTATTAGGCTCAAATAGAATGGACCAAGTATTTCTCTTAAGATCCTAATCTTTTATATGTTTATCTAAAAAGTTCTTCATCTGTTAAGTGAATGTCTAATGTTGGGTTGTTTCAAATACCATTTTGTGCTGGTCTTTACTCTTGTTCTATATGTCATAACAAGTTGAGAACGTGCTGTTGTTTATATTTCTCTAGTTTCAGATACCTACTTCTGCCTCCTTTTAAAAATTGCGCTTTGCTGATATTTTTTATTATGAGTCCACGTTTTAACCATAATATAAGTCATTTTCCTAGACTTCTGGATGCCATGGAAGAGGTTCTCTTTTCATTATGGTTATTAGGATTTACTTTGTAGTTTGTAATCAACTCATATTAA
This sequence comes from Equus asinus, assembly GCF_041296235.1. Taxonomy (NCBI): domain Eukaryota; kingdom Metazoa; phylum Chordata; class Mammalia; order Perissodactyla; family Equidae; genus Equus; species Equus asinus. Next base: position 75,075,878 of record NC_091796.1, read on the forward strand.
ATTCTGATCAGCTCATATTAAACAAATACAATGATGGAGATCACAATACCTTAGTTTCTTAACTTGTTTGGAACGGTTGGAGGTTGATAAGTAACTATGGTGGAGAGAGCTGCTAGTTAGAGCATATAGCTTTTGGTGAAAGGTGTTTCCTAGTTAAACTTGAAATTATCTGTCTTCTGGTACAGGATGATTGTTTTTTTCTGCCTAGCTCCAAAGTTGACATTTTGAGCAAAATCGAACCCGTTTCGAGTGGAATCTAAATAAAATATACAAAAAGTAGCAATAGAAAAAGATATTTTTTGTTTGCCTTGGGGGCTATGTTTTGTTTCTTTATGTTTTAAATAGGACTTTTACTGGAAATTGTAATAATTTTACTTTTTTTGAGAGAGAAAACTGAAAGATGTGAAAATGGAGAACAACTATTTTACTTTTTAAATGAAGACAGAGATTTTTTTTTTCCATTCAAAAATAACAGACTGGTTAGAGAAATAGCAGCTTTCTATTGTCCTGTATGGATTACAGTGACTGTGGATGGTCTTTGAAATGGAAAGCGGCCAGGTCACACTAGGAATGCATTATTTCAGATTGTGGAGCAACCCTCTACTCCAAGACAGGATGTGTCTGACCCCGTTTTTCTTGCACAGAGGAAATTCTTTAAAACAGATTTAAGACCAGAATATAACTATAAACTTCATTTGTCTATTAGTGTACTGACCATGAGATCAACCAGTCATGAGGTGTTCTCAGAGTTGTGCAGTGTGTCCTACCCAGTGATTCAGACAGCAGTTGTGTTTCTGCCCAACAGGGATGAGAACCAAAATAAAGCCAGAGGTGATAATAACTCTAGCTCATTAGGAAAAGTCATTCATTAGCTTAAGTGTATTAAAATATTTATTAAATATTTAAAACAGTTGGAGTTAGGGAGAAACTTTCAGGACTTTTCCCTGTTTGAAAGAAATTATAAGCTTGAGATGAGATCAAACAGGGAAAAGTGGACAATTTCTCAGGATTAAGACCTAAGACTATATTGAGAAAGAGAATATTTTTCCCTAGATCAAAAATATAAATAGATTCGATGAAGAAAGAACATGAAGTAGTAAGGGGATATGGTGGCAAATGAAAGAGGGGACTGCTCTACTAGAAGTTAAGTAAGGACAAAGGTGGTGAAAGGAAGTAAAAAAAGAAAATTTATTAAAGTTAATTTTCTAAGCATTATTAAAAGTACATTATCTTGAATTCTTATAGATTTTACAGAGCCCTTGCATGTGGGAGCATAGGTCTAGCTGGATAGTTTGTTCATTTATTCAACAAGTATTTGGATGTCGTGGATGTCTTAGCCGTAAGGTACATTGCTGGAGATGTAGTGGTGACCCAAATGGACATGGTATGATGTCTGACCTCAGGAAGCTTAAAGTCTAGTAACATTCTCAGAGCGTCTCTAAATAAATTATCCTCAAAAAAACACACACAATTTGTTTTATTCCTATAATTCTTTGTTTTGATATTTATATTTCTCACTCATTATTTGGATGTTTTTACCGGTTATCTCTAGTAGACTAATTTTTCCTAGAGGCTCCTTTATCACTCCTTTCTCTAAAGCTCTTTTTATGGAAAACTTCAACATATATAAAAGTGTGAGACTAGTGACCCACTAGGTACCCCTTCCCCAGCTTTAGCAATTATCAATTCATGGTCAGTTTTGTTTCATCTATACTGCCACCACTTCTATCATCCCCAGGATCATTTTGAAGCAAATCCCAGACATTTTATCATTTCATTTGTAAATATTTCAGAATGAATTTCTAAAAGATAAAGATACTTTTCCAAAACATAACTACATACTGTTATCACACCTAAGCATAGTAAGAATCGTTCTTTAATATTATCAAATAACCAGTCATTGATCAAATTGCTCTGATTGGCAAACGCATTTTAATGTGCTATTTATTTATTTTTCTTCTTTTTTTTCCTATGCTTTATCTCCCCAAATCCCCCTGGTACATAGTCGTATATCTTAGTTGCACGTTCTTCTAGTTGTGTCATGTGGGACGCCGCCTCAACGTGGCCTGACGAGCAGTGCCATGTCCACACCCAGGATCCGAACCTGTGAAACCCTGGGCAGCTGCAGCATAGCGCATAGATTTAACTGCTCAACCAAGGGGCCGGCCCCTAATGTGCTATTTAAAACTGATTATCTGGGGAGGGATTCCCTAAGATGGTGGAGTAGGGAGCACCAGGAATCTGACTCCCCTCCTAGACAACAACTGAACTGGCAGAATCTGTCTGGTATAACTATTTTGGAACTCTGGAGTCTGTTGAAGGCTTGCAGCTTCCTGGGGAAAGCCTGGATGGTAAATTGCAGTTAATTTTGGTCAATTTCAGCTCTTAGCACAGTAGTAGTCACCCATTCCACATGCCCAGCCTATGGCAGGCAGCTGTGCTCAGGTTCCTGGAATGCAAGAGTGATTCAACATACAAAAATTGATCAGTGTAATATGCCACATCAACAAAGTAAAGGAAAAAACTGTATGATCATCTCAATTGATGCAGAAAAAGCATTTGACAAAATTCAATACCCTTTCATGATATCAACAAAATAGGAATAGAAGGAAACTACTTCAACATAATAAAAGCTTGATTTTTGTATATTGATCTTGTACCCTGCAATTTTGCTAAACTCACATATTAGTACGAGTAGCTTTTTTGTAGATTCCATCAGATTTTCTACATATATTATCATGTCATAGGCAAATAAACACTTCTTCATTTTCAATCTGGATACCATTTTGTAGTACTCTTAATACTCATTCAATTTTAATTAAATAGTGTAATTTACTATTAGCATATTGTACAGTAAACCAAAAATTTAGTTTGTTCTTTTACAGTCCTTGCCAAAGTCAGATTTGAGATTTTAGGTTTTCTAGGCAAGAGTTTAAAAACATTTTAAGATGCCTAATGATGTCGGGTAAATTTTGAAATTCCTAGCAGTGTACTCACCACAACTCTGTCAGCATTTTGTTGTTTTTAAGATTGTGTATTTCTTACATATTCATATCCTCCTAGTTTACAGTAATAAAGCCTTTTAAAATATCATTCCTTGTTAAAGATATATAAGAGAATGCATGTAAGGTTCTTTATATCTATTACCTAGAAATGAAATGAGCAACTGACTATAGATGCTACTCCCCAAAACCATTTTATCTTTGAGAGTAGCAGCACCTGATAAAGATTTTTATGCTTTTTATTTTCTTGAATATAAGTTGAACTTAAATTTGACTCTATTTAATTTAGGTGTATCAGCCCAGCAACTGCGTGTTTTGAAAGTCATTCCATTTCTTCAGTAGTTTTCTGTTTCTAGAAATAGGCCTCTTTTTTCCTAAGAAATGGCAAATTTCACTATAGTTTGACTGTACCTAGGTCCTAATATAGTTATAGAAATTATTTTCCTAATCTTAAAGCAGGTCTGGTTTCCACATAGGAATGGCGTCACAATTGGGGATTTTGGCGTTGACTACCAAGTCCCAGGCTGGAGCCTCATCTTCCAGGATCCTGGTCTCAGTTCCAGGGAGGCAAGAATTGGGGAAGAGCAAGCCTCCCATGATGGGAAAATGGAGGCTCCTGACCAGAGGCGGATTCAGATTTGGGGGATAGACCTGAAGCTTCCACAGTTTTTGGCGCTCTCTTTTATGAAAAAGAATACAAAATTAACTATTAAAGTAAATATTTACAGTCAGTTCCTCATTATTTGCATCAGTTAGATTCTGTAAAGTCACCACAAACATGGAGTTAGTGAATACCGAACCTTTGCTCCCAGTTTCCTGTGAGTCTCTGGTCACACATTGTCATCAATCAATCAATACAGAACCTTGTTTTATGTGTTTCTTTTTAAAAGCACCTCATATCATATATACCATTGATTCACTAACATTGAACTCGTAGCTTACAACACTAACTCACACTTGAATGAAGCTTCGGAACACTAGACAGCACTTCAGCACTGTGTGTAGGGACAATTTTAAACAGTGAAATTGCTGACAAAAAGCACAAAAATGTGGAAAAAAGTGGCACTAAGTAGACCACAAAGAAGACACTTTTTCACAGCATGAGAGCTGAAACAAGAAGGAAAGGAAGGTGCCATGTTGTTTGACCTCAGCTGGGAGCTGTGTGCCTCAGGCAATTTGCATTTTTCCCTGAACTGCGCATGTCCACAAGTGACCCTGAAAGCACCCCAAGTATTGATTTTGAGGTTACAAATAAATTTTAGCTAATAGGCAAATTTGCAAATATGGAGTCTGCAAATAATGAAGATCAACTATTTATAATAAAAAAGGAAATCCCAACAAATTATACATTTTATGAAGTTGACAAATACCACAAACACAAAACTCCAGAAAAATGAAAATTTTTATTAACATCCTGACACTCTTTGTAGTATTGTTTCCCTCACATTTCTTGGCTGCTACTCTTTGATTATAATTTGTGATATTTTCTATAAAGAGAATGGAAAGATTGCATTAGATTTTTCTGTAGCATGGTTTGTCAAAAAAGTTTTTTTTAAATTGTTGATATTTGTGATGCATAAAATTTGCAGCTTCACATACAGATATATCTCATGTTTGTAGTACTGCTATAAGCTTGTGCCCTACAGACATAGGAATTCATACAAATTTTATTTCATGTGATTCTCATCAAAAAGGGAGTAAAGAATGTTACATATAATTGTTTACGTTACCTTTTTTTTGAGAACAATTAGGCCTGAGCTAACGTCTGTGCCACCTTCTTCTATTTTGTATGTGAGACACCTGCCACAGCATGGCTTGATAAGCAGTACGTAGGTCTGCATCTGGGACCTGAACCCTCAAACCCCGGGCCGCCAGAGTGGAGCTTGCAAACTTTAACCACTACGCCACCAGGCTGGCCTCTGTTTATGTTACATTTTTAATTGTATACACTACATTTTTGAGGATATTAATGACAGAACAGAACTTCTGTGTTGATTAGGCATTATTGAAAGCTGACTCCACTTCTCTTATTACCTGATGCTTCCCATGCTGGGTGCCATGGGACACATACACATCACAGTGCACCCTCTTGCACTTTACCTATTTATGTTACAGAAATAACTGCATAAAAGCAACCATGAAACACATAAATATATACCTCTAAATCTAAACTAAATGAATGCCCAGCTTAATTTTCCCATAACAGGATATCAGAAATGCTGAAGGCCACTTCATTGCCACCTAATACTGACACTGACACCACGGAAGTGAGATGGGAGGGGCCTCCTAGTGGCAAAAGATAGCTATCTTAACTCCTTGTGGTCAAATTTTGCGAAAACGTATGACCAGAAGAATACATTACACAAACTCCCCTCCTCCCAAGGCCTTTGAAGGGACCTATGCAAATACGGTCCCTGAAGCTTACGTTTCAGTAAATCCTCTCTGTCCCTAAGGAAGCCCTTATCATTGAACGTGGAGGGAACCTGAAGTCCCTTAGGGGGTTTCTCAGTCCTGCTCCAAAGATATGAGATTACCTAAGAGCAGTAAGAGTAAGAAGCCTGAAATAAAGACATATTGCAAAATTACATGAAAAGTAATAGATGTTGACTGTGTAAGATTAAGTGGGTTCTGTCTCAAGTACATGGATATAACAAAGACAGGTTGCCTCCAGTTAAAATTTTGCTTTAATTTGATATGAGAGCAGTAGCATTCTATTAAAGAGTGCTAACCTCTGCCTAGTACTTTCACTCTCCATCACTCCCTAGAGTATTCAGCACTTCCTCAAATTGACCAGACTACAACTGATTATCAGGTGCTGTTCAATGACTGTCCACAACCTTTTTGTAAGACAGCCATGTTCTAAGTGTGAGTCCTGGTTACTGTTCACGATAGCTGAGGCCTTCCCAGTGACTTCTGTGTGTCTGTTCAGTTAGTCTCACTACCCTACCAGGACAGAGTATTGATTAAGAATCTAAGATCAAATAAGTCATAGGTATGGCTCAGTGATAAGTCATAAAAGCATACAACTACATGTCCGTGCAATCAATTAAAAAATCTATATAGATATACTCTGACCCTGGAAAATGGGATGGTAGTTCTCAGACATTGATTATAGTACTGTAGGAGCCTTTCTAAAAAGTGCTTGGATGTTTGAGGGCTTGGATGTTTTATGTGGAATGCCGTCATAAATTTGACTTATCTAAACCAAAAATGCAAGTTGTGATAAATATTACCAGGGTATGGTGTATGTAACTTGCATACACTTCAAAAACCCTCTGAAAAAGGTTTGTACTGATTGTTCTTGCTCTATGGAAAATTGAGGCATTCAAGTCATTACGTTAATGTTGTAAGGCTTCAAGGTTTGGGTCAATCATTTTGAAAATAGATGATAAAACTCCAAGTATCTCAAGGTCTCATTAAATTCCTTTAGTCGGAAAGGTGAAAGGGGGCAGCTATTTTTTCTTGTTCTTCAGGTACATTAAAGGAAGTGGTAAGGATGAAGAATGTTTGTAGGCTGCCATTTCTAAGTACTTTTCTATATTGCTGAGCATTATGCGAAGTAACTCCTATGAGGCAGGTGTTGTTATATTCAATATGCAGGAGGATAAATTGAGTCTTAGAGAGGTTTGTATAACTTGCCTAGTAAATGGCAGAGGGAAGAGGAAGAGTTTTAACTGCAAGCCTTTGTATTCACTATTAATAAGTAGCTTGAGGGGCTAGTGGGTTTTTTTCTTTGTTTGTGTTTTGTTTTGTTTTTTTCCTGGTGCTTTGTTGAAGGTGACTGACTCTATATAAGCTTCAGGGCTACTTTTTTCTTTTTTTAAGATTTTATTTTTCTTTTTTCTCCCAAAGCCCCCTGGTACATAGTTGTGTATTTTTAGCTGTGGGTCCTTCTAGTTGTGGCATGTGGGATGCCGCCCCAGCATGGCCTGATGAGCAGTGCCATGTCTGCGCCCAGGAATTGAACCGGCAAAACCCTGGGCCACCGAAGTGGAGCGCATGAACTTAACCACTCGGCCATGGGCCCAGCCCCAGGACTACTTTTAATATTGGCTGGCGAAATCACATCCTCTTTTGCATCTGCCCATCAGTAGCAACATGGGACCTTGCTACGAAAACCTTAAACGGTTATGTTTCTTATATACCTAGTTAATAGAGGAAAGTATAACTTTTAAATAGCTAAATAAGTAGAACCATAAAAAGTAAAGTTTCTAGAAGTAGATTCTACCTGTATATATGGTTTCTACCTCTGAAGATGATTTCTTTATCATCACTGTGAGAAATTATCAATTGTGAAAACAGAAATTTGCAAGTCAGTAGAGAATGTAAACTGTGTTTTTTCATGAAAGAACAAATCAGGAGAAAAACAAAATTGGTAATATGTAAATCCAATGGAAAGTTGCGTTCGAAAAGTTACCTTTGTCTTTAATCATAACGGTAGTCATGAGAGGTGATTTTCTTTGGATTGTAAAAAGTTTAACTTAATGGTGGTAGAATGTAGAACTATGTACGTAAATTGAAACTCAGATCGAAGTGTGAGTAGAGAAAGCCTGATTTTTCACCCAAGAAATGTGAAACACGTCTGGACCTGCCAATCATATCTGTCGTACATCTTTCTTTCCAGCTAGTAAGAAATGAGTATCAGTTTTCAATTTTGTTCTATACGTAGTGGAGGTATCCTTCAAGATTCCAAGTATATTTATAGACAAGCTAAATGTTGTCAGAAAGATAAGTCAAGATTTTAGTAGCTCACACATTAGGAAAATCATGCTAGTAGTGTAAGTAGAAAATAATGTGGGCATTGGAGAGTCTCCTTAGGTTTCCTGAGGAGCTAAATCTCTGTGGTTCACAAATGGTAAAAGGTCTCAGAAGTTTTATCAAAGCAGAATACAAAACAAAACAAAACGTAGATCCCTATATCCTTAGGAAGCATGTATTCCTGCTCCTCTTGTCTGATGTTGCTTTTCCTTTTGCCACCCTGTTTTTACAGGTTTTATTGACTTAGACCAGAGGTCAGCAAACTACCGCCCTCAGGCCAAATCCAGCCCATCTGTTTTTGTAAATAAAGCTTTATTGGAACATAGCCATGCACATTTGTTTATATATTGTCTGTGACTGCTTTCAGGCTACAATGGCAAAGTTAAATAATTGCAACATAGAATATCCGGCCTGCAAAGCCAAATATATTTACTGTTTGGTCCTGTACAAGAAAAGTTTGCCAACCCCAGCCTGGCCAGTGATGGAAATAATTCTTAAATATTTTTGCCTTCTATTTTCCTTTGCTTCCTCCTCCCGTTCCTTCAGCTATATATGAGCTCTTGTCTGTATTTCAGATGTCAGCTCTCTGGGCATATTCCTTTGTCTGCCCCCTGCTGAAGTTCGCACCCCAAACAATGAGTTATTTTTTCTGTATTACTTACAAGGTGAAGAATTTTTACAGGTTAGATCATGGGATGAAGTGTATGTAAGGACTCAGGAATATACTCTCTGCTCTGTCACAGCGTTTGGCCACTATTTGTTCACTTTGGATCATTATTAAGAGCACAGTAGTCTCCTTGAGATATAGTAAGGAATAATGTTAATGATGGTGAAGATTTCAGATACACGGTAATGCCTGCTTAAATATTGGGACCTGATCTTGATTTATTCTGAATAGTATCAGGTCTACAAGAGGGGGTTTGAAGCATCTATGCTGATGAAATCAGTTTTCATTTCACTTTATCTTTGATTTCTTGCATTTTGGAGGCAGGGAGGGAATGAGGGTTAGTAACAATTTGCTTTTAGTTCATAATTTTCTTCTATTTTACTCTGTAGTAAAGTTCTGCTGGTATATTTGGGCTGTTGTTGTCATGCAATCACAAGAGGCTCTAATAGCCAGAAAGATTAAGATGCAGATAGAAAAAGAAGCATGTAGAGATTTCAGTATGGAGAAATACGGAGCCACCGGCTGTGTCTGAATGGATTGAGACAGGTCATTATTTTTACCCTTGCTTGTTACTGTTTTCTCAACTATTTCATGTCTTTCCCATAACTATTGCACCTTTTATTCTTTTCTTTTTTCATTGGCATAACCATTGTTCATTGTTAAACAAAATATATCACCTATAAAAATCTGACTTTTATATGCACACACACCATCGTTTTTTCTATCAAGTTGAAGCATATCAGTCTATCTAGGATTGTTGGAAGAATTCTAGATTTAGCATTCTGCCAATAGAATAGCCCTGTGGTTTTGGACATTTCTCTTACTCAGATCTACCTGTGATTGGTGGGGTATTTTTGGTCTGTTTATTTGTTTTATTTTGGATTTTAGTCTGAATGCTCTTTCCTTTGAGTGATTAGAGTGCTGGACTTAGCAGGTTTGGCAGTGTCAGGAGTGATAGAGGAGACCATGTCTCAAAGCTGCAAGTATCATCAGAAATAAAGAGAGAGGTTGTTGCAGTACGCCATATGAGAAGGTTGATTATGTTTAAAGGGTTAGGGGCAGGATAGATACTACGTTTGGCTTTGTAACCAAAGGACCTAGTGCCCTGCCCTTTGTATTTATATAATGGATGAAAAAGACAATAAAGTGGAACCCTAAGAGAAAGCTTTAAATATAAGCAGTCCTTCCTGTGTTCAAAACCTACATCCCATAGAGGAGGTGTTCATTACACCTAGAGTTTTTTTCTTCAAACAAATGTTATGTTTTCCTTTCACATAAGAGGATATAGTACCATATTGTTCTCAAGATTAAAGTTGTTGAAAAAGAGTTGCTTTACCATTTTTAAAGGGAACTCATATGAGTAAATGCCCCTGGAAACCTAAAATCATTAGTTTGCCAATAAATAAGTAGCATTACAGATGTGAGTTAAACGTGCATTAAATGTTTGATAATATGTTGGGCTTAAAATACAGGCTTCTCTTTCTGGATAAGATATAGTAAACATATTATACCCTATTCTTCCTGCTAATTACAATAACAGAAAATCCTGTACACAGTGAATCTCCCGTGTTTTGTTTGTTTGCGTGTTTGTTTTGCTTCCTTTGTATCCCAGTTGGAGGTGCTGGAGAATCCTCCAACCCAGAAATCCCAGTGGATGGAGCCGAGAAAAGCCCTATTTTGATTATATCTACCCTTACATCCTGGGTGCCACAGCTGTGGAGAGGGAGCACATAGCCAAGTCCACATCCCTGCCCTGCAATAACAATAAGAGGCCCCTCCCTCTCCAACTGGTGTTACAACTGCAGAGACTTTGGGCAAAGCCCGGTCCCCCATCGCCACACTGCAAGAGTGAGGGAGTTCCCATTCCTGTCCCAACTGGAGTGGAGGGAGGGTGATGAAGAAAAGGGAGTTAGAGAAAGGGATTTTTTAAATCTTGTTTGAAATCCTGGGCAGACCTCTGAACATCCCATGCATGAAACTGATAAGAATCAATACAGAAAAAGGTTTGAAAACTGAATTCTGGTATTACATACCACCCAGGCTTCAGACTGGCCTCTGGATAGCCCACAAGTGGGGCAGAACAAAATGGCACTGTGAAAAGGCTTTAACAATTAAATTGACATTTGAGCCACAGCCCATAAAAGTGAGCTGGAAAGGTAAACAGTTTGCCTACTAAAATAGATAATTTAAATAGAAAGCAGAGTCTCATAACATAATACTCATACCAAGAACCAGTGAAATCTTAATTCAAATGATAAAAGATAATCAGCAGACACCACACTGAGATGACACAGATGTTGGAAGTACCTGACAAGGATTTTAAAGAAGCTATAATAATAAAAATCTTCCAATAAGCAATTACAGACTTGAAACAAATGAAAAAATAGAAAGTCTTTGCAAAGAAATAGATGATATAAGGAAAAACCAAATGGAAATTTTAGAATTGAAAAATACAATAACCTAAGTAAAAACAGGCTCTTAGTAGAATAGCTGTAACAGAGGAAAGAATCAGTGTACTTGTTATCCAATCTGAGAACAAAGAGAATATAGATGGAAAAATAACTAAACAGAGCCTCCGGGACCTGTGGGGCAATAACAAAAAAGTTTTTATGTTTGTGTCTTTGGAATCCCAGAAGGAGAGCAGTAGGAGTGAGAGACTGAAGAAATGACTGAAAACTTCCTAAATTTGGCCCACCACCGTATTAAGCGAACTCCTAACAGGAAAAACTCAAAGTAATCCTTTCCCAGACACTTTCTAAGTAGTTTGTTGAAAACGAAAGACAGAAAAAATTCTTTAAAGCAGCTAGAGAGAAGCAATGCATTACCTATAGAGGAACAACCGGAATGACAGTGGATTTGTCTTCAGAAAGCATGGAGGCCAGGAAGAAGTAGTAAGATATTTTTAAAGTGCTAAAAGGAAAGAACTGTCAACTCAGAATTCTTCATCCAGTGAAAATATGCTGAGGTGAAATAGACATTTTCAGATGAAGGGAAACTAAAAGAATTCATTGCCAGCAGGCTTGCTCTGAAAAAGGAAATTCTTCAGACAAAAAGAAAATGATGGCAGAAGGAAACTTGGAATGTCAGGAATGAAGAAATTGCAAATGAAAGAGTAGATACCGGGTAATTGACTAGTCTTCTCCTCTTAAGTTTTTAAAATGTTTGACAGTGGAAAGCAAAATTTATAACATTATCTGATACAGTTTTCCATGTACATAAAGGTAATTTTTAAGAGAACTGTATTATAAAATGGGAGAGAATAAAGGGATCTAAAAGTTAGTAAGGTTTCTACATTCCACTTGAAATAGTAAAATGTTGATATGAGTGGACTGTAATAACGTGTGTATATATTATAATCCTTAGAGCAACCATTAAAAATACTCTGAAGAGATGTAGATGAATGAAAATTGAGTCTAAAAGAAGTTCAAATTATGCACAGGAAAGCAGGAGTGGGTGTTGGATTTTGTCAAATGCTTTTTCTTTATTAATTGATACAATCACGTGTCTTCTCTCTTTTTTTTTTTTTTGAGGAAGATTAGCCCTGAGCTAATATCTGCTGCCAGTCCTCCTCTTTTTGCTAAGGAAGACTGGCCCTGAGCTAAGATCTGTGCCCATCTTCCTCTGCTTTATATGTGGGATGTCTACCACAGCATGGCTTGCCGAGCGGTGCCATGTCTGCACCCAGGATCCGAACCAGCAAACACCGGGCTGCTGAAGCGGAATGTGCGCACTTAACTGCTGTGCCACCAGGCTGGCCCTGTATCTTCTCTTTTTTAAACTGTTAATATGGTAGATTACATTCAATGAATTTTGAATACTTAACCAGCTTTGCATTCCTGGAGTAAAGTCCACTTGGTCATGATATACATGATATATGTATCATCTGCTCTCACCGCTCCTATTCAACATAGCAATGAAAGTTCTATGCAGTGCAATAAGGCAAGACAAAAAAATAAATGGCATACACACTAGAAAGAAAGAAGATTGTCCCTATTAGCAGGTGACCTGGTTGTCTACATAGAAAAATCCCAAGTAATCTACCAAACAACAATCACACAACAATAAAACTCCAAGAACAAATAAGTGAAAAGTTGCGGGATATGTGATCAGCACACAAAAATTAATCATATTTCTATCCTAGCAAGAAACAATTGGAAACCAGAATTTTAAGACATAATGCTGTTTAAAATTGCTCCAAAAAATGAAAATGCAGTACTTAGGTAAAAATACTTATAAACTGCTAATGAAAGCAAGCAAAGAAGACTTAAATGAATGAACGGACACTGTGTTTGTGGGCTGGATGACTCAGCTTAGAAAAAATACCGATTCTTCCCAGATTGATCCAAAGCCTTAGCACAATTCCTATCACAATCTCAGCAAGTCTTTTTTTCTTTTTGTGTATATAGATAAATTGATTCCAAAATTCATAGAGAAAGGCAAAGGAACTAAAATAGCTAGAGCAATTTTGAAAAGGGAAAAGTTGGAGGAATCACACTTTCTGGTTTTAAGACTTAGAATTATTGCTACAGAGATCAAGATAGTGTATGGTACTGAAGGGGAGATAGGCATATAGGTCAATGAAACAGAATAGAGTCCAAAATAGATCCACATAGGTATGCTAACTTGCTCCCTCCCCCAACCCCCCATTGAGGTGAACATTATATAACATAAAATTAACCATCTTAAAGTGAACAATTCAGTGTGGTATTTAGTGCATTCACAAAGTTGTACAACCACCACCTGTGTCTAGTTCCAAAACTTTCCCTTAGCTCAAAAGAAAACCCCATACCCATTAAACAGTGCTCTCCAGTCCCTCGGTCCCCTTTCCCCCAGCTCCTGGAAACCACCAATCTGCATTTTCTATCAGTTTATTCTTTCTGAATATTTCATATTAAATGGAATCACACAATATGTGACCTTTTCTGACTTCTTTCACTTAGCGTAAAGTTTTCAAGTTTCATCTATGTTGTAACATGTATTAATACTTCATTCCTTTTTATAGCTGAATAATAATCCATTGTATGTATATCCCAAACTTTGTTCATCCCTTCATTCATAGATGGATGTTTGGGTTGCCTCCGCCTTTTGCTGTCTGAGAATAGCATTGCTGTGGACATGCCTCTGCATGTGTTTGTTTGAGTATCAGTTTTCAGTTCTTTTGAGTATATACCTATGAGTGAGCAATTGGTTTTTGAGAAAGGTACAAAAGCAGTTGAATGGAGGAAGCATAATTTTTTCAATAAATGGCATTGGAATAATTGAACATCTCATAGGCAAAAAATGAACTATGACCTAAACCTCATGCTTTACATAAAATTGACTCAAAATGGAGAGTAAATCTGACAGATAAAATAAATATGACATCTCAAACTATAAAGCTTTTAGAGGAAAATGTTGAAATAAATCTTTGTGACTTAGGCTAAAAGTTCTTAAACATGACACCAAAAAGATGGTTCATAAAAGAGAAGAAATCAGTAAATTGAACTTTATCAAAATTAAAAACTTTTGATCTGTGACTGTGATCTGTTAAAGAGGATGAAAAGAGAAGCCATAGAAAGGGAAAAAAATCTTTGCAAATCACTTATCCAAGAAAGCTCTTGTGTTTAGAATGCATTAAGAACTCTCTAATCTCAACAGTAAGAAACAAGCCAATTAGAAAATGAGCAGAAGTTTTGAACAGACAGGTTCACCAAAGAGGATACGTGGATGACAAAGAAGCACATGAAAATATGTTCAAAATCATTAACTGTTAGGGAAATGCAACTTAGAGACATGATAAGATACCACACTACACACCTATCAGAATGGCTAAAATAAAAAATACCAAGAATGTGGAGCAACCAGCTCTCTCATACATTCCTTATGGAAATGTAAAATGGTACAGCCATTCTGGGAAACAGTTTGGTAGTTTGCTATAAAGTTAAACATACCCTTACCATATGATTCAGCCGTTATATTCCTATATATTTATTCTAGAGAAATGAAAACTAATATCCACACAGAAAATCTGCATAGCAACTTAATTTTTATTAACCGAAACCTGAAAACTACCCAAATGTCCTTCAGTGGGTGAGTAAACTGTGGTATGGTCCACATAAAAGAATACTAAGTAATGAAAAGGAATGAACTATTGATACACACAATAACTTGTATGGATCTCAAGACCGTTATGCTAAGTGATAAAAAAGCCAATCTCAAAAGGCTAACTACTGTCAGATTCCATTTATTACATTCTCAAAATGACTGAATTATTGTCATGGAGAACAGATCAGAGTCGCCAGGAATTAAGGTTTGGGGAAGGGTGTGACTCTAAAGGGTGTAGAGTAAGAGAATTTCTTTGTTTTGATGCAATTAGTATCCTGATTGTGGTGGTGATTACTTGAGCCTTTACATGTAATACAATTTGATAGCACTATACCAAAAAAAATAGAGTGCATGTAAAAACTGGTGAAATCCAAATAAGGTCTATATTTTAGTTAATAATACTGTGTAGTGTCAGTTTCCTGATGTTGATAATGTTCTGTGGTTAAGATGTTTTCATTGGGGAAAGCTGTGTGGAAGGTACACAGTAACTCTCTGTACTGTTTTTGCAGTTTATTGTATGTCTTAAACTATTTAAAGATATATAGCAAAAAAAAATACATTGTTAAAGATTTTGAAAAGTAAAGAAAATAACATGAATTAGAGCACTGTTAAACTGAGACAGTGAGAAAAGTGGTCTTGAGAATTTTTTTAATTAAAAAAATAATAATAATAATTGAGGATTCCAAATAAATTTATGCTCAACTAACAGTGGATTCTCAGTGCATGGCTAGTGGCTTGGAGAAATGGAATGAAGCCTCTTATCTAGGAGAAGAGGTTGCAAGATTTGACATCTGGTTTAATTATTGTTGATGGTTTGATGTTAAGGCCAGTGAGTAGACAAGCGCTGTAAGTATCAGTACTACCCAGAAAAATGGCGCTTTGCAGAATGGAAGAGCTGGCAACAGTTAAGTTACTCTGACCTCTGTTTAAAAGAACACAGATCTGCAGGAGCCTTCGCACGAGAACAGTTTCAGTCAGTGTTTCTCTCTTGGTGTCTGCTGTTTACTTCATCTTTTGATCCTATATAAGACAGGGCTTAACCATTCAGGGGCTGACTTTTCTTTTCTCCTCCCTGTCTCCTCCTGTTTCCCTGTCTCTTCTCTCTCCTCCTCTTCTTTCTTTCCCCTTTCATTCCTCTTTCTTCCTCTTTCCCTCCCTTCTCTTTCCCTTACTCTCCTTCCCTCCTCTCCCTTTTTGCAAACTACTTACTACTTCCTCCTCCCCTTTTCCCTTCTCCCTCCTTTTTCTTTTGTTAGGAATGCTTGCCATATCAGTATTTTGGTTTTGAGGAAAGAGAGTGAGCCTAATGAGTCCCGTTAAGTAAAATGATGATGGAGGCCCTTTCTGAAGTTCAATCTTAATTTCGTAAGCATGCTGTTTCTAACCTGACCAGTTGAGCTGGTTCTGAGATCTGGGAATCATGTTATAAACTTATGGAGAAAAATTGAAGGTCCTTGAGGCGATACCTTTTCTGTGCATTTATGTAGGATTGGCAGAATCTGGCTCCTCAGGTGACTTAACTTTTCTTCTTTAGCCTTGAAGGGAGTTTTGTTTACATTAGATTCTTGAGTGAGAGAATTAGACTTGGATGTATCTCATTCTTTCTCTGCCTTTCCTTTGAGGCCCTACTGGTGGCAGAAAATATTACCAAGGTTGCTCTGGTGTACATGTTTCTTGAGCCTGAGGTAGAGGTCTTTTAGAGACCACCTGGAATATCCAGAGATGACAGAATACTGTCTCAGAGACCTTCAGTAGAAGAAATGTCCCACATTTGTTTATTGCTTTATTGGTAGAATTTCCATTTTTTAAAAAAGGGTTTTAAAACATTCAATAAGGCTTCTAGGCAAAGAGCAAAGTTTTAAAAATGCATTTAAAGTAAGCCAATTGTTGCTCTACTTTCCAAAATAAGCTTTCTTCTTGTCTAACTGTATAGTAACTATCTGCCTTTGCTTCAGTCTGTCAGGATAACAGTCTGTAAACATTTTATCTTGATTTCTTTTCTCCATTTAGTTTCCACACTTAAAATTTTATAAAATACCCACAGGAAAATTGACTTCCTGAAGCACTTGGTAGCCTACTTGTGCCTTAGCTATTGTGTTATGACTACTTGCAAGAGATTGTTTTTTGCTAGAGGGGTGGAAAGGACACCTCAATACGATCTTAGCTTTGCTATGAAAATATTCTTGTGTAATCTGTTAAGAGACAGTAATTTCTGGTCTTGGCTTTTAAAAATGAGAACGCTTTTTAACTTTCTCTTTAATGGCTATTAACTATGCCCAGAGTCTTCATTTTACTTACCACTATGCGGTACGTCGTCACTTCTGTTACTGGCTTCATTACCATTTCTGCTTTGGTTTTGAAAATAATTTTAGAGAAATAAAATCCGATTTTTTCCAATACAATGAAATGCTTTCAACCACACTATTAATGAATCTTTTTTCATCACCAGCACAAGGCTAGATGTTGCAAATCTTTTTAAACAAACAAATTAAAAAGTGTTTAGTCTTGTGACTAGAGCAAAGAGGACAATAAAATTTAACTTACCTGGCTCATTCCTTTAATTTTTACTGACCTCTCTTCATTGGAAATAGGAGCTATCTATTGCTTAACTCCTCCCTATAAAGGAATGTTGTTAGAGAGGAGCTGGAAGGATCCCCAGGGTTCTGGTCCTTAATCCTTAAATATAAGACCAGAAACCATAAAACTACTAGAAAAACATAGGGAGAAAGCTCCTTGACATTGGTCTTGGCAATGATTTTTTGGATATGACACCAAAAGCACAGGCAACGAGAGCAAAAATCAACAAGTGGGACTACATTAAACTAGAAAGCTTCTACACAGCAAACAACACGATCAGCAAAATGAAAAGGCAATCTATGGAATGGGAGAAAATATTTGCAAATCACATATCTGAAAGGAGTTAACATCCAAAATATATAAGAAACTCAACTCAATAGCAAAAAAAGAAAAAGAAAAAAAAAAACACCTGATTAAAGTACAGACTAAGGACCTGAGTTGACATTTCCTAATGAGTTATCACTTCACACTTGTTTGGATGACTGTTATCAAAAAGACAAAAGATAAGTTTTGTTGAGGTGGAGAAAAGGGAACCCTGTATACTGCTGGTGGGAATGTAAATTGGAAAGCCATTTTGGAAAACAGTTTAGAGGTTCCTCAAAAAATTAAAAAGAGAACTACCCTATGATCCACCAATCCCTCTTCTGGGTACATATCTGAAGGAAATGAAATCAGTATCTTGAAGAGGTATGTGCACTCCCATGTTCACTGAAGCATTAGTGACAACAGCTGAGATATGGAAACAACTTATGTGTCCGTCAAAGGATAAATGGATAAAGAAAATTTGGTGTGTGTACATATAAAAATATACACTGGAATGTTATTCAGCCATAAAAAAGAGAAAAATCCTGCTTTTGTGACAATATGGATGAACCAGGAGGACATTATGCTAAGTGATATGAGACAGAAAGGTAAATACTGCATGATCTCACTTATATATGCAATCTAAAAAAGTCAAATTCTTAAAGGCAGAGAATAGAGCAGCTGTTGCCGGGGCAGGCAGGTGAGGGAAATGGGGAGATGTTGATCAAAGGATACAAAGGTTCAGTTATGTGGAATGAATAAGTTCTGGAGGTCTAATGTACAGCATGGTGGCTATAGCTAATAATACTGTAATGTATACTTGAAATTTGCTAAGAGAGTTGATCTTAAGTGTTCTCCCCACCAAAAAATAAATTGTAACTGTGTGTGGTATTGGATATGTTAATTAGCTTGATTGTGGTAATCATTTCACAGTGTATACATCTATAAAAACATCATGTTGTACACCTTAAATATATACAATTTTTATTTCTCAGATATATGTCTATAAAGCTAGTGGGAAAAATGACCAGAGAAGTGCTGTGAGCCTGTGCTTCTTGCTGGATCTTGTTTTGGGTACATCATGGAGGGATGGATAAGAGCTCTGGACAATGGATTGAGAGACCTGAATTCTAAATTCTGGTTTGCCACCAGTTTATTTATTTTTGTGACTGTGCACTTGATATCACATGCCATTCAGTTGAACTGTTTACTCTTTGTAAGAGATGCCTCGAGACATTATGTCCGGTTTATATTGACTAAATGTTTTTGTTTGTCGTTGATTTAGCCTTTTTCTACAGTGTTTTGGTCTGTAGTAACTCTGGGTAGGTAAGTAAGGGAAATTACATTGTGGCTGGAAGATTTTTCTCTGAAGAGGCTTTTGTTTGTGTGTATGGAAAATCTAAATTGTCATGGCAAAAGGCTTTATCTGTGATTTAGCTTAAAAGCCACTCAGTCAGTACTATTTTATAATATTACATCATTGTCACAATTACTGCTGATTTACTAAGTGAAGGCTGTGGAAACCTCTAAATCCTAGCACTGCCTAAGTAATAGAATAATGGTTGTGGTTTACTAGTTGATTCAAAATTATTCTTTTTTAGCAAAGTAGAAATTAAGCTGGCTTCCTAATTTGAAATATGTCCAACAGTAACTATTTTCATATTTTAACCAAAGTAAAAGAGATTAAAATATTTCAGCATTATGATGGTGCTGTTAGGAAATTAGTAATCATTTAGGTTTAAGAGATACTTGTATCTTAAACCTCTCTTGGCAAAGTTCTTAAACTAGAATAGAGCACGTGGTCTCAAGTAATTTTGATGAATATACCTCCTATTTCTAAAACTTGAATAATCATCATCATTGCAAGAATGTATGTGCCTATTGATGAGTCTGACTTTAAGACCCTATATATAAAAATCCCACATTATAAATATAATTTATAGAATTTATCATTTTACTTTACTCTTCACAATTATTCTTTACCATATAGACTCCCATTGAATAATGAAACAAGTACATATTCTTAGCATTTCATAAATAGATTAAATTTTATCTTCAAGGTTTAGCTTAAATGCAGTTTTATTCATAACGCTTTCCAGTCCATCTGAAAGCTATTTTTTTCCTCTTCTATTCCTTAATTCTTTGTTTCTCATAGTCTTCGAACGTTTAAATTGTCTACAGTTGTAGTTATGCATATATATGATTTCTTATTCTATTGGATTGTCATCTCCCAAGTTTCCTTGTATATATTAAACGCTTAATAAATATTTATTGAATGAGCAAAAGGTCGCCTATACTTGATCAGTGAGTGACACTCAAGGCAGAAGGAGGGAGAAGTGAGTGAGACTCTCTCAGGAGACTTATGGGGGCGCATTTTCAATCTGTATTCCCCCATTTTCCACTCCCAAATAAGAAGTACTTCCTAATGAGCCTTCCTCTGCTGGGAATGTATCATATTGCCTGTGTGTGTGTGTGTAATGAGTGGAAGGAGTGTCATAAAAGGGGAGGGCGTTATGGTTGAAAGAAATCACAATATAAAATGAAACAGTGTATCTTCGTTCTTGCATAACTGATAGAGAAATATAGAAGAGAGTGCTTTAGGCACAGTAGAAGCAATCGAAAAATATTTTATCATCAGAAATAGCTACCCTGTTAAAGTATTGGCATGATTAAAGTAAAGCTTCTTTTAGTAATGAGGCCCTTCTGTATATTCTTGCTTATGGATGGGACATACCTTCAAGCCTTTTGCAGACATCAACAGGAAAGCATAAAACCAGGATCAGTGGTAATTGACAAAGGCTTCTTGGGAAGAAATTTGAAGATTACATATATACATGTAACAATGTATAATAAAGGCTCTGTTTCCTTTTTATAGAATCCCATAAATCTCTTTTTATTTGTTGCTACTCTGTAACAGTGATGGATAATAGTGACTTAGAAAGGAGTTTCCATAAGGTTCCATTCCATCAGAAATAAATTCCTGTCCATCTCAGAGTTGTTGCATTGTTTTGTTGCTTTGTTTATCTTATAAATATCTGCTTGTTTTTTCTAAATATTTATTCTGTTAAGCCTCATCTTGTATGAGGAACACACATAACTTTTTCTGTTTCTCACTGTCTCTCTGCCTTTTTGGGAATCTTTTATGAACAAGATCCTTTGAATTTTCCAGACTTTTAAATATTATTTTGGTAAAAAAATTAAGATGTGACTCCAAGCTTGTTCAGTGTTTTATTTACTGTTATCATTCCAAACAGTCATTCATCATCTTTCTCTTATTGCTAACTCTCTGCCTTGGAATCTTCCATTGGTTACCTTGTGTATGTAGACCTTTCCCATTCCAGAGCCAAACAGAATGGATTTTCTTTTCTCTTTCACTGTGTTGCCTATGATACATCAGAAATATTTAATATATTCTGTCTTCGGCTTGATTTGAGGCACACTAAGACTCTTGAATTAAGCTTCATTTCATAAATTGCCCTCTTCTTTTTATTAGGCCTCAGTTCTTGTGCTCAAAGCATTGGGTTCTAATTAAACTCTTCTCTTAAGAAGCACAGTAGATTTGCTTTTCTTAAATGCAGATGTTGAGTCTTCCTTTAAGTAAAAAATCTGTAGTTTCAAAGCTAAACAATTCAATTATTACGTTCCCTTACTCCTTGTTTTCTTAAAAAATATGAAGATTAATGTAAGATATAATAGGGGAAACTGGATGTGAGTTATATGGGATCTCTGTCCTATCTTTGCAGTAAATCTGTACATCTAAAAACTGTTCTAAAAAAAAGCTTATTGAAAACATGTGAAGGACATTTTCTTTTTTGTTCATATAAATTTTAGAGATATTTAAGTGCTGTGTTTCTTACAAATCATGAAAAATCTGACAAATGTCAGTGTTCTTTATTTGCTCTCTTGACAAACCATTGAGTTAATAATAAAGCTTTGGATCACTTTGAGAATGTTATTTATTCCCAGGATCCTTGTATAACATTGTACAGAAAGTGAATGATACTGGTCTCTCAATACTGCATAACATCACACCCCTCTGTTCCTCTCAAATCTTTTGTGGTTCCAGCGACTGAAGTGGGAATGCTTACTGCCTTAGGAGTCTGCTTTGAGTTCAAAGTCCTAAGTGAAAAGAATCAACAACTCTACTCCTTGACTGGGGAAACAGTATTGACCAAACCTTGCTGAATTTTATGTAGTCTCTCTCGGATTCATAAGAGTTGCAACTGTTCAGAAGGCTCTTGATGGTATAGGTTCTGCTTTGATCCAAAAAAACCAGCCTGCAGTGGCGTATTTGAATATGAAAGATACCTTTTCTGAAAGTAACTATGTTGCATTTTTCCTTCAGAATCATTTTATAGCCTCACCATCCTAGCTTGTGTTTCTAGCGCTCTGTTTGACAGAACAGATGATATCCCTAGAAAATAGCTGTAGATTTGTGGTTTGGCAACTACTTTATTAAAGGCGCTTATATAAATTGAGAACTGATTATCTGGCTTCTTGCTATGTGTGAGAAAAGATTCTGTTCCTGAAAGGACCCATCGTTTCTTGTCTCTTATAGACAAAACAGCTTGGAAAACTTCTCAGGCTAAGGAGTCCCTGTCAAAACAAATTTTTATTTGAAGAACTAAGATGCTTAGGGATATTTACCAACAGCCCATATGAATTACAGTGCAGCTGAAACTTTAGAATGGAAAAAAAAAAATTCTCACTTTAGCTAACCCCATTGCACCCACTGTTAGATAATGTTAAGTGTTTTAACCATTTGCTATTCATCTTATAGCAAAGTATACAAATAGAAAAATGAATCTCTTGATTAAAAATTGACATAACACATTCTCAAGAGAGCCAATATAGAGCATGTTCTACATTTTATTGTGAAAATTACTGGTAGCTATCGTCAAGATTGGGTAAAAAAAGAAGTCGCATGACTGATATTTTGTAATCGTTGAACTCAGATATCCTTTTACTCAGTGGCTTTACTTCCACAATGAAAAAGTACATTTTGTTTGTGACATCTGGAACTCAGGAGATAGATGGAATTAATAGGTATAGTTTTTCTTTTAAGATGATTTGAATTTCCTCAGGGAAGGTAAGCTCAGAATGCTGAAGTGCAGCTGGAGTAAATGAATTATTTTACTTCTGTTAGAAAGATCTTGATGTGTACAACTTTGGGTTCAGAGATGATAGCACTTGCATGTTCTGAGTAACAGAGAAGTGAAAGTATTCTTTAAAACGTAATTGCTTAATTTCACATTTGTTTAGTGATCTTTCCAAAGTAACTGTTCTTTTTCACTGCTATCTCCCTAGGTATGCACTTAAAATTTTTAATAGACTCTTTGAAGTACAATCCTTAAAGCTGAATTCTTTGCTTAGAAAAATATACTGGATCAGTTATGGCTTATTATGTGGTTTTTGACACTTGTCACCTATAAAGAGAAGTCAACCTCTCTGTACAGCTTATCTTCACCTATGTTCCTCTTTGTTTCCTGACAGAATCCCAAGGACTGCAGCAAAGCCAAGAAGCTAGTGTGTAATATCAACAAAGGCTGTGGCTATGGCTGTCAACTCCATCATGTGGTCTACTGCTTCATGATTGCATATGGCACCCAGCGAACGCTCATCTTGGAATCTCAGAATTGGCGCTATGCTACTGGTGGCTGGGAAACTGTGTTTAGACCTGTAAGTGAGACCTGCACAGACAGATCTGGTGTCTCCACTGGACACTGGTCAGGTAAGAAGGCTGTGCGGCATGTCAAATCTTTGGGTTGAACCACCACAATACCAAATTATCAGATTTCTAGGTACAACTTTATGGCTCATAGTCATCTTTTTCTCTGGATCTGTAAATGCTATTCATTATCCAGATAAAATCTTGAACAGTATTTTATTTTAAAAATGTTTTATGATCTGTTTCATTTCTGATGTTCTTTTTTACCTGGATTTAGCAAAATCATTAAGTTTTTTCAAGGAATGTAGTTTACTCTTTTAATGCTGCTGATGATATACCTTTTACTTTTTAGGGTGTCTTCACATTATTGAACTCATTGATCCTCATAATTATCCTGTTGGGTAGACTGGTGGTTCTCAAACTTCAGCATGCATGAGAACCATCTGAAAGGCTTGATAGAATACTAGTTTCTGGTTCAGTAGGTCTGGGAAGGGGTCTAAGAATTTGTATTTCTCACCAAGTTTTCAGGTGTAGGGACCACACTTTGAGAACCACTGAGGCACACTATGAGGGTACCTTTATCTCCATTTTATAATTGAGGACAATGGAGCCTAATTTGTTTATGTGATATTAATTTTATTCAGGAAACCTTTGATGAGAAATAATGTGATTAATGTACTATGCTAGACATTATAAGGAAAATAAAGATCAGCAAGAAATTTCCCTTTCTCCAAGAATTTGATGATAGAGGAAATAGAATATAAATAGGGTTTCTTACTGCTAGTCTGTTGTTCTTTCTACAATGATGATCTTTAAACAAGATCTAAAGTTGGGCTACCTTTGTTAAATCCTGGCTTTATACTTTTGCAACCTTGAGCAAGTTACTTAACCTAGGCATGGGTTTCGTCATTAGTAAAATGAGGAGTAATAATTTACTTACCTCTGAGTTGTTGGTAGGATTAAATGAAATAATATATATAATGCAGTGAGCACAGTACCTGATGTATGAGCTGTAGTAATTGTTAACTATCATGAATAGCCTTTATTCATTGAGCAAAGATACATTGAGCGCCTAGAGGGTGGCACATACTGAACTGAGTGATTAGGTGAAATGCTAAGCAAGACACTACATTCTCTTTGCACTCATGTCCTTTGGGAAGTCAAACATTTTTCAAAAGGCTGAGGCATTTCAGTTAATATAATTTCTCATGAAGCTGAGCACTTTTTTTCACAAGTTAAAACACTAAATGTGGAATAGGGAGCTATGTCATTGGCAAAGTGAGTAACTTTAGTTCCTTTGTTTCTTTTTGCCTCCTTTGGAAAATATCAGATAATACCTGACTCTTCACAGAAATGTCAGGAAAGTTAATCACGTAATTTCTAAAATATGCTTTAAGTTGCTCTATAGGTCCTATATGGATTTAAAGTATTATCTTGTGATGTGAGTTTTATCTTCCTTAGGATCATTTAGGAGTCTGTTCTATTTATTAGCATATTTTTGTCCTTGTAACTCACTTCAAATTGTAAAGTGAGCCTCTTAATCTACCACCTGGCTGAGCTTTATTTTCAGGTTACGTCTTTCATTGATCTGGTCTGTAGTTTACAGCTGGTGCAAACAGATTAGGTATCAAGGTTAGGAAGATACAGGAAAAACAGCTCTGTCAGGCTCACTGTGGCTAACTTTTCCATTTTGTGGACTTAGTTCGGTTTCAAGCTTCTTTGATTATGGAAGTGTATAGTGTAAGTAGGGCAAGGTTCTTAATGTGTCACTGTTTCTAGGGAGAGGTGCCTTTTTGGGTAGTAGTCAGTTAATAGAAAAATGAAAAATTGACCTTACTAGACTTAGTTAAATTCACTATATAGTTTGGCCCTGCCAACTAGTTATTTGGTTTTTTTATTTTTAACCCTTGTGCATTTTGTAGTCTATAGTGGCAACTACAGGATATGAAGATTAAAAATGGCTTGAAATTGAAACATTCAGAATTTCTTATATGTTACAATTAAACTGGTTCTAGAAATCATCCTTCCTTTATTTATGTGGAATCTAAGGCCTAGTAGATACTAAGTGATTTATCCAGGGGCATACAGCTTATAAATGACAGAACCATGTTACTACATTCACTTCTATCTACTTCCAGACTCAGTCCTTCTTAGTAAGCTCATGCCAAACACCTTACCTAACAGAATAATGATTAGAGGCATAGAAACTGTCTTAAATGTCTAGGAACTAAGTAAAAGGACTAATTTAATATCTCTACCTTCTTTCTTTCCTCTATCCTGTAACTTTTTCCAAATCTTTCCTGTAATTTCCAGTACTGAAGAGTTATCAGTGTATTTTCTTCTTAGTCATTTGTAGTCCCTGATTAAAGAAGTCGTTTTATCATGGTAGCACAGAATTATAATTTTAATTAAATAGATCTTTCCTTTATCGCTATAGGCATTGTATAAAATCGTACATTTTTCTTCATGCTAATGAATTAAACTGTACCTGTTGGACACCTTTAATTAATTGAACTAATGATTATTTTCAACATGCTTGCAGAGCTCATTGTAACTAAAATAATTTAGATGCTAGTCTTGTATCCAAAAGAAGAAAGAGATTTATGTTTGAGCCTAGAATATTTGTATTTTTATGAAAAGTATGGTTGCCGTCCACTTCTTTTTCTGTTTATATACATTATCTGTGTATGTACCTTTTGGAGAAACTAACCTATTTCTAGAATTAGAGGAAGCAGAATGAATTTTAAAAAGCTCTTTGACATTAATCGTTTAGTTAGCCATAAATCAACTACAACTGTTATTGTTCTGACTTGTACAAAGAATCTTATGATATTCCCCTTGGCACCACTGCCATGAAGTTATTATTGTTCATACACACTTGACATGATGTGTCTGCAGGTGGAATTTAGTGATTCCTGTTCAAATCTGTCGCCAGTATAGGACTTAGTATGCACATCTGGTCATTTCAGTAGCTAAATCATACCTTGTTGTAGGTCTAGTTATATTTTTTCTTTCATTATTTTATATTTGTATATTAAATCATAACCTTCGTAGTAAGTAATTTGGTTAAGTAAAGCAAAATATTAAAAATTGTCCTTCCAGTTAAAGATAATAATAATAATCTTTCCCATCACCTGTAGATGTCTATTCTAAAGTTGCTGATGAAATGGTCATTTATTTTTCTATATCCCAAGACGTTTCCTAACATCTTGATGTTTTCTAGTTGATATAAATACTCTTGAGTAGGTGATTAGTTATAGAGAACCTCAGCCATTTAAACCCAATTCTCCACTGCTTTCTTCTTTCTAAAAATTGAACATTTATTCAGATTAGCAGTTAAACCACTTTAGCTGTTGTATTTCCTTCTCTTGTCTTTTTCCCACTGTCTTAATAAATATGTAATAAATTGAACTGAATTACTTGATTTGATAAATCTAATTGGAAAACTTCTTTTTAAATGAAAATAGTGACCAGTAAATATGATAAAATTTAACACCCTAGGGGCCAGCCCAGTGGCACAGCGGTTAAGTGCACATGTTCCGCTTCAGCGGCCCGAGGTTCGCCAGTTCAGATCCTAGGTACAGACATGGCACTGCTTGGCAAGCCATGCTGTGGTAGGCGTCCCACATATGAAGTAGAGGAAGATGGGCATGGATGTTAGCTCAGAGCCAGTCTTCCTCAGCAAAAAGAGGAAGATTGGTGACAGATGTTAGGTCAGGGCTAATCTTCCTCAAAAAAAAGAAAATTTAATACCCTAGAGGCGCCTGATTTAAGTACATGTTTAGGTAGATTGCCATTTGCTATATTTAGTTATCAAAACTGGATGGTTACCTTCTCTCCATATCTCATTCTGAAAAGGTTTTGGTCAAAGAGTTTTATTTGGCATCCTTATATGGAGGCAGCCTTAAAGTAAAAGTAATTTAATAAAAGCACTTGCTACGTGCCAGATACCAATGCTGGACTACATGAAGTAGACAGACATAGTCCCTGCCCTGTCAGGAGCAGCCTAGGGAGAAGGGACACAACTTGACGAACATTTAAAATATATTGTGATATGGGTAAGTTAATAATACTCTGAAGCACACATCTAACATGTATTTGGGATTCTTTGTGGAGGAAGTGATCTTTAAGCTAAGATCCAAAGTATGAGTAGGAGTCAGCCAGGCAGCGATGTGGTAGAATTTTCTGTCCGTGTGCACAACATGTGAAAAGAAGGGCAAGAGAGCATGGAGTCATTGGGGGAGCTGGAACTAGTTCATTGTAAAGTTTGACTACTGAGAGACTGTTGTTTTGTTTTGAAACACATGTCACTTACGGGGCTTCCTTTTCCATAGTTGTGTGATTTTGTTCCTCCATAAAACCAACAAGTTTTAGTTCAAGAGTCAAAGTTCTTTGTTTTGTTTTTGTTCAGAGTGGGCAAAGTTGGAAGTTAAATTGCTTTCAGTTGGCTGTTGGTGTTATCTAGGAATCATTAAACTTTTTTTTTATTTAAAATAATTATTTCATTTTTACTATGTTTTAGAGTTCACTCTTGGTAAATTTTTAAAAGCTGACACATGCCACAAACTCATAAAATCCAGAGAAAACCAACATGATATTCTTATTAATTGTCTGCCTAAAACACTTCTATAATACTATTTTTCTGCATTTTAAAGTTTGGATAGCCTCTATATGACAGTTTTTGCATTTTCATTTTATATAATAGAGAGAATTGGAAGGTAATTCAGTCTTCTAGCATGGTTGATCAACTCTTTCCAGTTTTATTGAGATATAATTGACATATAACATATTAGTTTAAGGTCTACAACATAATGATTGACATATATACTGTGAAAAGTTTACTGCAATAAGATTAGCTAACATCCGTCATTTCACATAGTTACAATTTTTTTTTGTACTCATAACTTAAGATTTACTCTCTTGGCAACTTTCAAATATACAATACAGTATTATTAACTATAGTCACCGTGCTGTACAATACATCCCCAGAACTTATTTATCTTTTAACTGGAAGTTTGTACCTTTTGAACTCCTTCACCCTTTTCCCCCACTCTCCTACCCTCTCTGCTTCTAGCAACCGCCAACCCATTCTCTGTTTCTATGAGTTTGATTTTTTTAGCTTCCACATGTAAGTGAGATCATACCATATTTGTCTTTCTCTGTCTGACTTATTTCACCTAGCATAATGTCCTCAAGGTCCATTTACATTGTCACAAATGGCAGGATTTTCTTCTTTCTCATGGCTGAATAATATTCCATTGTTTATACATCATATTTTCTTCATCCATTCATCCATTAAAGAACACTTAGGCTGTTTCCATGTCTTGGCTATTGTAAATAGTGCTGCAGTGAACATGGGAGTGTAGATATGTCTTTGAGATAGTGATTTCATTTCTTTTGGATATATACTCATAAGTGGAATTGGTGGATCATATGGTAGTTCTACCATTAAACTCTTTAAGCAGATATCTCACTTAAGGAAAATCTTTAGCAAGCATAGCACAAATTAAATTATACTTTAAATTTTTCCTGTGAAATTAGTGTTTTTAACATTTACCAAATTACTAAGATGTCTGTTGGAATCATCTAAATATTCTAATTAGCTTATATCCTTAGCTGGCTGATCTCAGTGGGCTGACTGATAAACTAATAACGTGGTTGAGAATCTACTGGAGGCATAATATGCCTATTAGGATAGGTTATGATATGCTGCTGTGTAGTATTTTTACAGTGATATTTTCAACCTTGGGTGATTGACTAATAGAGACTTGAAATAAGTGCATATATATATTTTAGATCCCCTATGCTGCAAGACATCTTGATTTCTCTGTTTAGGTAATGTGAGGAAGAGGAAAGGCTCCTGGACTGATTTGACCATGTCTGATCTCAGTTCTGGTGTTTTTAGCTCCCTGAACTTGGCAAAAAAAAGTCATGACACTTACTATCTACCTCCTTATCCACCTTTATAGGGATGTAATCACAAGGAAAATGATTAAGAGCTGTAAAAGGTATTACGATGGTTTTCACATACAGTTTATTTTCACTGTGTTTGGTGCCCAAGTTTTAAAACGCAAACATGATAATGGACTATATTATTAGATTATAACCTACAACAACAGGAAAGTTATCCTTTTGCTCTAAGATAAAAATTAGGCCTTTATAAGAACTTTGTATACAGTTTTTCCCTTTTAAAATTATACAGTTAAATGGAAAAATTGAAATAGATCCAGAGAGAAAAAATAACTTCTGAGAATAACTTCTAGACACTGGATTATCTCTGTGCTTAGTAAACCCACCGTTTAGTCATAGTAAAATTCTGGACCAGTCAGAGTCTGTCTGCAGCCACCTTAAGCCTCTGTCAGTTCTCAATATTTCTTCTATTCCGACATGCCTTACGTAGAAGGTGCACTCCCACCTATGACAGCAGCTCACCGTAGTTGGCGATTTTAAACCTGGCTGTGTTTGCGGGGAAGGGGTAGTGGTACCAGGAGCAGATTTGGAGAGTGAGTTGGTACCACATATAGTTGAAAAGCGAGCTCTCCCTGCTTCAAGATACTAACGGGTCCCTCTGCCCTCCACCCTACTCCTTTGAGAATTACTGACCTGAGCAAGCATCATTGCAGGCACGTAAGGACTTCTGCTTCAACCTATATAAGACTTTCACTTCGCTATTCATGGATCGTAAAAGAAAGAGAGATCTTTGTTTCAGGAATGTTAAATACCAGTTAGAATATGTGTGTGTCTCAGAAGAACTCAAACTACTGTTCACCATGTTATCTCCTTTATCTTCACCTTCCCACTTAAGGAGATAGAAAGAAGTCTGTGGTATCTCATTTATAGTTACGAAATATAGGAATAGGGAGCTGAAGCTTTTTCCACATAACAGCCTTACCCAGAGTGAGCCCACATCCTTAAACACAGTCATAGAAGTTTATTTCCGTATTTAGTCTACCAGTGCTTCTTAAACTGAGTTATGAGTAACCCTGGGGAAAGTGAGTCAGAGGTTGGCAGATTGCTAGGATAAATGTGATGCATTTTCATGGACTATCAGTTTTATTTGTTGACGTGTAAGTTAAATTATTTTCAAATAATATAACAAACAGGATATATATAATGGTGTAAAGTGAAAAATTTGGTGAAACATTAGTTTGGTCCAGGTTTCATACCCTCAGTAATATAAGTTTACCCTCCTGTGCTTTGGGGAGCATTTTGGTCAAAAACTTTAAGAAGCACTATTCTATATTTGAATTTTTAGCTGTTTATTTTATCTTGAAGGAGACTCCAGAAGGCAACAGGGCCTGTGTCTTCTGAGTTATTTACACCGTGCCCAGCGCTTGACCAGAGCACAATAAATGAAATAAAAGAGACAAATAAAAGCCACTTCTCCCACATCCTGGTCCAAATCTCAAACTATTATCCTGTAAGCTGTGTGTGGCACTTTTACTAAATTATAGATTTGGTTCTTTTAAAAAACAGTTTATTGCTAAGAATGAATCCGTTTAGCAATATATTCTGCCCTTTTTAGACAAGGTTCTGGCAGAATGAGTTCAGAGATAAAAGAACGTATGATTTAGGAAGTAGCAATGCATAGTTAGCATCAAAGTCATTGTGGAGTGGAAACAATTTCTCTGGAAAAGTTTTTGAAAAATCCTCTTAAGTCTATTTAGAACTTATCCAAGAAAACAGGGAAACCTATCCTGTTCCCAAAGGAAATACTTTCGTAAAGAATCTTTTTTCTAACGAGCTAGGGGTCCCCTGATTCATTGCTCATTTGCTCTCCTTTTCTGTCTCGTTCTCTCTCTCTCTCTCTCTCCTCCTCTCTCTCCCTCTCTTTCTCCTCTCATCACCACTCCCTTCCTTCCTTTTTTAAATGTTTGGATTTTTCTTTCCTGAGGCACACCTTTGTAAGTCTTTGAGGCTCAGTCATGTTTGGCTTTTGATTCAAACATCAAAGTACATAAAAGGAAGAATGCAGTCATTCAGTAGCATTTTGATAAGAGTCTTATTTGTTTAAAGCCTGTAGATCCCATTCAAGTTTAGAATGATTCTACAAATAAGGTAATTGTTGAAATCCTAAAGAAAGTTAAGAATGCCTCCTAGCGCTTTTGGTTGGTTTCATATACCAGAGCTCTGGGTATGATATAAATCTAAAATTTCCTTATCTCTCCTCCTCAGGTTTATATAAATTTTAGGCTAATTCTGTGAAATAGGAAATAAGAGTCCGTGATCTTTGGTGGAATTAAACATATCCTTTTTTTCCCTCCAATAGGATGTTGCTCAGTAAGAAAGTTCAATAGAGGTTTATACATTGGGTGACAGTATAAAATACATCTCATATATGTGTAATTCATTTAAAGCATAGACTTCTCATGCATTTTCCCTGCCTTTAGCAGAAGGTCAAAAGCAGGTTACAGAATTGTAAACATCCCTAGGTGTACTTTAGGGAACAGGATTCTTTGTCCTGTTTTGCTTCCCAGAATTCAAGGAATAAAAATATTCCTGGCAGCATTGAAAGGCTTAGAGTTGAGTTCCCCACATTTTCCTAAATCCTTTTATTCAATTAAAGTTTAATCTACTAGTATATGTAGCCTTTAAGCTTGATGCAGGTTGTATTCCCTGGGAGTAAGATATTGCCCATAGTAATACTATAAGTCAAATGGATTTTCCCAAAAGATATACTATTACAATCAGAATTATTATAATTCTCTTTCAAAAGTCTAATGTCCAATTTTATTTTTTCAAAAGTACAACTGCCACACAAATACTGTGTATTTATTTACAATATTTTTTATTATAAAGTTTCTAAAACAGCAGATCACCCACATAAACAGGGAAGTACACTAGTCATCGACTAAAAATTTGAGTGTTTCTAGATGCTGTGGGGGATATAAAGATAAGTAAGACCCAGTCCCTGCCATTCAGGAACTCGTATTGGGTATGTTAAGACCCATTGATCTGTAAATGTAACAAAGATAGAATATGTTAAATGTCATAAAAGAAGTATACAGTTCTGTGGGTCATCAGAGGATAGAGAAACTGTTTCTGGCTGAAGGAATTAAAGCCGTCGCTGGGAGCATATGCCAGACCATTAAAGAATGAGGAAAGGCACAGTCTCCAAGGACAGGTTAATGTCATTGATTTGAAATCAGAAGTTATTCGCTGTGTGACTTTAACTAGTGTCCTGCAACCTTTCTTAATACCTATTCTATGTGCCTTACAGAGTTGTTAAGAGGATTCAAGTGATAATGTATTTGACAGTGCTTTCTATATTCTGAATCACCCTACATGTTGTTATTTCCACTTCACTTTTGTGGGAACAAAGCAAAATAACAATAACAGCATAATTCGGTCATGGGATTTCAGCAGGGCTTCCTGTGAGAAACTTTAACAACCAACATTAGTGCAACTTAGAAGTACTTGATGGCTTTTTGTGAAACTCATTTTTGTAAATGAAAAGAGAAGAGGTAAATTATGATAGAGGAGCAAGGTGAAGGATAGCCATCCACTTTGCTCATTCTCCCAAAGAAAGCCAGCTTTAGCTTTCCAACTCCTCCAGCCCACATGAGGATGGATCACTCCCTACTTCTCTGGGTTTTATTTAGATTGCCCAGTTAAAATCTCAGTGTCTAGATTGATTAGGCACCAGAATTCTGCTCTTGTCAAGGAAACTTGACCAATTGCCCTTAATTTTGGGGACTGGGTTACCTTCTTAGCTATAGCTATCACTGACTCCAATCAGAGAACCTTCTTGACAAAGCAGTTAGTCTTGAGTTAGTTCTTTAACTCTCCAAACTGATAGGATGATGATTTGGGGAGGAAGGAGGGAGACTTGGAGTAAAACATGCTGTCTCGGAGCTCTAATATGTGGGTAATACTAAGAGAAACCAGAATAAGTTCCTTTGAAGATTCTCCTCCCTGGGAGCTGTGTCAAAATTAATGCTTAGAAATCTGAACATGCTCACGGTGTTAATTTCCACGTAACTTGCCTAAAAGTGGAGATAGGCTTCAGTGAAAAAGTTTTTTCAAAACACTAACAATGTCATTGAGCAAATCCTAAGGATATGAATATTAGAAATACATAAAAGTGAGGGCCTTTGACTGACCATCCCTCTGGTATCTGTCTATTGACTAGATGGAACTACATGTGTTAGACCAGCAGCGATTATGTTTAGATAAGCAACCCAAAGCATAGTGTCGAAGCACTGTAGCATGCTCCCCTTGTCTCTAGTTTTTGGGTATTAAACACTATGTTTGAAGCTATTTTTGTTCTGAGAGAGTATAGTGTGTCTAGGTTGCGGCTAGGAATTAACTAGCCTAGAGCACTCCAAAGGGATTTTAAGGCATGGTAGAAAAAGCAGTTGACAACAAGGTGCATCACCAGTATTTTCCTTTCTCTGCTATCACTGCCCATCTTGCTGTGTCCACTGATTGGACAGTAGAGTTGGGGAGTTAGGCTGGTTTAGTAGCCACTTCTGCTGCTGCCTATGGTCAATCTTGATCCAGTCAGTTCAGAATATCCAATAATAGGATTGGCAAAAGTAGACATTGCATTCTGTGTCCCTTTTTTCTAGGGTGTATTCAGTACCAACCATGGGGTCACCTGGACTGAGATTTCAGAATCTGTAGAGCAGTCTGTCTGCATCCTTTGGAGATGTCTAGCCATCAGTACTGGATTGAATTCAGGGGGTTAGATGGCCTTTTAAGAATATGATATCTCCATTTTAAAAGTAATGTGATATCAGTATTTGAGAGGAAAGTTATCGGCTTTTTGCTTGCCATGAATGACGGTCTTAGAGGCACCCGTTTGTATTATATATATGTTAATAAGTGGACATTTAGTTCATTCACCTGTTGTATTTTGTTATATATCTGTGTCATGATTTATGTAGTCCCTCATTGATGGATGTTTAAATTATTTCAAGTTTTTGCCATTATAAACAATGATGTAATGGATATCTTTGTGTATGTCTCCTTGTGCATATGTGTGAGTTTCTCTGGGGCAGTGCTTATTAAACATTTTCACGTCACACTGATGATATGTAAAAGATATTTTTACTGCCCATATTATCGCCTGGGAAGTGGTGGTATCTGGTAAAGCTACAGAGATCTTTATAGTAGTGTGTTGCAAATAAAATCTTATGCTCTAAAAAAGGGGCTGACAAACTGTGGTCCTCAGCCAAATTCAGCCCGCCATCTATTTTTGTAAATAAAGTTTTGCTAGAACACAGCCATGCCCATTTGTTAACATATTGTCTGAGACTGCTTTCGTACTGCAGTGGCAGAGCTGAATAGCTGCAACAGAGACGATATGGCTCACTAAGCCTGAAATATTTACTATCTGGCCTTTTACCAAAAAAAAAAAATTTTTTTTGCTGACTCCTACTCTAAAATAATAATTACCAAACAAATGTAGTTTCAACCATTGTAAATTTGTGAATAGGTTTTTTGTGTGTAGTCTTTTTCATGCACTTATTAATTTGAGATAAAATTAATTTGTGGTGAAAGAAATAGATCTTAAGTGTATAATTCAATGAGTTTTGGTAATGTAACCAACATTCCTGTCTCTTCAAGTCTTTTACTAATTTTTAAAATTGGGTTGTTTGTCTTTTTATTTTTAATTTTTAGCAGGTGTGTGTGTGTTCTGGATACAAGTTCTTTATCAGAAATATGATTTGTAAATGTTTTCTTTCAGTCTGTGGCTTACCTTTTCATTTTCTTAGTGTCTTTTGAAGATCAAAAATTTTTAATTTTGCTAAAGTTTAGTTTATTGATTTTTTTTCTGTCACTATACAAGTTAGTGCTTTTTGTCTTCTAAGCAATCTTTGCCTATTGTAAGGTTGCAAAGATATCTTTTTATGTTTTCTTCTAGAAGCTTTGTAGTTTTAGCTTTTACATTTATGTCTATGACCCCTCTCATATTAATTTTTGTGTATAATGTGAGGTAAGTTTGAGGTTCATTGTTTTCCATATGTTTATCCAGTTGTTCCAGCCTTATCTGTTGAAAAACTTACCTTTCCCTATTGAGCTGTCTTGGTGCCTTTGTCAAAAATCATTTGACAATGTATAGGTCTATTTCTGGTCTCTGTTCTGTTCAACTGCTCTATTTCTGTCTATCCTTACACCTTAAATCTTTATCTATCATACATGTTGCAGCATATTGATTGGAAAGCTGTACATATGCCTAGAAGTGGTATTGCTAGGTCATAGTAGAGTATACGTAGCTTTAACTTGTCTACATGTGTCTAATCCCTCTGTGGGAAAATTATTTCAGTAGTCTTATAACTACCCCCTCTGCTTTCAGCATCTCTCTCCTTTTAATCCATTCTCCACACTGCCATCAGAATGATATGTCCAAAATCAAATATGGCCTCGTTTCTTAAAATCTTCCCTGGCTGCTCAGTGTCTAGAGAGGTTATGTATGAACTCCGTACTTAGAATAGTATAGGAAATAAGCCCCTCCTCATATACTGTCCACTTCTCAAAATGTGCCCAGTACTTCTGATCTCACTAGTCCAACTAAGATTTATTCCTTGAAAGTTCTGTGCACTTTTATTTCTATACTGGGAACATGTTCCTTCTTTCTAGAATGTCTTTCCTCCATTTCATGCTGTGAAATCCTGTATCTTTTAGTATCATTTCTTTTATTGTATTTCTCTCCAATTAGCCCCATGTTCTCACTTATAAATATATTATACTTAAATAGTTTGTTTACATGTCTTTTTGACTATATTGTGAGTTCTTTGAGAAGCTCGTCTGATTTATTTTGGTCTCCTTTTTGCCTAATAGTACTGGCCAGTAGTTGTTACTCAGTTTTTGGGTTTTTTTTTTTTTTTAATTAAATTGCCTCTAAGTAAAATTATCCTTGAAAATTATTAATCTTCATTTCCATCTCTATCAAATAAAGGAAATGTAGCCTAATGTATGTGATTCACAGGTTTCCAATGAGGAGCAAATGAGGCAATAGGCATGGAAATGGTTGGAAAATGTTATAAAAATATGATGGCCTTATTGTTGCTTATAACAAAATTCCAATAGAATTAACCCTCTTGGTATCTTATAAGTTTTATTATGATAGAATTTCACCTTCACATATTTGTATGAATTAAAATAATCAAATATTAAAATTTTTATCTCTATTTTCAGTAAAACTGAAAATAACTAAGTTAAAAAATACTTAATACTGAAAAATACTATATTAAAAAACAGCTAAGTTTGAAAGTACTTTATGGACTAAATAAGTCATTTTCCTATAAAAATTTCAGCTATATGTGTGTATGTCTGTCTCTGGATATCTTTGATTCAGTAAACATGTATCAAATACTTTCTCAGTTCAGGCGTTATGAAAGTAATATTATATACAGCAGTAGCTAACATTTAGTGAAACTTTCTATCTAACAGTGCTTAAGAACTTTGCATATGTTATCTCATTTAATAGTCACAATAAATCTATATGGTAGGTGCTATCTTTATCTACATTTTATATAGGTAAATAATTTGCCAGAGGTAATGAGAAACCCATAGTCTGACTTCAGAACCTGATCTTTAAACATTATGCTCAGAGATTGGCAAACCATAGCTCCCAAAGCCTGGGGTTAGCTCTATTTTTAAGGGATTGTTTTCAAAAAAGGAAGAAGAATATGTGATAGAGATGTATGTGGCCTTGAAAGCACAAAATATTTACTATCTGGCCCTTTACAGAAAAAGTTTGCCAATCTCTGTATACGGCCATGCATCACTTAACGACGGGGATACGTTCTGAGAAACGTGTTGTTGATTTATCGTTGTGCGAACATCGTAGAGTCTACTTACACAAACCTAGATAGTATAGCCGACTTCACACCTAGGCTGTATGGCACTGATCTTATGGGACCACCATCACATATGTGTTCTGTTGCTGACCGACACGTCGTCGTCAGGCGGTACATGACTGTAGGTGATTAAGACAGAGTCCTTGTTCTCAGGAAGCTCCCAATCTAAATAGTGGATTAACGCAAACATTTTAAAAATCTGTTTTGTGAGGCAAAATGTGGTTAGTGATGTTATAAAGATATAAACAAGAACCCCTAAGGAATTGGGAAGTACAGTCCTTCTAGCCAGAAAAATGAGAAGAAATGGCATTTGAACTGGTCTTTAAAAAGTTGTAAATGACCAGAAATCTTCGATGTAGAAATCTGCACTTGGGAGTGCATGATGGGCAATGATAAAAATGCTTGTGTGCCCATCGTATCTTGCTTAGAGTAGTGCCGACGACGTTATCACAACTCCTGGGCGTTATTTTTTCTTCTGTCTCTGATTTGCTGAATTATATGGAAGAGAGCATTAACCATCTTCATCTCACTTTATCCTTTAGTAGAAAGTGACTTAAAAATTGATCTGACAGTTAATTATGTTGCATTTCTCAAGGGACTCCAAAACAAATCTGATTGAGGTTGCTTAGGTAGAAGTATTTTTTTCTGCTCTAAAAGTATGAAAATGATAGTGCTTTAGTTAAATAAACCTTCATTTTGTATTCATTCTTAACTGTCATTGAGTAGGCGAAACTGAAAACCGATGTTTACATTTAGAATAATTGCATTTTTTGTTATAGATTTCTTATTTTCAGGAATTCAACGTGTAATTTTATAACACATTAGCAATGTTATAGGAAAAACAGTAAATAAATGCAGCTATGCTTTTGAAGAATGTCAGCAAAAGTAGTCAAGTTAATATAGAATTGCTTGTTAGGAAATTTTTTAATTGATTTGTGGAAATGACATAGGATTGGCATTGTTATCATTACTCAACTCTTCATTGTAAACAGTCATTTGAACAATATTCCAAACACCAAAAATAAAGGCAGAGAAGGCGTTAAGATTCCCTAATTCTGTAGTTTGTACAGCCCAGCATCCATTGTGTGAGTAATAAATGTTAGGTCTATATACATGACATTTTTAAAAATCTGATAATAGCTTCAAGCTACTTCTTTTTCTGAATATCATTAATATTAATATGTAATTATTGAATTAATTAGTGTACATATGGACAAATCACTGTTCCCTGGTCTGCTGTAGATATAGAATTTAAATTAAATGAAATCTCTTCTTTGAACATTTTTCTTAGCCTGAAAAGAAATATACATTAGTGGTAAATAGCAGTTTTGGTTTCTGTGTTCTATGTTGGTGCAGATATTTTGTTTGGAATTGATTTTATATAAAAATGTATATTTGATGGCATTTTCAGTTAACAAGAAGACGAATTAACACATTTTACTATAAGAACTGTAATATACCCATAACTATTTACTTATACATATTGCTCTCTGTTTTAGTAGTGGAATTATCTATGTAATTGAGTGAAAACAGGAGTAGCCACAGATGCATAAGAAAACACTTCTATAAATTAATGCATTTGGCATATCATTTCTTAAAGACTGCCTTGCAGTTCTGTCTCATTGAAATGAATTGCCTGGGTCTTTAGAGTATGCTGAGCATATTAAAGAAAAAGAAGAGAAAAGAATCATTTGGATAAGATTTGAATGAAGTCTTTGCATTGTGGCTAACAAATGGTGTGAATTGTCCATCTAGCCATGTCATTCTTTAAAAACTAGGGGGAAAGAAATGGTTCCACAGCTATATTTTGATGGAATTATCTATTGTCAAGGGCAAACTAACATTTTAAAGCTATTGCTTTTTTAGTAAAACATAATATGTTGTTATCCAGTTGTATCTTTAATTAGTTGAATTTAAATTAATCAAATGCTGTTTTGTATCAGGGAACACATATAAGAGATACTAACAGAACAAGACTGTTCAGTTTGTGGATTTTTTTAAACGTCGTTGCTCTTTCTCTTGGCCTTCCTCCTGTCTGTAGGCTAGAGACTGCTAGAAATAAGGAGAAGGTAAAAGCTCAGACTTTTTTATTTTTCCTTACTTGTCATTTTATAATCTCTTTTGTCATTCAAATGTGAGACAACACATTTTTGTGATCTGTTACCCAATTTTCCAATTCGAAAAAGAGATTTGGACACCTTTTTCCCTCGCAGCACTAAATGAAAGAATTCACTTCCTCAGCGGCCGTTGCATAGAACTGTAGGAGTGACACAGTCAGCTCTGCCCTAAATTAGTTAAAAGAGATGTAATCGTAGATCATTTAAAATGGTAGATAGTCAAAAAGTCACTGTTCCTTCACTTTAAATAGTTTTATTCCATGCTGTGGTAACTTAACCCCAGAGTACGGAAATGATATGCCAAGAGGCCGTAGTCCACCATGTGAGTAAGACATACCTCAAGAAATAGAGAGCTTTTGTGTTTTTGTTGCATGACGTTGAACAGCTGTAGCCACCCAGGAGCTTGCCCTGTTTGGCAGCTGGCTTTATTTAGCATTTTAAAAATTGCATGCTATTTGCCTCTGGTGCCTGGCATTCTTCAATTAAAATTTTAAATATATTCTTATCATCCCCAACATAAAGGTCTCTAACACAGTCCCAAATCTAGCCTGAGACATCTGTCCTTGAACCCAGTTTTTTAAAAAAGTTCAATATGAAATAAATCTGTGCCGTGTCATGCTAGAATGAAGGGAAGCACACATTACTATAACGGAACCTGATCAAGCTGCTTAGACAGGCTTGACTGAATGGTTGAAGCTTATTAATGGATATATGAGATATTATTACATCAAAGGCATTTCAGTAAAAGATTAATGTTGTTAATTTTAAGAGTTGTTTTTGTTTTGTTAATAGGGAAAGGGGCTCAATTACATGTTGCTTTGATTTCTCTTAAGCCTTAAAATTCCATCAGTTAGCAAAGAGTAGGAAACTGTTATGTATGAGGACAAATTTTATGTACCTGTTTGCCATAAAAGAGGACTTTGGAAATTTTTTTTTTTTGCAATATGTTTCCACTTACATCAAATTATAGCCTTCATATCAATATTGACCAGAAGATTCTTAGAATTGTGAACTTGAAAACATCTACACTGAACTAGAAATTAAATACATTCAGATAGAACAAGTTTCTTCCCAGGGGAGAGGTTTCAGGTAACCTGTGACTCATACTTTATTGAATTTAAGCTGTTTCTCCATATAGCCTTACAGTTGGGCTGAAAAAGCTTTTGATTTAATAGAACGCTCTCTGTGTGTGTCTAATTTGTGATAAGTTTTGCCTTTGTTAGTCGGTTAGAGGTTTCATTGAAACCTTTCCAGGCCTAACTCCCTCTTCAGTCAAAGGAAACACTTTATCTTTCCCATCATTAATGATTTTTAGCAGTTTCTATGGTATCATTTTTTTTAAAAGAGCTTTCCTCATTTATTCTCTCCAGAAAACAACCCCGAGGGGAGGTAGTATGATTTTTAATTAATATAGGGCAAGAAAGAAGGATTAGAAATTGTGTTAACTGGACAATAGTGTCAGAGATCAGAATTTGCTGGATTTAATTTCATCAGGATCATATTGTCGTTCTGTTAATGCCAAATGTATTCATTGTATTTGGCATAATAATTATTATTATTATTTATATAATTGGCACTTGAGCTAATGTCTGTTGCCAATCTTTTTTTTCAGTCTTCTTCTCTGAAAAGCCCCCCAGTATATAGTCGTATATTCTAGTTGTAAATGCCTATGGGTGTGCTATGTAGGACGCCGCCTCAGTATGGTGTGATGAGCAGTGCCATGTCAGCGCCCAGGATCCAAACCAGCGAGACCCTGGGCTGCTGAAGCTGAGCGTGCAAACTTAACTACTCAGCCATGGAGTCAGCCCCTTGGCATAATTATTTTTAAATAAATTTTTAAAGTATAAAGCAATGAACACTTATAGCTGAAAAGCCCAGCAAGTGTAGAAAATATAACAAAGAAAATACAAATACTACTTAAATATATGGGTGTTTAAGTGTATTCTTTTTTGAATGCATGTTTTTTTTAAATTAATAGATTATTTCTTAGAGCAGTTCTAGATTTACAGAAAAATTTATTAGAAAGTTCTCATATACTCCTTCCTTTTCCTCTTCTCCTCCCCGGCATGGCCCAGTCCCTCTATTAATATTTGCATGTGTGTTATGTTTGTTACAATCAGTGAACCAATATTGATACATTATTATTAACTACAGTCCATAGTTTACATTAGGGGTCAGTCTTTGTATAATGTAGTTCTATGAGTTTTCCCAAATGCGTAATGTCATGTATCCACCATTATATAATCATACAGAATAGATTCACTGCCTTACAACTTCCCTGTGTTCTACCTGTTCACCCTTCCTCTCTCCCCCCATTCTCTGGCAATCAGTGCTTCCTGTCTCTATAATTTTGCTTTTTCCAAAGTGTTATGTAGTTGGAATCATACATTATAAAGTCTTTTCTGAGTGACTGTTTTTTTTAAAAAGTCCCTCTATGTCTTTTTGTGGCTTCACAGCTCATTTCTTTTTATCGCTGAATGATATTGAGTTGTATGGATGTACCATAGTTTGTTTTTCATTCACCTATTGAAGGACATCCTGGTTGCTTCCAATTTTTGGCAATTATGAATAAAACTGCTATAAACATTCATGTGCAAGTTTTTGTGTGGGCGTAAGTTTTCAACTCCTTAGGGTAAATACCTAAGAGAGGAATTGCTGGGTTGTATGGTAAGACTATGTTTAGCTTTGTAAGAAACAGCCAAACTGTCTTTCAAAGTGGCCGTCTTAGTCTGCTTGGGTTGCTATAACAAAGTACCATAGACTGAGTGGTTTAAACAACAGACATTATTTTTCACAGTTCTTGAGGCTGGAAAGTCCAAAATCAGAGTGCCAGCAAATTCAGTTCTTGGTGAGGGCCCTTCCTGTCTTATAGACAGCCACCTTCTTGCTATATCCTCACATGATAGAGTGAGGAAGCTCTAATGGCTCCTCCTCTTTTTATAAGGGCACTAATCCCATCATGGAGGCCCCACCCTCATGACTTCATCTAAACCTAATCACCTCCCAAAGGCTCCACCTCCTAATACCATGACATTGGGGGTTAGGGCTTTAACATGTGAATTTTGGGTGGACACAAATGTTCAGTCCATAACAGTGGCTATACCATTTTGCTTGATTTTATTGTGTTTGATTTAAACATCTGTCCATTTGTTCATTCATTTTCTTTCTTTCTCTTTCTCTCTTTTCTTTCCTTCCTTCCTACCTACTCACTAATATAAATGGTAGTGTGTTTTTAATTTCAAATTCCAATTGCTTATTGGTAA
The DNA here is from genome assembly GCF_041296235.1 of Equus asinus. NCBI lineage: Eukaryota > Metazoa > Chordata > Mammalia > Perissodactyla > Equidae > Equus > Equus asinus. The sequence continues at coordinate 75,118,125 of NC_091796.1, forward strand.
CATATAAGAAAGTCATTGACTCTTGTATGTTAACCTTATATCTGGCAACTTTGGTGTAGTTGTTTATTAGTTCCAGTATTTCTTTTGTTGATTGCTTGGGATTTTCTACACAGATGATCATGTCATCTGTGAACAAATATAGTTTTATGTTTTTCTTCCCAATTAATATACATTTTTTTCCCTTTTCTTGTCTTATTGCATTAGCTAGGATTTCCAGTTCAGTGTTGCATAGGCATGGTGAGGGGGGGACATCCTTGCCTTGTTCTTGATCTCAGCAAAAAGACATCAAGTTTCTCACCGTTATCTATGATGTTAGGTATAGGTTGTTTTTAGATGTTCTTTGTCAAGTTGAGGAAATTCCCCTTGCTGAGAGTTTCTATCATGAATGGGTGTTGGATTTTGTGGAATATTTTTTCTGGATCTTTTGATATTATCATATGATTTTTCTTTTTTAGCCTGTTGATGTGATGGATTACATTAATTGATTTTCAAATGTTGAACCAGCCTCAACTAACCTTCTTCCTCCTCTTATCTTTTTCTTGTTTCTGTGGTATATCTACCTCTTATCTCCAGACTGCAAGGAAAAGAAAAAATAGTTTGTTGGTACACAAAGAAAAAGCATGCTTTAGAACCACAATGTAATGTAGTCCTCTTATCTTGTATATGTTGTTTCCTGTGCATTGAAACGTAAGAAGGGCATTTTGGGTCATATCACTGATTCATCCAGTTCTAGACTCTGATTTAACAGTAGTTCTCAGTGACATATTAAAGGAGATATAGTTGCCATCCATGATGTCAAGGTCTGAATATTCATATTTTCTCTCAAACATATCATTTCTGGCTTTTATCTTCTCTTGGGATAATGAGTTCTGTAAGCATTCTACCTGTTGTATAAAATTAGGCTGTATTTTATTTATTCTTAAAATACTTCTTTCGAGCACCAGTGAAAGGTGCCTAATTCTAAGATTTGGTAGAACTCATTCTTGAACACTTTGTCTCAATCTTTCATGGTTTTATAGGCTTTGAACATATAGCCTATCAACTTTCATCTTTTCAGATAGAAGAGAATCATCCTGTTGTCATTTGGAACATCCCTGTCCTCTCAAATAATAGTATTTCTCTTTATTCTTGAGATGTAGGTAGTTGAACTGCACAAATTTATTCATATATAAACACCACTGTGATTGTCCCCATTCGTATATGTTCAGTTTAGTAATCTGTTGAACTGACTGAAAAGTTACTTTGTATCACCTCTAAAATTTCTTTCTCTGATCTTTTTTAATCTTTTATAAATTCCACTGACATGAATAAAGTTAATCATTATAATAATCAAGGCTAAAACTTGTTTCTAGAAATATAAAATATTTGTATTTATTTTGTGATTCCTTTTGAATATCATCAGTTGTTGTATCCTGAATTTTGGATCATATCATCAAGTGTAGATGCTTCCATTTATAAGATCCTTGTGAATAAATTGAAATTTGTTTATTTTTATTTATTCCTAAATTTACCACTTAAATTATAGAAGGAAACATTTTTTAAGGATAGAAATATTTTAGATTGCAAAATAGTTTTGCTTTACTGTTTAATAGTTGCAAATAAGTATATAAATAGATAAGGAAGAGTGAAACCACAAGTTTAATAAATCTCTTTATGGTAACTTTGCTTCCAGATTCTTTTTTCTTGAGTAGGCTATTTCTCCTTCATGGAAAACTTATTATATGACTTGTTAGGAAATAAGACTGTCATAGTTTGGCTAATTCACATTCTCTTTTTACAATCAAATTGTGAAAGTATTAACTCTTAACCATGAGCTTTAAATTGACTAGAAAGCACCCAAATTATTTTATATAAATAATTTAAATTTTGTATAAGCTGTCTTTAGCTATTACTTTTGTTTCTTCAAGGGTCCCAGTATGAACCCAAAATGACACTGAATGAAATTGTTTTTTAAGCCACAATTCACATCTGCTAATTGCTTTACATGGGTACACATGATCAGTGTTTGAAGTTTATGTCCTTTACTTAATATTAAATTCCTAGATCTGGTGCACACTGTAGAGAGAGATCTGGACCATTGGGGTTACCTTACATCTCCCTTTGTGTTGCTACCTAAACTGATACCTGGAGCCCCGCCCCTCCCTCTTTTTTTTTTATTGCATGAGGAATCACTTTGGCTTTCTCTGAAATTTTAAGATAATGAAGTAGGGATGGAGTAAGACTTCAAACTCTGGAATCGGCATGACTGGATTCAACGCCTGTCAGCTGGGTAACCTTGAGCAAGTTAATTAACTTCCTCTATAAAAGGGTAATAAGAGACAACTCACCTCATAAAGACTGGATTAATTGGGATAATGTATGGAAAATGTTTAGTGTAGTACCTGCCATGTAGTTGGTGTTCAATAAATGTTAGCTCTTAATTCAAGTTGCTGATAGAGAGCTGGGGTAGGGAGGGGGTGGATGCAGGAGCTATTTAGAAGTGGCTTTTAGCATGAGTCTTTGAGATGGAGTAAAGCACACGGAAAGAACAGACTCTGGACCCTCATCCCTATCAGAATCTTATGACTTGAGGTGAAGATAGGATTATAATAAAATGGTAGCCTCTGATTTGGAGATCTACCCGGTAAGACTTTGTGGCCTGTTGATAGATAATTATCTACAAGTTGAAAAATATGTTGCATATGATGAGAAAGAGTAAATAACCTTCTTGGCAAGGGAGTGACAGAAGTATTCCTTTGCAAATTCTAGTCCAGGTTCTAAATAAGGTTGTGGTGGTACTGTCCCTGTTTTAAGCATAAAAGAAAAATTTCATGGGAACCATAGCTTGAAGTATCACGTCTGTACAAAGTATTATCGTTTTTAAGCAGTTAACAAGCAAAAGACTCCTTCTCACCGTCTCAGACATCTCCTCTTTGCTCTCTTTGCAACATTTATCTTCCTCTTTCCTCCCCTTTTTATGCTCCAGTAGTTAAGGTTTCATGCCTTTTGCTCGTAGTTCTTTATCTTCGTTTATGGATATCCCCTCCTCTTCCCCCAGTTAAACCAAAAAAGGGTAAAATGTAGCCACTTTTTGAGTAGTGTCTTTACAGTGTTTATCTCAGCTATGCTGAGAAGCTATAGATTATAAAGTATTAGCTCTTTTTCTAGAGATGTACCACAACTCAGAAGAAGAGAAAGGGAGGATCAGGTGACTTATACCAGATTGGTAGCAGCAGTGACAGCAGGAGCTGTGGCTTGACACATAAAGCCAGACCCCACCCCCATCTTTCTTCCACAGTGAAAGCAGAGGCAGCTGGGAAAGAAGGCATATTCTGCAGTCTGAGATGGTAGTGGTAGCAAGAGTTAAAGATGGGAATGACGGCAGAGTGACTCTTGGAGCTGCTGGTCCTTTATGGATCAGTCTAGCATACAATATGAGGGAGATTTGCTGCTCCAATCCCTATTTCAGTAGGTCAAGATGTTTGTCTGTTTTCTCAGCAATTTGTATGGTGCCATAGCACAGCACTACACCTGATTAAGTTTTCCTCTCTCCTTACATCCCACAAAAGTCGTAACTCTTTTGATATTTCCTTCTTCCAACATGCCTCTATTTTCATTTTCTTCTCTCATGATATAGTCAGGATATCTAGTTATAATTCTTGTATCTTAGGGCGTAAGGATTGACCTTTACCCTATCATCAGGTAACTCAAGTTAGGCCTTCCTGATTTAACATAATTGGATGATAACTTAGCAAAAAAAATTATAAGCAGCTGTAAATCCAACATGAAACATCACATTCCTAACTCTCCAACTATGTGCCAATCACAGAGGCAGCTATAAAATTCCCCCAAGGCAAAAGGGAGCGCAGCTTGCCACTGACAGCTCTGTCCTGTGAGATCCTGACAGCACATGCACCTGTCACCTCTTTCAGGAATTCTCATGGAATGAAAGGCTGTTATTACCTTGAGGTCCTTCTACCTGGCTATTTCTTTCAAGGAGACAAGACATGATGAAGGAATAAGAGGAATATTAGATGAAATTGTGATTTTTTTTGTGAGAATGGGGGAAAGAGAGATTGAGGTTTGGCTCTTTAGTAAATTGATAAAATTAAGCCTTGTCCTTGTTTTTACTGCTTTCCATTCGTCTAATCTCTTGTTTCTTGCGAATAAGTGAGGCTACTAGGATTCTTTGGGATCCTTTCAGTTGGAAGGAGGTTCTAAGTTAGGAGAAAGTACTAAATTATTAAAAAACAAACAAAAAATTCCCTCAAACCTGTCGCCATAGAGTTATAGGGCCTATGCTGTCTGAATCATCAGAGAAACTGTTGGCAGTGTCTCCTTGATGTGCAAGCTGTTTGTGGACTGTCTGGAACCTCTTGGCAAAGTAACTTATATATGTATATAAAAATTAAATGACTAAATTTGTTTCATAAACATTAAGAGTGACTGCAGGGAGCCTTCTGTTCAGTTTCATGAAGCAAGCAAATTTCTTTGGTCTTTTTTTTCTTATGACACTGTCCTGCCTGCCTTATCCTGAACTGCACAATTCACTATGATATTACATGTTTTCCTTTAGCCACTCTTTTAGCCCCCATCCAGGGTTAAGTCTGTCAGAATATCATTGAGGTCAATGAACCATGCGTCTAGTTGCCTTTGCAAGGCATTTCTGTTCCTAGTGAAAGCAGCAAGCACCTTATAAGAATGCCTCACAATCATTCCCATAGTGTGATATGCTAATTCTTCAGAATGTTGCTAACACTGCACTGTGTTTCATATGATTGAATTTAGAACTTTTCACTGAATTGGTTAAAGGCTTCAGACTGGCAGTAATAACAGTCTGAGTTGTTGCTAAAGTAGAGCAGTGATAGAATTCATATGGCAGGCGACAGTGGCTCATTCAAGTTCAAGAAGAGATCTCTATCAGCCGCAGTGGTTGAAAAGCAAAAGGAAAGTAGCCCAGATGTTCACTTCTTAGTAGTATATCTTTCCTCAGTATTTTAAATGAGAACAGAGTTCAGTCATTAAATGAGGATGTAGATGTTAATATCATCATCGGTTAAAATCCCAAAGAACAGACATCACACATTTATGTGATTTTTTTTTTAAACGGCTGTCTTTTGTGTTCAAGTAAAATCAAGAAAGCGCCCCCCCATGCCTCTGGAGGTCTCACGACAACTAGTTAGCTTTCAGTCTTGATCTCCTTTTACTCTTTCCTCCTCTAACAAGTCTCAGAGAGTTTAGTAAGAATTTAATGAGAGTCATATTTGGCCACACAGTTTTAAAGAGTATATAAATCCCAGAAGTCCAGATAGTCTTTGTGGATATAATTTAAGCATACAAATTCCTTGCTGGAATGTAAGCAGGAAGTACTACTAGTTTATACAACTTAGCGCTATTCTGTGCTGTCCCTATAGGACAGAATTTTAGTCAAGTCAAGTTAGTGATGATAGAATGTCATAACTTTCAGATAGCTCCGAGTCGCTGCTCTTCAGTTTGAACATTTGTTGCATATTTTGAAAAGATAAAAAAACTGCTTGTTATTCTATTGCCTGTGGTAAACAGTATGAATAAGATTTACTTTGGGTGTATATCTTCTATCTCCTTATATCTCGTATGTTTGGGAGTATATCTTTGGCTCATTGAAATGGGGTACTTTGATATATTTTTTCAGGGAATAGGATGTATTGGCAAGTAATCTCTTCCTGGACCATACTGTAGCCAACTTTTTGAGAATTCCTCAGCAGAACTGATCCCAGGATAAAGAACTAACATTTTTTGAGAATTAGTATGTGTCAGGCATTATCCTCAGCTTTCTTCATGCAATGCCTCATCCTTAAAATAATGTGATGAGTAAGAATCCCATTTTGCAGATGAGTAAGGTGCTATTATTAATGCCACTTTCCAGAAGAATAAACTGGGGTGAAGTTAAATATAACTTATCCAAGGTTACACAACTCTTAAGTGATAGAGGATTTGAACTCTAGTTTTTGTGATTCCAAAGCCCATACTCCTAATCACCAAGTGCTACAGTCAAGGTACCGCATAAATAGGCATTTGCCTTACTATATTTTATCTGATGTCTCGCCCTTCTCCAGCCTCAAATAGGGCCACAAGTCCCAGCAGTTGGCAAGTCTTTGGAATGGGTATTGTGTGTGATGGCACCTAGCAGCTATAACCATTCAAAGCTACCCTTAGAAAGGGAATTAAAACCTCCTTCTACCCCTCTGTACCTGTTTTGGGGAAGTCCGGACCTACGTGCATATTGAGGAAAACCTGTTTAAGAGGCTTGATTTCAGAAAGCAGACAGCTTTTCTGGTTCACTGAAAAGTTACTGATAATCCCCTCCCCTCCTCAAGTGACATTTAAGTTCCAGATACTGATGTCTTACTGGAGATTCTTCTCAACTGGCAACCCAATTCCAAACCTCTTTGCTTTGACCGTTCTGAGCTTTATGACTTCTGTCTTCAAGACAGTTCTTCCTCCTGAGTTCTGCTTCTCTCACAAGTCATGGTGATAACAGTTGCTAAGTAGCAAGTGAAGAAAGAAGGCAGTAAGTGGAGAAGAAGTTTTATGAACTGGGACCCAAAATCTTTTCCACCCTTGAAACATTTTTCGTTATAGCAGAACCTTTTCATTCGTGGTGGATGTTAAGCTTCTCAAGCCCTTTCTGTTGAGTCTGCTGAAGACTAATAATTCTGATTGACTAGCTCCAGGGCTAGTGTCTCTGTCATATGTCACATAAAATGAGGAGAGAGTAAAGCTATTAAATAGGGCTGTTATGAATTGATTAGGAGGGAAGAGGGCTTCTCCAGAGGTACTTGCCTGCAGCTGTGGAGATCTTCCCTTTTAAAGAGCTATCTGTGCTCCTAGCAGAGGGCTATATGTGTACTAACAAGCCTTTTGGGTCTTATCTGCCCTTAGCAAAGAGAGTGACCTTGTGAAACATGATTATCAACAAGAAGAGGTAGTCTTGACAATGAGTCTCTGAAATAATTAGGTAATGACCATATCAATACAGTTGAACTGGGCTGTCAGTTGTGTAATGCCTGGGCTAGTTTGCACTGATTCTCTACAAATGAATAGTGCTGACTTATGTATAACTTATACGTATAAAACATCTCTTGCTGGAAGGTTGATGCAGTGCATTTTTTTTTTTTTTAAAGATTTTATTTTTTCCTTTTTCTCCCCAAAGCCCCCCGGTACATAGTTGTGTATTCTTCGTTGTGGGTTCTTCTAGTTGTGGCATGTGGGACGCTGCCTCAGCGTGGTTTGATGAGCAGTGCCATGTCCGCGCCCAGGATTCGAACTAACGAAACACTGGGCCGCCTGCAGCGGAGCGCGCGAACTTAACCACTCGGCCACGGGGCCAGCCCCTGCAGTGCATTTTTTAATAAGACTAAAGTCTTAGTAGAATGTCAGGGCACTCTTGATTGATTTAAGGGACCGTACTTAAATGCTTTAAGAAAAAAAGTGAGTTATAGAAAGCAGAATGTAATATAAGTAATGGAGTAAACACTGGAGTCTGATCCTGGCCCTTTTATTAGCTATAGTACCTTTGAGAAGTTCAGTTAACCCCTCTTAGTCTGTTTCCTCTGTAAAAATGAGAGGGTATAAATAAATCTGTGTTTCCCAAATTCTGAAACCTGCTACAGATTACTAGAGATGATTTTTGGTGGCATATGAGATAATTTCGAACAGTTTTCTGATAAAACAGTAACCATTGAGTCACATAGTTGAGAAAGTTATTCCTTTTTCAGTCTTTCTGATTATGTCAAAGACAAAGTCTCAGTTTGGTATCAAGATCTCTTTAATAGTTCTTTAGCACTGGGTAATTGCTTGGGGGTGGAGGTAGGCAGGGGCAGGTACTGTCATCCTCCATTCCTCAAGAGATGCTATAGAAGGGAAATCAGCTCCATTCCTTAGAAGGAAAAAGTACAGAAATACTTTCTTGCTCTTGCTGTCTACTTCATTTCCCTTCCACTTGGAGGGAAAGTAGTGAGTTATACACAGCCGGTGAATTTGGAGGAGGAAGCATATGAAGCACAACTCATTCTAGCTTCTCTCATGGTGTGGCCCATCCTCAACAGGCGTGCTTCCCCTGCTCCACTATGCGGTAGGCCTTGGTTGACAAACTCTGCTTAGGGCTGGGTAGGAACCATTAGGAAACCAGTGAGACCATGAATCCAAACACAAAACCACGTTCTCCCATTCATACTTACTGGGAATCAAGCTGATGTTTTGGTTGCCGTTTTATTCGTCTCACTGTTTCTCATTTGATTTCAAACTCATAGGAGATGTAAAAGGAAAAACAATTATCACTCCTTAAAACCTGAGAATCTCCTTTTTTAATAGAAATCTAGCTTGAGCTGAGAGCCCTTCATAAGCAATGTTATCTATATAGAGTTTAATAACATGGTTGTGTTTTCAGTGAAGTTGTATTTCTAGTTTCCATCTATAAAATAAATTTATGTTTTAAAAAGTGAACTTTTTAAACATTAAATAGTACAGATGGTACATGGATATGGTAAAAATTATAAAGGTGGTACACAAATGACTGAAGTTTAGAAAACACTGAGTAAGATTATCTCTAGGGTCTGTTCCAGATTTAAATTCTTTTGAATGTATATTCCAGTAGAATAAAAAAAGGTTACATGGTAAACCAAGTAAAAGAAGGGACCTTCTAACATAGCATGTACTATGTTATTTTTGAAATGTATCATTACTGAGGAAGCTAAACTTTTGTTCTATGCCAATTTGTTTATTTATAAATGTGAATACCTTCTTAATATTTTGCTAAGCAGTTGAGTATTGATATCTTTTTGATAGCATGTTAGTGATGATGTTTTGTTTATGTTTTTTACTGAAAGCAGTCTGGTTCTGGGTGAGGTTTTTGAACTAGAAATCTCGGAAGACGAGAACCATATCATCACTGTCTGCTCTACCTGGTACAGTGTTGGGCATACAATGTTCGATAAATATTTGAACAAGTGAATGAGTGAAGGAATGAACGAAGAACAACAAAAATAAACTGAGTTCTCTGTCTTAAAGGTATAGGCCTAGTTTTCATTTCTTTCTGAAAGCTGACAGTAGGGCTGGCTGTAAGGAAGTCGGGGCCTTGGGGCAACCAGACGGTAATCCTTTCATATAAGTGAAATTTGGAGCTAATTTCAGGGAACATTTAGAATAACATTGTTAGGAAGAAATCTCAAAAGGAAGGTAGCTTTCCTAATTTTGCTTTCGTTTATGGTTATATATCAGAGGTTAGGATCTTCCTTTCTTTCCAAGCTCTTTGTTTTTTATAAAAAAAGAACTACCCCTCTCTCTCTCATTCATGTACTACTTCTCTTATCATCTCCACATCAGGGAAAGCACCCAATTTTCCTTCCCTTAGGGAGACTATTAGAGCTTAATTTAAAATGCAGCTCACTCTTTCCCCACACAGTCTCAATTACCGTTTCTCGTCTGATGAAGTTGCCCAGCTCTTTGTTAACTGGCACACTAGAGGAACTGCAATACTGGTGGTAAATTTTTTTATTGCCGTTTATTCATGCAACAAATGTCATACTTCAAGGGCTTTGTCTAAGAATCCTGAAATTAGTTTTACATATCAGAGAGAGAGACTATTAGTCATACATTTTAAATTCTTAGTTATACCAACTGACTTATAACCATGCTTTGAGTGATTACATTCCTAGATCTTGTAATTTATTTTAAAAAACTTTTATATATTTGCAGAAAAACAGAATTTGAGGACTCCGTTTCATTCTGGTACATACGTTTTGAATGTATTCTGGTTTATTCTCTAAAAGTGCATTCTTTCTTTAACGGTCTGGTGATTAACTGTGATTCTAATTCATTATACACAATGACAACATCTTAGCTGGAGTTATTTTGCAATGTTCAGGTTAATATTTTCTGTTACTGAAAATTTAATTCAGTTCATTTTATATTTGTGCAATCTCTCTGCCTCTGGTATCTCTGTGTTCTAGTTATTACTATGTGGTCTTTAGGATGTAAAGTAAACTCCAGGGATTCTTGCTGTCACATTTTGGTTTATTCTTATTGTATTATAAAGTTGATAGAACAGCAATAACAATTATGTTACATAGAAGTTGGATTCTGAAACTAATTGATCATCTATAAAAATTAGCATCTCTGTTCTAACTTTAATATCCAGGTAAACAATCAACATGGATCTATTATTATCATAATTGAGAATATAATAGGTCTGTTTTGGCCAAGGAAAAAAAAGACTTTGGAATGACCTTATCTTTTTGCTTCAGAAGATATAGGGGGCCAGCCCGGTGGCACAGTGGTTAAGTTCACACGTTCTGCTTTGGTGGCCCAGGGTTCGCCGGTTCGGATCCCAAGTGCAAAGTAGAGGAAGATGGGCATGGATGTGAGCTCAGGGCCAGTCTTCCTCAGCAAAAAGAGGGGGATTGGTGGCAGATGTTAGCTCAGGGCTAATCTTCCTCAAAGAAAAATTTTTTAAAAAAAGAAGGTATAGAGGCTTGGCTTTTAATTGTAATCTTTAGGTATCTCTAGAGTCATTGCTCTCTGTCATCAAAGTAATGCAAGAGCCATTTGCTGTAATGACAAGCTGGAAGTTTCGAGAACAATTTATTGCCTAATTCAAAAACAATAAAAATTGTAAAAAACAGAACTTTGTGTAGCTGGCTGCTTCCACTGACAATATGGTTATTCTCTGATTAGATACACTTTGAGTGCTGGATACTGTCCTTATCTAGGGTATGAGATGTTGATATGGCAGCATATTATGATAGAAAAGAAAAGGCCATGGACTTGAGAGGCAGACCAACCTGAATGTGAAATTCAGTTCTGTCTCTTTTGTACTAGTACCTTGGGCAAGTTACTTAACTTTCTCTGTAAAGTGAAAATTAGAATACTTCTTTAGAGTTGCTGTGAGGGTGGAAGCACTCAGAGTGAGTTCTTGTTAAATGGTAGTTATATGAGGAATACAGTGTGGTGATGATGGTGTTATGATATTTTTTCAGGTGAAGTAAAGGACAAAAACGTTCAGGTGGTTGAGCTCCCCATTGTAGACAGTCTTCATCCTCGTCCTCCATATTTACCTCTGGCTGTACCAGAAGACCTTGCAGATCGACTTGTGCGAGTCCATGGTGATCCTGCAGTGTGGTGGGTGTCCCAATTTGTCAAATACTTGATCCGCCCACAACCTTGGTTGGAAAAGGAAATAGAAGAGGCCACCAAGAAGCTTGGCTTCAAACATCCAGTTATTGGGTAAGAATCTGATTTGTTCCTCATGAAGTGATATATAGTAGCAGGAATATATTCCTTACAATATATTGTGAACTCTGTGATATATAGTTTAATTTTCATAGCCTCACCCAAAAACAAAGGTTCCAGAGTTCACCTTAGGCCACAGGAAGACCCTTCTTCCTTTGTTCACTTAGAACAGCTGAGTCATCATACTTCGTCATCCTTATTCATTTATTCATCCAACAAATGTATTAAATCCATATTTCCGAAATTAGCTGTCTCTCCTGGGAAAACCAGCAAAATTTTATTTTATTGGGCGTATTTTGGGTATTATGCATGTCTCCTGTCTTACCCTATCAGGGCATGAGATGAAGCTGTCACATTTATAGCTTTTCTGTTGCACCTTATTCTTAGGCTTCTTTAATTGCCACTGGTGATTATTTTGCATTTTTGGTGTTCTGGGGTTTTTTTTCTCTCCTGGAAGCTATTTTTAGAGTAAGAAAATCATTTGTAATTTAAGATAATGTTAAAATTGTTATTTAAGATTATCTCTTGGCCCACTTGGGAGTTATGTACATATGTATTCAGGCTCAGGCTTATGTTTAGGGAGATAGACCAGGAAATCCTGGTAGCAAGAAAAATCCAATAGAGCATCTTTGCTCACAAGCATGTGTTTCTGTGCACATACATAAAAAGTTGAGGGGAGAGGAGTTCTCCTGAGGCCCAGTGCCGGATTGCACACCATGGTAAATGTTCTTTGTCTAAAGGAAAGAATATTGGGCTGAAAGTCAGGTGACCAGGGTAACATTCCTGGCTTTTCCCTGCTTCTGGGCGACGTTACTGAATAATAGTACCGGGCTTTGATTTTCCCATCTGTGAAATAGGGAAGGTCATACCTGCCCTAAAAATGATGATGTGATCACATAAGGATGAGGAAAGGATTTTAGTTCTATGGAAAAATATGCACTGTAAAATATTACTACCTTTCAGAGAGACTGATGCTTAAATCATTCCTGAAAATAGACTAGTAGGCTAGACTGTAGCACTCTGTAGCTTATACTGTTTGTAATAAAGTCAGCTATTGATTAATATTAATGCATATGTTGATTCATTCACTTATTTGCAGAACATTCGTTGAATACCTGCTACTGTGGGGGACAGAGATTAATTTTTTTTAAATGACTCCTTCCAGCTCATTGTACTCTATGGGAAAAGAGACTTACACAACTAACATTATACATATAGAATGTGATAAATACCCTGAGAGAAGCGTAAAAGGTATTATGAGAGGTCAGGGAAGCGGGAAATGTACTTCCAACTGGAGCAGGAAAGGCTTCATAGCTGCAGTGTTTGAACAGGATCTTGAAAGATGGAGAGAGATAGGGTTTAATAGTTAAATTGCCGAAATAACCTTCAACTACATTATTTCGTTGATCCTGTAACACAGTCCTGTGACATGGGCAGAGATAACCATTTTACAAGTGAGGAAACTAAGAAAAGGAATCTCTGCCCAAAGTTCCAGAGTTAATAGAGGCAAAACCAAGACTTAAACCTTCTTAACTTTGTTTGGACTTCCTGTAGTTTTCCATAGCAGAAAACTACCCGTATTAATTTTCCATGGACTATCCACCATCTTGAGAATTAGCCAAATGTAGAAAACTGAAGTACCACAGACAGTTCAGTTACTTGCGCCTTGAGGTAGTGTGCTGTAATGGAGGAGGAGTGCACTAAGATTCAAGAATCTGGGGTCCCATCTAGCTCCAACCACTTAGCAAGTTATGTGACTTTAGGCAACTGACTTGATCATTCTGGGCCTCTGTTAATTGCCTCTCTTTCCTCATTGGTTTAAAAAAAAAAAAAAAAACTATGTTACATGGCAGGTATCTAAGGTTTCTACGAACACAGTACCAAACAATTAGATTTTTGTGTTTATCCATCATTCATTCATTTATTTATTCATTGTGTTTGATGCAATTGGGAATAAATAAAAGCAGATTCCCTGCCTTGAAAGAGCTTGATATCTGATGGTGAATATCAGGCAAGTACTCAAATAGCTTTTACTTTTGTGAAGACTGGGTTAGAAATGTATGTGAGAGAAACCAGCCTCCCTTTGCCTTAATGTTGTCTTTTTGTTCACTGAAATGTCCTCAGAAGCATCAGTTTCCTTAACTTTCAGATGAAGGAGTTACATTAAATTAAATGACTTTCAAAATCTTTCACAGGTCTAACATTCTCATTCTTCCATGGAGATTCCATTATGGTCCTCTCTCAAATTGTTGATTCAGGCCTAATTTCAGGAGTACCTGGAGAACTGAGAAAATTGCTTAGTAGTACTCTGCTACTGTCTCAAATGCTTATTCTCTTCCTTTGATTTTTCTTTCTATTATTATAGCTCTCCTTTGTTTTTATTTTCATTTTCATATATCCCACCCCACATCTTCCCTCTTGTCTTAGTCTTCATATGTATAGAAGTTAACTGACCCCTATTCTAAATGTTAGAGCTAAGGAAAGTACATGGTGGGGGGCCGGCCCGGTGGCACAGCGGTTAAGTGCCCATGTTCCAGTTCAGATCCTGGGTGCAGACGTGGCACCACTTGGCAAGCCATACTTTGGTAGGCATCCCACATATAAAGTAGAGGAAGATGGGCACAGATGTTAGCTCAGGGCCAGTCTTCCTCAGCAAAAAGAGGAGGATTGGCAGCAGATGTTAGCTCAGGGCTAATCTTCCTCAAAGAAAAAAGAAGGTACATGGTGAAATCAGAGTATCAAATGGTGTTTCTTCTTATGAAACTTTTCGTTGAATTCAGTGGAATTATTGTTTCTGTCCCACTTCATCTCTATGGAGCACAATGAACAATTCTAATTCCCCAGCAGAAGCAGTGATTGAGAAGGATGTGGGAAGGAAAAGATGATAGAATAGGTGTTCATATGATAGTATTCACATCTGTACTGTAGTCTGGAATGCGAAGGAAGGAATAGCCATAAAGATGTCAGAGTAATTCCAGTGAAATCAAACGCTCACTCCAGATTCTTGATAAAAAGCTGGCCGTAGGCTTCACCTAAGGTGTGCCCATATACTGTGACCTAAAGGGAAACAAATCTACCATTTTTCTTTTCTCACGTATGAATAGTGGTTTAGTAATTTGGGGAAGGGGGGATGTGGGAAGGGCAAATTTAAGGAGAGTTTTAATTTATGGAAATAAACTATGACTTATTTTTATTTTTAGTAAAATTATTTTGGAGGCACTAAGATGGGAGGAGAATACTGTGGAAGTCAATGCCTCATTCAGTGAAGGACAATTTAAATCTGTGTCCCCAATTTTGCAATTTTGGAGCTCTTCTTAAATGAGACAGATGAGATCAGTATCTGGTTGTGTTTGATAGAGTGAAAAACAGAGAAAGGAAATTCCTTATGCATACAACAAAGGGACTGGAATGGCTTCATGAACTTAAAATAGTAAGAACTGTTCAAAAATTTGCCTGCCTTGATGTGCTATAAGAAGAATCCGTGCAGGTTTGTGTTTTCTTCAAACAACTTTAAATTCTACAAGCTGGCAGTTACAGTGACTATACAGGGTAAAATGAGGAAAAAGGAAACTTGGCATCAAAATGTTATGCACAATATATTTAATGTTCTGTAACAAAAACTGTGAATCTTGGTATCATTTGTTGTCAAAAATCTTAAAAAATTATATCCAATTTTTTCTGGAAGGCTGGTTGGTATTTTGCTGCCTGGTATGGAGTACAGCTCTGGAATCTCCCATTTATTCCTGATGTGCCAATTACTTTCTGTATAAGAAAACATTCGTCAAAGGCTTTACTTCTTTTCTGATTCCCCTTGTATTGTGTTAGCATGCAAATAGTATTTAGAATATATGTGTTTGAATTTTTTAAGTGTTTGTTTTTTCTAATGGCAAAAATGAAAGAAAAATTGGTTTAAAATGTCCATATAACCACCATGAATAGGGGTGTAAAGCTGAGTACCCTAAAAGCACCTGGTGGGTCGAACATTATCAGTAGAATCTGACTTTCTCCCTCTGTCCCCAGAGTCCATGTCAGACGCACAGACAAAGTGGGAACCGAAGCAGCCTTCCATCCCATTGAGGAATACATGGTGCACGTTGAAGAACATTTTCAGCTTCTTGCTCGCAGAATGCAAGTGGATAAAAAAAGAGTGTATCTGGCCACGGATGACCCTTCTTTATTAAAGGTGGCAAAAACAAAGTAAGTTAGATGAACTAGTGATTCTGGAGTGGGACTCTCTGTGTTCAGTTGAAAGGAATCCTTAATTCCCATGACTTGTGATTCTTGTTACAATATTATTGCTAATTATTAGAGTTTTTGCAAACAACTGTGTACTTATGTAATGGTTAATATAATCAAAGCATATTTGAGCTGCCAGCAAGGTGTAGATTTCATTCTGAAGGTTCTTCTCTTGGCTTGTAGGCAGCTGCCATCTCGATATGTACTCATATGACCTCTTTGTGCTCTTGGAGGAGAGAGAGGGCAAGCTTTCTGGGTGTCTCTTCTTGTAGGGGCACTAATTCCATTATGATGGCCCCACCCCCACGACCTTATTAACCCTAGTTAAGAAGACCCCATCTCCAAATACAGTCACACTGGGGGTTAGGGCTTAAACATATGAATTCTGGGGGGATACAAACATTCAGTCAGTAACACTAACCATCTACACCGACCTGTTAGCAATAAAATATACCAAAAGTGTGCTTGCCCTTTTGCTCTCACTATCTTCACTAACAATTATGGGCAACTGAAAACATATGTAGGATACAAGTTTTCGTCTTATAAAAATTTCTGGAATTTGGAAGTTATGTTAAAGAAAGGTAAAGAATCAAAAGATGAGTTTTCTAAGTGGAGGAATAAGGGCTGCTAGTGTGTATTAAACAGTGACCACCATTTATTGAGCCCACCTATATTTCAGGCACTGTGCTAAGTGCTGGGGATTCCATTGTAAGCAAGACACTGTACTCTCCAGGAATTCCCAATCTAGTGGGGAAATAGACAATTACTTTTCGGTATGAGTACTGCTACTATAGAGCTAACATAGGATGTTATGAAAACACATAAAGTACTGATCCTAATTGAGAATTTATCATAGAATCTGGATGAATCT
Source organism: Equus asinus (assembly GCF_041296235.1). Lineage (NCBI taxonomy): Eukaryota > Metazoa > Chordata > Mammalia > Perissodactyla > Equidae > Equus > Equus asinus. The sequence goes on from NC_091796.1 coordinate 75,134,479, forward strand.
AGAGTTGGCCTTTATTTATTTAAATAAAAGATGTATTAAATATATGTGAAAGGGAATGAAGGAGAAGAAAACTGTAGCTCTGCTCGGGCACCATCTACTCCATAAATCGTCCCTGAATCCTTGACTGTGTCCCTGCTCTTTGCATTCCTCCCTCTTAGTGTTTAGTGCTTGCTTGCTTCTGTCTCCCTCACTAGATTATAAGCACTTTGGACATAGTACCTAGCCTAGTAAGTGCCCAGTAAATATTGAATTATGTTTATTTCAACCCCATTAGTTTGAAAACATTTTCTTAGCAGTTAATCATTTAACTATTTGACTATTTACTTACTTAATTAGTTGGTCCCTTTTTTTGTCACAACTGGGGAGTGGGAACAGAAACAAATTAGAATAAGGACTATAATGCAGGTTTTTATCCAAATCATTGGATAATAATTTAATTTAATAATTCAATTTTGGAAATCCTTTAGTTTTAATTTTCTGAGTCATTTTAAAGATTTTCTCAGGAATTTAAATGCTGTTTTTGCCCTTCATTATTTTACTTACTGTTTTTCCTCTCTAGTAACTCTGCTTTAAACCTCTCAAGAGTGGTTTTGATACCTAAGCAAATCATAAAACCTCTGCCATTGTGTTAGGAGACCAAATGTATGAATTAATCTCTCAACAAAGTATATAGTGTCCAAGGTCATTATAAGACTTTTCTGCTTCAAGCAGGTGAAGAGATGAAAAATTAAATGTAAATGATACATAGGATTGACACAGTCAGAGGAGAATCCATTTTCTTGGTAGCTTATCCTTTGGAAAAGGGGTCAAGATTAGATTTATATACGTGGCTTCTGTGTAATGATGAGCAGTAAGCTTTGCTGTTTAACATTACACCTCAGGTTTCTCTAGGTTAAGGTTGAGTTCATCCACCAAGATTTTAGTACTAACATCCCAGTGACTGTGACAGCCGTTGCTAATGTGGAGATCTCTCTCTCAGGTAATTCACTGTTACAGTGTTTAAATCACAGAATATTTGGCAATCAATGAAATAAGAACTGTTAGAGTTGTGTATGCAATATTGTGTTCTAAGATTGTGGAGATTGGGAATAGGGTGAAACAGGAGAAAAAACAAGCCTTTAAAAATCGCCCAGGTTAAATACTTATCAAAATGCTGCATACCGTTTGCTCTTTATCAAAATTGCTGGATGAGCTCTTCCTAAAACTGGGTTCATTTAAATAAATAGAGGCAAGAAAAATTTGTTAAGAAGTTTTTGTAAAGTGTTTGGTTGCCCTGTGAAATAAAGAATCACCAGTAAAGAGTGATAAATTTCTTCACTATTTTATTGAACTACAATATGCTCGATACAGTACAGGGTGCTGAGAATACAGAGAGAATTAAAAGATAATATGTGGCTTCTTATCTCAGGGAATATCCAATTGGTAGGCACCACACATGTAACAAATAATTACAGTATAGTTAGCTAAGTGTCCTGACGGAGTTGTATACCAAATACAGTGAAATCATGAAGAGGAGTGTCTCCTTCAGCCTGGAGAAAGACTTCGGAAAAGAAAATTTGATGTTAGTTCATAACTTCAGGTTAGTCCTTTGTGGGTGATACAAAAATAAATTTTTATAAGGCGGAAGAAGAAAAAAATACATTTTTATCATTGCCAATCTGCAACCTCACTGGAAGAATTCCTCTGCTGACATACTTGTGGGCAAAAGACAAGAAAGAAGCATGTTTGTGCAGAAAGTTCCATGCTCATTCTTGGAGGTACAAAGTCTCCCTCTCCCGTTATTCACTTTGTTTCTTCCACTCTCAGTATCCTTCATGAAGGGTCTTTGGCATTTAGAGATAAGACTTGAGGAGCTTAGGTGCCCTTTGGGTTTGGTTCCAGGGAGGGGCCTTTAAGTAGGAAGGGCATTAATGTTAGTGTCACTCTCTCGTAAAAGGATCACTCTTTTCTTTGTTTCACTGAGCACCCAAACCATGCTGGCAGAGTTAGTCTTTGTTCAAGGATAAAACCTATACTGATGTCTTTGAACAATTCCCCCTCTCCTCCACCTTCCAGCCTTTTCATATTTATTTGTTGCTGTTTCTGCCGCACGCCTGGGTATGGAGCTTCACAGGAATCACATTAAAAGTCTTTTGGGTTGTTTTCTTTTTAGAACAAATGTGCCATTTCCTTCATCTCCTTGATTCAGAGTGGAGGAGGGCAAAATGTCAAAAATAATGAGGCCACATGGATGTGAACACTGAATGCCAGTCTGAAACAGTGCTCAGAGGCTCACCTTCACAGTCATCATTAGAGGCAATGAGAGAAAGCGGTGGCTGAGAAATGAGAAATCTGAAGCAGCTGTTAGCAGATTAGGACACAGTCCCAGACACAGGTGGCACTCACTTGTTTGTGTATTTATTCATATAGCATTGTGTGGGGGTGCTAGATGCTGTGATGTAAAGAAAAATAAGGTAGAGTCCCAACCTTTGGGGAATACTGTGTGGGAGATAGGCATGTAAACTGACTCCTGTGTTTCTGGGCTTATAAGTAGGAACTATTATTATTTCAGCAAATACATATTGATCTCTTATATTCCAGATTGTCTTCTAGGTACTGAGAATAATGCAGTGAACAAAGCAGATGAAATGCCTCTATGGAGCTTACATTCCAGTTAGGGATGATGGAGGTGGGGAATGGATGCAGGCCGTAGCTGAACAGTAAATATGTATTATGTCAAATGATAATAAGAGCCATGGAGGAAAATTAAGCAGGAAAAAGGGGTGGAGATTGCCAAACTCCTCACATCAGGCGATAGTTGAGCAGAGATCTAAAGGAAATAAGGAGTAAAACTAGGTGGATATCTGGGGGAAGAATGTTTAACAAGCACAGCTAATATTTATTGAGAACTTACGTGTCAGGTACTCTTCTATGCACTTTACGTGGCTTAATGTATTTAATTCTTATGAAATTATATAGTGTAGGTACAATTATTATCTCCTTTTCATGTAACTTCCCAAAGCTTGCAACTTAACTCCAAAGATCTAGCTCATGCACTCAGAAAATTTATTTGCTCTATGCCAGAGTATAATTAAACCTCGAACTCAGAGTAGAGTCATTTGAACATATGGTAGAATTTTTAAAGACTTGTTAAACACTTATTGTTAAACACTTATTCTATCTCAGGACTACCAAAATGTTAGTTGGTGGACATCTATAAAGAATTCGCTTTCATAAATTTATTAGAGTGGTTTTCCATTACCATTATTGGTTAAGATGGTGCTTCAAAGATGGGGGGTTAGGAAGACAAGTCTGAATTAGTACAAATTCTAAATTAAAAATGTAAATGACATTTGATCATGATATTTATATTCTGAAGGAAAAGCTCATTGACCAAATACGAAAACAACTTGAAAAAACTCTTAGAGGTCACTCCTTATGAAGAAAATAAGGAGGCTTCTGTTGTCGACTTTTTCATGAATTGAGAAGGGACATTTTGATGTGTGTATGTGTACTTTCTGTGGCATGTCAGTGGCCACTCCAAAGTGGTTTCTGCTCCACTGATGGCTTCAGAGATGCTTTGCTGATCACTCTAGTGAATGCTGTCGTTACAGCTCCCCTCGCTGTTAGAAAGTGAGCGTCTTGGTGAACAGAGCAGGTCTACCTCCTGCTGATAGGATACCACCTCCTGATAGACTGCTGGGATTTGAGTGACTATGTATAACTTTATTTCTTTTTTAGGTACCCCAGTTATGAATTTATTAGTGATAACTCTATCTCTTGGTCAGCTGGACTACAGAACCGATATACAGAAACTTCACTTCGGGGTGTGATCCTGGATATACACTTTCTCTCCCAGGCAGACTTCCTAGTGTGTACTTTTTCATCCCAGGTAAGAGACAGTAGGGCATTTTTAAATGGCCAATACTTTTTGGTCATATTGGGATCAGGATGTTTTTGTTTTTTGTGCATGTTTTTTTTTAATGTTAGTTATCATGACTCACGTGGAATTTTCCCAATATTTGGGAATGATCCGTTTTGTGAAACAGTAAGAAGATTCTGAAAAAAATAGTTATTTGAGTACATTGAACATGTAGTTGTTTGCAAGCAATGGTTGAATACTTCTCCACTGAAGCCAGCTACTGGAATTGTTTAAAGCACTTGCCTTGTTCATAGCATTTAACAGAAACAGCAAGTGATTAAGCTTACTACTTTCTGATTTTGCATACAGTCAATATGTAACTAGAATCCATCCATTTCTACACATAGATGCATTGATACTGAGAGGCTTAAATGCCCAGCATTTTGCCTCACTTGATTGCTTTATACAAAATAAGAAAGAGTAAATGTAATTCGTCTTCAAGTCCTATTACATTTCTACCAAGCAAGAAACTGTACGTTAAACGTAAGCAATCCCGTATTACAATCATTCTTTGAGTTTAATTGTTGCAGATAATTGTATGTTAATTGGTTTGGTGTATGTGTTTTTACGAGTGGTCCAATCAGCCTTATAAGCCCAGTGGAATGTCAGCATAGCAATATTTATTGTGGATTTTCTTCTGCTCTCTCACTTAAGCGCATATCATTAGTTAGTCCATTCAACAAGCTGTTGAATGACTATTTGCACTCACAGTTGCACTAGGTGTAGAGGGGATTTCAAAGGAGATTGAAGATACAGATCTTACCCTGGCCCAGAATCTAGTGTGCAAAACACTCACATGAGATAACCAGAGAATAATTAACAAGAAATATAAATCATGTAAGGTAAATGAATGCCTAAAAGCTTAGAAGAAGTAGAGAAAATAAAATATGAAAAGGAAAGCCACATCATTTTTATGGGAATATACTACAGAGAGTATAAAGAAATGGACAGTTTGTTATTATGTGACAGTGCACATTGTCACAATGGGATAGTGATATGATTGTTGGAAAGATACCTACTCCAGCAAAGGCTATGTAAGTTACTTCAATATGGAATGAGAATACAACTTACTATCCAAAGACAGCTACGCAGAACAGGAGTCACAGAGCAGCAATCGTAGTCAGAAGGGAAAACTTCCTTGGCCTTCATCCCATGTTGGCCTTCACTGCTGATGTTTCTCCCTAACTGGGGAGAGGATCCTGTCTTTGAGAAGCTCCGTTTCCATTCTCATGGGGGGTAGTAGGAGAAGTTATAACTACTTGGTTCCTCTCAACTGTTTTTGAGAATCTAACTATGTGCCCACCTGATCAACAGGTGCAAATAACTAGTAACAACCTCCACGCATTTTTGAATACTGATTGTTAGAATGAATAAATCAAGAGTCGCTTTCCCAGATATGCCACCTCCTCCATAGACCTAAATTTCAGGCCTGCCTAAAGTCAGTTCCTCTAGTCCAGGATTTCTCAGCCTAGCGCTATTGGCATTTTGGGCCAGAAAAATTGTTGTGAGGCATTGTAGGATGTTTAGCAGCATCCTGGCCAGTAGCACTCCCACCTTAAGTTGTGACAACCAAAAATGTCTCCAGACATTGCCAAATGTCCCATGGGCGGGGAAGGAGGGGGCAAAATCACCCTTGTTGAGAACCACTACTCCAGTTTTCAAGCTCTAAAATTGAATAAATATGTACACATCAAAACGTTTACCAACCTTACATGTAGGTAGGCACTAAGATTACAGGGTTGTGCTCTATGCTTTGCTTTCCTTCCTCAGCCCTCCTTAATAATACCATTAGGCTCATTCTAGAAAGAAAATTCTTACCGGCTCCCCCCTTTCAAGGATATACTGTTGAATTTTTGATCCTCAAAATTCTAAACTCTAATTTTGACCCTGAAATTAGGACCTCTGTCATTTCGTGATAGTGGAAACCTGTCCAGGCTTGAGGAGTGTGTTGTTCATACTACTTTGTTCTATTTTATGCATAATATCAACCTCACTGTGTTCTTCAGATCTTGGGTCCAGAGAAGCAGTTCATATGAAGAAAGGGTGGTGCTGAGAGGACTTTTTGTATCTAAAGGAATGAGATTCGTGCTTATATATTATATTGTTCCTAAAAGTTCTAGGCAATTCAGACAAAGTTTATTCGAAATAACTTCTGTTCATTTGAACCAAAGCAAAACTCAAATATTTTCAATTTTGAAGTAGACTTAAATACCTCAAAACATTTTATGTTAGAGTTCAGAATAAAAGTTTAACAGTAAAAATACCTTGAGTAGCAGTTTGCTAACTATGATCCCCTCCACTGTCACATACCTTTCTATAAGCCGTAGCATTTGAGATTGTGGAATAATTCCACATTCCATGGTAAATCTTTGGGCTTATTAGCACCCTAGTATTTTTTGCAAATATTTTTAGTAAAGAGGTATTTAGTACAGTTTAATATTTTTCCAATGTGAATGAAATTGGTTGCTGGATTGTAGAGGTTCCCTTGCCATAAACCCAAATTGGAATTGTTTGAAAAATGCCCCAGAAATGTCTTGTCATCATCATTAATGGAATGTGAAAAAAAGTCACTGATAGCATCAAAATGCCAAGCCATTGACTTCGCTGGGCAGAGAATAAGAATGTGGCAACATGAACTCTGGAGTCGGACCATCTATATTTAAACCCAGCTGTGACCTCTTAGTGGCTGTGTGGCATTTGAACAATTCCCTAGCCTATCGCGGACTTTTTTTCCCCCCACCTGTAAAAACAGTAGTAGTAATAATAATAATACCTACTGCATAGAGTTTTTGTGAGGATTAAAGAGTTACAATATGTAAAGCACTGAGAATAGTACTTAGCAATATATTAAATACAATGTTGGCTGCTATTGATATTTATACAGCAATAAGTATAGGAATATCTTTGCCTGTTAGAGAGATTCTGCAGTGTTTATTTTAGCAGCTCTTTTTCACATGGCCACATTTCCAACTATATGTTTTCACGTTTTGGAAGGAGCATGAAACCTGCTGTTCAAGGATTCCAACCTCTGCTTGTGGTCATGGGTAATGCTTAGGTTCCACCCAATCATCATGTGCATTGGAGAAGTATAACAGTTCTTCATAAAGAATGGTAACCAGTGACATTCAGCATAGTCATTTTCTCTCTGCCAACGTACCACCTCAACTCTATTTTATTTAGCTCATTGAAAGAGAACATCACCATATAGTGTGAATTTTCAGAAATAAAAGCTCTTCATTCCCAAAGTGTGAGTGATAAGTAATAGTATTTGATTTAGCAAATGCGAGTAAACGTGTATGTGTTGACTTTTGGGAAATTAATCTGCAGACTTTCCTATATGTGCCCAGGCATGCTAGAAAATGAGAGCAGAACAAAGCCTTGCATCCAGGAGGATGACAAAAGAATAAAACAGTGAAAACCAAACCTCAGCCCAAAATAAAATGGGCAATCAACTCTCAAACTTTCCTTCATGGTAATCTCATATTCCAAGAGATGATTAGAAGGTGACAAAAGTTTACTATCTTCTTCATTATGCTTTGACAGTCCTGAAGTTTTAGTCACATGAACTTTCTCTCTTCGTATGTGGTCTTTTGAGGACTTTTATATTTGTTTATCTGTGTATCTGTTATTGTAGACAATTCTGGAAGAATGACATGCCATGCTTGGAGGAAAAATTGGCTTGATTGGTGTTTGAGAAACTGCTGACATGAATGTCATGGCGCCTTAATCAGGACTCGTCAGAGGTTTTGGACCCATCCCCCTCAGTCTCAGGGCTTCTGATCTTTCTTGGTTTTATATCCATAAATGAGAATTATCTCTTCTTAAATGAAAAGTTGTTAAAAGCCGATAATAATTCTACTCTGTTACTCTGTTACTGCTGTTGCTCTTAGTCTTCTGAATCCCTTCATCAGAGCTGTTTCTCAAATCAAGTTTGTCCTAAAAGACTCATAAATTGAAGAGAACAATCCTCAGGATTTAGTATGAAAATTAGAGGCAAGATTAACATTTTCCAAGAGCATCAAGTAAGTTTTGAAAGCTATGCGATCAATTCCAAACTATTAATCCAAACACCCTGCTCTTGTTCTGTGTTACTGGAAGTTGCCTGTGCCCAAAGCATCCACTTTGTCACTTACTTTCTTATTCACTTAAACCATCTTAAATCTGAAGCAGAGGAATTACAGTTGAAGAGATAACATAGTGCTTGAGCGCTGAGTTGTGGATGGGCCAAATATCAGAAAGATTTTTTTGAAAATATTGCTTATCAAGTCTTAGAACCAGTTTTTATTACTCTGGAATCTGATTTACAGAAATGATTGTAGATGCTCACTTTAAAGACTTTGGGTAATCCGCGTTGTTTGAGGAGCCATCAACGTTGTTTAGTAGTTTCAACCATTAAAATCACCATAAGACAAAATTACTTTTTTTGCCCCGTGACACTTCCCTTTGTGGCACTTAATACGACATTCTCGTGGCACTCTCTGCTGTCTAATTTCAAATCCATACACAACACAACTGGCCTCATTACGCTTTGAATCAGATTTTAGAAAGCCTAGAGGGAAAAACCAGATGCTACATTCATTTTCTTCCAGACAGATGGCTCTGGATAGGAATTTCCATGGAAGTATGGCTCATGAAACAGTAGTGGATACTGTTCTGTCATTGAATAGCGACACGAAGTAGTTTACAGGAAAAGTGCACAGTTCTCCCAGCATCAGCTACTGAGAAAAGAACTCACTTCTAACTTCTCACACTAGGAGATCCTCCTGGTCCTGTCTATTTTGACAGAAAAACAAGGTCGCATCTGCTCTGAGAAAGGTTTGGAGGCTCATGCAAACTCAGCTGGTTGCTCATCAGGGTTAAAATTCAGACTAATTGACCTTCTTCAACCCTTTTTAATTTTTTTGTTTGTTTTTTTAATTTTAATTTTTTTTTAATACAGTCACATCTATGTTTTATCCTTTGGCAGGATTTTTGCTCTTACCCATTACTATGTGCTTAGTGGTGTTCTAAAAATGATATAGTGTCATGTCAACACAGAATGAAATAAAACATACTACATGTGGCCAGCCACAGCTTTGCAAACCATAGACTACTCTCAGTCATGCTGTCAAGTAATATCAAACCTGAGTATTGCCTTCGACTGAAAGCTTTCATTTACCTGCTGTGTGATTTGGATTTGTAAAGCCCAGAGAAGAAGTCTAGGGTAATTAAATGCAAACATCAACATTATAGTAATCTTTCTAGCCCTCTTCAGTAAATTGCCCCATGGTTAATATAGAGAAAAATTTGTAATTATTCAGAATGTTATATATGGATCTTAAGGATTAAATATCATCCATGGACTTGCATCTCCACTGCTGGGCTGGTATTATGCAGGGAGCAGTATTCATTGAACAGATACTTATTGAGTGCCTGCTTTGTGGCAGGCACTGTTCTAGGTACTTATGCTAAGGTAGGTTAGTGTATGGTTGAGAGCCAGAAAGAGTTCTAATTGCAACTCTGTCATTTACTGGCTCCTTTTTACATTCTTTTTATTTTTTGGAAATTTACTTAATCTTTCTGTGACTTAGTTTCTTCAACTGTAAAATATAAATGATAATAGTAACCACCTTGTAGGGTTGTTGTGAGAGTTAAATGAATAGAGTGCAAGCACACTATTAGAACATTGCCTGGACCATAATCAGTGCTCATTAAGATCGGCTGCTATCATTGTCACCATTATTATGAGGATAATAGAACTTACATTGGCCTACCTTAGTGTCTGAAATTTCTACCATCCGTCATATCTTTGGCTTAAGAAAATACATGTGTTATTTAACAGGCTTACACATCAGCCACAACTATTGATACCAAAATGTAAACTGATTATTAGGAGTATCCTCCAAAAAGAAAGCACATCCCTAAGGGTGTGGGGCTGAGGGCATTGTTGTTTTTACGAGTGAGACATTTAATAGCGGAGAGGAGGAAACACATCAGGGGTCATTGCTACAGTGGGCATTGTGGTCATCCCAAAGGCGATACAATTTCTGGCTAGGGATAATTGCAGAGTGGGTGTAGGGGCCCTGAAAAGAAGACTCTCAGGTTTGCCCAGGGCTGGCCGTGGCCTTATATCTTTCTGATCTTACAACATGAACATGGAGAACAGGATCTATAAGAAAAAACACATTTAGCAGTTAACAAGTATACTCAGACTGCCTGGGTTCAAAACCTGAATCTACCACTTAATAATGGTGTAACCTTGGGCAAATTCGTTAATTGACTTTTGACATCTGTAAAAATGAGCATGATAGAATTTTATGGGGCTACTGAGAGGATTAAATTAGATAATACCTAAAAACAATGTCAGACAGTTAGCAAAAACTCAGTAAATATTAGCCTCTATTATTATTATTGTATTTTGCTGTTATTGGAGCTGCTTTGTTTTAATTATTTAGTTTCTTCGTTTTCAGAGTCTCTACTTGATTTTGTTTGCCTTGTGTGGGCATTTGGCTGGATTTGAAGTTCAAGTTCCAAATCTTTTTGAGCCTAATTTTGTTAGAGTTTCAGTATTCTACCAGTGATCTCAATTGTACCGTGACATTCCCAATTTAAAATTAGTTTTTTGACAAAGTAGCAAACTTGAAAGCAAAGTCATTATCTTGGTTCTACGTCTAGTTGAAATTTTAGCACTAGAATTTGGGCAGGTCACTTAATCTTCTTGTATTTCAGTCCTTATTTGTAAAATTAAAAATACTGTCTAGACTTAGTTTCATTTGCAAATTACGTATAACATTTGAAAAATGCCCCTCAAGTTCCTGAAATTCAGATTCTTTAAGAAGTTAAGGTGATTAACCTAATCAGATTCCATTTGCTCATAACAGTTAAGAATAAGCATCTCCATTCAGTTTTTGATCTCATGAATGCCAAAGTTTTAAAGAACTGTTGGGTAATCTTAAATTGCTCCACTGAACAGATTAACAATCACTGTCTGTAGTATCATTTTAAATAAATGCAAAAGTAGTGGTATAGGGACAATAAAACCTCATTGAGTTAACCAGTTAAGATTTAGGAAAATTTGACCTGAGTTGAGTTCTCTGTTCACCATGTATAATGAAAGAATTTTCTAAGCAAGATGATAGTATTCTCTCTTCTCCTATTCTTCTAGAATAGTCTTCTCCTATTAGAAGAGTTTCTGTAACCCATTTACTCTATAAGGAATATATTTATTAATTGCTGAAAATGTTATACCTCCGTGAAGGTAGTTACAGTTTAACTAGCGTTAACAAAGAATGAAGCTCAGATTGTGGAATTTCAGCTGCCATCCAGTGGGCATGTAGATATTCTTTGGGCGGAGGAATCTTTTAAGTAGCCTTAAATGTATTGGGTAGATGCGTCTTCCCCAAAGTCTAGGCCATCTTATTCCAGTCCTAGAATACTACTATCTACACAGCACAGTTAAAACTCTTTAGGACAGAAATGGCAGATATTTTAGCCCACTTGCCAGTGCTAGTTGATTGTCAGTAATTGCATGATTTTCTGTTGAGAAGAGTTCTGAGACCAGGTCCAAATGAGCAGAGAAGAGTATGCAATTGATTAGCACTGAATGAAGGAAAGGGAGCAGCAGCATTTCTGTAAAGTATTTATAATCCTACTCCTAAACCTTAAATTCTTCAAGGGCACAAGCTGTGTCTTACTCATTTTTTACCACCAGTGCCCAGTATGGAGTACTGTGTGGCTCTTAATGAATGTTTATTAAAATTAATGGATTAATACTCCTACAGTACTTTGCACTATTTATATTTTGTTTTTCTCCCAGAGACCTTACTTGTAATAATCTTCTGGTTTGTTTGTTTTTTTAAAACAAAAGATACAAGCACAAAGATAAAGAGCGACTTGTGCCATCATCTGAGAACAAATGGACAGAAAACTTGACTAGAATCCACTACTTCTCATACTCTCAGTCCTAGTCTAGTCCTAGTTTCTTTAGCCAGGGACTTGCAGAGTGGTATAAAGGAGATCTTACATATATTAACGTTTTTTTTCATCCTTTCCCAAGGTCTGTCGAGTTGCTTATGAAATCATGCAAACACTGCATCCTGATGCCTCTGCAAACTTCCATTCTTTGGATGACATCTACTATTTTGGGGGCCAAAATGCCCACAACCAGATTGCCATTTATCCTCACCAACCTCGAACTGCAGATGAAATCCCCATGGAACCTGGAGATATCATTGGTGTGGCTGGAAATCATTGGGATGGCTATTCTAAAGGTGTCAACAGAAAACTGGGAAGGACGGGGCTGTATCCCTCCTACAAAGTCCAAGAGAAGATAGAAACGGTCAAGTACCCCACATATCCTGAGGCTGAGAAATAAAGCTTAGATGGAAGAAAAGAACAACCAAACTCAGTTCAAACCATTTGAGCCAAACAATAGAAGAAGAAGGCCCTGACCTAACACATGCTTAAATGAGTAGACACCCTCAGCACCAGGAGCAACTAGGAACTGACAGATGCCTCATTGGTGGAATTCCTCTTTAACAAGGGCTGCAATGCCCTCAAACCCATGCACAGTCCAATAATGTACTCACATATAACATGCAAACAGATTTTCTACTTTGCCCCTTCTTTCAAGATTATGTCCCCATGAAATAAACACTGCCACATTGTGTAATTTAAGTGACACAGACATTTTGTGTGAGACTTCAAACATGGTGCCTATATCCGAGAGACCTATGTGACCTAACGAGAAGACCCGCATAGCTCCCTGCTGTGGGGAGGTTGATTCTTAGCCAGTGGTGGTATTGTAACCGCTGAATTCACTCCAATCAACAGATTCAGAATGAGAATGGATGTTTTTGTCAGGTTTTTTTTTTTAAGTAATTGCATCAGTTCATCCACCTCATTATTAATAAGTGAAGGATACATCAAAAAATAAAATATTCACACTCCATTAGGAACTTTTGTAAAACAATGCCATGAACAGGTTCTTTAGTACTCAGTGTTTCTGGACATTTCTCTTTGATAACAAAAAATAAATTTTAAACAGAGGAATTTTGTAAAGTCTCTAGAATTTTATGTCGTCGGATGATGTGTTGGTCAGCTTTATAGTGGAAAAACTATGATAAAAAAAGGAGTTTTATAGTTTTTCTGCTTTATGTTTTTGTTATTGTTCCTGATTAAATGACTAATCGGATCTTAGCTCAAAGAGTCATTGGTCCGTTTTAACATTGAAAACTGAGTTTAGTTGGTGCATTTTACCAAGTCGCTAAGAACACTTTTGGGGAGCTGTTATGCTCTTATTTTGGACACTGTGTATTTGTTTTAATTGAATTAAATAATCATACTCCTTGTCCCCAGACAAACAGTCACCTCCATTTCCAAAACTAGCAATTTCAGGCTTGTTGGTAACCTTTCTTATTGTGACTTTTGTCACTTTTTGTGAGTTGGGTCCTGTTGTTTAAGAACTGATTTGTGCCCTTTCCTATCGTCTCCTGCTTTTGAGAGTAGCAGGAATCTTTGGGGTTCGGAAACTGACTCTGTTTCTCAAGTACATGTCTTAGTACATAGAATTTGATGAACAGGGAGAGGGGATCCAGAGTGAGACCCAAAATGGACTTGGGATTATCTCTTCCAAATACTTTCTTTCAGTAATTCCCTGTTAGAATCACTTCAGAAGATAAGACTTTGATGCTCTCTCTCCTTTCTCTCTGAACATCACTTTTCTCCTTAGGAAAACACTTTCTATATTCTGTAGCCTGCCTTCCTTAGATGCCTGGCAGGAGTATTTCATAGCATGTGTTCTACCTTCTGAAAGAAAAACTTGATCCATGTAGGAATCAATAGCAGGCCTAGTATTAAATATCGGGAATCCCAGACAGAAAAGCTCTGTCCTGTACGTCCTCGCTAAATGAAAATACCTGTATGCAAAAATCTTCCCACCAAACTTAGGTAAATTCTTTCCACCTCTCCATTCAAGTCTCCCGAAGTGCCAAAACTACCTACCTCGTATCAGTAAGCAATTTTCAACTTAGTTTTGGTACAAATAAAAGTCATTTGAAACAAAAACCTCCAACTGAGCAGAGATGCTTTTGCATATGAGTTATTTTCTAATTCCCATCTCTCTTGTCATCGGAACATCGGTAGCTATGGGTTACTCATAGTAACAACATTTTATTTCTCTCTTGAGATTTCCTGTTTCTATCCATTACAAGCATATTTTCCTTTACTTCGTTGAACATAGTTATAATAACTGCTTTAAAATCCTTTTCTGCTAAATCCAACATCTGAATCATCTCAGAGTTGGTCTCTGTTGTTTGTCTTTTCTCTCGAGAAAGAGTCATATTTTTCTAGTTCTTCAAATGGTGAGTAATTTAGATTGTATCCTGAATATTGTAAATGTTTATGTTGTAGATTCGTTACACGCCTCTGAAGGGTGCTGATTTTTTTTTCAACTCAAACTGTAAACTGTGTCTTGGGCAACAGCTCGTCTCAGTTCAGTTCTTTTATCTTTAGCTGGAGTCTCTCCCACACATGTCTGGTTCAGGGGTTAGCCGGAGATTTGGGTAGAGTTTATGCACTGAATTTGGGGTTCTCTTTCTTCTGAGATCCCACCCCAACTTTCCACCAGCTGTGGTTGCTCTGATTCTGTGGTTTCTTCTGATTCTTCAACTAGAAAGACTGCAGTTTTCCAGAAGCCAAAAAGCCATAAAAATGGGAAACTCACCATGTGCCATTCCCTTTCTCCAGGTTTCAACCTTTCTCCGGAATTTCCTTGCTTTTTTATTTTTTCCAGTGCCTTCAGGTAGTTTTTTGTATTTTGTCAGAGTTTATAGTTATTATCCATTGGAAGATCTGTTCAGTAGGTGCTTAAACTCTGCCATGCAGGAAGTGAAACTCTGAGGCAGAGACTTAAAATGAAAAAGCGTGATGGGGGAGGGAGGAGCTTAGTCCTGTGACAGTCTCTGTTTAGACTCTAGCCTTAATAGCTAAGCAGCCAGTAGCTTCAAGCAGGAAGAAAGATGAAGAACTAACCAAATTCTTAAACCTGCAGGTGTGAAGGGCTAACAAATACTCCTGACCACATCTTCCTGAAAAGCTTTTTTGAGCCACTTTTTTGCAAATCATCATGTACATGATGCTGATTTCTCCTGTACACGCTGCCATGTTGGAAGGGCTGACATTTCCTCACTACTGTTATACTTTTTCCATGAGGACCTGGTACTTAAAGACTCTATGGTTTTGAATTGAGTGACCAGTGCTAGATTAGGAAGGCTTGAGTCTTTTCCTTGTTACAAGACTCATTTCTGAAAGAGCCAAATCTAGAACCAAATTATTCGCCTGGGCTCATTGACTGTCGATACCAGAATCCTGCATATTAATGACAAACCCATTACAAAAGGTCTTACCAAGGCTTTCCTGGTCCTACCGCTCAAGTCTGAGTTAGTGCTAAGCTGGCATGTAAGGGCTTCCTGCCTGTTGTGAGAGGCCCCCCAGCTCTAATCCAAGGTTTCTTTGTGTCCCAAATGAATAAGAGAGTAGTTGCTGTCATCTCTGAGCTTTGCTTTTTTCTATTATGTAGAGCCTAGCCTGTTTCCTGGGTTCCCTCTTAAGAAAGTTGAGAACGTGAACAGCCTCAGCTTCTGAGGGGTTGAGGGTTAACAGAAAAAGCACATTTAAAAAGCTATCTCATAGAGTGATTAATATCATCATTTGGTTCTGAGAGAATATAATCACTGTATATTCGTAAGTAGGGAAAGTATTGGAGTCTAAATGGTATCTCTAGGGGCCGGCCCCGTGGCCGAGTGGTTAAGTTCGCGTGCTCCGCTGCAGGCAGCCCAGTGTTTCGTTGGCACTGCTCGTCAAACCACGCTGAGGCGGCATCCCACATGCCACAACTAGAAGGACTCACAACTAAAAATATACAACTATGTACCGGGGGGCTTTGGGGAGAAAAAGGAAAAAAATAAAATCTTTAAATGGTATCTCTAGAAGATCTCCTCTGCCTCAGTGAGAATAACTCTCTTACTTGAGGGGCAATGGACAAGTCTGCTTGGACCATAGTCAGCTGCCTGATATTTTACTTGTGCTCCCAAGAGGCTGTGCCATAGCCAGGATCGATAGATGTGTGGCTTTGGGATTGATGAATTTGGGAACTTAGCTATAACACTAATTTATGCCAGATACAGACTCTAGGGAATTTTAAAAATGCAGTGCCCAGAAGGAAGCACAAAGGAGAATTTGCCTCTATGCTTCCTGGTTCCTGGCAGCGGTCCTCCTCATGGAGTCATGGAGGAGCTGTTCCAGGATCCTTGGCAGGGCAGAGGCAGGCCTTGGTAAGTTCTTTGGCTTCAACTGTCATTGACGTGCGTGTTTGAGCACTTACGCTTTGGGAGTGCGTTCATTTTTTGCAAGTCAGAATCTCTGACTGAGTACCTGCTCAGCTATTCAGCCTTGCCATCTCCGCTTCAGTCCATTTCCACTTGCTTTCTCCTCTCCTTATCCTTAAATAAGACTACCTTGATTTTGTATTCTTAGCACCTTTATGGAGAATGATCTCATGTGAATGGTTCCCTTGTTACTATTCCATTCCTCATGCAGTTCCTATGCTAATGACTTACAGACTATAGTTTTGTCATTGGCATCTCCAAGGTATAAAGGGAACCAAGTATCCCCTTGGACAGTTTTAGGTAAGATATTCCTGGACCTGAGGTATAATGAAGCTATGATACCGTGTATTAGTGTCTTAGTGGCCATGTAAGCTAAAGATTTCAAAGATTTTCACAAATCAATGTCACTACACTCAAGGGGAGTGTGGCCGGGGCGTCCTTTGTGTAAAACTGTAAATCTGGGCAGAGCCTGCACTTTTTTAAAAGCAATATATTGAAGGCTATGGCCATAACTATGTGATGTTTTGGGAAGAGCACCGGGAAGAGAGTTCAGCGCTCCTAATGACCTCCTGTCATCAGTAAGTGTTCTCTATAACCTCTCCTCCCACATCAGTGTCCGTGGAGGCTGTTGTTCACTGTCTGTGTGGCTAAAGAAAAGGCCATTAACAAAGTAGAAAGCAGCATGTTTGTTTAGAACCCAGCTGGGTGTGAGAGCATCTGTGGAGGCTGGGAATGTGCCGTACTTTGTACAGAGAGCACAAATAGTTTAGACTGTGGGTGTGGTCAGCAGCCTGAGGAATGCTAGGACTCTTGAGTTTCTGGTTAGTCTTAACTTCCCTAGTAGATTGCAGCCCCTAGGAATTTCTGGCCCAGCGAACAAAACGGAGGGTAGTGGGTGCAAAGGCAGAAGACCTAGTTCTCAGTGTTGTTTCTCCTTGTCGTAGTGCCCACAAGCAGGTAATGTCCCTGTATCTCAGCTTCTCCAGGGGAAAAGTCAACAGTACTCACTGAAGATCACTGAACTGGGATTCACAGCACCTGGCCTTCTGATTTTGACTCTGCCGTTAAACGTAGACAGGTCAAATAGTTTTTCAAAGCTGCATTGTCTTCATCTGTGGAATGAAGTGGACGAGTTTACAAATGTTAGTGTCCGATTGGGTTCCACATGTCTAAAGAGGGTAGCTGCTACTCAGCTTTAGCTTATTATTGTCCTAAGGACATTAATGTGGCCAGATCTTTGTTTTCCAAGAGAAGCAAAATCTATTTTTTATGCAAAATCTTCAGATTTTTAAATATTAGCAGCTAATTCAAAAGATATATAAAACACTAAGGAGGGCAAATATGACCTCTGTGGCTGGCTGCTTTTGGTCCATGGTTCATTAGTTTACAACCTCTGGACTCAGATGTAGGTTCTTTTCTAACTTTAGGATTCTGTCTCTGGAAAGGATTGGTAAGATGGGTAACAGCTGTCCAATGCCTTCAGGTTCCATTGCTGCACATGTCCCAATTCTTTGGAAATGTCTGCTTGGCTGTCTCTCATTTTGGGCTCAGAAGTAACTTTGTATGCTAAAGAACAGCTGTGCTGTAATCCTGGGCACCTCTCAGACTTGCCCTTGAGGATCCAAGGCTGCTCTGTTTTACTGCCCTGACCACTGATCTTGATATCCTATGATCAGGCTCACAGATTGGTGATGACTCAACAGGCCACAAACGAGGTACCGCCTTAGGGAGTTCCTGCTGTGTTTCTCCATTACACCCAAGTATCAAGATATCAGAGTATACTTCTAGTCTCTGGTTCTCAGTGTAGAGAGAGAGATCAGGACTCTTGGTAGTCTTTAAGAAAGCCTAGTGAACTAGGAGGTGCTGACTGATTGAAGGTGAGCAAATATTTCTATTTTTAAAAACCAGAAGAAGATGGTCAACATATAGAATGATAAATTTGACAAATCAGAGTAAGGTTTTAGACTAGATTATTAAGAAGTTAACAGTGATAACTATGTAAGAACCAGACATACCAAACTAATCTTATTTCTCATTTTTGTATGGCTTCAGAGTAATGAGAATTACAATAATGGCTAACATTTATTGAGCACTTTCTACGTACCTGGAGTTTTTCTAAGCACTTTACCTAGGTTAATTATAACTACCATATTCATAGGGTAGGTACTATCATTACCTCCATTTTATTGACTGGGAAACTGAAGCACAGAAGTTTTATGTAATTTGCCCATTGTGATAGAGGGTGGTAAAGCCAGGCTTCTAATGCAGACTGCCTGGCTTTTAACCATGTCAGAGAATACGCTCTGCATACTGCCTCTAGGATTTCAGCATGGCGTTAACTATGTTATCATAGACAAGACAGAGCGACTGAGGCTGCATGAACATAAAGTAGTTGTATTAAGAATTAGCTGTATTTATTTGAAAGGTTTGATTAACTCAAGTCTCTGCCGGTTTGCCATAGGGCTCTATCCTGACTTACAAAGTTTATTAACGCTTTGAAAAAGGACGTTGATGGGAACAATATGATGTAGTAGTTATGAGTTCTCTTGTCAGTCTGCTTGGGTTCAAATCCTGGGCCCTGTACCTATTGGCACTGTGGCCTTGAGCAAGTAACTTAACCTTTCTGTGCCTTCATTTACCCATCAATTAAATGAAAATAATAATAGTAACTACTTCATAAAGTTTCGTGAGAGTTAAATAAGTTAACATATGAAAATCTCTTAGCCCAGTACGTGGCACAAAGCTCAACAAATGTAAGTTATGATGATGATTGCATGGTAATCAAATTTTTTAGTGACTAAAAGCTGCGATAATAGTAAATTATATTGTTGGAGAGAATTAAGATCCCTAAAAGTTGCTTAAAAATTGAAATGAAAGGTCAAACCTAGCATATGCTCAGGGCTGAGAATCACTGCATTAGCTAATGAACACTAGAGCACTCACACACTGTACAGGTTGCAAGTGTAGTTTGTTCTTAAATCCACAAGGCCAGCTATGCCGCAGGTCAGCCTGAAGACTTCGAGAATTTAGTTGCCCATAAACTCAGTATTTGCATTAGTATGCTGTGACTCCCCGTCCCACTCTGCCCTACCCCTCAGAAACAGAAGTCTCCAGACAGGGAAGGTGTTGGACTGTTGAATCTCACCTTGAATCCTGTGTTTGGTCTTCTGTGATAGCATCTTCCGATACTGGTGAGAGTACTATGTGAAGAAGCAAGTAGTGTTCTTTTATGTGACTGCAGTGTGCGGAAGCAGCAACAATGAGAGTAAGTTTATCAGCATATAAAAGAACTTCCTAATAAATTGTGTTGTTGATGACGCAAACTAATTTAGGTGACAGCTTCCTGTCCTTGCAGAGATGCCCAAGCTGAATTGGATGTAACCGCATGTAACACATAACAGGAGTTAGATAACCTCCAAGTACCCCTCTAGCCTTAAATTTCTGACGTGGTCGTGGGTTTATGGTCATGTTGTAGAGACTGAAATTCCAGCAAGCTTATAAGTGGTGCCAACCTGAAGCTGCCTGGATTAGAAGCCTGGATAGCTTGATCTGGTAGCAAGAGGAGCAAGGACCTGTTTGCTAGACCCGGTGACTAGGTCTTTTTCTAGATCTCGATTACAATCCAGTAATTTAATTTCTTGTCTAATGTAACAGGCTTTGTAAACCTACCTGTTTAAATTTGGAAGTTATTCTTCTGTTTGTTTTCTTTCCCACCTTTGTTTCTTGGTAAAGTTTCTTTCATAGAATTACAGCTTTGCTTTCTTCTAAACTAAGAGAAGAGAAATTTGTAGAGGCAAAGGCCAGGAGAACTGAGGAGTCAGAGTCCCTTTGGAGGCCGAGAGTGTCTACACTGGATCTGACCCTTCCTTCCCATTCAAAAAATAAAACTAAGTGTCAGTCCCTTCTCATCGATTTCATTATTTTTAAAGTAATATCCATAAACACTGGAAATTGTTGGCAGACATACATCACAATTGATCACCGCACACTGGTGGGTCACCACGCCAAGAATGAGAATATTTGATGCGTGTTAAGGTTAAAGAACAAGGGGTTTGAAATCAGATAGCTCTAGTTTCAAGTTTTGGCTTCACGCCTGCTGAGCATCAACAGGCTCGATCTACCTGAGGTGATGCTCTTTCAAGAAATTCTTATTGATAATTCAAATAACCAGAATCCTCTGTCAGTAACTGCAAGCTATAGCCTCCTGCCTCTTTTTGTAAGTAGGGGTTTATTGGAACAGCCATGCCCGTTCACTTACATATTGTCTATGGCTGCTTTCAGGCTACAACAGAAAAGTTGAGTAGTTGTGACAAAGACTGACTGTGTGGTCCACAAGGCCTAAAATATTTACTGTCTGGCTCTTACAGAAGAAGTTTGCTGACCCTTGCTATAAATAGTCCTATCTTTTAGATTCAAATTGATCAGAGGGGCTCAACATCCCAAAATATTGTTTGAATCATCAGAAAAAAATTTGGTTGTGGTGGTAGTACTGTATTAGGACCTCTGCTAATCTATATGGTGCCTTTGTGCAAATTGGATAAAGATGATCCTTTAGATAATTATTGTAATATACTTATTTTTATAACAAAACCCCTCCTGCCATCTGCCAGAAAATCACTTCATAAACATACAAATCTACAATGTCTGCAGTATGAATTGCATGCCCCAGGGGAGTAGTGTGAGCTGGTAAAAAGAAGACTGCTTGGAGTCGGCAGACCTGGGTTCGACTCCCAGCTCTGAAACTAGCTGCTGATGTCTTGGGCGAGTCAAGTAATCTGTCTAGGCCTCAGTTTTCTTACCTTTAAAACAGAGAGAGTTTATAGTGGTTGTTTTGAGAAATGAAATAAGGTAATAGACATAAAATAGCTTTGTAAAGCTTTCCAGCTCTGTAAAATCAATCTCCAGTCATGTTTTGGAAGCTTCTACAGTTTTAGAACTGCAATAGGTCCTGAAGAGAATAAAGTCAATTTAAAGAGCTTACCGTCTAACCATAAAGTTATGCAAATATGAACTGCACTGGAAAGTTACAATCTAACATGAAAAGTTATGTGCGTTTGAACTAATTAGAGCACTAGCTATGCTGGTTCGCATTTACTGACCTGCTATATGCCACACATTGTACTAAGCCCTTAGCATGCTTTATCTCACATGTGTAACCTTCACATCAGCCGTGTGAGGCGGGTGTTATTATCCCCATCTTTACAGACAGAGAAAAATAATAACTGGCATTTATTATTCGTATACTGTGTTCTAGACACTAAGTGCTTTACGTATTTTAACTCATTTCATCCTTACAATACCCATGAAATGTGTGCTATTTTTATTCCCATTTTTCATATGAGGAAATTTATTCAGAGATTAAATCAGTGCTTTCCAGTCTTTTTCACATGATGGCACACACAGAAATTTCTCAATTTGTTTGGCATCCTGGGATAAATTAGAGGGTGTTGAAGCATCTATATGGGGCTAGGTGAAAAATTGAGTACATCTATATTAATTGATTAACTGAGATGATTCAGCGGAGGATCGGGAAAGGTATACGTGATGTGGTCATCCTAGGCTGCTCTCTGGCACTGGGCACTAGGTGTAAAGTATGCAACGAAGCAGCAATTACTACCTTCAAGAAATTTCTCTGGGAGCCATACAATAATGTTCAAATGTAACTTCAACTGTTATACAATTGTTGAATAGTTATAAAAATTGCTTTAATTTCAACTCATAGCATTTTATTTTGCTCCTGCAACTTATTCATGCTTGACAAGGTCTGAGATAAATTACTTGCAAGGCAAGAACCAAGACTTGAATCCAGGACTGTCTGACTCTTAAGTCTGTTCTTCTAGCTTCCATACGATCTTGCCCTTCTATGGTGAAGAGCCAAGCTGTATAACCCAGACTCTATTAATCCTTAGAGTGTTGGATTATTTGAAGTTTGATCATCCAGGTTCACTCTAAAGGTGAATTTATTATTAACCGTGGTCTTCAGTTAACCTCGTTCCCCTACCCCATTCCCCAGCAGTTTTAGAACTAGCATGCCATACTTATTTCTCTTCACTCTCTACCCATATCCATAGTAGAAAATAGATGGGCAGAGAGAAAAGTGAAGATGCTGTGCGTTGATAGGCAGCAGTCTGCCCCTGCGCTCTGGAGAGTCCTGCTTGGGCTCACTCTCTCTTTGGGCCTCTGCTTGCTTGCATCCACCAGAAGGTGAGTCTCAGCAGAGTGTCCATTCCCAGCTCAGCCTGCTGTGCTCACACAGAGATGCTGGATTTTAGTAAATGGCCACTGAAGCTGTCACTTACCCAGTCCCTAAATGCAGGAGGAACACTAGATGTGATTCTCTTTGCCTGCTGTGCTTCACAAGGTAAACCTCTGAGCAGAAACTATGGACCCAGGTGTGCTTCAGAGAACCCAGCATCTCATGCAGGTAAATATTCTGTGACTGAAGTTGATGCTGCAATTATATATACACACACGAGGGCACATTCTTTTAATACAGAGCTTGATGTTGCATGTGTGTTTTACATGATGATGGTTTGTCTAATTTCCAAGCCTACTTGCATTTGAATTTCATTCTCCAGGCTTCTGCAGGGTGAGGAGAGCTGAAGAAGGTGGAAGATACAGATGGTATTTTATTCCTGGCTTTGTCTGGCATGCTGAATGATCGGTGTGCTGACAGTGATATGTGGCAGGACATCTGGGGCAAGGTTAGTGACCCATTAAGGTGTGCTGAGCTCCGATTAGAGAGACCTTGGAGCCAGCAGAGCTGTCAACACTCAGTTTCTTTTTGATTAAGATTCTGCCTCTTAACCCTTGGAGGCCACTTATCCTTTCCACCTCCAAGAAAAACAGACTTAAAGCCTGAGGTCACTGCTTAGTAGAAGCCCCAGGAGCTGACTGGGCCAGAAAGGGCCTCTCTTAGCCTCTCTCAGCAGCCATTCCATTATCAGACTCTTCTACTGACAGACGAGCTCGTGCCCTGTGATATACAGAGCTCCTAAGCTAAAATGGCTATGAGAGGAGCAGCTTCTCAAGGAAGACTGAAGATGCTTACGGACACCCCTGTGAGGTAGAAGGGCCAGAGGAAAATAAGGTTATTAATTATTGTGGTCTCTTTGGCTGTTTCAAGGGTGCTTTTGTTTTTTTGTTTTGTTTTGGTTTTGGCCCATACTGGAGTATGTAGCTTCCCAAATAAGAGGGTTCTGTTTTCTCATTGTGATTCGATCCAGCTTATCTCAATCAACTAGCCTGTAAGCTCTTCACTCAGCTGAGCTCCTTAAAGACAAAAATTGCATCTTATTCATCATTGTATTCCTAGTGTGTGCACAGTGACTGGCATATTTCAAGTGCTTGAAAATGTACTGTGCTGAAATAAGTATGGATTTAACAATACCATATCTTGGTTTTTCTTTTAAGTAATAGGGTAGGAAAGGAGACTTGGGTGGAAGTACAGATGAAACAAGATTGACCATGAGATGAAACTGTTTAAGCTGAGTGATGTATCATGGGAGTTTGTTAGACTGTTCTCTCTAGTTTTTGTTCAATATTTTCCATGATCAAAAGTTTTTTATTAGTATCTGAGTTAAGTATGGAAAATGTTGAAAGATGTGGCAAAGACTGGCCCAGAGCAGCCCAAACAGTGTCATCTTTCTCCTAGGTACATGGCTAGATTGCACTTTGTCATCAGGCCGTGTGACTTAAATTCTGGCCAACAGAATGTGGACAGAAGTGATGTCAGCCTCTTCCAAGTGTGACCCGTGTTCTGTATGATCCTCTCTCATCGCTTGCCTTCAAGCTGGATGCAAAAAAGTAGTGAAGAACTCCCAACTCCTAGGCAATGATGGAGCCCAGGTGAATGAGCCTGGACTTCTGAATGACTTCACGGGACAGAACCACCTCCCACACTTTGCTGAGAAACCTGCAATAGACTGTGATGTGACTGAGAGATAAGCCTTTATTATGTTAAAAAAAAAAAAAAAAAGGAAAGTATTGAATTGCCCATAATCTGGCAAACCAGATTTTGAGCCTAGCTATTTTAGACATGAGAGGAAGCTCTTAGTAGTCATTTGACCTTTTAGGCTATCTAGAGCTATAATTAAGTACCTCTAATGATGACGGTAATGTTGATGATGATAATTAACATTTATTGAATAACCACTATATGTCAGGTACTGTTTTAAGCGCTTTATATGTATTAACTCATTTATTCCTCACAACAACCCTATGAGGGAGAAATTAGTGCTGCTCCCATTTTGTAGAGGAGGAAACTTAAAGAATAAGTAACTTGACTAAGTCAAACAAATTCTAAGAGGCAGAGCCAAGAGTCAAATTCAGGTCTGACTCCCAAGCTGTGTCTCTTCACCAGCCTGCAATTCTGCCTCAATATTTTGGACTTTCCCATGGAGAATGAGTACTGGCATGAAGGAATATCTGGACAGCATGACGCATCACCTATAGAAGGCGTGCTGGACCCCCATTCTGGGAAGGAGCACACAGGACAGGGAAAGGTCCAAAGTCTGCTCTTCCCCTGCCCTTGTAAAGGTTGTCCTTGTGAGCAGATTTAATGATGGTGTCCTTAATCATCTGGGATAAAGCCAAATGTGAGGGTTTCATTCACTCTGAATGGTTCTCTGACTTAATTCTCTTCCAGCTCCACTTATCCTTGGCCTCTCCTATATTTGCCACAAGGAAAATATCTGTCATCTGCTCCACTCCCATCCCACTTCCTCCCAGCCTGCACCTGGCCCACGTTTTTTGACCCCCCTCTCCTTGATCCCACCCCAGTACCTATGCCTCTCCTCTCTTCCAGGCAACTCAGAGCACATGTTAGGGCAGAGAGTCATATAAATGCTCATCAAGCCTCAAATGACAGCAGCAATTGATAACTCCCTTGCTTCCTGACCTGACTTGCCTGCTGCAAATGCTGCCAGTCTTCCTCAGTGAGCAGAGCCGAGGAGAGGGCACGATCAGGCTTTTTGCCGGTGCTCTACCTACAACAGGATTTTTAAACCACTTCCATGAAGAGGCTTCAGGAGCCTCCTGAGAAGCTGGGAGAGGATATAGAGAATGTGGACTGAATGGGGCTCTAAACTCCCGATCCCACTTCTATCACAGCAGTTCCGCTTTATCTGCTCCATCTAAGGTTACAGCTGGAGAACTGTTTCGCCCTTGAAATAGAAGAAACCCTTGCTTTGGGAGACCTTTTTTTTTTTTTTTCCTATTTTATTGTTTATTGAGGTTATGATAATTTACAACCTTGTAAAATTTCAGTTGTACATTATTATTTGTCAGTCATATTGTAGGTGAACCACTTCACCCTTTGTTCCCACCCCTCATCCCCCTTTTCCCCTGGCAACCACTAATATATTCTCTTTGTCCATGTGTTTAACTTCCACATATGAGTGGAGTCAGACAGAGATTGTCTTTCTCTATCTGGCTTATTTCACTTAACGTAATACCCTCAAGATCCATCCATGTTGTTGTGAATGGGACATTTTTATCTTTTTTATGGCTGAGTAGTATTCCATTGTGTGTGTGTGTGTGTGTGTGTGTGTGTGTGTGTGTGTGTGTTTGTATGTATATATATGCACCATATCTTCTTTATCCAATCATCAGCTGATAGGCACTTAGATTGCTTCCACGTCTTGGCTATTGTGAACAATGCTACAATGAACATAGGGGTGCATGGGTCTCTTTGAATTGCTGATTTCAAGTTCTTTGGATAGATACCCAGTAGTGGGATAGCTGGGTCATATGGTATTTCTATTTTTAATTTTTTGAGAAATCTCCAAACTGTTTTCCATAGTGGCTGCGTCAGTTTGCATTCTTGCTTTGGGAGATCTTTTGAGCCTCCAAACCTTTGAGTCCTTCTCTCCATCTTGAACCTCTCAGGTCCTACCATTCCTGCCCACCAGGAGCAGGAATGAGAAAAGAAGCCCAGCTCACTGTCCCAACTCCAAATATCCCACTCTTTAGGCTCTGGAGCCAAGGAGAATTACAGCAAAACAGAGCTCACGGGTGGAGAAAGGGGCTATGGGTTAGTGCTCCCCGCACAAGTCCCACAGTTCTGAGTCTTAAACAGCCTTAGATAGAGTTGGTGCTAAATGAGCATGGCACGTGTAGATGGAGGATCCGATCTCTATTGGTCTGGGTGTGGTTCCAGTGAGGAGAAAAACTGGCCTTGGATCTCAGAATGACCACAATATTTATTCTTCAAGATTCAGAGAGGCCATTTGGCATAGACATTAGGGATGTGGGATATAGAATAAGACCCTGTGGCTTCAAATCCCGGCTTTGCTACTTTCAAACTGTGTGACCCTATCCTTGTAAAATATGAATAATATTTCCCTCATAAGGCTGTTGTGAGGATTGAATGAGTTAATGTGTGTGACGCACTTGGTGCCGGCCATGTTAGTGCTCAGCAAATAGTAATAAACGTTAGCTCTCATCATTGTTGGTATCCTGTTCAAATGCCTCCTCCTGACTCTCCTAAGAGAATTCCTTATTCTCCTCTACACTTTGATCACACTTGGCTCAGACTTCTGGTGAAACTGTGAGGAGTTTTTTTCCAAACCCCAAATCCAATTAGATGGTGGGGACAGTAAAGCAGCAGATTCTTTGAAATCCAAATGCATAGATATCATAAGTGAAGGCCTTGCTCCCTCCATAGCTGTTATGGTTATGTGTCTGTCCCTTCCTCTGCACTCTGGATCCTCTGGGGCAGATTCCACATTCTGTTCATCTTTGTACCCCAAGGGCCTGGTGCTCACTGCAGTTGGGTTGGTGCATGAGCAGCACTTGCTCTGTCTGGAGTCAAGAGTTAACGCTGACCATTGCTTCCTGGCCTTCCTATCTGCCTTGCTGCCCCGAGGCTCAGCTCCTTTCTTTACCCCAAGATGAAGATAAGGTTAAGAGTCTGGGCTTGGTCCGGGGCACCTCTTGTGAGCCTGGCTGTGAGGCTATGGGAATTCAGAGAAGGGAGAGGAAAATAATGTTGGCTGAGCACCTACCACATTCCTGGACCTGTTCTGGGCTCTTTACAACATTTAATTCTCACAGCAGTTTAGTGGAGGCATATTCTTCTTAGTCGCATTTTTCTGGATGAGGAAACTGAGTTTAAGCAACTTTTCCAAGGTCACGTAGCTGATGTGTCTGAGGCAGAATTCATACCTGGGTGAGACTCCTAAGCTTGTGCTCTTTCCATTGTCGTTGCAGGCTCCCGCCGAGGTGAGCTGAGATCTGCTCCCCTTCCCAACTCCCTATCCTACTCCTCCCTTCCTCTCCACCTCAAGTCTTTTCTTTATTCTTCCATATTATCCTCCCTAATATTATTTTTCTTCTTGAGTTGGCTTATTTATCACTTGGCTGTGTCTCCTTATTAATATAACCAGAGCTTAAACATTATGCATCCCTACTGCCTCATTTGCCAGCACGGTGCTGAGCACTTACGAGCTTGGCCATTAGACTGAGCCCAAAGGGGCCATAACATCTGCATCTTCTGCTGCTTTCATAGGGAAATGGGATGGAGAGG
This sequence comes from Equus asinus, assembly GCF_041296235.1. NCBI lineage: Eukaryota > Metazoa > Chordata > Mammalia > Perissodactyla > Equidae > Equus > Equus asinus. The sequence continues at coordinate 75,162,272 of NC_091796.1, forward strand.
AAAGGATGTGAGATGGGGCAGTTCAGGGCAGTGCACAGTATATGCATGGTAGAGGAGGAACCAAGTGGGGGGATCTGGGATGATGACACCCGCACGCATTCCTCTCTTGGTGTACTCAGCCTTAACTCAAAGTGACCTGGTGGCTTGGGGCTATGAGCCTCCAGGAAGATCCTAAGGTCATTTCTGTCAAAGAGCCCCCTTCTATCTTATTCCTGTTCCTGGTATCATCATCTTCGTCTTTATTATCAGCAGCAGCAGCAGCCACCACTCACTTATTGAGTACCTACTGTGTGCTTTACACACATCTTATTTGATCCACACAACAATCCCATGAGCTAAGTATTAATATACTTCATTATATAGATGAGGAAGCGGTAGCTCAGAGAACTTAAGTAACTTGTTCAAACTCACACAGCTAGCAAGTGGACGAACAAGGATAAAGGGCTGAAAGATGTGAAAATTGAGGAGGAGAGGTTGAAGTGAGGGGCAATTGGCCATCAGAGTAGGCCTTTCAAAGCTGCCCCTGTTTGGGGGTCTGCCCAGGTGAGCTGGAAGCATATAGGAAGAGCTGAATGCCCCTATCAGCTCCCCTCATGGCCTGCCTGGGGAAGAAGGACCTCTGAGCCCCACAGGTTGATTCTCTGATCCCTTCCTGGCTTCTCAAGGAGGCTGCAAAACTGGCAGAGGCTGTCCCGGAACGAGGAGGACGTTATCCTCTAAAGTCCCTGATGCTTCATACTTCCTAGACTAAAACACTTTGTATTTCCAGTGGGTACCTCAGGAGCTCCCCTAAAAAGATGCCTCCTCAGCTGATTGATTGTTCTGCCCCAACAGTGTTCTTTTCTACTTGCTTTTCCCAAACTCTCTTTCTTCTTTAGTCCCTTACTCCAGTCTCATGGCTTCCTGGGCCCAAGCCTTCCAAGTCCATTTGGAGCCCCTCCTACAAGTGTCCCAAGACAATTCCCTATGAGTCATGACATAAAACCAATTCTTAAGAAAACCAGGCCATCTGAGATTGTATGAGTTACCCTGGCGTTGGCCCTACCCTCCAAAGGTCTTCTAGAACCCAGCACTGGTCCTATTCACAGATTTAGGCTATGCCACCTAGCCTGGGAAAGTCAATCCCAACCATCTTTGTGGAAGCAGCTACCAGCAAAAAAGTAATAAGCTTTGATAGAACAACTGGCTTTTTTTTTCATTCTTAAAGTATGTTCTTTTCTTTTATAATTTTTTTTCAAGATTTTATTTTTCCTTTTTCTACCCAAAGCCCCCCCGATACATAGTTGTGCATTTTTTTTTAGTTGTGGATCCTTTTAGCTGTGGCATGTGGGACGCCTCCTCAGCGTGGCCTCACTAGAGGTGCCATGTCCGCGCCCAGGATTTGAACCAGTGAAACCCTGGGCGGCGGAAGCAGACTGCGCGAACTTAGCCACTCGGCCACGGGGCCGGCCCCTTAAAGTATATTCTTAATAGACTGATATGATTAATGACGCAGGCCAAGTCTTAGTAGGTCTAGCTGAGGCTGGCTGTGCTTGATGACCCAGAGCTCCTCCCCCTTCCTCGTTCCCCTTCTTCCCATACAAATAAGTTGGTAGTGGGCAATCCCCCTTGCCAGCGTGTATGCCCAGTGAGCAGTAAAGTCGTGCTCACTGGTTTCTTTAAATGTGATGTTACCAGGAACATGGCAGTAGTTGGAAGGAGCTTGGAAACTATTCATTGAACAAATATTTATTGAGTACATACTATGTGCCAGACATGTTCTAAGCCTTAGAGATAGAACAGAAGACAGCAAAAGATTCCCACTCTTATGGAACCTATAATTGTGGAGGGAGACAGACAATAAATAAACACATGGAACTTACGTCAAATGAGAAGAATTACCATAAGAGAAGGGGTTTGAGAGTGCTTCAGTGGAGGTGGAGGGGTAACCTTTTAAATAGGAGGGTTAGAGAAGGCCTCACTTGGAAAGCGACATCTGAGCAAAGAGCTGGAGGAGATAAGGGAGTGAGGAATGTGCCTAGCTATGGGAAGAGCATTCCATGCAGAGGGAACAGCAAATGCAAAGGATCTGAGGCAGGAGCCTGCCTGGCCTGTTCAAAGAACATCAGGGAGCTAGTGTGACTGGAAAGGAGAATGCCAGGAGAAAAGGTGAAAGAGGTCATGGAAGACTGGATGGCGTCGGCCATGGAAAGTTACTGGAGGGTTTTGAGCAGTGGAATGACATGATCTGGCTTACGTAATAAAGTGATTACTCTGGTAGCTGCCTTGGGAATAGCCTGGGGGGCCAGAGGTAGAAGCAGGGAGACCAGTTAGACGTTGCAATCATCTGGAGCTTGGGGATGAAGAGCAGAGGCTCTGGAGCCAGCCTGCCCACTTCCAATGCCAGCTCTGCCACCTACCAGCTGCATGACCTTGGGCAAACTACGTAATCCCTGCGTCTCAGTGTCCTCATCTGTAGAATGGGAATGATAGTTGTGCCTACCTCCTAGGGTATTTGTAAGGATTAAATGAGATGGTAAATGTGAGACACTTAGAATGTACGGTCGTTGTGAGGGTTAAATGAGTTAAAACACTTGTAACAGCACAGTGAGCAAATGCTGCTTCTGGATTTGATGTTATTGTTGTTGTTATCATCTTCTGAGTGAGAGGTGATGGGGGTCAGGCCAGAGGGTCCCGGTGCTGAAATATTGTCCTGCTCGGGGGATGTTTTGAAGGCAGAGCCAGCAGGATTCGCTGGCAGACTGGCTGTGTGGAAGACAGAGAGGGGACTCCAATCCCCCCTCAGAGGGAGGCTGAGGAAACTGGGCCCAGCTGAGGCCACCATGGTGACAAGCCGTTTTTAAAAGGGACTGATTGCTAAACAGTTTAATCTTAACAGAAATCAAAATTAAAGAACAAGTTCACTCATGGACTAACATAAAAATTCCTGTGTAACAAACTATTTTCATTTTTATCTATTCCCTTCAGTCCTTATCTTTATGCATGCATGATCCTTAAATAATTAAAATAATTGCATTAGCATAAGTTTATATTCAGAAAAAGAGAAGTATGCAGTAATTCATGACTCTAGCAAGTGTTCATTGGTCGAACATTAAGGAAATTAATGTGCTCAACACCATTTATACTCCAGCATGTACACGGGGCACAGAATTCCCATTTTAAGATGAAAGAACGTACAATCCTGAGTCAGCTGCTAAAACGGGGCTGTGGGAGGCATAGTCGTTTATTCATTTGTTCACTCAACAAACTTTTATTAAGTGAGCCTATATACAGGCTCCTAGATAAGCAGGTGGATAAGCAGATCACACTCCTATTTCAAGAAGATTGGTCTTATGGAGACTGACCAAACTGCTCTAACAGGTTTCATATCTGAGGCTCTCCTGGAGGAATGTGTGTACAAGTCAGCTTGGAAGCGCCGTGGAGGAGACTCTTAATTCTGCTTATGGAGGTAGGAAGGCTTCCAAAGAGAGACGACACCTGGACGCCATGGAGTTTCCTCAGGGCACAGAAGAGACTCGGTTAGTTGGCTCTTAGCATGCTGGCATCTGACTTGTATTGTTGATTGTTCTGACCGCCTCTCCCCCTAGACTATGTGTGCACCTCTGATCCCCGGCACTATCCAGGTGCCTGACACTTGGCAGCTGCTCTTTTAATGTTTGTTGAAAAAGAATGCAGCATATCCTTGAAAAGTGACTTGAACAGTGACAAATGAAGAAATCACACAAGCACACTAGCTTCATAAGTCTTTTTGTGAGGGGCAGGGCGTCCAAAAATAAAGATTCTTCCTGATTTCCAGAAGGAACATGTTTCTCATCTAGAATCTTGCTAATGGATGGTCAAGAGTCAAAAGCCACTCTTGCTGTTCTAAGTAGGAAGGTTTAATACAGGGAATTAGAGACCTAGGGAATCATTGGATAAACTGGAAGAGTAAAGGTCAGGGAAGCCACTGCTAGAGGCTACAAAATCAAAGCCTGCTGGGATCTCAAAGAAGCCACTTTCAATCTCAGCTGCTTGCGCCACTGAAGCAGGTGATTTGCAGAAGCATGCCCGCAAATCAGCGTGAACCTGGGTTCCGCCATCGGCCTCTATGTTTGCCCCCACTTACCACCAGAGAAAAATAACTTCTCTGCCTTAAATTTCCCATAAGTGCTTCTCATTGGCAGAATACACCCCAGAACCATACAGGAAGAGAGGTCCTCAGAAATGTAATTCCAGACTTGCCTCCCGCAGCGCAGAGGAGATTTTAGGCGAGGGCGATGATTATGCTGAATTGACGAGAGACAGCTCAGCACAGATGGCTTCCCCAAGTCTCACCTTCAAGAAGGGAGGTTTACACAGCTCTGGGAACATCAAGTTTTACTTCCCCTACCTCTAGGAAGCTGTCATGTTCAGTCCAAACATCTTCCTGGTGGAAGAAACTTACAACCACTTTATAACTATATATACTTATAACATTTCCATAAAGCAAGTCAGGGAAATCTGCTATCTAGTAGGCAGACTCAGGCAGTGTGAGGTGGCAGAAAGAACTCCAATTTTGGAGGCAGACGTACTGAGTGCTAATCTCAGCCATACTGTTTATCAGTCATGTGAAATTATGCAGTTATTTATCTCTTCTGAAAAAAAAAAGAGATTATAAAATAATCAGGGCTATATCTAAAAGTACATATAAAAGAATGTTCATAACCACTTTTAAATAGAGATTCATTAAATAAATTATGATACCTCTGTATTAAACAATATCACGCATCCTCTTAAAATTATCATGTAGAAGAATAGTGTTGACATGGGAAAATGTTCACAATATGGTGAGAAGTGAGAAAAGCAAGTTGCAAAACAGTATGATGACTGTGATTCCATTTTTATAAAAACAACTCTGTGACTGAAAGGCTTTATACCAAAATTTTAGCAGTAGTTATCTCTGAGGGTAGTTGGGATTATAGCTGGGTTTTTTTCATATGTGCATGAGTTTCTCATATTTTCTGCATTGAATATGTATTATTTTTGTAAGTTTAAAAATTACATAAAAATAAAAAGTAGGATTCAATAGGATTGAGAGAAGTAAATTTTAGACAATGTATGCAAAGTTCCTGATAGACTTTCAATAAATGATAGTTCCCTTCCCCATTCATGTAAACATGATTTTATTTTGTATTTTGAATAAGCAATATTCACATTCAAACTTTTCAAGATATGAAAGTGAAAATTCTCCCTCCTACCTCAGACCTCCAGCCACTCACTTCCTTTCCTACAGGCAGCCAGTGTTGCTGGATTCTTCCATGTCCTTTAGAGAGAATGTATGCATGTAGAAGCAAAGACATAAAGTTATGCACTCCTCTCACTCCTTGTTTACACAAGTGGTGGTACATTTTACTATGTTTATACCCCTTTGCATTTATACTCCTTTCTTGGTGATCTTTCCGTATCAGTATATACAGATATTAAAACACCTGTAGCTGTACCATCATTGATTTAACTGGTTCCCTGTTGGTGGACATTAAACCCAGCGATATCTTCTGAAGGTGGCCCCAGATACAAGGATGGCCAGCACTTTAGGAATGACCTCTTATCCCTGGTCTCATCACCCTCTTCATTCACTCTGGTCATTTCTTGGCCCCAGCTTCTGAGGCTGAAGGGCTCTGAGAGACTTGTATTGGTTACAGCTCAAACCTGTACTGCTTACAGTCATTTTACCTATTTCTTTTTTTGGCAGTGATGGGGTCTGGCATGCTCTGAAGATATTCTCGCCTAGGATGTGAGAGCTGATAAGCTATGTGCCATTATATGATAATCTGCTCCCCCTCTCTCTGCACCACTGTTTACTTCTGCACTGTCTCCCACCCTCAGTCTTTCTTCTGGAGAAGCAGTGGCCCACTCTCCCACCTCAGTATTTCCCTCATCCTCTTTACCATCTTGGAGGACCTGGAAATAGGACTGTGTGTTGTCACCTAACCTCAAACCTGGGTGACAAATGTAGGGTAGTGACAATGAGGAGCCAGGCCAGGGTGCAGTGGTGACTTGAGGGGGTGGTAGCTGGATCTGCTGGGCCCTGCTGGATGATTAGAAATGTGGACGTACTGGGTGAAGCAAGGAGGGTTTAGCCTATGGTAAGTCTGGATGAGAATCTCTTTGGTGGTGGTTTGGGAGGGGTGGTTAGAATCTAAGCCAATAAGGATGGACTAATCCTCTCCTTACATGAAGCTTATAAAGAGAGAATCCTTTGGGTCATTGGTTAATTTCTTAATTAAACTGATATTGATTGAATACCTATTCCGTGCAAAGCACTCTATCAGATGGTTCTGCAGTCTCTATTTTATCGTTTTACACATTGTGGTTTTGCCTCTCTTGCTGGGGTCACTAAGTCATGTGGTCCCTTTCATTGCAGTTGCCACAAATTTTTGTGGTCTTTCAAGGCCTGCAAGTTTTTTCCTGGGGCTCAGGATGTGAACCAGAGTGCAGGTCCTTGAAAGTCACAGTTTAAATCAGGGCAGTCACAGAGGTAGACGTCTGATTAGGATGGCACATAGAACTTGCTTAATCAATATTGTCTAAACTGAACTGATCAGGGTCAATGAAAGCCCTTCTGTAGAACTGCACAGGGTGCCGTGTGCCCTCACTCACTGGAGATGATGGCCTTGGGAACAATTATCAGCCTAATTTCTTTTTACATCAACGTAGACTTGATGTCCAGTAATGTATATTTTGTACCTCTAATGGCCTTTTAATGGTGAAGAGAATCAAAAGCGTTTTAGATCTGAACCTGCACCATTAGTTTCCATTCCAGAAATCCACTGTAATTACCGCAGCTGCTTCTCCAAGCCCTGCAAGAGCATCGGGTTCATGTGAACTTATCTGCACAGTTAATGACCATCTGCACTGAGCCAGGTCTGATGCAGGTTCTGGGGGGTGGTTCCTGAAGGTGGAGAAGGACAGGGTGGGATGGGGGAGGGAGTGACAATGGGAAGGACTGAAGGACTGAGTCATTCAGGGCCTGGGGTGTCACCATCTCTCAGAACAGGAGTTCTCTCAGCCCTGGTCCTCTCCAATCTCCTCACAGAGAGTTCCAGAATGAAATATGACTTGCTGTAAAACTCTGTATTGTGTTCTGCAAGTCATACTGGAAGAAACAAAGGATTCTTGTTAATTCTGCATTCTTGCCCATCCCGTTTGTGAAGGTTTGACAGGGGTAGGGGAGGGTGTGGGGCATGTGATGCGGGGTGCCCAGCTGGGGTGAATGGTCTCGTTGGGCAGAATTTGGAGGAGGGAGCACACAAGGAAGGATCGAAGGGAAAGGTACTTCCCAGGGAAGGGAGATGTTGAGATGGATTGGTTAGTGTGCTGTTTATTCTTTTGAATCTTTATCCCCAAGGTCCATCATCTGCTGTTCTCTGTGCCCTGGGAGGCTAACCACTGTGGGCGGCATCACCCAGGCTCTCTTGCCCTCTGGCTTCCAATTGGCTTTGGCGATAGAGAGGCTTTGGCAGATCTGAGGGTAGAAGGGGAGAGGGGTCAGGGTATTTCTTCCTTCATTCCCTTCCTGCTTCACTGTCGCAGTTCTGGCAGTGGGTACATCAACGATGGCTTCTGCAGGAAGCCCTTCTTCCATGGCTCCAGCTCTTACTGGGCTCTAATAACATATTTTCCTCTTCTTACCCTTTGACTAGGGGTGGAATAAGCTCCCTGTTTCTACTAGTCCCTGGATGCCTCAAAATCTGTTATAGATTCCTTTAACCCCATTCACATATCTGTAAATAGTACCTTCATTAAATTCAAAATCCCAGCTAGGTGTGTGATCTGTTTCCTGTGAGAACCCTGATTGATACAATGGGTATGTCAGAGACTGATCAATGTTGACCAATCCTATTTTTTTTTTTAAAGATTTTATTTTTTTTCTCTTTCTCCCCAAAGCCCCCTGGTACATAGTTGTATATTCTTCGTTGTGGGTCCTTCTAGTTGTGGCATGTGGGACGCTGCCTCAGCGTGGTTTGATGAGCAGTGCCATGTCCGCGCCCAGGATTCGAACCAACGAAACACTGGGCCGCCTGCAGCGGAGCGCGCGAACTTAACCACTCAGCCACGGGGCCAGCCCCCCTATTTTTTTTCCTGGACACACAGGAAGACGACATTTTCCATTCTCCCTTGAAGTTAGGTTGAGGCTGTGCAACTGGGTTCTGACCAATGGGATGATCTATGACACTTCCTAGCCTGGCCATAACACCCCCTGTGCAATTGTCCCCACCCTCTTCCTCTTCCAAGGTAAGATTGGAAGCTATGTGTTTAAAGTCACAGTTTCCCAAGGCTGGAAGAAGTTTGGATCCCTGAACCACTGCTTGGAGGAGAATTGCCCAACTGTATTCTCCTATGATGTGAGTGATAAATAAGCCTTTATTGTGTTATGCCACTGGCATTTTGAGAATGGTTTGTTACTGCAATTAGGGTTAATTACGTTGACTAACTCAGTGGAAGTGCTATGTGAAGAGGCCACCTAGAGCAATGGAGTATTCAAGGCATAAATATAAGGAAGCATAGAGTTTTCCAACTTAGATGAGACCACAGTGAGGGTTAACAAGAGTCTAACATTGTTGCTTTGTGAAAAGAACATGGATTTGGATGTCAGAGTTGAGTTGAAATCCAGGCTTCACCACTTCTAGCTATCTCATCTTGGACAAGGTACTTCACCTTTTTAAGTTTTCTTATCCGTAAAATGGGGAAAATAATTCCTATCTTGCAAGGATTTTTTTGTGGATAGATAACTTATTTCTATAAGATAATAGTTGGTACTCAATAAAAATTCCCTCTTTTTCATCTCCCAGCTGTGAATTCTAAACTTAGTGCCTCCAGTGATTGGTAAATAATTTCAACTTTTGGGGCATCTATTTCCTAATCTCTAATGGCAGAGGACAAGTCACATTATCCTGAGCATCCTGGTAAATGGTTTCAACATTAACCAGGAAAGAGGAATTTCCTTCAGGTCTTGGACTTAGGCATTAACTCTTTCACTTCTCTGCCCTCCAGGGCTCCATGTTGAAATTTGCAGGCCACCTAACACATGTGTCAAGTCAAGCAAAATTGAGACGTTAGAGTCCCAGTGCCATCCCTTACTTTATGAATGAGTGTGGATCCTGGGGCTAAATGGTCTTCTGAAAAAGTAAAGAGAAAGGACTCCCCATGGAAACTTTTTCAGCATCAAGAGACCTTATCCATCCATCCATCCATCCATCCATCCATCCATCCATCCAGAAAATAATTGTTTAGTGCCTAGCATATGTGCGGAGTACTTATAGGCCCTGTAGTAGATAGAAAGATGGATTAGACACATCCTGCCCTCAAGAGCTTACATTCGTGCAGAAGAGAAGATAGTTTATCTTAATAAATAATTACAAGACAGACCAGGATGTGATAAGCACGGAAGGCAAGGTTCAAAGTGCTGTGGAATTCAGAGTAAGGGAAACCTCTTCTGGCCATAAGGATGAGGGAGCATTTGAGTAAATCTTGAAGGAAGGGCAACATTTGAACGTATGGAAATGAGGGAAAGGTCAAACACTGGAAAGTGGAAGAGACTCCTGGGGAAATGGTGGCTAATCGTCTGGCTAAAACACAGCTGCCAAAAGTGGAGTTGATGGAAACAGTTTTAGAAATGTCACCTGAGAACAGATTGTGAAGAGCCTGAATTCTAGGCCAAGACACTTATGATGAGGGCAGAGATAGGTCGCCAAAGGTTTCTGAGCATTGGAGTGGCATGTGCCCTGGGAAGGTTGGTGGGGAAGCTGTGTTCAGCACCTGTCAAAGGCAGCAGAAGATGGAGATGAGGAGGCCAATTAGAAGACCTGCAGCCATCTAGGTAAGCCTTAAAGTGGGACCAAACTAGGATAGAAGTTATAAGGGTGTGAAGCATGTTGGAGAGAATCATTCAATATGTATTCATTATATATCTACTCTATTCTCCATCTGTCAGTCACTGTGGGGGATGAAAACTCCTAAGAAACACAACTCTTGCCTCCTAGGTGCTTGGAATATGACTTGAGGGATGAATCAGTCAAGAAAAGCTTGTCCTTTAAACTCTTCCCCTTTATGGCCACACAGCATAGGCATAAGCATAAGCCTAAGCTGGTTTACTACCTCCCCCTCCACCGACTCTGCACCCCGTCAACAGCATCCTACCTCCACCCCAACAACAGTAAAGATAAGATAGGGTGTAAAGTTTTAAATTAAGATGTGGTCTGCTATCCATTTTATTTAACAAACATTATATAGCACTTACTATATGCTGTATACTATTTTAAGAGCTTTATAAATACAACGTCATTTATCCTTATTAACAATCCTATGAAGTAGATACTGTTATCATTCCCATTTTTATAAATGAGGACACTGAGGCACAGAGAGATTAAATAATTTTCCCAAAGTCACACAGCGAGTAAGTAGCAGATTTAGCATTTAGGACTCAAGGAGTCTGGCTCCAACATCCTGATGCTGAACTGTTACGTTATACTGCCTCCCTGCATCACTGCTTTCCCTCGGCCCACCTGCGATGAATTGCAGCCAAAAAGGAATTACTCTTGGACCTTACCCATCCCCACTGAATCAGTTCTCTCTTCTTGGTTTGTGATGCTGTGCAAGTTCACAGTCATGGCTAGACCACTCAGATCTCTGATGCAGTCATAGTTACGGTCAATGCTGAGTCCACTGCCCTGCCCTGCCCTGCTGGGTAACTGGCCAAGAAGATGGGTGGGGCAAACCAATGAATTGGTGAGGGATCACAGTCTTATGAAAGGTGGTCCTGAACCTGCAGGATCTTTCACCCTCTCTTCAGAGCCATCAAGTTAAGAGGTAGATATAATGGCAGTGCTTAGAGCACGGGCTCTGACATTTAGTACCCATGGACACTTGGACAAGTTATTTAACTTCTCTAAGCATAAGATTCCCCATCCATAAAATGGGTGTGTTACATAGGAGTTTCTTCATAAAATTGTGGTAAAAAGTAAACAAGACACTTTCTGTAAAGTGTGAAGCATAGTGCCTGACATACAGCAAGTGCTCAGAAAATGTTAGCTGTTGTCGTCTCACCCAGTTAAGAACAAACTCTTCACCTGATCCATGATGCCAGATCAGAAGTACTCAGAAGCCCCAGAGTGGCTGTTTAGGCCCTTGTTCAATAGCCCTTTGGAATGAAGGAAGAAGCAATTTGGGGCCCTGCCATACAGAGCTGTATGTTATTATTGTTATTGCAATGCGTTGTGCCTTGTGTTCCAAGGCAGTACCGAATCATGTTTAAACCACTGGCCTCTGGAACTGGACAGCCTGGGTTTAAATCTCAGCTCTGCAGTTTACCAGCTGTGTGACCTTGGGCGAGTTCATATCCTTGAGCCTCAGTTTCATTGTCTGTAAAATGAGATGACGATAATATCCTCCTCATAGAGTCGTTGGAAGATAAAGTGAGTTAATATATGTAAAGTCTTTATAACAGCATAGGTACTTGATAAGGATTAGGTAGTATTATTGCATTCCTTTGGGTTAAAGTAATAAATTCCCTTTCTTCTAGAAAAGAAGGCTAGGGCAGATTTTTCTTCTTTAGTGGGGAGGGATAACCCACAAAATCCAGAAAAGGAGAGAAACCAGACCTTGAGGGTGGGAGCTTTTCCCCATCTCACAACTGGGAGGTAGGGGAGGAACTCATGCCTTCCAAGACTATGGACCCAAGCATGAGCCTGGCACAAAGACCAGGATTGACCCCAGGTGGCCACATTCTGATGGGGACCCCATGGAAGACTAGGATAAAGAAGATGTGACCCTTTTATCTGAGGCTTCTCAGGGCGTCAGTGAGTAAGGCAGCCACACCTTGGTCTTCACTGGAGACAACAGGAAGGCTTTGAGCTACCGACATTCCCTTCACTTCCACATTGAGATTGAAAGGCTTCTTACATAAGCCTTTCAACTCAGGCCAATAAGGCCTTCCTTCACCCCCTCAAAGACCCTCAAACAGGACATAAAGCAGGAGATTAGGCACACATGAAAAGAACACTGATAATCCATGGCAGGCTATGCTATGTGACAAAGAGCGAGTATGGGATCAGGAAACGTGTGTTCTATTCTACCTCTGCCACTAACTAGCTGGTAAGCCTTAGGTAAGTCACCTTGCTGAGCACCAATTTCCTTATTTCTGAAATACTCTCATCCTAGCCCTCAGAGCAACTGGATGATCTCTCGGTAACATCCTTCCAGTTCTGTGACCACATAAGTGTTCAGACAATAATTCCATTAAGAGTTCAAAGTAGGGACAGATCAGTGGGGATCAAAGTGGTCAGAGAGGGTGTCAGGAAGAGGTGATCCTGGGAGGGTTTGTGTAGGCAGAAGAGAGAAAGTTCTTTTCTTGCTCCCATGGCCTTCAATCCCCATCCTGATATGTGGCAACCTTTCTGGGTTCATTCATCAGGCCGGAAGAATTTCTCTCCAGGGATTCCCAGCTAGCCTTCTCACTCCAAGATGTCGTACAGTCGTACAGCTACACTAAAGGAACCAGCAAAGTCTCAAGCCGAGGTGTAAGCTCACAGAATTGTCACCTGCCTTGAGGCCACCTGGGATAGTCTCCTTCCTAGTCAGAGGGATTGCTCACCCTTTGTTTCTCATCAGCTGAGCACTGCCCCGGTCAAGGGAACAAATGTCCCCTAGACTGGAGAGATTGTCTTGTAACAAAACTGAGGCTCCTGACCAGGGTGGGATCCCACTGTTCTCTCTGAAGGATGATGCTTGTTCGTGAGTAGGGTTGTGGGTGGAGTGTATTCACTGAACTTGACGTCCCCCCTTCTTATCATCATTCCCATAAAGGCCCACCAAGGGAGCTGTCTTGGACACCTGCTTAGAAGGAAATCTATCCCTTTACAGCCCATCCTCTAAAATGGCTCAAACTGTCCTGCACTGCTGGCCTCCCTGCCAAATCCAATTTAATGAGACAAAAGACCCTGGCTCTCTTTTTAAGCTAATTGGATGTCCAAGAAAGGTTAAAAGAAAAGGAGAGAACTCAGATCCTGAGAAAATTGTACTTGTGAGAGCATCATGGGAAGCTGATGGGAATTAAACTTTATGCTGTGTGCCTTTCCTCTGACCTCGATTTTTTATTCCCAGCTCTTTTTTAGGGCCCTTTTCTATCTCCTTGAAAAGCGGTACGGTGGGGTTATTCTTCATAACTGTGGCCATCTGCCTATTGCCTGTGTTAGGAAGGTGACATATTTCCCTTTTCTCCTAAAGGTCAAGCTAATTTACTCCCATGTGAGTGAGTCCAGTGTGCTTGTCGTGAATGACAGCTGGGCCCTGATGGATGTCAAGTGGTTGCAAGAGCTCCAAGGCAGGAACCTTCTTCTAGGTAAGTAGCCAGGGGGCTTGTGCTTTAGGCTGAGAGATTGAGTCCAAGTGCAAGTTCAGAGGTCCATGGTAATAACTGCTCCTCCATTCACCCTCCAGTGATCAGTTTACTGCAATCCCATCCTTCCAGTCCTCAGTTCGTTTGTTAACCTCAGAGTCACTTGGGAGCAACTCAACCTCATCAACCACAGTTCTCTCAGGCTCCAGACCCTGGAGCTGCCCTCAGCTTTTTCTAGCTGGTGACGCGGAGGGTTATCATTCCAGATATCACATACAGAGGATTTTGCAGCATCTTTTCTTCCATTGCCACCAGAAAATACTGCAGCAGGGGTCAGACTTCTCCTTCTGGGTCATTTTTTTAAAATTACACTTCAGAGTTAAGATTTTACTTCCTCTAGTGCCACATTATTTTCTAAACACGAAAGGTGGTTAATGCTGACGCAACATGGTACTACAGCAAATGAGTAATGATGCCCTCATTCTACAACGAAAAGACTTGCTCCTCAGTTCTTTATTTTTCCGGCCCCTCTCTTTAAGAAAAACACCCACAGTCTCAGAATGACACAGCTGGAAGGAACCTGAGAAGTCATTTAGTGAAGCCACTTGTTTTCTAGATGACGGAATGAGGTTCCGAGGGGTGGAGTGACTTGAACACTCAGAAGATATGGCCTTAGAAACGTGGTTCCCAGTGACCCTGCTGCTCCTCCTCTGTGGCCCTGGGAAGAATCAGATGCTCTACATGTCCCTGCTTTTGGGGTCTGACTCTGTCATGTTGGAAAAACATACACAAAACAGAGAGAATGTGAAAAAGAGTGTAGTATTTCCACTTCCGAGTCTCATGATAAGAAAAACTCCTCCTCTGTCCCCTCACATGCTCCACAAACTCTCCACCCCGAGCTCCTTAGGCTTTCTGGGTATCCGTTTCAGCACGTGCTGAATCCTGGCTGGCTATGTTAGGCACATCCGGTATCGCTTCTCTGCCTACCCTGATTGAGCCCCCTGTACAGCTGATCAGAGCAGAGAGAGACACCTGACCCGAGGAGCCCCATTCACACACTGATCATCTGCCAACGACGTGGCCCGGTTCCAAACCCTGAAACTGTGGTGGGTTGGCAGTAGGTGCTGGAGCTGGAGGACTGCATAGATCCAGGTTCTAGGGTGGCCGTGTTGGGCCTTGTGCAGACACAGTAAGCAGAAAAGGCTAGTTTTAAAAGAAGCAGAAGGATGGCATCAATACAGAGACACATGGGCAGAAGCGACCACATTCCCCAGAGACAGGGAGAGAGTGCCTCAGTGCTTGGTGATTTCTGGTACTCGGAGACTCTGCTTCACTTCATTTCCTTCCCTTGCCTGGCATGAGTTTTCACAATCTCCTGTCCCCTGTGGCTTTCTTTGTATTGGCTTTAGTCCCTTCCAATCACAACAAGTCCCTAATCAGAACACTATCTTGCACTATCTATGCATGTAAGTCTCCTCCCTCAAACCAGGAACAAGCTCTCAAAGGCCAGAGGTTTATGTCTTAGCCTTTTAAAAAAATCTTTCCAAGTAACCTGTTCATATGATAGTTGTTGAATGGTTGGGCTGAAAGGCTTTCTGGAAATCTGGTTCTATAAACCCTTTTAAACATTTGCATCAATTGGCCCCAAGAAAGCCTTCTTGAGTTTTCTAACATAAAGCTACTTAGTTTTAACTGTCATAATTTTAAGAGAAATGAATTCCACTGTATCTTATGGAGTCCTGATTTCCCCAGGCCTCTTCAGCTGGCAGCTTGAGATGGTATTATGGGGATTGTAGTAACACAGAAGTCATCCCCTCATGTAGCACCTCAGCCCCTGAAAGTGCCCCTCTACTATTTTTGTGGGTTCCAGGAGATGTCTCACTCGGACGCATGGAGAAATTTGCTCCTCCAAGGGCCGCTAATGGTCTACCATCTCCCACTGATCTGTCTTCAACCTATCTTGCTATTACTGTCTTATCTCCCCATCCAGTCCTTCTTCCATGCTGCCACCTGAGCTGTGTTCCATGTGCAAATCTTATCACGTGGTTCTCCTGCTTAACACCCATCAGTGGTGTATACTATTAGCTGCCTGTTCCTCAGCCATTCCTGGTGCATTTCTTCCTTGCTGGCAGAGCAGGCCTCCTGTGAAAGATGCTAAAAGTGCCAAATAGTCACCCTCCCAGATTCCCTTGAAGCCAGGGCATTGACATATGACCCAGTTCTGACCAACTGGACTTGTGGGGAAGACTTCTGAGGGTTTCTGGTGTAGGGGAGCAGAATTTGGCACCCTAAAATGAGTCTCTTGGGCTTGATTATTTTTAAGAACAAAAGACTGAGGAAGAAATTTTGACCTTCCTCCCAGCTGCCTAGAAGAATTTAGGATAGAAGGCCTGTACCAGGAAGGAGCTATCACCATAAATAACTATAGTGTGATATGAACTAGGCGTGGTAGACAGGGAGGAGCCTAGCAGGGCCCGTGTAATCAAAGTCCTCTCTGTGTCCCATTGTCTCTACAAGGTGTGGCAAACATTTGTTTACCAAACTTTTGCATTTCCATCTCCATGTGAATTCCCTTTGGACTCCCAAACCACTACCTTCAATATCCTCTTTTGTCTTTAGCTAAAGATGGTATTTAAGGTGGTTGTGTCAGCCATTTTGGCAAGTTACTCAGTTTTCCTGGATTTTTCCCATACACTCATGTTATTAAACTTGGTTTGATTTCCTCCTGTTATTCTGTTTCATGTCAATTTAATTCTTAGACCAACCAGAAGAACCTGGAGGGCAGAGGAAATTTCTTCCTCACCTATCCTGGGGAACATGTTCCTCCTTAATATAAAAGACGAGAGTGAGAGAAGGTCCCTTTTTCTTGCTTTGGGATTTTGTGTGTTGAAGCCATGATGCTGGGACCTGGACTCCCATATTGTGATTGTGGAGGGAAGTTGACCCAGAGCCCTACATTGATGAGTTCCTAAAGCTTTCTACTTATTATAAGAGAAAATTAAATGTCCTTATAATTTAAGCCACTTATTGGTCTTCTTTTGTTACTTACAGGCAAAAGCAACCTAAGACGTTGTCCACAGATGCCTACAGGAGAAAATCCAAATTCCTTAACATGGGTACATACCTCCTTCACAAGTTTGCACTGTATCCTGCTTCAGCATCATTTTTTTGGCCAAACCCGACTTGCACTCCCATTCTCCAGCCACACCAAGCTATTTGCCAAATGGGCCCAGTGTTTATAAACCTCAGCCTGGAATGTCCTTCCATGCCCTGGTTAATGCTTACTCATGTTACACGACCCAACTGAAGCTCTTCTTGGCCCTCCACACCTTTTTGTGGAGTGCTGTGTCTCCTGCTTTGTGGCCCTCTGTACCTGTAAATACTTCCATAGTTGTACCAATAACGTCTCTTTTTCTCTGGCTGTTTACATATCTGACAGTCCTTCTGTCTATAAGTTCTTTTGAGGCAAGGCCGGTTTTTTTCCAGCTTTGTCTGTCCACTGCAGATGCTCAATTAATGTTTTCTTAAAATTAATAAATTAAAAAGTTGAATGACTGGTTAATTAGTTGTTCCCAATTCTCAACTTTCTCATATTAATGGAAGCTTTTTAGGGCTTTATTTTTGTTTGTTTGTAAGTGTGTGAGTCTGTCAGCCTGTCTTAGACGGGTGCTGCTCAAACTGTAATGTGCCTGGGAATCTTGTGAGCACGCAGATTAGGGCAAGTCTGAGTGGAGCCTGAGATTCTGCATTCCTAACAGGCTCCCAGGTGATGCTGATACTGCCGGTCCAAGGAGCATATTTTGCATAGCAAAG
This sequence comes from Equus asinus, assembly GCF_041296235.1. Classification (NCBI taxonomy): domain Eukaryota; kingdom Metazoa; phylum Chordata; class Mammalia; order Perissodactyla; family Equidae; genus Equus; species Equus asinus. The sequence continues at coordinate 75,179,439 of NC_091796.1, forward strand.
TCAGCAGGCAACAGGGTCTCTAGAGGGCAGAGGTTGCTGTCTGTAAGTAGAGGAAGCCCTAAAAAACAAGTGAAGACTTAGTGAAGATGACAATTAGATGACAAGGAACATACTTTGTATCCATCATTTCCATCCAGGAGCTTTGGTCTCCTATGGAATTCATCTTCGGTGATGGGCTGAGCTTTTCTGGAGCTCTTATTTCTCATTTTCTCCAGCTGGAGTCCAGCTTAGGCCACAAACTTTGCTCCCTCCGTACCTTTGTGATAGTTGCCAGGAGCTCAGCTGAGCTGGGAGAGAGAACACTGATCTGACAGGTGTGGGAGTAGCTGATGAAAGCAACAAGCCTAAAATGAAAAAGTTAAGCCATTAATCACTTACTGTGATGGTATAAGCAAGAGTCTAATACTGGAAAAGGTGCCACCTCCCCCTGTTCCAATTCCCCCTTGGAACTGCACGCCAGTCCATGTTCAGGTGGATCAGCGTAGATGTGCGGGTTGTCTAGCTGTTGGAGCTGCTGAATAAGAGACTTCGGTTTTGTGGACCCTGAGGTGGAGGGAGCGTGAGGGGGAAGGGCTAGGAGTGGAAAAGTACTGGGTACTGAGTCAGAGTAGGGAAAGTGTCTTCACAGTTTCCTCCCCACCCCCTCCCCATCAAGGGGCCCAGCAGTGACAGGGACAGGCGCCTGAAGAGGACCTCCGCCCAAGGCCTCAGAAGGAGAGACCTGGGAACGAAGGTGCCTCTGGGCAAGGAGTGTAAATATGCGAAGAGCATGGCCAGCGAGGGGGCTGAGTCCTTGACTGCACTCCCTCCAGAGACCGCCATGCACGGGCTGCCTACGCTGCCTACGAGCCTGCTGTGGGGAGGGCAGCCTCTCCAGGCTGCCGGGCAAAGCCTCAGTAATTGCCTGTGGTCAGGCCTGAAAAATCACACAGTCACACATGGGTTTTTAACCAGGAGCTGGACTCCTCAGTAGTTTTTCTCACCCAAGTGTTCGCTTGAAATTCATTCATATTCATTCCCTCCCTGTCTCTCTCCGGCCCTCTCCCCCTCTACCGTGCCTTCCTCCCACACCCTCTCCCCCTGCAATCCTACGCATCCTTCTCAGCTATATTAGTTGCTTATTGTTGCATAACCAAGCACTCCAAAACTCAAAACAACAAACGTTTATTATCCCACAGTTTCTGTGAGTCAGGAATCAAGATGCAGCTTAGGTAGATGGCTCTGGTTCAAAGTCTCTCGTAAGGTTGAAAACCGTCAGCCAAGGTTGCAGTCTCATGTCGACTGGGGGGACCACTCCCAAATTCACTTGTGTGGTCATTGGCAGTGTTCAGTTCCTTGCAGGCTGTTGGCAGGAGGCCTACCTCCGTTCCTCGCCACGTGAACCTTTCCTTAGGGCATCTTATAACATGGCAACTGGCTTCCCTCAGGGCGAGTGAGCGAGCGAGAGTAAACACCCAAGATGGACAGTACGGTTTTTTGCAACCTAATGTCGGAAGTGACATCCCATTACTTCTGCAGGATTCTGTCTGTTAGAACCAAGTCATTAAGTCCAGCCCACATGGGAGGGCATGACCAAGGGTTTGAATACCGGGAGATGGGACTATTAGGGGCCTTCTTAGAGCCTGCTGACCACAAAGGCCCAGCCAACACTGTGCCCCTTCCCTAACTATTCCTCTAGCATCCTATAGAATCTGTTTTCCTATAACCAAGATTTCGATTTTATTATATTCTGTACACATGTCTTGTTGCCCCAAGTGTTTGAGGCTTCTCTTCTTGGTGGAACTCGGATTCCCCACAAGCAAAGACCACCGGCTCTTGTCCCCCACTTCTCTTGTGGTCCCCACAGTACCCATCCCAGGACTAGAGCTATAATAAATATTTGTTGATTATGAACAACTCTCAACTTCAGCTTACTTAAACTTTTTCAGTCCAGCTTTCTGGGGCCCTGGGATTTCTGTGGGAGCCTTTATATTCAGAGCCTTTTCCTGCTGAGCAAACAGACCTCATCTGGGTCGATAATCCTTGCAGGGAGGGTGAGGCAGGGTTATTGTTTACACTACAGAGCTGTCTGCTAATGCCTTTAACGTGGAATTTAGCTGCTGAGAGAACTGGGAATGATTTGGAGCCCTTTAGAACCGAGGAAAGACGAAAAGCAAGAGAACTAGCACTTTATGTTGAGTATCTCGTTTAATCCTCCCAATAAGCATCATGTGCAGCTTATCAGCCCTGACTTTGCAAACATGGAGTCTGAGGCCCCACAATTAGCAAAGAGCAGAGCCAGAACCTGAACCCAGGCCCCAGAGCCTCTTCCTCTCCCCTGCCTTGTGCTTCTAGGAATGGTTTGCAGTGATTTACCCTCAGATCAGGGTCCTTCCTGCTGGGGCTATTGGCAGTACCCAACCCCACTCTCTGTGGTTTCTGTGGCCCGTTTACGTGTCCTGAGACACCCAGTAAACACCTGATGAATGAACTCTTCCTCCTCTGGAGTGGGGAGTGGCCAGGAGGCTTCCACACTCACACCCAAAGGCCGGACAGAACACTAAACCCACCCAGCTAGTGTACCTGACACACAGAGTGTGGCAAAGACGAGTGAGTCAGGCAGAGGCTGGGTTGGGTGAAGTGTGGCAAGGAAATCTTGTCAGAAGCTCTGACACCCCAGGAAGAGAAGGTCACTTGAGATGTATATGGATACAAATGTAGGACTTGCCACACAGATTTGTTTACCATCTTCTGAGGGGCCCCACAGTGGCCTCAGCCCCTCTGAGTGGGACTCTTGGTGGAGGCTAGTGTTGCAGGGCCACTGAGCAGACCCAGAAAGGTGTCCAGAAGGAGTCAATATAGGAGTCAATATTGCAGGCCCGAGACCTCCATCTTTGCAAGGCCTGCTCACAAGGTCGGCCTCTGGGGTCTCGGCTTTCAGAAGGGCTCCACCACCCTAACTGACAGAATGGCTCACTGGGCCTAAACTGTGCAGACACTGTGGTTTATGCTTCACATCTGCTTTCCTTCTGGAAGTCGGGAATTTTCGGGTGTGCTAGGCAGAGGGTGCCTGCAGGACCAGCCCCAGAACAGAGCCTGGGCGCTGAGTCTCTGACGAGCTTCCCTGTAGCATCACGTCGTACGTGTTGTCACAGTTAGTTGCTGGGGAGTTGAGTGTGTCCTTATGACTCCACAGAGACAGGACTCTGGGAAGCTCGTGTCCGATTGTCCTTTGCTGATTTTGCTTTATATCCTTTTGCTGTAATGAAGCTTAGCCATGAGTATGACTAAATACTGAGTCATGAGTCCTCCTGGGAAAACATGAAAACTGGGGTTGTCTTGGGACCCCTGACACACCAGGGAAGGAGGAGTGGAGGGTAGGGGTGGGGTAAGAGTTGTCCCCACCTAGATTTCCACAAACTCTCTTAACTTCATGCCCGCCCAAACTTCTCCCTCCTGAACTTCCACTTACTCTCTTATGGTCTCTAATTTTCTCCTTTCCCTCACTGAATAGTCTAATTATTCAAAATAAATGCTTGAGGGTGTCCCCCTGTGATTCAGCCTAGTCTGAGCGCTGATATGAGAGAATGAGATCAGGGCTTAGCAATATGAAAAAATCTTGAATCCATTAATTAATAAGTAAAATGATAATAAAATACCCATAGGTGCTCCACTTAAAATTCTTCTCCTCTTTAAAATAACTGAAATGATGTCCTTCTTCTCTGAGAAAGCAAGTGGGTGTCACCTGAAGGGTGTCATAGAGCAGAAAGAGTGTCATTTGGCATGGAGACAGAAGACAGTCTCAGCAGCATCCCCAGGCAGAGAGCTCTTGAGGTTGTTGGGAATATGACAGATGTGAGATTTCTTCCCAAAACCTGGGAGGGGACAAAGATGAGAGCAGGCCAGATCTGGTGGGTGGTGGAAGCCTTTTTCAGAACTTTGAATTTCAATCCAGGGGAAGGGATACTGCGAGTCACTGGATGGGTTTTAACAGAGGATTGAGAGCTCAAATATCTTTTCTAGTTCCAAGGCTATACATGTATGAATACCCATGTCTCAGACCATTCCTGAAGAAGTATAGGCCATATTGGAGAAGTTGATGCTGTCATTTTATGTTCTTGGAACTAAGAGCCATTGAGTCATCCTCAGGGATCCTGCCTGGCTTGGCGCTCTCTTTTCCTCCCCTTCCTCCTTGTGTTTTCTTTAAGAAATAGAGGCCTACAAAACTTGGAAGCAACCCAAGTGCCCATCAATGGATGAATGGATAAAGAAGATGTGGTTCACACACACACAATGGAATACTACTCAGCCATAAAAAAAGACAAAATTGTGCCATTTGCAACAACATGAATAACTTGAGGGTATGATGCTAGGCGAAATAAGTCAGACAGAGAAAGACAAATACTGTATGATTTCACTCATATGTGGAAGATAAACAAACAAACACATAGATAAGGAGAACAGATTGGTGGTTACCAGAGAGGAAGGGGGTAGAGGCAGGGCAAAAGGGGTAAAGGGGCACATGTGTATGATAACAGCTAAAAACTAGACTATTGCTCGTGAGCACGATGCAGTCTATATGGAAGCTAAAATATAATAATGTACACCTGAAATTTACACAATGTTATAAACCAATGTGACCTCAATAAAATAAAAAAGGAAAAAGAAATAGATGCCTGGTCTGTGATGAAAATTCAGAGTCCTCATTTTCTTCTCTACAGTGTTGTCATTCAAATTAATTCAGTTAATGAATGGGCCTATGATTTGCATTTAGAAGAAAATCGCCATTTGAGTTTTTAACTAGAACAGTTGGGTGATAAATCAACCCTCAAACAGATTCCCCATTTCCCAGTGGGGCGGGAAGCCACACCCAGCCATGCATCTAGGGTGCGCCCCGCTGACTGTGGGCACCTTCCCTGCTCAGACATTGACCTTCTTCTGGGATTGAGTCACATCTGCCCTCTTAGCAAAGGTCTAGAACTGGTTGATTAATGAAGCCATTGTCAAACACTCATGCCATTAAAGCAATTCCAAAATGGTGAAATAAAGATCTTTCAAGAGTTTAAAGCTAAACCCAACATTTGTGATAGAATCTTCTTCTGATACAAAATGACTTTCCCAGATGAATTTCATTTCTTAAATATTTTCTTGGGTGCCTACTATGTGCCAGGCACCATTTGAAGCACTTTACTTGTGTTGTTTAATTTCCAGAACAACCCTTTCTTTAGTAGGGACAATTATTATTCCCATGTGATGGTTAATTTTATGTGTCAACTTCACTGGGCCATGGGGTGCCCAGATATTTGGCTAAAAATTATTTCTGATATGACCGTGAGGGTGTTTCTGGATGATATTAACATTTGAATTGGTGGACTGAGTAAGGCAGATCACTTTCCCCAGTGTGGGTGGGCTTCAACCAGTCCCTCCAAGGCCTGAATACAATAAAGGCTAAGTGAGAAAGCATCCTCTCTATCTGCCCGATTGGGCACATCGAGCTGGGACATCGGTCTTCTCCTGCCTTCGGATTCGGACTCGGACCGGAGCTTGGGCTGGTGTCTACACCATCGGCTCTCCTGAGTCTCCAGCTTGCCAACTGCAGATCTTGGGAGTTCTAAGCTCCATAATCACGTGAGCCAATTCCTTTTTGTAAGTCAATTGACAATAATATTGCTCTGTCTTTGAAAAATATATCTCTTTCTGAAAAAAATGTATGTCTTATCGGTGCTGTTTCTCTGGAGAACTCAGACTAACACCCCCCGTTTCACAGACATGGAATCTAACGCACAGAGCCAAGTTTAACCTTGCTGTGGGAAGAGGATCCAAACTGATTTCAGAGTTCACAATGTCTGGTCCACTCAACAAATGTTAAAGAAGTGCAAATAACAGTGAGGATTTTGTTCTTTTGCCTCTCAAATTAGCAAATATGAAAGACAGTGGAAAAACACTGTATTGGTGAGACATGGGAAGATGGGTACACCTGTGCAGTGTTGGTGGGAATACCAGTTAGTACAACCTTTCCAAAGGGCGGCTTGAGCATATCAGCATGCAATGTAGACCTTGGCAAAGCTGGCTCCCCAAATATCACCAATGCACCCTGTTCCTAAGACAAAGCTGAGCGTATTGCGTACCGCCATGAAGGAGACCACTGCCGCGAAAGTCTTTGGCAACGCCTCAGAAAAGGGAAGATAAATTCAGAATTTATTGAGAATGGAAGTTTGGTTTAAGGCGGGTCTTTCAGCGGAGATGAGGAGGGGTCTGATACTTGATTAGGATTGTGTAAGAACCGCTCTGCAATAATCCAGGGTTGGTGGAGACAGCAAGGTGAGGGTTTTGAGGAGAGAGAATCAAAGAACCTTGGGGAACTCTGTCTACTGATGTTTCTCATTGACGAGCTGATGGGTCTTTGGGAAGTTACTGTAATGAGCAATCAAACTATTTGCTTGCTCTGAACAGTGAGATAAAGTCAGACCTCTGATAAACAAGACAGAGGAGGGATTCGTTGCTTGTTTTGGTATAAATTATAATGAAGTTAAGGTAGATTTTTAAAGGTTGATGAAAAGTAAAGATCCTTCAGGTGGTTAATCTGAATACATCACATAAACTACAGCTTATTACCACATCATTAATAATGAGCAACCCAATTGTCCAGCAATAGGGAAACTAGTTCAATGATGTGTGGCCCATCACTATAATGAAGTGAGGCCATTCGGCCACTCAAGAAATGATTGTACGGAAGTGTGACTACTAATATGATCCCCCACCCTGTCTAGGTGTCTTTTTTTTTTAACCTTATAGTCACCCAGGTTGGCACTGCAGGGAGGCACTCTCCAGGATAGCTAGAAAGTGGCAGAGTGAAGACACATATGGACTTGGTATGGGTGGGCTTTGCTCCTACTATAGGAGGCTTTGTCTAATGAAGAGAAATACCAATTTCCTGAGGTGCAGGTGATATAAAGCCCTAGTGTTGGCAGATGTGGACTCTGACCCCACATACCCCCGGGCAACAAAGGAGGGCTCCCAGCCCCCTCACCCAGCACCTCCTGAGCAGCCTTTCCCACTCCAGGGCCACTCTCCTAGCTCAACACCCCTTGCATCAGAACTATGTCCCTCTTTCCTTTCCTTTGGATTTCCTCATTTGGTTAGTTAACTTGTGCTCAGCATCCTTGAAGCTTATGTGCTCTTCCTATATATTTATCTCTGTCATAGTAGTTATCATACCATATTATGATGTCTCTGTTCCTCCATCTCCCATCATATTGTGAGCTACTTGAGAATGGGGTCTGTGCCTTGTTCATTATTCCTAGTGCCTGGCACATAGTAATCATTAAATATATTTTGTTAAATAAAGGAATAGATGGAAATCTCTCATTAAATCATTTGAAGAGTTATCTTTTCCTTTTATGAACACTTCATAAGACCAGTTCTCCTGTGTATTTTGTGTCAGATTTTTCCTTTATCCAGAGGCTATACAAAAAGGGAAGCCCTTCTGATGGCAGTTCCCAGCTGATTTCCTCTGAAGAATCATCCAAATGGCTCAGCTTTCAGGCTTTCTAGCTCTTAGGTCCCAGGGTAGCCAGTCTTCTTTGTCTAAAGCACAAGGATGGTGCCTCATGACGTGTGCAAAGATTTTCCTCTAGGTTTAAGGTGGGGACAAAGAAGAAGATTTGGGCAGGTACTCTGTGTCTTCCCTGACTTCTCTCCGAATCTTGGATCAGATATGGGGCAACAAATCTGCCAAAAAAAATGAGTTTCCTGAGGAACCTACACCACTTTAGCGAGAGAAAGCTGAAGAAGAGCTTTGGAGGGACACGACAGTGATGTGGGACTGGAGAGTGGGGTTTGATGTGCTCTGTTGCGTGGCCTGGGGACGTGTGGAGGGGTGACGTTGATGACGGTAGAGCGCTTGGGGCCCCGGTTTTCTTTCTCACTTTGGAGGAGATGACCTCTACCTTTGAATGAACTCCAGGTCCAAGGTCTAGGAGGTGGAACAGAGAGATCAGAACATTTGTCAACCTCACTGGGGAACACAAGGCAATAAAAGTGGTTTGGAAAAATAAATCTTGTAAATTTGGGGGGTTGGACTTATCCTTGTTCCCTCTTCAATTGCCTTCTTTGTGAAAAATTTCTCAAAGGGACAGCAGATTGAGTTGGGATTGAGGCTTGTCATATAAAAAGGAAAAAGGAAATTAGGTTCCCGTTTCTCTTTTCTTTATTGTGCCATTTAGGAAATTTGCTTATTGAGGAGGCCTTTCATCTACGCCTGCAGAAAATTATAGGCCCAAGTTGCTTTATCATTCTGCTGTGCTGTCTTTCCCATCTCTCTTCCCCTCCTCCCTTTCAGAATGGTTTGCTCAGAGGAAACTGGGAGACTGCTTCATCATAGCACACCACAGAATTTCTGAAGCTCTAAGAAAACCCTAACCCAGCTAACTTTTACAAATAGCAGAAATGATGCATGGACCACCACAGGAACACCTTATTTAAATTAGTTAACTCTAAATTTAAAATTTCCAAGAAGCAGCCCTCCGTTGGGTTTGGTGTCTGCTCCTCCCTATACATTTGCATTTTGAGAAAGAGTCAGAATATAGAAATGAGAAGGCCTATCTCAATGAGGAAAGCGTTCAGCTGCCAGTAAAAGAAAACTCAGACTACAGTGGTTTAAATAAGTAGGGATTGTTTTTCTCTAAAACAAGAAGTCTGGAGATAGCCTGTTGGTGGTGTTTGTTCAGAGGTTTGATGATGCCAGGGCTAAGGCCCCAGCTATCTCTTGGCACTCCCTTCATGATTGTCACACAGCTGCTCAAGACATCATGTCTTCCTTCTAGAAAGGAAGAAGGCAGAAAGAACAAAAAGGTACTACTTTTTTATTGGGAAAAATAATAACCTTCCAGGAGGCCCTAGCAGACATCATTAGCCAAAACGATGCCACGTGGCCATTCCTACATTCAAGGGCGGCTGGGAAAAAGAGATGCTAGGCTTCCCGACTTTGCAGGAAAGCCAGCCAGGAGAGGGGGTGAGGATGTATGTTGATTCCACCAACCCTCAGTTTTCCATGGAGGCCCACAGCCTTGGCTTTGAGACATCCTGTCTACCTTCTGTTTGTGATTCATTGCTCTCCTTGCCAGTGGCTTTAGTCAGCACAAACTAGTTGGCTCAGTTTTTAGATCCTGTGAATTTTATCTAATGGAATTAACAAACCTTTTTCAAAACAAGAAAAGCACACAGTTGTACAGTGGACAGAGGCGTGCAAAGAAGGTTGGGCAAGCCCACGGAGAAAAAGCTTTGGAAGAGGATGCCCTCAGAGTGCGGTTAGACTGTGAACCTTGTCTGCCTACAATATTCTTTGTCACTCCCCGAACAGGCGAAAGCCAGTGCTGGCGTGAAGCAGACTCAGCAGCAGTTAGCTTAGGAGGTGCACTAGGAAAGGCAGGACCCTAGGGATCCGTCAGAGGAGAATCTGGGCTGCTCTTCCAATCCGCTGAACTCAGAACCCTCAGAGGCAAGTTGTTCACTCCTTCAGGGCGTCTTCGTGGGGCCCACTAGAGCATAATGGACAAAGGACTCCATCAGGGCATGCTGGGGGTTAGAAGAAGGGCCAGGTATGTTTACTCTAAGGATGCAGAGGCTGGCTTTCCATCTGAAAGGCCGTGTAGGAGCGTGGAGAGGGCACTGAACAAGCCAGTCATTTTCTCAAAAGGGGAGGCTCTGGCACTCTTCCTGCACCCATCTGTCTATAACTCTGCAACTCAATGCTTTCCTCAGCACCAGTGGCTCCTGCACCCCATGATCAGAATTGTCCATCACCATAGCAACTTCAAGAATGGCTTCAAATGGGGTCGCTTTGATCCTGGAGGATGCGCGTGTGCTTTTATTTCTCTTCTTTCCTTCCTTCCTTCTTTTCTTCGCTCTCTCTCTCTCTTTTTTTTTTCCTCCAGGGGGCAGGGCAGGGCAGTGGTGGAAGGACGATAAAAGATAGGGCTGAAATTAGCTGTTGAAGTTGCCCACTCCAACAGGAAATGGCACTTACCTCGGGCAGAGGATGAACAGATGGTCTGTCACTAGTACCATCAGCCTCTCGAAACATCTGCCCTCATACAGATTCTCCGATCCTCACACAGGGAGAAGGGGATTTGCACGACGGGGACAGGAAATAAGAGAAACGCGATTGCTCTCCTAAGTAGAATTTTGATACATAAACAAGAAAATAAGAAGGTTTTTCTATTATTGCTCTCTGTTGTGCTTACTCATTTTTCAGAAGTAGTCTGGTTTATGTGGAAAGATTCGACAACTCAATAAATTCAGCAAACTTTTATGGAGTGTCTTCTCCTTATTTTTATTTTATCGTTTATATCCCATCTTTTCCAACAGGAATTTCAGACAGCTTACAACCAAGGACATAAAAGACAAGACCAATAAAAAAGAAAATCAGGACCAAGGAAAGAAGAAAGCAAATATTTTAATCATGCAGTTTAACATAACAGTAACTGAGGATTTAAGAATCTTGAACTCAGGGACAAAAATAATTATATTTTCATCAGTTTCTCTTAGAGAAAACAATTTTTCTCTTACTAAATTCTAAAAGACGATTCTCTTGGGGAATTTGGATTTCGACGGCATCGAGTAATCTATCCCTCCTCCTCCTCTTCCTCCCCTCTTCTTTATCGTCGTCATCATCACTGACGTTTGCTGAGAGCTATTTATCGATTGTGCTAGACACTGTTCAAAGCACTTTAGACATACCATCTCATTTAATCCCTAAAATAATTCTATAAGGTGTATGCTATTATTATTCTCATTGTGTGGAATGACTAATTGTGTCCTTAAGGACCAGGACTGCTCGTGTCAGGGATTCTTTAGTCTACGTGTCCTGGGAGAGCCCACATGCTGTGGGCTTCGCCTCAGTCAAGATGACCTTGACCTTAACTTGATTGCCACACAGACTATCAGCCTCTTCAGCTGTTTCCTTAGCTCCTGAACAGCTTTTTGGTCTTCGCAACGCTGGACCTGTAGACACCTGATACGCTACCGCTCTATGGGGATTAGGAAAGGAGATCAACGAGCGCTGGTCTTGCAGATGTACCCTGTGACACTGCTGGGCCTGAGGAATGCCTCGGCCATTTCCAGTATCTAATGGACAGGTCATGCATGACCTTCTGGGCATCCTATTCATCATTTGCCTGGATAACAATGATCCATTCTTCGATCTGATATCTTTTGATCTAACTCCAAATAGTGTTACCCCTGGATCAGTGTGAAGATTCATACTTTTTTAGGCCAAATGGGGAGACTACAGGCTGAGACAGTCTATTCAAGGTATCCTCACGATTCCAGAACATTCGGAGGCCCTGGTGGTGTAAGCAAGAATGTGTAAGCGATTCCTGAAATTCATTGACAATTGTTAATGTTCCATCTCCACTTTTGTACCCTCTCTCCCCAGTATCAAAGTCCCTCAACAAAAGGGACCCTTTGGCCCCTCAGCTTGTAAGGACACACTTGATGGTGGGTGGGTCAGAACAAGCAATAGTCTCGAGTCATTCAGAAATGGATGCATAACCTCGCTGCTACTGCCTGGTGAGCAGAAGGAGGATTGAAGTCTGGGTTCCTCTTAGCAGAGGATGATAAAAAACATCTTGAATCTATCATACAATCAATTCTCTTTTCCCCTTTCTAGTTTTACATCCGACTTCAAGGATTCCTTCAGTTTTCTTTTCCTCGTTTGAACTCATTCTGCATATTTGTTTTTGCTTTTTTCTTGAGGCTTTTACCTCTCTGATTGTGGCCCTCCACCATGGCTGCAGCCTTCTTGTAGCTCAATTCCATTTAGTCCTATCATTTTCAAAATCTGATACCTATAATGGCAGGATGGGAGTAGTTGTCAATATCTGGAGCCATAACAAAGCTTTTCTCCAAAATATCAAAATAAGAGAACTTAGTTTTCCATTGAGAGGTAAAATTTGAAATTAGTACACAGTAGAACAGCACAGAGATAAGCAAAAATATCCATTGGGGCCAGCCCGGTGGCATAGGGGTTAAGTTTACACACTCCTCTTTGGAGGCCCAAGTTCTTGGGTTCGGATCCCAGGTGCGGACCTACATACCACACATCAAGCCATGCTGTGTTGGTGTCACACATGCAAAGTGGAGGAAGATTGTCATGGATGTTGGCTCAGGGCCAATCTCCCTCAAGCAAAAAGAGGAAGATGGGCAACAGATGTTAGCTCAGGGCCAACCTTCCTCACCAAAAAAACCCATCCATTAGATCTCAGGTCCCCAAGACTCAATGGCAACATGATTAAAAATATTAACAGGGTTAAAGAAAAGGGGTTGATGAGTTCAGGGACCATAGTAAAAGAGAGTCCCAGAGGCCAATATTGGCAGGGTTAATGTAAGCATCATCCCAGGGAAGAGAGCCCCAGCTGATGAAATCTGATATTCTGGTCCAACTGCCAAAGTTGTTCCTGTTGTGGAAGTGATGCAGGAGATTGATTCTGGCCAAGGTCAATTATGTCCTTGTTGGAGTAAGAACTGAGCAATCAAGGCACCTTTGAGACATATGGTCCCACCTCAGGAAGACTTAACGCTCTATGACCTGCTAACATCAGTGAGGTCTGCACCTTCCTCAAGCACTTCAGTTTCTCCAAGGAGCGTGGCCCTGCCTCACTCATAGACTGAGGGGGCAGTAGGTGCTATTCCACCCCAGAAAATCCCCTGACATGAGGACTTGCAGACATCCAGCTCCAGCCATACAAGGCAGGGTCGTCTGGTACAGGTCGCAGACCCCCAGGATGAGCTCCAGAGGGCAGAGGGGCCTGTAGCCCTAAATGGAGAAGTCTGTCCCCAAATATTTTTGCTTTAGCCAAGATGTCACACAAATACTGTGGCACCAGTGAGGCTTGAAGTGGTCTGAGCAACTATTCACATTTTCTTCCTCTCTCTCACTTAGACACAATTAGAGTCCTCTCCATGGGTCTTACGGTTCTGTCCTTCAAAGGATTTGGCAGCCTGTCTCTCTAACTCTCTTGAAGGGTGCTTTCTTCTAAGCCAACACCCATCTTTCTCTTGCGCTGTCCAATTCTGTAGACTCCTCCACCGTAGCAGCCTCGCGTCGCCAGTCACCCTTCACTCTTCCCTCCAGATACCTGCTTTGCCGCCCTCCAGCCCCGTCGTGATTGGCATGGGCGTGTTTGAAATTTGTACGTCCCCCTTCGTGATAATCACTGTTGTTTCTCAAGAGCTTATCATGTGGCAGGCAGGGAACTAAGAGAGTCACACAAATTAATTCATTTAAACTTCCACCCTATAGGGTAGGGGGTGATTATTCTCATTTTACAGAAGACGAAACTGAGCTTCAGAGAGGCCACATTACTGCGCAGGTTCCCAGAACAATTAAGTGGCAGAATTGGGATTTGACCCAGGAGGCTGACTCCAAAGACTGGATTTCACCACGTACTGACCACCTTCACCGTACACCATTCATTACACGCCTGTGACAGAAAGTTTCAAAGCACGGAGCACAGAAGCTACTTTGCAGACACCACCACACGTTCCTTATACAGATGCAAAGGGCAGTTTTCTAGAATCAACATTTTACTTAATTTTGATTATGAATATTAGGTTATATTTACATAAGTTGTCATTTAACTGCTTATGAATGGATAGCTATTCCAGAAAATAAATCTCTTAGGATTTGACATGAAAAAAAATTTTGTTAAATATTTTGTTAAGAATCATTTTGTGTTGCTGCCAAAGCAACAGAAAATCAATTCCTTTGCATTTTATGATGTAATTTACATAAGCAGTCATGCTGTTCCTATCCGTACATGTGAAGTGTCCTCGTTGGGCCCCCTGTTGTAACCTGTGTTGGTGTGATTATGATTTTGCTGTTGTGAGCCAAGGGCGGGTTCATCAACACACAGGAGTCTCTGACTAACTCTGGGAAACTGACCGTGTAGACCTGGACCGGGGAAGGTACTGTCAGCCCAAGAGCCCTGAGAAAATGTGGAGCAGAGCAGAGTCCCAGGCTGGCGCTCACGGACTGCTCCCCCTCAAACACTGGCTGCCCTGCCGAGAGGGCACAGAGAGCACCGTCGCGGGAGCCAGAGCCACACAACACAGCACAGTGGTGCGGAAGTCCTATAACCATTTCCTATTCTGTCCCTGACTCCCAGATGTGACCTTGAGCTCTCTTATCTTATATCTGGGCCTAGTTTTTTCCATTTTTACAAATGATCTCCTTTCCTGTATTAGGAAATGGCAGTTTTGTAGAAGGCTTTGCATTCATTGAGAGAGGGGGCACTCTTCAAAGAAAAACACTGCAGCCATATCTATGTTTTTCTTTAGTGTTAGATAAAACCAAAAGTTATGCTTTCTGTTCTCTGTGTTCTAGAGGTGCGTGTGTGGGGGTGTGTAGGGGAGTGGATGGGAGTAGGGCACTGGGAGCCGCCTCCCAATGGCACAGGACAGAGGGGGTAGAACTTTCTGGTTCCCTCCTGCAGTGCTTGCAACACAGCAAAGCGGTCTGACTGCCTTCGGGCTTTACAAAGGGGCGGTGGGTCAGCCACAAGTCCTACGTGGCTTTTATGGCTTTCATAGGCTACATTAAAGTTAGTCACATTAATCAATACTTCATTGGTATGGAGTGGAAGTTGGAGTTTTTAGTGTTTTGAAAATTTTGCCATGCCATCCGGGGATGGCTTGGCTGCTGGGGTCACAGGTCGCCAGAAACACGGAATCCAACAGCGCAACGCTCACAGGAGTTTGACTACTGTTATCTGCTGGAAATCCATGCAGCATCCTAGAAGTTCGTAAATCAGGTGGAAGTAAACGTTATAACTTGGAAAGAAGATAGTGCAGCCTCTCTAAACCCACTGCTTCCTGTTAGGGAGAAGAGGACCGGGGACCCGGGAGCCACAGGGAAGCTTCAGCACCAACCACCATGGACCACGAGGGGTCAGCAGGAGAAGAAACGATTTCCCCAACTCCAGACCCAGGAGAGATGGAGAGAACAATAAAGGCACAGGAATCTAACGAAACCATAAAACCAGCAGGAAAATCGGAAACGAGAAGTCCCCTGGGCAATTCATTAAAGAGGGGAATTAATTTCAGGTCAGACTAAGCTGTCTCAGGTCTTCTCTACTGAAAGGGGGTGGCTGCTCAGGGCACCCATCCATTTTTGCATGTAATTCAGGGAAGTGACTCCATCCTGCTGGGGTCTCAGAGATCCCAAGCTCCCTGCACAAAGACCCACAGAGCCATACCCTTCAGCTAGAGAGAGTGCAGGGGCTGGAGAGGAACTCACAGGGACCGGACAGATGCTGAAGACCCACAAAGGGATCCTGACAGAGGGTATGGAGACCTCCACATCTCTAGTGGGAGTCTATTTCTTCTTGATAGTAATCCGATCTGAGCTCGGTTCTCTAATTTTGCAAGTGGATTATTCAGCAACTTGTGAGTCACAGAGAGAAAACATTAGTCAATCAAACCCCTAGAACTCAAAAAAACAGCTAAGGAAAGCAAGCCAGAGGGAGACAGGGGCAGTGAAATTTTTCAGACTGCTTTTCTTTCGTGCGTGCTGCGAGGAGACCAAGGGACGTCTGCGATCAGGAGATTCTGTGACACCCTTTCCGGGGGTGCCTGGACACTTCAGGCCCCGGTGCTTCTCAGCTCTGTGTCATCGAGGAGATTTCTACTTTCTCTTCTCTCCAAAGGATGCTAGGATTGGCCCTGCATGGAGAGATGAGCAGGAGGAGGGCGTTCTGAAGCCTGGATGCGTGCACTTTAGGATAAAGGAAAAAAGCAGTTGGTTTAGTTTTTCTTCCCAAGAGAGTAATCCATGATGGTGTCTTAGCTCGTAGACAAGTTACAACGAGTTTAAATGACTGACAATATATTAAAGTATGTGTGAGGATATTTAAACACATCAGTATATCCCAAAGCCACATAGTGTAAAACAAAACCAAGATGTCCAATAAGATACAATTAAGGCAATGGAAAAAGAATGGCTCATACACAGCAGACAAAAGAATATTTGAATAATCTGAACCTATGTAAACAAATAAATATCTTGCATCCTTGAGTGATAATAAAATTCGACAAACTGTAGGACTGGAGGATTTCTGTGATGGCCCAGGAGTAAAGGGAGAAACAAGGCTAGCGTGGTTTTGATCTTCTTAAATGTTATTAGTGATGTTTAAAATCGTAACTGAAGAATTCTGCTACTGGCAATTAGGTAAAACAGTAAAATTAGGCAATGGAAAAAAAACCTGGTACAAAATTTCCAAATGACATACGCCTTTCTTAATACGGGGTCTGAGAAGCTAGCGGTGCAGCAGAGCTGACAACATCTTGGCCGGCTGTGGTGGGCGATGCATGGTTAGAAAGGATCTCTAATGGCACTCTCCAAAGCAAAGAGAAACTCCGACTCCACCACTCACGTGATGCTAGGTACAGAATTGATTTATTTATAGATTTGCTCATTTCCCCAATATTTACTTAGCATCTAGGATCTATCAGGCTTTGCTCTGGGCATGGGGGACATAAGGGTGAATCAGACAGACAAGGTCTTTACTATCACGAAGCTTTTGTTCTGTGGGGAGTAGATTGAAAATGAGCAAATAAGCCCACAAACAGACAAGATCAAATCAGATAGTGATAACTGCTATGAAGAAATGACAATCAGGTGACGGGATAGAGTCTGGCTGGGGGTGGTGATAGGAGCAGCCATTAGATAAGGAGGTCAGGGCAGGTCTCTCTGGGAGGCGAGTGGCATCTGAGCGGAAATCTGAATAGTGAGAAAGAGACGGTCATGTGGAAATCTTGGGGAATGATATTCTAGGCAGCACACGCAAAGTCCTGGGGAGGCCGCAAGCTTGCTGTAGCTCGGAAACAGAAAGAGGGCCAAGGGAGCCTGGGAAAGTTCTGAGAAGCAAGTGGGGCTGGGTCTGGAGCAGCGTGTAGACCAGGGGAACAGATACTGGTCTCCATGAAAGTGTCGTGGGAAACCAGGGCCCATGGAGCAGGGTGTGACCCGCCTTACGCTGACAGTCCAGGCAGCAGACTTACACTTGGTACTTGTGGGGGCCGCTCCAGCAGAAGGAGTTTGGAAAAGGGCGGAGATGGCCTTGGACATGGATCGGGCTGCTACGTGGCCATAAGGGCAGGCTTCCCACCCAGGCTGGCCTGCAGCACTTCTCCAGCAACTCAGGATTGCCACGAGGAGACTCAGCAACAGCCTGGATTCTTCTCTTGAAGGGAGGATAGAGAAACGCTCTGGAGGGGTCGGCAGCTGTGTTTCCCACCTTGCAGGTGGAATAGCAGGAGAAGCCAGGCAGAGAGAGTAACAATAGTGGCTAACACTCCCACGCTAAGCGCTCCTTTGTGCCGTGCCGAACGCTTTATGTATATTAACTCCTTTTACCCGCACAACAACCCTATTCTCACCCATGCTTCAGATGAGGAAACTGAGGCACAAGGAGGGTAAGTGAGTTGCCCCAAATCATGCAGGTAATAAGGATCTGCACCCCGATGGGTGAAGGAGCGAAGCAGGTGTGCAGAGAGAAAGCAGAGAATGGGCTGCCTGGATTCCCTCCAGCCCCGCCGCCCTCGGTGTTCCAGCCTCCCTGGAATGCTTGCTTTTGTTCCAGAAGCCGCCCTCCTCCCTTTACTGACTCCCCTTTCTGCCAGTGCTGGCCTCAGCAGGTTTCTGTTATATGCAACCAAAAGTCCTGGCTACTGGATGTTGAAACTTCGAGTTGTGGGGAAATTACTTGCTTCTCTATGAAAATAGAATCTATCTAGCTAGTGTCTCAGAGAAAAAGGGATGCGTCCATCCCTTCCACAGACAATTATAGTGGCCTTGTTAATCGCAAGTCACACTGGTGGCACGCTTACAGTACACCAGGCACTGTTCCGAGTCCTTTCCGTGTACTAACTCATCCAGTCCTCACAAGCACTCTAGGAAGCGTGTGCTCTTATTCTCTCCTTCAGGGGAAACAGAGGCACAGAGATCACTGTGGGTTGAATCGTGTTCTCCCAAAGGATACATTGAAGTTCCAACCCCCTAGAGCCTCAGAAGGTGACCTTATTTGGAACCTGGCTTGTTGCAGACATGATTAGTTAAGACGAGGTCATGTTAGAGTAGGGCTGGCCCTTAATCCAGGGGGATTGGTGACCCTCCAAGAAGAAGAGAGAGACACAGGGAGGGGTCCCCATGAAGATGGAGGTGGAGACTGGAGGGATGCATCTGCAAGTTACGGGGTACCGCGGATTTCAGGTGTGGGGGCCTGGAATTGGCCACCCCAAGATAGGTCTCTTTGGCATGAGGGTTATTTGGGGCTGGTTACTTTCAATACACTGCAGACAAGAAAGCAACTGAAAAGTAGAATTTACTTACCCTTTGTAAGAGACATTTACATTGTAAAGGAAATCTCCATCTGTAAAGGTGTCTCCCTCTCTGTACCAGGAAGAAGGGGGGATGACCTTATCTCTAGAAACTCTTATCAATGCAGAAGGCAAGGACTTAAATCTGCATAATAATCTTATTCCTGTTTACTGTTCTTGTCTGGTAACCTCCTGTAACTGACTCGCCCCCACAGCCAACATCCTCCTTTGTCTTTAGCTGTGGAGGATATTTAAGGCAGGGGCTTCAGCCATTTTGGCGAGTTGCTCAGCTTGCCTGAGCCTCTCCCATGTATACATGTTGTAAAGCTTTGTTTAATTTTCTCCTGCTATTCTGTCTCATGCGAATTTAATTCGTTCTCTGGACAGAAGAACACGCAGTGGGTAGAGGAAATGTCTTCCTCCCCTACACAGGGGAGCACTAAAAGTCTGGAGAGTGTGGGGAGGACTCCCCCTCAGAACCCTCAGAAAGAGCTGGGCCCGCCGACGCCGTGATGTTGGGCTTCTGGCCACCAGGACTGGGAGAGAATAGACTTCTGGTGTTTTAAGCCACCTCATTTGTGGTACTTTGTCACAGCAGCCCTGGGAAATGAATACAGAGAGGTTAAGCCATTTGCCCATGGTCACACAGCTCGTGTTGTGGTGGAGGGAATGTCCGCTGGGGGCGTGTGTCTCAAAGCTGATGTTTCTAGCTTTCTTCTCTGCAGTCACACGCTCCAGAGCAGTGCTGAACGTTATGCTGGAAGGGACCCCTAATCAGACGGCCAGCCATGAGCCCAGGAGAGCAGACCCGCCTTTCCTCTGCTCCCTGATCCCCCTTGCCTTGGGCAAAGGCAGAGAGGTAACAGTTAACGGTGTGCAGGAAAAGCTGGGTTGGGCTGTTCAACTGGAGTGAAGGCGAGCCTGCCACTGTCTCAACAGATGGTCACCCAGCGTCTCCCTAAATACCTGCTGGGAATCAGCACCATGGGCTGGCGAGCAGGGGCTGGGAGTGCAGCTGGACCTGGACTCCTACTCGGCCTCCCATTGGCCGGGTGACCTTGGCCGAGGCGCCTGACTTCCCCACGCCTCAGTTTCCCATGCAGGAAAGGAGGACAAGTTGGAGCCCCAGTGTTGTTGCGGCAAATGTGGCAGTGAAGGTGACCGTGTCAGGGGCTGAAGCAGGACCTTCAAGAGCAGAGAAGCAGCAGGCACCCTCTGTTCTGTCACTCCCCATCCACGAGGCACGGCAAGTAAAGCCGCGGGGGTTTCCTCCTTTCGTCCCTCTCCTTGGCTTTGTCTGAGCCCGGCCCACTGTGGCCTCTCCAGTCTGGCTCTTAGTATGCGCAGCTCTCCCTAAGCTTCCAAGTGGGATGAGCTACATGTGAAATTAATCATGTATTTTTTCTCCTGTTTTTTCAAGTGGAGAAATCACTTTGGGCTTTGGGGAAGAGGGGCGGCTATTTGCTATGCCATGGCTCGTCTCCTTAGCCACCACCCCTGCCATGTTCAGCAAATGATTCTTCTATTCTCTTCCTGGCAGGTGGTCTCGCAGCTACATGTGTTTGTGCATCCAGCAGGGTGCTCCGGGGAATGCGACGTGGTGATGACTGCTGTTTCTAATTACTGCCGGATCAGGAGGCGAAGGAAAGAAACCTGGCCAGCCTGGCGGGCGGCTGTGGTTTCGGGTTCCTGGGGCTGGCAGGGCCTGCTTGTCTGGCTGGGCACTTGGGAGTGAGGACTCACCTTTCCCCAAACTCACTCCACATCTGAATGATTGACAGGGACACAGCAATCAATATGCCTTGTTTCTTGAGCACCTAGTGTGCTCTCGGTTTTGTGCTAAGAACTGGGGCTGGGGGAGATACAAGCGGTAATAAATGCAGCTCTGTCTTTCAGGAAACTTTCATGACAGCTAGCGACGAGGACAAAGAAACAAAGAGAAAAAACAGATCCACTCATCCATCCAGCGGCATTGACTGAGAGCTGCCCTTGTGGGGTCTCTAGTCCAGCAGGGTAGAGGGACAGTGATCCAGTACTACCGCAGATGTGCCACCCACCACGCCCATGTGTGGACGAAAAGCACAGGGCCATTGGAGGATAAACGGGGCCGCATTTGTTCTGGGGTTGGAGAAGGATTCCTGGGTGAAGCACTGTGAGATCCCTCCTGGGAGTGGAGTGTGGGCAGATGTAGGGGTGAAGAAAGTGGATGTGAACTATGGCTAAGTTTCTAACAAGGATAGCTGGAACTCAGAGGCACTCTTGTCAGACAGGGCAGGTGGGATGGGGGCCCATTTTGCAGGGGAAGCACCGTAGAACATGACAAGTTGAGAGGACAGGTGGAGGGGCTGGCAGTGCTCCCAGGGTGAGAAGGCAGGTGGTGGAGCCTGGTGGAGGGGCGTTTGGGGCCGTGAGAGAGGATGACTCTACAGGAAAAAGAACTATAGGGAAGTGAAGATTGGGGCAAGTTCTCAACCACGGGAACTGCTCTTAGCTAGGGCTTCAGATGGGAGAAAGGGGACACACACGAATGGACACGAGTGCCTGGTTCTGTGACGGGTATTTAAACACTGCCATTGTGTGGGGTCAATAGGCAGCCAGACTCAGAAACTCACTCAAGGTCATTCCAGTAAAGTGTGTGTGTGTGTGTGTGATATGTGTGTGGTGGGTGGTGCGTATGTGTTAGTGTGGTGGTGCATGTGGGTATGGTATGGTATGTGGTGTTGTGACATCCCAGGGCAGGAAACAGCTGGACCTTCTGAGATGTGACCACAGAAGTCATATATGGCAGCCTCTCCTTCCCTCTTTCTTGGGACACACGGTCTCTCATCTCTTCCTTTCTGTGTGCATCTGTTCCATTTTCCTGCATCTCTCTGCTGACTATTGGATGTCCTCCTTGCTTCCCCATGGCCTTACTATGGCTTGTTAGTTCAAGAGTCCAATATTATCCACCCAATCATTCTTTCAATAAAATTTATTGAATACCTACTATGTGTCAGTATTTTTAGGCGCTGCGGTTACAACAGGTGTCAAAGCAAAATCTTTCACATTCTATTAGAGGATACACATTAAACAAATAAAGATATAATATTTCAAGTGGCAATAATGCTAGGAAGAAACTCCAAGCTGAATGAGGGTTTAGAAAGTGCCCTTGGGTGGTGGAGGGGAGAGTTATTTTCATACCGCTGTCTGGAAAGGACTCTCTGATCCGGTGACATCAGCACAGAGACCTGAAGAAAGTGAGTGAGGGGGGCAGGCATCTGAGGGAGTGTTTCCAGCAAGGGGGAAACGTGGGTAAAGACCCCGAGACAGGGCATTGCTTGGAGTGTTCAAGGAACAGCAAGGAGACGAGCGTGGCTTGTGTAGAGTGGGCGAGGGAGCATCACAGGAGACGAGCTCTGAGAGGTGACATAGGGAAAGCCTATTGGCCTTGAAAGGCATGAGACGGAAGCCTTTGCAAGGTTGGGAGGAGAGGAGGGACATGGTGTGGCTTCCCGTACATCGCGGCGCAGTGTGGAGACAGACTGGGAGCGAGGGTGGACCAGGGAGAGTGGGGAGGCGGCTACCGCAGTGACCCAGGGCAGAGACGGTGGTGATCCCAACTAGGGAGGAAGCTGAGGAGGTGACGAGAAGAAGTCAGATTCTGGATAGGTTTGAAGGTTGAGCAATTGCTAAGGGCTCTAACTGATTTGTTTCCGGATCTTTTAGTTTAACTTGTTGAGAGAAAGAATGTTACGGGCCCAGAGCAGCCTGTGGAAGAACTGACCAGAGAGGGAGAAGGGGGGGTCAAGGGGTACGAAGCAGCCCTTCAGGAACTGAGAGAGGAAAGATTCCCTTATGTTGGCAGGTTCCCTCACTCTCGCCAGCTCATTTATTGATGCTCACAACAGCCTGTGAGGGGGGTGTTTTTACCCCCGTCTTCTATTTAAAAACTGGGGCTCAGAGAGGATGGGTCCCTAGCCCACGACCACATACCTGGGACAAGCAAGAGCCTGGATTTGACCTCTTGGATTCTGTCTGATTCTCAAGCCTGCGCTGTCATTACCGAGTCAGGCTGCCTCAGCAAATAAAGAGAAATGCTGGAGGAGGCAGGGAGAGGGGCAAGGGCATGGAAGTCCCCAAAGGAGCGTCTGAAGAAAGAGTCATGGCTAACAGTGCGCGCATGCGAGAAGCCAGCCGGGTGGGAAGGGAGAGGCTGCCCCATGCGAAAAGCCAGCCGGGTGGGAAGGGAGAGGCTGCCCCGTTGGCCACAAGGACCCTGCCGCTGGACAGGTGAGGCTGCGGTGGAGCGGCAAAGGCAGGCCAGGGGCCGAAGGGAGGCTGTGGGAGTGAAGGGCGGGGCTCTGCAGTTAGAAGGACGCTGCCACCTGCTGGCAGTGTCGTCTCGGGCAACTGCCCTCTCTGAGCCTCTGTTTCCCTTAGGATGATGGCAGCTGACACTGAGTTATGCTGTGTTAAACCACTGCCACGAAAGTTTCTTCTTTTTCATGTTCCACGTTCACTGTGGACTGGTTTCAGCTCTGTTTCTCCATGTCGTGTTCATTCTGGGGCCTTGGCATTTCAGAGGCAGAAGATGGGGGAGAAAGAGAGAAATCCGGAGAGAGGGAGACAGGGGCGATCACTGATCACTGTCCGAGGGAGAGGAGAGGAGAGTAGAAGCCCCCAGGGAAGGGCAGTCAGTGTTTAAACGCCTATATGATCTACCCGAGTACCTACTTCCCAGGGTTTAAAAAGCATTTGGTGCAACATCTTGGCACACGGCGAGAGCTCAAAAATGGTAGCCAGTTCTGTTATTAACAGGCTGCAGTGCCCCGGAAGGCAATAGCTGGTCACAACTAGGAAAAGCTCCCATTGCTCTTATTAAATAGTTTGTCACCAGGAAGGAGAAAAAGCAGTCGATGGAGCCTCAGGCTCGCTCTGAACACAACCCTGTGGCAGCAGGAATCCTGTGTCCACACAGCCCGGGCCGGCGTCCCGACTCCCTGAGTGTCCTCTCTCCTCCTCAGCCGGCCGCATCTTTCCTGTTTCCACCTCAGCCTCAGCTCCTCTCCTCCAGGCACTCCTCAACTTTCTTCTTAATTATATACATATATGTTTTTTTATCAGAAATTTGAGTAGAAATCATTTATAGTTACAGATTTTGGTCAGGATCTCGAGCTAATCAAGTTGCACTGGAGTAGCGAGTCCTGACTTTCAAGAGTGCAAAATGAGGGGAATTTTGCCTCCAGCTTGATTTCTAATAGGAAAAAGAAAAAGCGAAGAGCTGAGGCAATTTCAGTTCTCGTAAATCCAGGGGCATGCACTCTGAGGGCCCATCATCATCCCTCCTGGTCGCCCTGAGGGCGTGCCTGGCTGCTGTGGTCCTGGGTAGGATACTGTATACAAATTCACGAGGAAAAAATTGGGATGGATAAGGTCTAATTGGGAATTCACATTTTAAAAGAATGACACTACTGATATTGACACGCCTAGGGGGTGCAATTTGTCCAGACTTGTCATGGGAGCTGAGAAAGGACAGTTGTACGTATGTGACCTCAGCACCTGCGAGGGAGGAGAGAGAAGCTGGAAGACTCGCCAGGCCAGGGAAGTTAGGAGGAGGAATGGGTTAGGAGAGGAGAGTGACCATGACTGGCTTTAATTTTTGCCTGGGCCTCAGATTTAATGATTCCCAAGGCCTTTTTCCATTTGATTTTCTAATTTTGACCTCACAACAACCTTGAGAAGTAGAAGGAGATGTATTTTCATACACAGGATAAATGAAGCTCAGGGAGATTAAGTGGTTGAGCTGAGGACACACAGGCAGTAAACGAAAGAGGCCAAATATTTTGACTCTTTGCTACATGTTATTTTTATTACTCTTTATTAAGTAACCTCTGGAAGGTGAACATAGGTGAACAAAATGTTTGAGTAAGCATCATTCCTTTCTTCATTAGGAATTTTGGGTATGTTCCAATGATTTTGTTGGGGAACAAGTGGGCAAAGGTAGTAGAAAGCAAATTTAATGAAGACTAACTTTTACTGTGAGTTGCATAAACTACTGCAGTTAAGTTTAGGTTCATAGGTCCAGGGCTGAAGCCATATTCTCACAAACGGAGATGGTGACTAGATCTGTTAATATGGGAGCTTTAGGTATCAGCTGGTGTTCTCCGGTTGCAAACAACAGAAATCAACATGGGCAAGTTAAGCAGACAAACCTGTTGGAAAGATTTCAGGCAGCTCCAGGATCTAAGGGAAGACTGAAGAATGAGGCTTACACATGGCAGTAGCCTGGCGGTGAGAGAGGAGCTGAGAAGGCGGGGACCAGGGGGGTAGCCTCAGGCACTGCTGCCAGAACAAACGGGGGAGGGTCTGAGTGACCTGACCTGAGCCGAGTGCTCGCCCCTTGGCCAGGGCCCACTTGACAGTCCTGCCAAGGTGACCTGAAGCCAGAAAAGGAGAACGGAATTTGTAGTTACTGAAAGAGAGGGAGCTGGATGCTGGGAAGACATGCCCATCATCTACGCCAGCCCCAAGTGATCCTCCCGGAAAGGAGAGGTTTTGCCAGCCCTGGTCCAGGGTCTCTCGTGATGTGGAAAGAGGGGGAAAGAGTGGGGTGATAGGGAGATGAAGTCACTCAGTACAGGGAGTGAGAGGGGAGGAGAGGGGGCGGGTCTGCATGCCTTGCCGGGTGCCGGGGCTTGAGACAGCATTTGGGGTTTGGAGCACCTCCCAAGTAGCATCTCTTAGGGCAGAGAGGAGGAGCTTCGGAGCCGTGTTGTGGTGAGCTACGAGCTGAGTCTCTTTGATGTACTCTGTGAGACACAAGTGAAGATTAGCGGTTCTCTTTTAATTACGTGTAGGCCCTGGAATGTGTGACTTTGAATGTGACTTTGTGCACAGACTGATTGGGTAGGGCCCTGAGTTTTATTAGGGTCACGGCGATGTTTAGCTCTCGTCATCAAAATTCTTGGAAAGTGAGCGGCCTGCAGCTAGAAGGGCAGGCAGATGAATGTGGTTGAGTTGATCTGTTCCCTCTTTTTCTTCTTCCTGGTTCCAGAATTACTCATTTCAGTTTTTCCATGAAGAATATTTTAAATCAGCTTAAACATTCCTTAAGGAAGTGAGACATGTGACGACTTTATTTTCTAGAAAGTGAATATATTTCTGGTCAGGGGTTAGGATGTACTTGGATGGGCCCTAAATTTCCATTATCATTGTTCCCTTGTAAATAGCTCTTCATTTTTATTATAAAATAAAAACTCGAGTGCACCATTTTATAGATAAGAAAATTGAAGCACATGATCTAAGCCATAAAAATTTCATTAGGCTGGTCTGTAATGCTCTTTGGAAGCCAACATCATTATCACCATCATAGCTGACTTTCTGCGCAAGCATTTCACATGCATAGTAACCCAATGAGGTGGGTCTACTCTTACCTCCACTTTACAGGTGAGAAAAGTAAAGTCACTCACTTGTTTATAGCCACACAGGTAATAAGAGAGAGGCTCCCAAACTAGCCCATCTGACAGCAGAGTCCACACTCTGAACACCTGCCTTGTCCTGCAGGTGATAATCCAATGAACCGCTCATTGACTGAGACTCTGATACGGTCACTGAATGGTTCTAGCTACTGGTAGAACTCATTTACTACAACTTCTCTAATATTCAGAACCCACTCTATTAGTATAATTAAGAGAACTGAAAAAAAAAGATCCATTGGTAGGTTAAGGAATCAATTTTGGATTAATTAAGGTTTGCTAATTAATTTAAAATCTTTTTTGGGTATTTTCTAAGTGCCAGACCTTATGGACACAGTAGTGAGCAAAGAAGACAAAATCTCTGCCTTCAAGGATCTTAGAACCTGATGGAAATGTTAGATGATAATCAAATAATTTTTGATTATCAAAAATCTATTTTGATTGCAAAAAATAAGTTACAAATTCTGATAGTGATAAGTTCTTTGAGGACAAATTACAGTGGTAGTGACAGGCGGAGAGAACACAGAGGAATGAAGGGGAAGCAACTAGACAAATCAGAGTCTGTCATCATCCAACATTTATCAAGCGTCCTGTATTATATGACATTGTGTCCACTGCCACGGAGGGTATGACGATGAACAAAGTGTAGTCCTTGGTCTCAACAGGAGCTCAAAGGAGAAAATGCACACACACAAGCAACCATAACCATGTGCCATAAAAACGAGAGTGAAGGTGACACGATGGCAGTAATGATTATATAGCTAACATTTCTTGGCGCAGCTTAAAGTACCCTACATGGATAACTCATTAATCCTTAAAACAATCCTTGTAGATTGGGAAGATTATAATCTCCAAACAGATGGGGAGGGGCTGAAGAATGGCCGGGCATGGACACATCTCAGGTTTGTGTCTAGGGGCCAAGAGATGAGGAAATGGAGGCAGAGTTTAAGAAACAGCTAGAAAGTGGCGGAGAGGGAGGGACAAGATATTATGGGCTTTGTGGGGCCACCCCAAAATATGTCTCTTTGATTTGATTATTTTTAAGGACAGAGGACTCTGAAAGAAACTTGGACCTTCCCCTTAACTGCCTGAAAGAATTTAAGGTAGACGGCCAAAGCCCAGGACAGGCCATCACCACAGCTAACTCTGGGAGCATCCTTGCTAAGCCCATTTTTATCAAGTTCTCTCTCAGGTCACACTGTCTATAGATGGCCCAGCAAACATTTGTTTATCAAATATTTGCTTTTCCATCTCCATGTAAATTGCCTTCTTTCCCTTTAAAGTCCCAAACCACTACCCACAACATCCTCCTTTGTCCTTAGCTGAAGATGGTATTTACAGTGGTGGCTTTGACCATTTTGGTGAGTCACTCAGTTTTCCTGGGTTTCTCCTATGTGTGCATGTTATTAAACTTTCTTGATTTTTTTCCTGTTATTCTGTCTCATGTCAATTTGCCAATTGACCAATCTAGAGCAGCCAGAGGGACCTAGAAGGTAGAGGAATAATCCTTCCTCCCCTATAGCGTTCAGAGCAGGACAGCATATGTCTGGCTGGAGGGATCAGGAGACATTTCTTGGAAGAGTGGCTATTTGATGTGGGCCTTGAAGAATAGGGAGAACTCAGCAGGCAGAGACTGGGCTGTTGGTACAGAGTGAAGTCCCCGGAGGTGGAAGGTGCTGTGGGTGTGGGCGGCTGGGCACAGGTCTCCCTGCAGCTGTGCAGGGCCGTGGTTCCTACACCTGGCTGTGCCTCAGTCACCTGGGGGATTCTTTACAAGTACTGAGTCCTGGGATCCACTCCAAGTGAGTCTCAGTAAGTTTGGGCCAGGCCCGGGCATGCCCAGGTCAGGGTGAGTCTGGTCCTTGGACAGGTGTTTGGGAAGCGTTAGTGCAGGACACAGTGTGGAGCCACAATGTAGGATGGGAAGCTGGGGTAGGGCGTGGCCAGATGCCGCCTGGCCCAGGGCTCAGGGCCTCGATGTTTGCTTCATTAGGTGAGAGAGAGAAGAAGCACCATCTGAGCCAGGCTTCTGGAAGTCAGTCTGGTCCAGGATGCTGGGCTTCTCAAGAGAGGAAAGCCTGAAGGCAAGGAGGCTAGCTGGTGGCTAGTTAATTGTCCATGCAAGAGGTACACGGCCTCGGGTGGTGGCAGTGGGTGTGGCATGAGAGCTCAAATGAGTCATGGGGGCAGAGTCAGCAGGACGTGGTACCCAAACAGATGGGGAAGGGATGGAGAGCAGCTGGGCAGTGTCATTTCAGGACCACATCTGGACAAGGTGGCCAGCCTCACACAGTGGTCTCTAGTGAAGTTTCTGCTCCACGAGGGAAGATGCTGGAAGGTGGCTGGCTGGAAGCCTGACCTCCTCCTGGGACAGGTGTCTGGCCTGTGTCTCCCTCTCCTCACTCTGTCTCTAAGGAGTTGCCCTGGAAGGGGCTTTCTAAGTATCTTAAAAGCTCAAGTAACATTTCACAAGTCCTTCTGGCTGCAAGGACAGGTTCTTTACAGAATTAGAAAGGTAGATACAGGAACAATGACAGCAAGACCAGGACTGAGGAAAGACCTACTGGTGAGTGATTTGTCTTGGCTCAGAAACAGAACAGTTTCAGCCACCTCGCAATAAGATCAATAATCATCACAGTAACAGCTGTTGGGTATGCACCACGGGATGACAACTGTGTTAGAAACTTCATCTGCAGCAGCTCATTGAACTCCTGCCCTGCCCCTGAGGAATGCAGACCGGCATTCTCAGCTCCAGTTAACGGGTGAAGACACTGAGGCTTGGAAAGCTAAAACTTGCTCAAGGCCCCACAGCTCCCGAATAGCAGAGCCAAGATGCCGACTGAGCATGGGGCGCCACGCTGCCGCAGCGGAGTGGAGCTGGAGAGGAACAGGGGAACAAGGTAGAGAGGAAAGAGCACGGGGCCCAGAGCCAGAACACCGAGGGCCACATCCCAGCTCTGTCGCTCCCAGAGTCCCTCAAAACTGGGCCTAGTTCTCACCCTTGCAAAATGCCTATAGTAGTACTCACTCTCGCAGCCTTACTGGGTGGTTGTAAGGCTCAAATAAAACATAGGGAAGGCGTCGGTAATGCAGGAGGTCCCGCAATGTCCACTGCATATGCAGACAGGACCATGATGCTGTCACTTATTAATTTAAAGGGCAAAGTCTTAATGGGGGGTGGACGCGAAGGCTCGACTCAGCTCCATTCAGCTCACAAACCCTGAGGGCCAACCCGTGCTTGGAATCTTGCGCCGGAGGCAGGAGAAGATTCTTGGTGATTGGTCCTCATTTGAAGGGAATGGGGAAGTTCAGAAAATGTGAAAGTCAACCTTCTACCTGCCAGACAGGGAACAGTGGGAAAGAACAACTCAACGAAGACGTCCTTTTCCATGAACTTTAAAACCTGAGAGATGGCCAGATCAATAGACTGTCATTTTGAAAACAACTACAGGACAGCAGTGTGATGATAATCAGCAGGGTGAATGGATTTCCCAGATACAAATCACACAACACTGAAACAATTTCTTCCCCTCAGAAGGCAACTGGCTTTGGCTCGAGGCCAACAAAAAGTAGATTTAGAGGAATAGTGAGGCTCAATGAAGAAATAACTCTTATTTTAGCTTTCTCTGAATCCCAACTTGGGAAACCAGCAAATGCACTAATTCTTCTAAATTGGGGGCATGGAAAGGCAGAGCAGAAAAGGAGAAAAAAAACTGCACTCCATTGGGATTTGCTTCTCTTGAGACCAGGGCTGAGTTCGCCTCCTTCCCACTGAAGGTGAAATTCTTCCACTGAGGACAGGCTGTCCTGGGCTGCCAAGCTGTGAAGGAAGAACATTTATTGATCGAGTTCATGCATTTTACAAGGGGCGAAACGCCCCGGATTGCTCTGAATCTGTTTTATGGTGTAATTGTTTCTTACAGCAAAATATTTTGTTTTTAAGCATCAGCAACACATAGCCTGGTGGTCCTCAATTGTCTCAGGGGAGTATTTTGTTTTTCTAAACTAGAAATCAAGAAAATCTAGGGCAGATGCGCACCCCTCCTCCTCCGCAGGCTCCCTTCCCCCAGCCCAGCCCGGATCCGGGGTGAGACCTTGAGATCCCTCCTGTTCTGGGGAGAAAGCTCTCTCAACCACTGCAGCCTCTTAGTCCCAGGTGTAGCGGCCTCGGGGTTGCTGCAGTTGTGTGCCAGGCCCGACTGTTTAATCTTGCATTGTCTGTCTGATATATGAGAGGACAATCTGTCAGATGGGGTTTATCTTGCCTCACCGATAAATGCAGCAAAGCCTCTGCGTGTCATGGGTTGTAGCACGCGAGGTTGATAAAACGTCCACAAGCCCAGGATCTGATCTGCACGTATGGTACTTGCATGATTATTTATTGTTCATGTGTGAGTCTTGTCACTCACTCCTCCATCCAAGATTTATTAAGCACCCACCATGTGCCAGGCACTGTGTTAGAAGCTGCTGATATAAAAATAATCAAAAGACACCCTGCCCCCACTCCACTCTTAAACGCCCAGAGTCTGGAAGGGACACCGACACACGCACACATAGTTGAGGTACAGTGTGATGGATGCAAAGATGGAGGTGAGGGATGTCACAGGACAAAGTGGATAACTGCTTTTGAGGGTCAAG
This sequence comes from Equus asinus, assembly GCF_041296235.1. Classification (NCBI taxonomy): domain Eukaryota; kingdom Metazoa; phylum Chordata; class Mammalia; order Perissodactyla; family Equidae; genus Equus; species Equus asinus. Next base: position 75,209,888 of record NC_091796.1, read on the forward strand.
AAAGGCTTTCTAGAAGAGGAAGAAGCTAGTTTATCTGGGTCTTAAAGGACTCAGCGCTTCTCAGGTGGTCCAGGTTGGAAAGCCCTCCGAGGTAGGAGTTGAACCATGTGAACTGAGAGTGAGGGGGGCCCCCCGAGGACAATCAGGGTGCTGCTCCTAGAAGAAAGGGAACTGGATGCCAGGCAGGCCAAACGACAGCAGAGTTTTACCTCCTGCATTCCCAACCAGAGGTAAGATCCTTGAGCTGGGAACCTGGATCCTAGGTTGTCTTGACTCCTCCACGGCAAGTGCGGGCCCACAATTAGCACTTGCTGCAGAATCAGCCTACTCGTCAGCTGCGATGTGTGGCCCCATGGCAAGCAGCGGCAACAGACTTGCCTGAGAAGAGGCTGGGGAATTATCCTCCAGGTCCAGCCTCCTTTGTCCCTCATGGACCCTCCCTTGGTGCCCAAAGGATAGCAAGCACTGTACCTTTCCACCAGGGGGCGCCCCCCAGCCCTGTTGATTGAGGGGCTGTCTCTGGAGGCCTGGCTGGGTGCACTTCCTCCTTGGTCCCTGATCCTGATCAGGTGCTGCAGCCAAGCAGGGTCGTACAGGGCTGCATAACGATTCCCCTCGCTGAGAACTAAAACGTCTTCTAATATATGGGAATCGCTGCTATTGGGAGCTTCAAATGCGTACTTCTCATTAAGTAAAGTGACAGGAAGCTACTCAGCCCTCAGCCCAAAATTGTCTCTAACAGATGATTAGAGCATTCAGGGTTTTCACACTTCATGACTCAAGGCAGGCTGGGAAGGAAAGGGGACTGGGAGTGGGAGCAGAGGCCTGTGGAAGCAGGGCTCCACACTGGGCCAGGCCAAGGTCAAATCCAATGTCACAACTGCCCCAGTTTCTTTGGTACCTCTTCCAGTGGTTCCTTGGCCAAGGGAGAGAGCCTGCTGCTGAGGGGAAAGAACCCCAGACCACGGGTTGGGAAACCCCAAGTGTGGTTCCAGCTCTGCTTTGAATTGGCCGCGACACCTGGGCCAGATGGCTGGCTGGCTGTTTTCTCATCTGTGAAATGGGGGCTGGTCTACCCATGAGGAGTGTTGTGAGGGTCCCCCGGGGTATTAGGGGCTCTGAGCTTCATCTGTTTCCTTATCTGTAAATGAGAGAATTGGGCTCAATCTCTAGGTCCCCTCCAGCTCTAAAATCCAACAGCTATCTTGAAAAACTAAAAATTGTGCTACAAATACTTCGTATTACTATTATTGTTTCTATTATTCCTAATGGTAAACTAAAGATCTCGCTAAGGTAATAAACAACCTGCTGTTCCCAATGGCCCGTGCTCAGGGAGCAAGGCAGCTGAGAACCTACGACTGACCAGATGCTTCCCTGTGGAACGATGTCATGATGCTGTGGTTGGAGAGGAGACTCCCTCGGCAAAGGAAATTGTAAAGGAAATTGCCATCATCTCCCCCTGACAAGTTATTGAAACTTATTTAACAATAAAAAAGACATTTTGGGTAAGGAATGGCTATTAGGATAAAAAATTAATCTGGCTCTTGGCTAGATCAATTTAAAAAATATCCTCTAAGTGTGGACCCGTTCAGGGTTCCAGGGAGGCGCCAGATGAGATCCCTTGTACTCGTGCTGGGGAAGCAGGACATCTGGGCAGGAGGCCTGTAATAAGTAAGTTAAATGAGAATACAGTGCACAGCGCAGGGGTCTGCGAGGCGTTCCATGTTGGCTGGTGAAGGAGCGGCAGAGAGTGGACTGTGAGGGGAGCAGAGGTGTTGTCGGGAGCCGGGCTCCTGAAGCCTGAGGTTTAAGAACACACAGCAAGCAGCCAAGATGGCAACCTTGGCGGGTCCCGCCGACGCAGAGTTCCCAGGTGGCTGACGAGGAAGGGAGGTGGCATGGGCTCCCTTGAGCACAGTCTGGGGCTTCACTGACCCCAGAGAAGTCATTTCCCTCCGTACTGATGCTCTCTTGTAACTTCTGCTTCACAGATTTCCCTCTGGGACTTGGGGCATTTTGGGATCCCCTAATAAGTCTTTCAAGAAAGGGGCCTCTGGTTTAGGAAATTGTTGTCAATAATGGGAAAATCATCAGTTTGTGTCTTCCAGGCTTTCTCCTGGAATGGATAGGAAGCAAAAATGGCTAGGAAGTCTCAGGAAAAGAACACTGAACTCGGAGGCCAGATGGCCTAAACTTTGGATCCCAAACAAGTCAATTAAACTCTCAGGGTCTCAGTTTTCCTATTTGTAAAATGGGGTTAATTCTCACAGTCTCTGAATCAAAAAGAAGAGCTTTGGTAAGTTGTTACTGAAAACTGAAGACTATCATCTGATGTAGCTCTCTACTTGCTAGTCCTTTGAGCCCTGTTTCCTCGTCTGCAAAACACAGATAATAACAGCACCTGCGGTTCAGGATCATTCTGGAGACGAACCAAAGCGATGCGTGTGGAGTGTTTAATGTGGGGCCGGCTCACTGTGCACGCAGAATCCGTGTTGTCTCTTCCCCTCCTTCTGGCGCTTCAAAGCTCGGTCACAAGGCAAGTTTGAAGCATTGCTGGCGAAGACTGTTATGAACACCCTGGTGCCTGTCACCTCTGGAGAGGATCTAAGAACTCACACAGCCTTAGGTCACCTGTCCCGTCCAGCAATTCACAAGCAGATATCTTTAAAGAGACAGCTCTTTGGCAAACTGTAGTGCAGACAGCAGCCTGCTCTGATCTTCCTCTCCTCCCTTTTGGGCCTCTGGTCAGGGCAAATGAGGACAGATGACAAATGGTGTGAGGCCAGCAGAGAGGACCCTCAGGGACTTGCCTCCAAGAAGTGGCTCTGCCCACCTGTGCAAGCTAAGTGGCCCCTCTGTGCCAGAGCATCTGCATCGCTGAGGACTCGAGGTGAGTCCGAGCGGTCCTGCCAGCCCAGCACTCTGTGGTGAGCCGGGTAGTCGCATGCTGTGACTTCTGTGCTGAGTAGGCTGTACATCTTGGCGTCTTAGATCAGCCTCAGCCCTGGGCAGTGCCTTGCCCTGGCTCAGGAAACCTCCCATCATCCCACATCGAAGCTTGATCTGCCTCTTGCGGGTACTTGCTTGGAGCCTTTGAGGCCTTCTCCTGATTCTACCCTCCTGGTCCCGTTTCCTCTCTATTACTCAGCTGTGTGGGCTGCACTCAGAGCTCCACCTGCAGCCTTTCTCTTCTCTCCTCATGGTCCATGGACAATCCCACCCACTGCCTTGGCTTCCACCATCCCATCAGGCTGATGCTACCTGAATTTCTATCTCCAGTTCCCACCTCTCTCCTGAGCTACATGCCTGTATTTTTCCAATTGCCTACTAGACAGGTTCACTTGCATGTCCCATATGAACTCATTTTGGTTTATATTTGGAGGCCTCATATTTTAGGCATGGCCTGATCCTCCAATTCAGGGAGTAGAACATGGGATGCGCCTAGGTCAATCACGCTTCATTCCCCAGATTACAGTATGTACATCTTAGGACTTTTGCAGGTCTGCTAGAAAAGAGGCTGTGTCCTTACCTAGTTTTGGAGTCGTGAATATGAGGCTGGAGCTGCTGCAGCCACCTTGCCACCAGGTGGAGAGAATTTTATTTGAGACTGGAGTCAACTCAGAGGAAGCAGAGTAAGAGATGTAAAGAGAGAAACTGAATCCCTTTGAGCTCTTGCATTAAGCCATGCCCGAGGCCAGCTCTACTTCTGGCTTTCTTGGTTGTATGAACCAGTAGATCTTCTTTTTGCTTAAGCCAGTGGAGCTGGGTTTTCTGTCACTTGCCATCATAAGAATTCTACTGGTGCTTGTACATCAGACCATCTAAGCCTGGCGGCAACTCCACATTTGTTTCTTCTCATTTTCCTTGATTTCGCTTTGTTATTGCCAAGCTGCCTTCTGATTACTGTTGACTTTCCAAGTGGGTCTTCCCAGGGGAAGCGGATGTGCTGATCACATATGTTCATAGACTTTCCCATCCAAATAACAGGGTTTTTAAAATTGTAAGGAAATAAATGTGTTTTCTGATTTTATAATTTGGTCACTGTGAGCCTGATTCCTTAGAAAAGGTACAAATTGAGTTTCTGGCTTAAAAGATGGAGGGTCAGATTCCGGATTGTGGAAAATTGTCCAGAATGGTAAATGCAGCCTCTGGCCTTTTCCCCTGAAGAACTACCTAATATCAGTGTGTAGCTGTGTGAGTCTCAGAAGCCTTTTACTTCTTTGTCCTTCAAGAACCATCTGAATGTCTCCTCTTCCTCTTTTCCCATTCATTCAATGATTATTTACCAGGCTCTGGGCACAAGTGGTAAGAAAACTGACAAAAGCCCCTTCTCCTGTTGGGCTTACATTCTAGCAAGGAGAGGCAGACAATAAACAAGATAAACGTGTGATATAGAGAATAATAGATGTCTGGGGGGACTGAGATGTTTTAGGCAGCGTGTTCAGAGCAGCAACTCTTGATCAAAGACCTAAAGAGAGTGAGGCAGTACCGAGCAGTCGGCCAGCAAGAGTGCCCAGCATAGGGAGCAGCCAGGCCGATGCCCTGCGGCCGTAGCTCACCTGGCAGGTTGGGAGAGGGCTGAGCTAAGGAGAGGAGGTTAAAGAGAAGGAGGCCCTGGGGCATGTGGGCACATGGGGTCAGAGTGAGCATGCGTGAGGTGGGAGCACGCGAGGGCTCTGAGCAGAGCGGTAATGTGATCCGACTCACATTTGGACAGGATCCCTCTGGCTGCCATGTTGAGGACAGACTACAGGGGCTGCGGGCAGAAGCAGGAGACCGAGTGGGAGGTGATGGTCACCTGGACAAGAATAGACAAGACAGAATTTGCTGGCAGACTGGATCCAAAGTGAAGTTTGAAGGATGGCACTGAGGTTTTATTTTCTTTCTCTGTTTATAATATATGAAGTACCTTCTTAGCCTAAGTACCAAAGTGTCACCTTTTTTATGCTACAATGGACACTTATTTTGTAGCAAACTCAGTTATGTGGGTGTCTGTTCCTTCCTCTGGACTCTGGGTTCTTTAGGGTAGGGTGCTTTTATCTTTGTCAGCTCAGAATCTGTGTAGGAGACACCCCTGCAAGGAGAAGATGGTGTGACAAAACTGAAAGAAGCATGGGACTGGGAGCCTGAGTGACTCTCCTTTGGGAACCCCTCTGAAAGTGCTGAGCAAGGGAAGGGGGGCGTCTCCTTACTGGCTGGTGACACAGGCAAGCAGTGCGGTTGTGGAGGTAAAGCTCAGGACCAGTGCTGGGTGGAGCGGACTCTGAGGGGGTTTGGAGGTCAAAACAGACCAGGGCTCTGGGGTGTGCAGACTGGCATAGTATCAGGAGCATCAGTGGTCTTGAATGTGGCAGGTGATCTGCAGTAGCACAGAGCAGAGGCTAGACTTCCGGAGGCAATGGCAGTGGCAATGGCCAAGGAGAGCATCGGGGTCAGCAGCCTTGTAGAATGAGGTACACCCGGCATGTGTCACTAACTGGGGCCAGCAGACTGACAGCAGACAGCGGAGTAGAGGAGTGGACAGAGACTGGAGCAGGGGAGAGACTCTGATTAGAAATGGAAATGTGTAATCCAAAGGCCCTCCATCCCTTGGAGATCCTTAAGGAGGTATAAGAAGGCAGAGGACTGAGATCATGCAGCTGGGTAGGTGGGGGAATTTGATATGGGGGACACAGTACGAGCTATTAAAGCGACCTTGCCTAGGGGAGGGCTGCAGGATATTTTGGTTTATAATGTTGTCCCTTTAGGGCAGTTCTGTTGATAACTACCAATCTCCTCTGTTTTCTAGGGGTATTAGTAGCGCTAAGCGTCTGAACCTCGTCTTCACTTGTCTTCTCTTTAGCTCTCTTGTTTGCTGGTGTCCCATGCTGACTCATGCCCCTTGCCGGCCCTGCTGGTTGACACTGTATTGATTGCTCCCCTACAGCAAAGCTGGTGGCAGGGTTGTTGGGCACTCTCAGTCTCTCTGCCTGCAACTGTTTACAAAGATGAGGCTTTAAGATACTCAGAGTTCTGTCTCATTTGTATAGCCTTAATCAATTTGGCTTTCTTTATTTCTTTTTTATGAGATCTATTGTCTTCTGATTACAAAAGAAATACATGCCCATTGCAGAACACAATTGAATTTCCAGAGCTTTTATTTTAAGTTTGCATTCGCCATGAATGCCCATCTGGGCACTTTGGGAGAATCTGGAGGGGCCGCTCTCCGTGAATGCAAAGGCTCTTATGCAGCCTCTGCTGGTGAAAGGGCTTCTGGGAGAACGAGTAGGCACAGCGGAGTGCCGCCTGGACGACCTTTCTTGCCATGAGAACATCCTCCCCCTGGAGTTGTTTTTTGTCCCTTCCTTCCAAACACACTTTTAGCAACAACTGGAATTAAAAGGCATTCACTGATCAGAAAATATGGTCTTGCAGGGGCTCTGCTGGGTCCTTGCTTCACGCTCTCCACTCAGACAGTTCACGTGTGACCCGAAGGGCTAACTCATTTCTCTAAAATTTTGTAGATCATTAGTGTGATGGTTTTATGGGGTACACTCTTTGCTTTCTGAATATGCAAGGATATTACACTTATATTCATTTGGTCAAAATTGGAAGAATTAGGTAGTTAACAAAGCCCAGTTACTGTTGCATGTTACACATTTTCTGGTACCTTTTTCCTCCTCCTGAACTTAGCAAGAACTATGGGTCATATGCACGAAAATTGCATCTTCTCATAAATGCCAGGGAGAAAAGGATAACATTTATGGAACATCCAGTCTGTGTCACTCCTGCATCTCCCATGACTCATGATCCTCACCGTGACCCTTTGAGGAAAGTATTGTTCCTCTGTTACGGAGCCCCTGGTAGATGCATGAAGAAACCAGGACTTGCAGAGCTTAAGTACCTGCCCAAGAATTTTGAGCTCAGTCACCAGAGTTGCTGTGACTTTGGATAAGCCCTTAAATACTATTTCAGGGCTAGGGCAAGAAAAATTGCAACTTGAGGAGAACAAATTAAATTGTTTAATTGTTAAATCGCAAAGACCAAAGGTGTTGAGTCTCTGTCCAGATTATTTTTTTCAGCTCTTTCTCAACTCTACTTTCTCTTCTTAAACAACCTGACACGCCAATCGCCCAGGGATTGACACGTGGCTTGGAGCAGACTTGTGTGAGCATAGACAGGACACCCCAAGGAAACCTAGTGGCTTGCCTGATGGGGGTGGCAGCTCGGTAACGGACCTCTGAGACTGTGGGTATGAATTAAGCCCTTTTCATTTCCTTTGCCACACAAGCATCAATTAAACTTGAATAATCGATGGGTTTCCCCCATTTTCAAACAGAAGAAAAACAGCACAAATTGGCTGGAGTGTTTTTTCCTCTAGGCTTTGATCATTAATGGTCTTTAACTCTTTCATGCCCTCCCTCTCTAAATAAGTGAAAAAAAGACCCTGCACTGCCATTTCTGGCACCCACTGTGAACATTTACTCGGCGATTTGTTCAGTCTCGAGTATAATGAAGACACGCATTCAGTGCTTGGAAGGCTTGCTGTGGAGAAGGTGCCAGTCTGTCCTGTGCAGGTCGGTGGAAGGCTTATTCAGAGCCCTCTGTGCAGGGTGGCCGAGCTGATTGGCTTTGACATCACAGAGTGGTCCCTGGCTGATGCTGCCCTGCCCTTGAGCCAAAGAGATGTGTCTCTGCAGGCGTCTTCATGTGACACCAGCCAGAGAAAGCTTCATTTGTCTTTTCAAGGCCTTTCTCAACCCATACTCTTTTTTGAAATGATGCTGGAAATGCTGTGCTGCAAGAGTTGCTAGCAGCAAGTGTCTTTCCCTCATCTCGGAGCCCAACATTCCAATGGTTTAGGTAACTCCGGGCCCCCCAATAGGATCCTGGCTCCCTGGGGTGAGGAGACCTCAAGAGGCAGTCTAGCTCATCCTTTCCTTTTAGGTAGGCATACACCCAAACCCTCCAACAGAATCTCTCTCCTTCCCTAAGGGCGACGGGTTCCTGAGTGGCAAACGAGTGGCTCCTTACACAAGCTCTCTCCTTTGCTGCTCGCCACAGCTCTACTGGGTCAAGTCAGATGGAGCCTATGAAACTGCTGATATGTGACTGCTTTTGTCTTGAAAAAGAGACAATTTCATAAGGTTCCACCTAATAGTTATTATTAACCCCGTTTTCCACATTAAGAAACGAGGCTCAGAGTTGTTCACAATTTTTTTCTAGTAAGTGGAACAGTTGGGGTTTCTACTCAGAGTGGTTCCAAATCCCACTTTTTAAAAATAGTTTTTTAAAAGTTGAGAAACTTTTTTTTTTTTGGAGGGGAAGATTGGCTCTGAGCTAACACTGTTGCCAATCTTCCTCTTTTTACTTGAGGAAGATTGTCTCTGAGCTAACACCTGTGCCAATCCTTCTTTACTTTGTATGTGGCTTGATGAATGGTGTGTAGATCCGTGCCTGAGATCCAAACCTGAGGACCCAGGCTGCAGAAGAGGAGTGCACAAACCTAACCACTATGCCACCGGACTGACCCAAAAGTTGTGAAACATTTTAATCACACACAGAATCATGTGTACATAGACATCAATCATATTTCATATATAATTGGAAAAGAGGCAAAACAGTGCTGTTATTTTAAATGGAAGGTTGTATTATTATGTTCTTTTTTTACTATTGCTTGATTATATTTGGCATTTAAATAGTGGTGGAAATATTTTTTATAATTTTCATTTTTTCGTTGTGCAAAAAAAATGTTAATTTCCTTCTCTGTCTCCCCGGGAGATGCTCTGTGCCAACTGTGGCATACATCATCCCTGTGTGCGACTCACACTTTTACTCTCTGGAAATTTGTCCACAAACATGTGACTGCAGGCTTTCGCATTTTTAAGTTTTATTTAATTGATATCAGACTGCGATTTGTCTTTTCTTTTTTCCTTCTGTGGCTTGTTTTTCTCTCAATTTTCATATGTTAGGTATCCATGTTGCTATAAGTGGTTGTAGTTCATTTATTATAACTGCTGAATAGTATTTTATTACTTGATGAGCCACAATTTATTTATCCATTTTCTACTTGATGTGCATTCCAGTTATTTCTAGTTTTCCAGTATTATAAACAGCGCTGCAATGAACCTTCTTGTGTGTGTCTCTGTGTATACCTTTGAGACTTTCTCTAGGAGTGGGCCATGGAGCATGAATATCTTCAATTTCATTGCTTGTTTCTGAATTCGATGCCAAAGTGGCTGCATCAATCCTCACTCCTGTTAGCCACATATGGGAATTTTCTTTTCTCCACACGCTCCTCAATGCATGGTATTGTTGAACTTTTACATTTTGCTGATATGATAGTGTGAAACGGTATCTTGATTTCCCCATTCCCTTTTCCCCTTTCTTTAGTACCTTCAGAAGAAGATCATCTCTCTGTGTGCTGATGTGGTTTCTTGGGAGAGAGGAGGAGTGGTATTGGGCCTGGGTTATGTTGTACCAGCCGTGTGGATGTTGGTCTGTACTGTGGACACTTGAGAATCATAGCACCCAGCACCACTGACCACCGTTCCTGTGCTTGGAGGACTTCCCATATTATGAGTCCTGCCTCTCCAGGTTGAAACCCTAAACCCACTTCTCTAGCCTCCCAGGGAGCCAGACTTCAGACAGAGCTTATGATCTGTCAATCAGACCTACCCACATGAGACAAATTTGGAATGTGAGAAAGGAGCTGCTGTGTGGAATCTAGTCTGGCCAAAGGGTAGAGACACAACCTGCTTTTGGAGGCCACAGTGATGGAGCTCGGAGTGGCAGTAGCTGACAGCCACGCTCATCCAAGACAGCCACGAGGTGGGGTTTCCACTGGAGTGGTCTAGAGGTCATTACGCATATCCCAGAATGCAAGCTTAATTCTCTGGCCCTCTTACACATTACATTCCTTTGCTTCTTACACTTGCTGGAGTGAATTCAGTTGCTTGTGACCAAGAACCCTATCATCACTCTCATTTTTTGAGGTCTAGCTCTTTGCCAGTGCTTCCCATACTTATCTCTGTCCCGCTCACAGGCACTCTGCCAAGCCAGTATTATTAGCCCTGTTTTAGAGACGAGGAAACCATGGCACAGAAAAGCAACTTGCCAAGGCCGTGTTGCCAGCGCTGGTGGCGCCAGGGTTTGGTCCTCATACTGCCTGACTGCAGAGCCCACGGGAAGGAGCTTGATCCTCCCACGTCTGGTCGCTCTCCTGCACATCACCCTGCTTTTTTCCATCATAGCGCTTATGAAGTTGGAATTATTGACGTTTACTTATACTCTGTCCCTTACAACTGACATATCACTTATGTAAAGAGCAGGCACCGTCCTTGTTCACCATGTCCAGCCCCGAAACCACACTAGCATTGTAGGCTCTCACGAATATTTGCTGGATGAGTAGGTGAACTGAACCGATCTACCGTGATTTCTTTGGGGGAAATAATCCTACCTTTCCCTGAGCTCTAAACACTTTTCAACCCTCCCTCGCACGTGTTCTCCCATTTGACAGCAGCAGCAGATCACGAGGCCACATGCCTCTGAGGACCTGAAGCTCCATGGAAGGCCTGCTTTTCCCACCTTCTCTGGATATTTTAAGTGCGTCCAATATCTCTTCAGATGTGTGCAGCGCCTGCCCCCTGGCCTGTATCCCTACAGTCAAGACAGTTCCAGGGGCTCTGGGGCCACATGACCCCTGTGGCAGAGCTGGGAAGACGGAGCCGGGCAGTTGCTGCAGTGGTGGATGCTCTGCCCTCCTCTCGCTGCATCTCTTCTGAAGCCCCTCCATGAACTGAGCCTCGGACCCTGCATTTGGGGCGACTCAGTGGAGGCTGATGTCCTCAGATTTTCACCTGTGAGAAGCTCACCGCCGAACGGCCTCAGTGCGTCTGTCAGACAGGCCTCAGGTAGGCGTCCTTGACTGATGGCCATTCTGTTTCTAATCCCTTCATTTCAGCTCAAACCTCTTCCCTTTATTATTTTTCCCCATAAATTCTTCATTTTGTGCCCTTTTGGGCTAGTGTTTCATGGTCATTGTTTATAAATAAATATGAGAAACATAATTGTTTTGTGTCCACTTTCTCCTCCAACCAATTCCTTGAAGATGGTCGTTTTGAGTTGTCTCTTCTCTCTTTCCCTGTTGTCATCTCTTGCTCACTCTTAAGGTCCAGAGTAGAGAATTAAGATTGTTTACTGGATCCCAGAATAACCAGGATTGTAAGAGCCAGCTCTGGTTCCCTTCTCTTAAGTCCAGTCACACAGTCAAATCTTGATACTGGGACAAATTTAATGGGTAGAGGGAACTTTGAGGAAAAGGAATCAGGAAAGGCAAAGAAATACTGACTAAATCTGTGGATGGTCTAGTTTGCCCTGAACTGTTACATGGTGTGTATGGCGTACCACTGAGAGTGCAAGAGGAGGGCGCGCTTCTCCAGCTATTCAGGCCTTTCTGAATCCCACTTATCCCACTTCCTGGCTGTGTGACCTCGGTTAGCTTACCTAACCTTTACCTCTCTGAGACTCAATTTCCTCATTTGTAAACAACTCTTGTGGAGTTGTTGTGTCGTTTAGAGATAACGGATGTGAGTCACTCAAAGATCAGGTGCTGTTCTTACCAAGCCAGGTCAGGGCCTGACTTGGAGCATGCTCCACCCTGGCTCACTGCCTTGCCCAACACGCACAGACACACAAACTGCCCCCGGACACACACATCCCCTCCCCACAGACACACCCTCCCCCCACACCACACACACACACCACACATGCCCCCCTCACCCCCACAGACATACGCTGCCCCCACACCACACATACCCACCACACACACACACACACATATATACCACACACATTCTAGGCCAGTTTCTCATCCATTCAGCTGACTTGGTAAAGAAAGAGAATCTCGGCCATAATTTGAACATCTCACAGGCCATTTTGATTTCACTGGGAGAAGAAAGGCTGCAATTTGATCACTCTCCTTGAGAGGTTCAAGGAAGTAAATGGAGAGAAAGAAGAAAAATCACAATTCAGGGAAGAGGTTCAAAAAGCTAATAAAAAACCCGTCAACTCTGCCATCTGGTTGTAGTTCTGGCAGAAGCCGTCCTGTGGAAGGACGGCAGGTCGCACCATGGCCTGAGACGTCAGGGTTCTGGGTGCTGATCTGTCTGTCTTGTCACAGTTGTGAAGGTGGTTCCTTGTCTTCCTCAGATGGACTACTGGAAGAGATGAGAACCACAACAGTAACATCATAAATTGTGGAGAGCGCCACAGTCTTCAGAGTGCCCTGAATGTGCGTCCGTGACTGTGGAGCCACTCCTGGGCTGAGGCACAGCTGACAGCCATCTGTGCTGTCCAGCCGTGAGCTGTGGCAAAGTAGCGACTTGTTTAGATTCATTCACACTGGATTACGATTGGGGCCCAGTCCCTACCTAGGTGATGTGGACAACTCACACGGTCAATTTACGGGGGTACTTTGTGTTACATATTATGAGATTTAGGGCCAGGGTGACAGGGGCACCCCCTTTCCACCGGGGAGCTCAATTTCTTGAGCATCACGGGCTCAGCCTGAAACGCATTCTCTCCCAACCTCCACTGGAGGTGAGAGCCGTTATTCTCCCCCATTTTACAGAGGGCAAGACTGGGTCAAGTGACCTGCTCAGAGTAACACTACTCATCAGTGGTACAGTCAGGATCCACACCAGGCAGCTGGACTCCAGAACCGTGCTCCCTCTGGTGCCGGACGAGATGCCGTGCAGCGCAGTGATGCTGGGGTTTACTGTCGTCGGGGGCCAGGTCGAAGGCACGCTCCCAGGAGGAACGAACCTTCCTCACGTGAGGCTAGACTACGTTTTCTACAGAAAGGTGAGTGTGCAATAAAGTTCGTGTTGGAAAAACACCCTCGCTTCTTAGGCGAACCAGTGGGAAATTCAGCCGCGATCTCACTGGAGGGAATGACCTGGGCTCCGGCTGTCCTCTGTGCTCTCGCTCTCAGCGCTCCAGCGATTCTGATGGGATTATTGGCATCTTGGATGCAACAAGACTGGCCTGACCATTGCTGGCGTTTAGCATCCCTGCCTCGAGGCACTCAGTGATGGCGGCTGACTCAAATGCCCCGCCCGGTTTCCCCATCCTCCCGCCCTCTAAAGGACCAGTGCCAGGGCGCTTGCAGAGGCACACCGGGAGGGTCCGAGGGGACAGCACCTCCTCCTGGGGGAGGGGTGGCGTTTCCACTGTAAAGAGGAGGAGGAGAAGGCTGGACTGGGGACCCGAAGTCGAGGGCTGCAGGGAAGGAGTGCGGAGAGAGAAAGGAGGAGAGACGCATGTCTGGGGAGAGGAGCCTTCATCCGAGAGCGGGGGTTTGCGTAGGCGCCCCCCTGTACGCTGACGTCTTAGTCTCCGCATCCCCACAGCCTGCGGCTGTCTGAGACGTCGTCTGCTCTGGGCTCGACTTGGAGCAGGGTGAGTGTGTGGAGAGTGTTCTGGGAAGCCACCGCAGGTCTTTCCACACCATCTTGCAGGGGCTCCAGCCAAGCAAGAATTGAGAAAACCCCCTTCACGTCGTGGTGGGTCACCTCTCAAGAGATCTGTGGTCCTGCTGTGGCACAAGAAGACCCCTGCAAGAGAAAGGGGATACGGCTGTAACATTGGCACGAGGAATTTAGGACGTTGCCCCATTTGGGAGGGCATTTCAGATGGAAAGTCTCATTTAACACTGAATTATGTGCCCCTCTCAACACAGTTGCCAGAGTGAGCCTACTAAAATATAAATCAGATCACATCACCCCTCTGTTCCAAACTTTCTGATAGTTCTCCATTTCACTCAAAGTAAAAACAAAGTCCTCACAGTGGCATCAAATGCTCTACACATTTTGGCAGTGATTACTTCTCTGACCTCACCTCCTTATACCATCCCCTTCATGCACTCTGCTCCAAATGCATTCCTATTCCCCCAACAAACTGCTGCTACCTCAGGGCCTTTGTACTGGCTGTTCCTCTGCTTGGAATGCTCTTACATGCCAGCACGGCTCTTTCCCTCACCTTTTAAAAATCTTTGCTGAAATGTCCCCTTTTAGTGAGGCCCTCCTTGACTACTCTTTCAAATTGCACACAGTATGTTCCTGATCCCCAACACTTCTTATGCAATTCACCTCACCTAATTTTTTCCACAGCAGTTGCCACCAGAATCTAACATATTAGATCTTATATTTCCTTCATACATTAGTCTCTTTCCCCTCACAAGGACGTAAGCTCCACGAGAGCAGAGATTTTGGTGGAGCTTGTTCATTAGGGTATCCCTAGTGCCCGGAATGGTGCCCGTAGGAGCCTAATAAATAGTGTTGGATGAACTCTTTCCCTTTGACCGGAATTCCTCCGGAGAAGGGGCTCTATGATATAACTGAAATGCTTCCCGATGCTTCTCTTGTTCCTGCTGGCCAGTCCTTCCTTCAGTACGGATGCTTTCAGTGCAATCCCCGTGCAGCCCCAGCGCCTGAGGGTCCAGCTGCCCTCTGCACATCCCTGCCTGCTCTGTCTGCTGCCCGGGTGGGGCTGCACTGACCCGCTGAGCTGCCCTTCAGGACTCACCTAGGCCAGGTCACACCTGTGCCCTGGGGACCCGTGGAATGGCGTCTCCCAGCCGGGGTTCCCTGGGCTTCCTGACTCTCCTGTCCACGCTTGACCTGACAGTCCTGAAATGGATCCCTCCCGTCCCAGAGTGGGCCTCCTCAGTGCGTGTTCCGGGCTCTCCTGGAGTCTGTCTCTGTTTTTATTTTTTTCTTTCTTGAGCCAGAAGTTTGGGAACTGAGAGGCACAGACATAGATGAGATGCGGGGAGCGCATTTGAAGACATCTACATCCCATCAGACGAGAGAGGTAAAGGCTTTCTTCCAGGCTGGGGGCGGGAATCACCGTGTTAATTTAATGAAACTGACACAGGGAAAGCAGAGTTAAGACAAAAAAATAATTGAGAAATTCTAAAAGTTAGAATTGATCAGTAGGTTAAGAATTCTTTAAAATTCTAATGAGCCTTCAGCATTTGTGCTTTTGCTGGCTTAAAGAATCGCAGAAAAACAAAGCACAAGAGCTGCGTTTTAGGTAGGACGGCGATGTCTGCATCTATTTCTCTTGCTATGTTCAGTTTCCGTTTCGTTCTCAGATCCTACTAAACTCGGGAGGTTGCCTTGGGTTTTCAACACTGCAGGGGATGGTCTAAATCTAAATAACAGTAAAGAACCACTGCTTTTATTGGGATTTCATTTTGTAAGTTGATGGAAACATTTCATATACACATTAGGTTTTGTAACCCAATCTTGGTACTTGCTGAGTCCCAGAGGGGCTGTTTCACTCCTTGGGAGTTCCCTGCGTTTGCCTTATTCCTCCAAGGCAGAAGGAGAAAATACTTCCCGTGAAGGCAGAATGGTGTTTTTACTTGAAAGAATTCATATGTAAGGTGGGACACACACATTCGTAGACACACACACACATACACACACCCCGTCCCCCTCTCTCTCCATCTCTCCCTCCTTCACAGGCCATATCATAAAATTGTAGCGTTTTAGAATTGAAGGGACCTTAGAGGTCGTCTGTTCTAACGCTGGCATGTTACATATGAGGAAGCTTCTGCCCAGACAGGTTCAGTACTTCATTCAAGGTCACCAACGTCCAGCGGGAGAGACCAGACTACAGTTCAGGTTCCCTGAGTCAAGTCTCATTTTCTTTCTGCTACACCGCAGTGCCTCCCAAATAAGATAATGTATATGAAATCATTTTGAAAACTGGAATCCGTTATACAAGTATTGGGTGGGGAGAGGGAGTATGATAATGAGATTTCCTTCATCAGAGACGAGCCTGATGTGCTCAGGTCTCTTTCGAAATGAAGTAAATTCCTGTTATGTGAATCACACATCATATTTCTGATTGGGTTCCTGGGTATGGCTTCCAGTAATTGAGCAGCAAAGGGGTCAAACCAAGATACAGTCTTCGTTCGTGTACGTCTGTACATCTCATCTTTCTTCCTTCCTTCTCACCCTCTCTGTCTACCTCCCTCTAGCGTCCACCTGTAGTTATTGCATGTATGCCAACAGGTGGCAGTCCCTTGACAAAATATTTATGTATTATTTATTAAAATTTTCTCTCTTATTTTTTTATATCAGCAGCTGTTATCAGGAGAAAATTAGAGTGTTTTTCATATCAACAGGAATAATTGGCTAATATAAGGACTTGAATATTGTTAAGAAAAGTCTTTAAAATAGTTTTGTGATCAGAATGAGAACACATTTAAAGTCTGGTTATTAAATTGTTTTAATAGTCTTGAATCACCTCTAGTCCTTATAAGTAACTGAAACACTTTAACTACAAAGAGATATAAAGTTTTTAAGGTAGAAGTTCAATTAACTAACGCATGATTCATCAGAAGAATTAATTACTACTTTATTTAGAATACTAACAATTACTAAATATTATGGCAAATGACTTGAGGGATTAAAATTTTATTTTGTTACTATTAAAAGATTAATTCACTAAATCATAGTAATTATAATAATTCTTCATTAGTCTGATGTTGCTGTCTCTCATATTTCATCCCTCATCCATCATAATCCGTGTTCCCTGGAAGGAGGCGTGTCCAGCATTTCCTATTCCAGCCAGGCCCCTTGTCAGCGTGTGAGACATTGTCAAGAATGCCGCCCACTCCTTGGAAGGAGAGTCTTTGGTAGTCTGGCCTGAAGGCTCTGGACTGAGTGAGACAAATAGGTTGCTAATAATGTCTGTAAACTCTGGACCCCATTTCCCGACATTAAAAACTTCATCTAAAAGTCTGAGTGATATTTACAAATAGGAGCCTACCCCCTTGTCCCAAGCTCTTTTTAGTTTGTGACAAATAGGTCGCTGTGCACAGTGAGGACACATGGGACTGTGCACCTTTCTCTGCCGCATTCCTCGACCTGCCAGCCTTTCGCTGTCCCTCCACACCCCTGCTCATCTAGAAGCACACACTGCACCACAGACCTGTGTGCGCCCGTGTGCACCCACGTGCACACACCGAAGGCTCAAAGGTGGGAAGTCACCAAAGCAGACAGCGCAACCAGGTCTTAGGGGAGAAGGTGGGTGCCAGGGCCATGCTCGCTGGTTTCCTGTGCCGCTCGCTCAGCGACAGACAGTGGTCTGAGGAGGCGTTCTGATCGCCTCGTCTTCTCTTTAAGAGAAACTGTCAAATAACAGAGAGAGGAAAATTAAGCTGTAAATAAACATTTTTATGGTTTTAAAATATAAAGTAAACCCTACTTTCACACTCTAAGTGTCGTCCAAAAAATTCAGTCACATAAATTGCAGGGGTGCTTGTTGCCAGGTTAATACAATGACCTGGGTGAGCCAGCAGCCCAGGGCCGAGTGGCAGGTGCCTGGTGTCTGAATGGATTCTATCAGGGCTGCTTAAGGGATGGGTTCAGGACTCCTGAGGGAGGAAGTCGAGGTGGTGGTTGTTTTCAATGCCTGTACCAACCCAACCCCCCTTCTTCTAGTGACAGACTTCCTCTCCCTGCCTGTAGGGGTGGGTGTGTGACCCAGTAGAGACCAATCACAGCCCCCCGTCCCCAGCTGCAGGGGTGGTCCAAGGATAGACGCAGATCATAGTCCTTCCTTGAGATGGTCCTCTCTTCATGAGGCTGTAAGGGCCTGAGTCCAGAACTCCAGCAGCCAAGGAATCAGCCTGGTGGGGATACGCAGAAAGAAGCAGAGAAGGCCATCTAAGAAAGAATGTTCCAATGCTGTTGTCCCTAAGGTCAGCTGTATCCATATCCTTGCCTGCAGTTTAGTGTTTTCTCCCCTTTGGGCATAAGTTAACTTGAATTGAGTTTCTGTTATTTGAATAATGCAGAAGAGACCCCAGGGTTTGGGTCTGAAGATGCATTGGTGAGGCACTCAGTGAAGAGATGAAATTCCATCTTCAGTGAGCTTGAGCATGACAGGGAGGAACGGGCCCGTGAACCAGAATATGCGGGAGAGGCTCTCGGTTTAGACACTTAGATGGTAGCTTCAGGATCCCACTTCTTCTCCGGCCCTCTGCTCCACCTTCCTCAGTCTTCATTTGATTCTCAGTGTGCCTCCGTCCACGGGGTGGGAAATATGCCCCTGCTCACACCCCACCCCACCGTAGGAGCCGCAGGCTGGCGAGGTCCTTAGATCTCACAACACAGAAGGGAAATGACTCGCCCTTTCCCAACACCCCAGTTACCACCGAAGTAAACCGGTCACTGTATCTGAGTCTGACCCCGAGGCCCGGAGCAGGGTGGGCTGAGCCACTTGCTAACTGCACAGACAGGATTGGTACCCTAGGACAGGGAGAAGCTTTGGTGGACCAAAAGCTCTGACTGCACAGAAGAAGGAGGGGACGTGGCTGTAACAGATTGAGCCCCGACTACAAGGAACAGAAAATGCAGATTAGAAGGTATGAAGTGGCCATAGATGCAGCAGGAAGATGACGTTCCAGGCACCCAACCTGGCAGAGGAGAAGTCCTATGGCTCCACCCGGGCAGGTTGGAGCCCGAGGGCCCACTCACAAAGATGCCCAAGCAATGCGTGTTCCGGGTGACGTGCCGTCTCCTGAGGGGGGATCAGTGCAGGCAGCCTGGCACAGCAGTGCCCGGTAGAGCCAGGCTGTCAGGCGGGAATGGCAAAGAAGGCCACGAGGCAAACAGCACCACCAGCGATCCTGCATGACGAGGGTCGGGCTGGGCACCTGTCTGGGCACGGTGGACGAGAGGTCTTCCCATGGAGACTTCTCTCTCTCGCCTGTTATTCTTTCTCTTTTCTGTTTAATTGACAGCTTCTCTCTCCCTTTGGCTGGACCAGGATGGGAAGGGAAGGAGGGCTCAGTTAGTTGTAGAAAGCCTTTGCTGGGAGCCTGGGAGCCTTTTAAAAAGACACAGGTGTGTGGTGGCTACAGGGTTTCCTGCCCCTGCTGTAAATGGTCAGATGTGGAAAAAGGCCGTTAATGAATGCTGCTGAGGTTAGAATACAGGAGTAAGCCCTGAGCTGCTCCGTGTGGGATGTGCTCATCCCTTCCAGGGTGCTGAATTACTGAAATCCCTGGTCAGCCAGTGTCTTCCCTGGGATGCACCTGAAGTGCCCTGAAAATGCCTTTGGAAGCTGGGGTGTCGCGTTAGATTCACCCTCCCCTCCTCTCAGCACATGGTCTTGGAAGAAATGGGCTGGCAAGAAATTCCAGGCTGAGAATTGACTCAAAGGGGGAGGAGATGCCTGGCTTCAGAAAAGAGCTGTGATTTGGGACAAAGGAGACAAGCTCATCTCCTTCACATGAATGGCTTTGCCCCTGGAAGGACCCAGAAGCAAAAAGGGATTCAGAGCCTTGTCGAGTTCACTGCGCAAGTCCTTGGCAGGCCCATAAATCCATCCCAGCTGAGAAAACTGTTTGCTTATGGCACCAAACCAACCAAGTCGGGCCTTAATAGACTAACGCTGGTTGGCTACTTCCATTCTCGAATTTGGTGCCGTCCCTAAAATACTGATTTAAGACACTTTTGATCTCCCAAACTCCTCTCAAACCCAGCTGAGGAGGTGGTGTAACCTTGGATTTAAGCAGGAAAGACAGAGCAAGGAGGGGTGGGCAGTGAGGGTTTAGTTCCAGGCCCAGATACCAGCTTCCTGGGGTGGGGGGTTTACAGTGTACACAAGGCGGCATTAGAGAGAGACCCGCATTTAAACTGGCATCAGCTGGAGATGTCAGTGGAGGAGAAGGCATGGTTCTTGCCCTTCTGGAACATGTAGCCAACCAGCAAATGAAGAATCAGCCCCATCAAAAAGATCCAGAAATGCTCCCTTTAACTGGCATAAGAGAAACTACAAATTAACGCAGCCTGGACAGTCCAGCAAAGGACTGGGAGTGAGAAGAGGAGACGCAAGGAAGAGAAGCAGGGCTCATCTGGGCTGGGCCTCTGGAGAGTGTGTGTGGGGGGCTTGGCTTAGGTTTTAAAGATAGAGAAAAATTGGCTAATTCCTCACTCACAATACCTGCTGAGAGCCCACTCTGGGCAGGACTGGGCAGGAAGGATGAAACGCAGAAGAGAAGCCAGAGCGCTTCCCTCTCTGCCATTCCAGGGCCTCTCCGGCTCCCCCCGGCCAGGCCCAGCTGAGGCCCACCTAATGGGCAAGAGGGAGCAGAGCAGCAGAGTTCAGGAAGGTGGAGTCTGTGTTTCACTTGGTGTGTAGGACTGGGACATAAATCATTGGAACCTGGAGCTGGCCCTGTGGCATCATGTGATTGGAGATGTTGGCTGTTGTCAAGTCTATGAGTGGGTGAGGTTAAATATCACATCTCCCCTAATTTCTCTACCACATTCAGGGGTGATTGTCACACAACTTTATTTGTTCTGAAGAAATCCAATCTGCCTGTGAGCTCCCACTTACCAGTGCTAAGAGGTCAAGATTGGGTATGGTCAGCCCCATCCACGTTGGGGGCTTGTGGAAATCCCAGCGGACCCAGCAGAGCACGACCTTCTGGGGCAGGGGCCTCTGGTCATCACACTCTTAGGGTCACTGCTGAGAAAAGGGCTAGAGGAAGGGGGCGGGCATTGCTTCTGGACCAAGTAGGATCTTGGCTGAGGCTCCCAGGGCTAAAGTCCATCTCCTGGGCATCCACACAATGGCACCTCTTCAGAGAGAGTTCCGGCCACCTCCAGGTGCTGTGCGGGAATGGGGGACACAAGTCCGTGCCACTTGTGGGTACTATCAGCCTTTCCTACCCTTCGGCCTTGAAGAAATCACCCATTTCTCTTCCTGAAATAAGCTGTTCCCCCCACTTTGCCCCCTGCACTAGCCTTCCTTAATTGGCCTGGTCTTCCAAACCAAGGGCTTCTATGTGGGAGTGCTTCATAGATGGGGGAGGGGAGGAAAGGGGCATGTGCATGGGTGGGCATGACCATCTCCTGGGCATCTGCAACTTCTGGCTGTAGCTCTGAGCTTCAGACGCCAGGAGAACTCCCCAGAGCCTAGGGAGCCCAGATGTCCAACACAAAGTCCTATTGGGAAGGGAGAGGGAGAAATGTTACTTATTCTTTCACCCACTGAAGGGAAACCAGTGCAAATTAACCTCAGCAGGTCACTCTGCATGTGCCTGTCTGCACCTGGAGCGTGGTGGAATTGCCTCTCTTTGCATCCGCCTGGTTATACAGGGGCAGGGACGCTTGGGAGACAAGAGATCCGGTCCCAGAGCAGCCTTGTTGCTCTCACCCCCTTACCATCGTCGTCAGCACACTAACACACGCACACACCCTGAGGTGCAAAGGCAGAAAGCCCGGCCTCACAGTTTGGGCTGACTTCAACCAGGAAATGCCAAGAGGGCCTCTGAGAGGAAACCCACTGAGGGAAGAGGACGGCGGATCCACCGGTTGGGCCTTGGGAGTTGCGGCGTGTTCTATGGTAGGTTTAGAAGGTGGTCCAAAATGTGTGTGAACCAGCACGTAGTGAAGGAAACCTCTCTGTGTCTGACGGGTTGGAGAGGCCCTGTTCGGCGACTAGTGTGTGTCACAGGTAAAATGGCTGCAGACGTGTCAGTGGAAGGAGCTGGGCTCTGAGGGGTGCTCATCCTGAGCTGCAGGTGGGGTCTTCTGCAGCCTGGAATGCAGTGGGTGCACAAGTCGGGCACAGCAGTGACCCTGAACACTGCTCCTGTCTCCACAGACCCCGGCTCCCTTTCTTGCCGGGCAGGGGTGATGCCTGAGTCACGAATCCCTCAGGAAGAGCTGATGGGGGCAGTGCGGGGCTGTGCAGCCTCAAGGGGCCCCTCGGGGGTCTTGGCTCCCTAGCAGGCTGCAGTAAGGGGAGGGATCCTCAGAAACTAGGCAAAGACTGGGGCCCCTTCCAGGACATCGGGGAGTGGAGGTGGATGCTGCTGAGGTTTGGGGGCTCAAACTGTTGCTTATTTGCAGTGGTTGCCACCAAATAGATCTGATGCATGTCATTCTCAGTGGCACTGGGTCACCAACAGTTCCTCACCATCCTGGATAAGGCACTGTGGGACCGTAGCATCTTCTAACAGATCGTGGAGATTGTATCTCCAGGGGCCTTCCTCCTAAATTATAGGCTGTGATCTGAACTCAGGAGCACGTTTGGTATTGGGCTTAGCAGGTGAGCCAAATTATGTGGTAATCTACACCACGGAGAAAAAGAAAATATATCCAAATGAAAACGTGGAGCAAAGGCTTCCTAACACAAAACTGCCGAGTATTACTGCTCACCAGTGGCTCCCTTCTATCAAACTGTTCAATAAATCTAGCAAACCAGCTACAAAAATTTATTAAAAAAGTAAAATAGTTTTCGCTCCTAATTTGTATTGTCTGTATTTGCTGTTCCTGTTGTCATCACCATCATCGTAACTGTCAATCACTTCAGTAAGCCAAGATGTCAGTTACCGTTTAGGGCATTTCTGATCTCTCCCTAGAGGACAACCGCTCCTTCTAGTGAGTTCTCCCAGGCTTTGCTAGGACTAGTTTTAAAAGGACCCTGAAATGAAGTCCTTTCACTTCCCCTGGGAAAGATTATTCTGTGGTTAGATCTTATCACAAAGACAAGTTTGCCCGTGTTATTCTTTCCCAACTTTCTGCTCTAAATGTCATCCTGGCACTCATTAATCACAGTGAACAGGAAGTTATAATTAATAGAGGCCCAAGTCATTCAAGTGGAAGATTACTCTTTTGAATTCCTGTATTTCTCTTGGAAGATGTCCTTCAGTTAATTATTTAGTATTTAGGATTTTTCTTTTTCTTCTTCTTCTTATTTTTTTTGCCACAGCCTTGTCTCCGAAAAGAACAAATTGATCACAGTAATGTGGGGGATAAGGGGATTGTGCATAATATGTGCAGGAGACAGATGTTCAAAATAAAAACAAGGCTCCGGGGCTTTGCTGCTCCCTCTGCTGGCTTTTTCGACAGGAAATAGAGAAACCGTCTTGGCTCGGAGCTGCACAGATCCTAAGGATGCTCCGAGGGTACCAATGAGATACATGTGAAGAGAGAGATGGCCATTGTCACTTCCCTTAGATGCCAGTGCATGAGGCGCCCAGGCTGGGCGCGGAGAGTGAGGAGAGGAGTGAGACCGCGGAGTCGTGCACCGTGTGGGACAGTTTGGGGCTGCGGGTCCCTGAGGCCCGCCATTTGGTGCACTGAGGAGTCATAGCTTCCAGATGGAGCCATCCTGCGGCCCCAGGATTAAAACCTACATCCATGCTGGGAACCTGGGACATTTCAGCCCTAAACCAGAATGTGGAGGCTACCATTCAACAATGAGACACGCAAGAGTGCAAATTAGAGACGCTCTGGTCCGATGGGGATGGGACTGGGGGGCAGAGGCTGAGGAAGCCTCTGGAGTTCCCTGCACGTCCTCTGCCACCCGACCTGCTGGCATCGCCTTGGCTTCTCTTGTGGGCAAGCGTTAGGATCGTGTTCCCAGGTACAACGCATATTTATGTTCTGCGTTCTCTTGTTGGGCTCATTGGTGCTACTTGTTTTTAAAAAGGACATTGCTGTGTACTTATTCTCCAGGATCAGCAACTTCTGGGGCTGCCGAGCCCCAGGGAGGAGCCCTTAGGCTGCCAGCTCCGTGCAGTTTGCGGCGTCCCTCCAGCATTGGGTTACAGGCCTGGACCGCATCCCTGCAGGCCTGCCATTGCCCTGCTGCCCTTGGGGAAGGCACGCACGCCGGGATGGTCACTGTGGTGGAATCCGGTGACAGAGAGATGGAGCGGCTCGGCATCATGACTGGAATCCTGAGCTCTGCAAGATGGGGCCGGGCCGGCGGGGCTTAATCCGAATCTCAGGGACTAAAATTCCTTCCTTCCTTCCTTCCTTCACTCCTTCACTCAGTCATCAGGAATTAACATAATTAGAAATTCATTCTAATAACGGCAGTTTACTGCAAAGTGAGTCCATGTGGCTTGTAAAGAATATTATTTCACAGCACTGAATCTTTCCACACTGGGGTATATTGTTGGCAGAAATGGCCCTAATTCTTCCCCTCCCTGTATCCATATATATTTTTAAATGTGGCTTTGCAGCTTTCTTCTTGAGGAGAAGGAATCTGTTTCTCCTGCCCTGGGATCTGGGCTGGTCCTGTGACTTCCTTTGACCAGTACAATGTAGCAGAATGATGGTGTGCTGGTTCAGAGCTTGGGCCTCAAGAAACCTTGAACACTTCTGCTGTCTCTTGTAGAACCCTATCACCTTGAGAAGAAGCCCAGAATGGTGGTGTTCTCTATCAGAGGAATAGAGGCCAAGTGGAGGAATGCTTAGTTGTCCCAGCTTGAGGACATTGTAGATCATCTTACAACGTGCGAGAGCCCAGCCAGTATGAGGGGAGCCGCCTACTTCAGCTGACTGCCTGTGCACCAGTGAGCCCAGATGAGAATAGAAGACTGCTCAGCCCACCCATAGGCCTGTAACTATAATCAGTGCTTACTGTTTTAAGCCACTAGGTTTTGGGATGGTTTGTTACACAGCAATAGCTAAGACACACACACACACACACACACGGCAGGAATAGCTTGTATATGCCTTAACACTTAAATTGGCAAATAGGACCAAGTCCCAACTTTCCCATAAGCATGCCAAATACATTCTTAGCAATGAGTAGACGAGGCAGAATCTGTCCACCAAGTCTGGAAGAATTTACTGGTACTAGGAATGTCAAGGACGTCCATCTGCCAGGGCCATGGGAGGTAAAGAAAGTTGTGGCATGATTCCTGAGAAGCCAGCCCACTTTGGATAGCCAAAACGGGGCTGGTTCCAACTGTGCCCAGATTTTCAGAAGGGGTGGGGAGTTGTTATGACAACCAACCCACCCTCATTATGCTGCTGAATGCTGTTTCTCGGCCAGGCAGCCATCAGACACCATGCTAGTGTGCAGACCACAGAGGTAGGCAGTGGGGGCAGGGGAAGAGAGAGGCTGCCCACAGCATGGCACATGGACCTGGGCTTTGAGAGAGGGGGAAATGCCATTGTTCCACCTTGTCACCACCACCCAGGTGGGGAGGCCTCACAGGCTGGGTAGTTGCTGATGAGAATGTGAGAGAGACTTGCTGCTGGCCCAGGTTTCTCTCCCTTTAGGCAGAGAAGTTCCTGTACATTTCAGAACAGAGCTGTGGGTGCCAAGAAACGAAGACAGCATAGCTGCTTCTGTGATCATGGTGGGTCAGTCAGGAGGGCTCCTCTGTGTGCTGAAGCAGTGGGAGGGGGCCCTTGGGCTCACAGTGCTGGTAAGGGGCAACTACAGAGCTAGGCTTGGACCCAAATATATATATAGGGCATCCCTCCATGTGGTTCTTGGGCCACCTGCCTCAGGTTCCAACAGAGGGCTTGTTAGACGGTCAAATTCCTGGGTCCCCCAAACCTGCTACCTCAGAACGACGGGGCCAGAGCCTGGGAATCTATTGGTTTAGCAATGTCTCCTGGTGATGCTTCCAGCACACTAAATTGGAGAACCACTTACTGGACGAGACCTGCCCTACCCTGCCAGACCAGCAGGCAGCCTCACGCCCAGGCTCCAAGGCCACATGGGCAAGCACAGTGCCCCTCATCTTTAAAGTGACCTCGTTCTCTACACCTTCCCTCTTCTAGACTATTGGCTTCCTGATATATCCGCACACCAGAATTGCCTGGGAAGATTATTCTAAAATATGTATTTCAAGCCCCCACCCTAGACTAGCTAAAATAGGGTCTCATAGGATGGGGCCCAGGAATCTCCACGTGTTTTTAGAAAAAAGATCTCCCGCAGTGGATTTTGAGGCTCAATCAGGGGAGGGGACCACTGGGATCTACCCATTTTGGGTCATGCACAGGTGACACCAACAGGTGACCTGTTCTTAAATCAGTGCTCAAAGATCAAAATCCACCACCGTCCTTCTGGTGTATTTACTCAGGGTATATATTCTTTTTCCCTTTAATTTGGAGTGCCCTGAGTCAACCAAGTTTTGAGTCTTACCAGAAAACCAGAGAGAGAACAATGAACGTGAACTTGTAGGAGGCAAACTGAAACTACACACCATCTGCAACAAAATCAGCATAAATTCCCCACATGGCGTCAGGCTGCCAAGAGGACTCTCCAGGGCTTCGCTGTCTGCCTCAGTGGAGCGCGGGCCCTGGAGAGGTGCAGTCACCCTCCACTCACGTGCTCTCAGGAGCCTGGCGAGAGAAGGGACTGGAATGTTCAGTAAGAGGGTTCTGGGGATGTCGAATAACGGGACGGGCAGGTAGTCAGAACTCAGCCTGCCTTTCTATTAGAGCTTTGATTGCTAATAATTAGCTACTAATTCAGTTGTGATACTTACATTATTAAACTAATTGAAAAATAACTGATGGACAGCATCATTATTAGGGACACGTATCACATTTGAGTATCCGCTCATTCATTCGACAAGTATTTGTCCACCATGTGTGGGATACTGGGCAAGTCACATGGTGTCTGCTATGAGTTCTTATGGAGAGGAAAGTGTGACATCAGGGAGGGTCTACAAATTAGGGAGTTTGAGGGAGGTAATTTTAAGCTTGGGGAAAACAAGGACCCTTTTAGGGAGGAGATGAGATTTGAGTGGGACCTTGAGAAATAGATTGGATTTACAGCTGCGGAGCTTAATGACCGCGAGGAGGAGGAATGACAGGGTGAATGAAGCTCAGAAGTAGGTGGGTGTACAGTAGGTTTGGGGAACATTGAGGTGTTCTGTTTTTTTAGCAAGAGATTGGAGAGCTCTAATATTAGAAAGATAATGATGCCGAGGCTCGAAGTAGGGTGGCCCATAGGAGGTGTGGGTGTCCATTGTCCTCTTCCAGGGCTCACGAAAGACATGAACAGTTGGTCCTGGGAACCTTTTCCATTAGCTCTGGGCACAGCCTTCAGGTCCTTTTCCACACTGCGCCCCACTCAGCCACCACCCATTGCTTGGCTCATGAGGGAAAACTCATTCCATGGCCCTCTTTGCCCTTTCGAAGGCCAAGAAATTAGCATTTTATTGTGGAGACAATGACTGGAGGAAACAGTCCTCCCCCCTCCACCCTACCCCCCCAGTTGAAGGGGTGATAGAATCAAATAGGATCTTTTGGATGATTCATCTGACAACAGAGCCTGGAAAGGACAGGGATGGGGACAGGAAGTAGTTGAGGCTGGAAGATCCATGAGGAGGCCGTTGCATTAGTTCAGTAAGAAATACAGACAGCCACAATTAGGGAAGTGGCAGTGATGATGGGAGCGGAAAGGCAAGGACAGAAGCAAGAGACCATTTAAGGGTAGAAGTAGCAGGACTTGGAGGCTCATCGAATATTGGGGGCTGGGAGGGGGAAAGGTCAGAGGACTCAAATGTCATCGCTGAGAGTGTGATAGTTCCAGTGGCGGGAGGGAGCTCAGAAGGAGCAGCAGGCTTCAGAGGAGTCGACGGTGAATTTGGTCCTGGGTTATTGCGTTTGAGAAGCTGGCACCACGTTCAGCGGGAGATGTTCAGGAGAAGTTTGGAATTCTGGAACCAAGGTCAGGGAAAAAGAGGAGCTAGGAAGGTGCATTTGGGAATCATGTTTGTACCGATGATGTTGAAGGTATAGGAGTGGATGAGCTCATGAAGGGAAAGAATGTAGAGAAACAGAAGGGGAGGAGGCAGAAGACGCTAGCAGCCCGAGTGCTGAAGCTGTTATAGAACAAATTGTGCTTGCATTTATCCCCCTAAGTCCAATTGTTTCCAGCCTATTTGAAAATATCCGCTCCCACATACTAAAAGCCTCTGATAAATATAGCATCACCACACCTCCCCCAATCAATCAGGTTTAGGAAATGACCCAAAGCCCAGACACCAGTTGATAGACGTTAATGGCTGGTCCCTGTGGAACTTGGTTTTTGTGGCCGTGCAGACGCTCAGACATGTAAGCAAATGTGCAGAGGTGCTAAGGAACCCTCCTGCATTCCGGAGCCCGGTGCTTTTTGCCTTAAAATGCCCCTTAGCCAGCCTGCAGCCCAGAGGCAGAGCAGGGCGGTTCCTGGCACGAGCCCAGCTGGGCTTCACCACCACAGCCTCTGCCTCCAGCCAGGGAAGTGGTTGACTCCAGTCCCTGCCAGGTGACCAGGTGGCTTTGTGGGATCAGAGGAAGAGCATTTCTAGGGCAGAATTTTGGCACAGAGGCTTGCTGACCCCTTACTAGAGCATCCCCTTTGGCTTGAAGACTGAAATGGGGGCACCCAACCAGGCCCAACCCTGAAACCTGAGGGCTCCCAGAGCCAAGACACAGTGTGCTGCAGACCCTGCCTGCAGGTGCTCAGGGACCACTTAACCCCCACCCGGTATTGAACCAGTTTAAGCACTTCACTGGACCCCAAAGCAGGCTGCTGATATCAAGAAGAACATTCTGTAGAGATGTATACTGCAAAAAACTGCTTAATAAACATGGTCACACTGTATAAACTCACAGACAGCGGTAAACCCTCATATTGATCGCCTGAATTTTCTTTACAGCTCCTCTGCTCGGCCGCCTCTGTCGCAGCCCACACCATCCAGTGCCTCCTGTCCTCCATTCTGCACTCCCTCTGCGGTCAGCTTTCCCAGCGGAGAGCTTGTCCCTCTGGCTGCTGCCATCTGCAGCTCCCTCCCCGCCGCCGCCCTCTCAGTCACTCTCCTCTTCTCCTTGACCGTCTCTCTCTCTTGTCCAGGTGGGACTTCTGCTCTGCCTGGAGTGGCTGTGGGTGGCCACTGCTTGGCCAGAGTCCCCTGTTTCTTGGCAGGTGACATTCCTGCCCTCCTGTGGAGGGGCACAGCTGCCTTCTTGCCAGTGTTAACCACACTGATTTTCGCTGATGAGGGCATTACCTTTATCTTTGAATTAGCCCCAGGCTTTGCCCTTCTTCTGAGAGACAACATCTTCTTCACTCCTCCCCGATATCAACCTAAAAAGGTAGTAACGAGGAGCATTTTTGTGATAGTAGCAGTAGTAAGAACTAACGCAGACCACACTTATTATGTACTGGGCACTGTTCTAAGGTCCTTCCCAGGAGAACACATTTAATCCTTACAATACCCTATAAGCTTGAGGTAGGCACTCTTATTACCCTCATTTCATAGATGGGGAAACTGAGGCACAGAGAGGTTAAATAATGTGCTCAAGGTCCACAGAAAGCCCTGAACGTTGTGCCTGAAACCTGGTAGACTAAACAAACCCCAGCTGCCATATTGTTTCTCTTGTTAGTTCGTGTCTGCTTCTGTCTGGGTGTGCTCCGGGGAAAGGCACCGCGTCTTTCTGTTTCCTCGTCTGTGAAGGATGAATCATCTATAAGCTCCCTGCCACTTGTAGTCTTCATGTTCTTTTCTTATCTCGTTCCTGCTTTTCTGCAGAATAAGTCCTGTTTTCCCAGGGAGTCTGCCTCTCCAGCTTTTCCTGGATTTTGCAAAGAAATAATTGCTTGACTGCTCTGGAAGCTTCAAGAAAACAACTTGAAATAATGCCCAGGGGGCATTCTGGGGGCTCCCTTTTCCATCAGAGGGCTGTGGGGTTGCAGCTACCTCCGTTGTCTCCAAGAGCCTTCATTAAGCCAGGCTCGCGATACTAAATCAATGTTTTCCACCCTATATTCCCTCTGGAAGAGGCAGGGAAAGAGACGGGAGAGGCTGGGGTGTTCCTCAATTATGCTTCTTCTCTGGTTTGATCTTGTGTCTCCACTACATTCAGCAGGTGAGGCTCCCGCCACCCTGGGATTTGGCCAGAACAGAGGTTAGCATCAAGGGCTCCCCCTTGGCCATCAAAGGGTTTCCTTCTCTTGGATGAACCGCAGTGACTGAGGGTGCATTCGTTTTGCTTCCTGATCTGTTGCCATTTATAGGCGATTGAAGTTCTGAGCTCTCAGTCCCCCAGAGAGACAGGCAAGCCCATGGGCTGTTGGTGTGGGCTTAAGACCATGGTGCAGGCAGGCTGTCCTCTGATCCCGTCTTGTAAAGAAGAGTAAAACAACATCAAGGGGGCTCTAGAGTCTCTGGCCAGGGTCCTGAAGGACGGAATGTTAAGAGGGGAAACTGTCTGAGTCCTGCAAAACACAGGGCAGTGTCCTTGCCAAACCAACGCAGTGGAAGCCTGCTGGGTATTAATAGCAACAACTAACGTTTATGGAGCACTTACAATGTGCCAGCTGCTGTGCTAAGCACCATTTAATCCTCACAATGACCCTCTGAAGTAGGTCTTATTATTGTTATCACTGCCAGCGCTTTGTAGATGAGGAAACAGACTAAGAGAGGCTGAACTACCTGCCCCAGTCACACAGCAGTGCCGGGCTTGACACCAAAGGTCACACCCTTATCCATTGCACCCTACTGCCTTCCTCCTGAATCCTTGGGGTTAAGGAGCCCCCACTGCAGATAAGGGGACCCAAGGTCAGCAGCTGAGAGGCTGCTTTGGCCCCACCTCTGGCCTGGGTTTGCACTTCAGGGGGCCTTCTGTCCGTGGGTCTTGGTACTGCAGATTCAGAAGGTCTGTCGTCAGTTGTCCAGGGGGACTGGGCCTGGAGGAAAGAATTTCTGCTGATTTCAAAGAGGATTCAGGACACTGGCATGCTGGTGCTAGGCTGCAGGGTGACCCATACCAGCCATCTTATGGTTATCCGTCCTGGCAGACGGTCTGCTCAGGAGGCCACCTGGCAGATCTGAACGTTGCTCAGGGAACATTTCCACCAGTGAATAACTCTTCTCTTCTCTAGAGATCTACCTGCCTGGCTTGTACTGATCTTTGAAATTCAGAGTACTTTCCTCCTTGATCTTTATTGGTGATGCTCCAGTACAATCTTACTCTCCAACTTTTGTTTTCCAATATTCTTCCTGAGGCCCCCAAATCTTCTGTGATTACAACATGGCTTTAAGAAAACCATGGTAGAATTGCTGAGATTAGTTTTATTTTACAAAAAGACATTAAAACTTCTGCCCTCCAAAGAAATAGAGAAGTGGATTAGGAGGCAGGAAAGCTGGATGGCAGGCTCAGCTCTGCTCCCAGTGAACTGTGCGGTCCTGGGCAACTCAGCCCAATGAGTGGGTAGATTAGAGATGGTCCAATCCATCCATTTACTTCCTGGCCTGGAAAAATCTCAGTGTATACTCCCCCCTAGGACTGAGATAGAGAGACAATTAAGACCCCTGGCTGGAGACTATGGAAGGAAGGGAGATGTTAGGGTTGATGGCAAGGAGGGGAGGCTTCTGAGTGAAGAGATCCCCACAGCTGAGGGTTCACCACTGAGAGCCTCTCAGAAGGAACTTCCCTGGCCAACTGCAGCAGGGGTCCAGGCTCTGAAGCACGTGGGAAATAAGAACGGGACCAGAGATGGACATCACTGATGCAGACTTCTCTTCAGGTCATCTTCATGTCTCTTCTAAGCATCATGCTCATGGCTAGTCAAGCCAATTTTTTAATCTCCCTATTGTCAATAGGTTGATATTATAAATTACCTTCTAGAAAGATGATTGCCCACCAAGAGATCTGGACTTCAAAGTCTCATCAGAGATATTTGAACTATTCTCAATATTTCAGAAAGTCTCTTGAAAATTGTACATTTACATAGATAATAATGAATATGCTAACAAAAATGTCAAGTTTCTTTGCCTTTTGGCTAGGATTTTAATATTAGCTTAGCGTGGTAACACTGGTTATCTCACGCTAATCTGAAAAGTTGATTGACAGCCATCTATATTCGGAATAAATAATACATAGGGAAAAGATAATCGTATACACTTGCTGTTTACACCTTGTCCTGTTACACAGCAGATTGGAAGTGGCTGAATTACGGCTTGATTTTTTTTTAAGGACTTTATTTTTTTCCTTTTTCTCCCAAAGCCCCTGGGTACATAGTTGTGTATTTTTAGTTGTGGGTCCTTCTAGTTGTGGCATGTGGGATGTCACCTCAGCATGGTCTGATGAGAGGTGCCATGTCCGCACATAGGATTCAAACAGGCGAAAACCCGGGCCACCAAAGCAGAGCGTGTGATCTTAACCGCTCTGCCACAGGGCTGGCCCGATTTTTTTTAATTGTAGAATATCTTTCACAACATTGGGCTTTTGTAGGAAAAACCTGATGAAAGAAGTATGAGGGAATGAAGGATTGGCAGGCTCTTTGTGGTACATTATCTCTTATCTCAAAGGTAGATGGGAGCCGAGGGTCAGAGAGGACACCTGGAGCCCTCTTAGTAAGGGGGAGACTTGAGTGCAGCTTCACAGACACCCCTCCAAGTTGGGGGTGCAGATGACCTTTATCTCCTTGCTAATAAAGTTATCCCTCTGCCTCTTTCAGAGGGATGTTCATCTGGGTCCTTTAACTGTCCAGTTATTTAAATTCTCAAGGATAGACTTAACTCCCAAACTCTCGCTAAAACTGTATCTTGTGGACCAGAGTCATTGCTTGCTCCTCTGAGTGACTGTGGCCCTTTCTTCTCCACCTGGTTTAGCAGGTACCTAGGTGCTGCCTTGGTGTCTTTGTTGAATGCTCGCCATTATATGTCTCTCCTGAGGCCTCATCATAGGCTCCTCTCAAATCCTTAGGAGCAAAAGCTTTGATACAGTGCCATAAAGACCTTATCACTTTATAACCATTACTATTTCAAAAATGCTTATTGGCCGTCACCACGCATGGTCTTCACATCAATCAGGTGGGGTAAGTGGAAAGATGTTAATATCCTCATTGCACAGATGACGAAATGGAGGCTCAATGAGGGTAAGGGGCCCAGAGTCACCCAGTGGGCGAGTGGTGGATCTGGAACATGGGCCACTGATGCCTCATTTTCTTTCCACTGTACTATATGTGGTCTTTCTCGGTATCCAAATGCAGTGGCTTTCAAATCATATCACCTTACTTGAAAGGACTGCAGCAAGTATTTCTCAGAGAATTCGAGTGAGGTCTTCTCTTACCTCCATTGAGTGGATTTGGAGCTCGGCCTAGTAGTAGTAAAGGCTATTCTGTAGGATTCTTTGCTTAGCTGCCTTCTTTATTTTTCCACCTGACACATGGACCAGCCAAAGACTGGGGAGCCCTGTGACCCCACATTTCTGTTCTGCCAAGAGGATTGAGAAAATAAAAGCCACCCTGGGTAAATGAGGCTGCCCAGCAAACAAAGAGGACCAGGAGCTGTCAGGTAGAAAGCAGCCTCCTTTTACCTCACTGGGCCCAGCTGCTTGTTGAGTTTTGCTATTTGTTGGTCTCTGTGTCAATTACTTTCTAGTCTTTTCATTCCCCCACTGCTCACCTCAAGCTCTGATTCTGGGTTCTCTAAGGCGGTCAGCTTCTACCCAAAGCCTCCTTCCCTTCTCAGTCAGGACACTGGGCTGAGCTGGAACCTGGGGACTGACTCATGCCCTCCACAGCCCGCAAGTTCAGGCTTTCCCATCCCCGGGGCAGGAGCCCACTTCAGCAGCCGAGAGGAGGACTTGAGCTCTTCCTGTAGTTTGGCTGCCAAGTCTCAGCCTGAGGCCCGGCATGCTAACACCCTCCTGGGAGGCCGACAAAGGAATTGCTTCATTTCGAGGCAGTCAAGTGGATAGATAGTGGGAAGCATCTGCTTTGGAAATACATTTCTCACAGCAAATAGCATTTGCATGATTGACCACGGCATTTGCTAAGTTGAATACAGGGCCTTCGTTCGCCTGACCTTGACCTTGCTCCAACCCAAGATGCTCCTGGGATCTGGGAGCTCCGCCCTGGGGAGGGACTCTCCTCAGCTCTGTCCTCTGAGGGCAAGACATTTCCTCCTCAACAGAGAGAATGCCTCTCCTGCACACATAGAATCCAGGTTTTAAGCTAATTCTGATCCAGGTGGTCCATGATGTAGAGGCAATGATTGACACCTTACAGTGTCTATTTTCTGCCTCTCAAAAGCCTACAGCACTTGAGACGACAGGGCTTTTCTATATATTTTTCACTCTGTCACCATAGGACTGCAGCACTGTGTAAACTTTCCGCCTCTGTCGTCTTGGTCTTGGTATTTTCATATATGTGCATTGTCTCCCCCCCAAAGATGATAAGCTCCTGGCAGAGAGAGACCATATCTTTTACTCTGCTCAGTCACCTATGCATGTCGATACACTCTGTTTAGTGTCTGTGCATATATGTCTGTATGACATCGTATGGGCACAGAGAATATATGGAAGGGTGCATATTAGGTTGTTGACATGGATTATCTGGACAAAGGGTGGCCAATATGGATGGAAGAAGAGGAGAGTGGGAGGGGTGGTTAAACAAAGAAAAAGGACAAAAAGAGTCTACACTTAAAGAAAAAAGACGTTTCTAGCACATCAACTTTGGGGAAAAAAAAGAAAGCCAAGATGATGAATCAGCAGACCCCATTTATGCATTTATGTAAAATTTTACACATGTATATGTGTCAAGAAATTAACAAAGGGTACAATTAAGGAAGAGAAAAGAAGTCCTATGCACGTGGCATTCATTAAATCTGCTGACAATGCATGCTGAATAGTGTGCTGTATGTGATAATTTTACAGATATGGATTTTCGAGGAGCTACTTATTTGCTGATGTTACTAGGACACCTGCAATGCTTGCCTGCCGTGTGCTCTCATAATCAGAATCACCAATGGTCTGTGGTTCACAGGTGGGACGACCTGCCTGGG
Organism: Equus asinus; assembly: GCF_041296235.1. Lineage (NCBI taxonomy): Eukaryota > Metazoa > Chordata > Mammalia > Perissodactyla > Equidae > Equus > Equus asinus. The sequence goes on from NC_091796.1 coordinate 75,244,497, forward strand.
AGAGTCCCAGGTTACTCTATGGTCTCCCTGAATTAGGCAGGGTGATTGCTGAAAGTGGAGGTGAGGGCCCCAACCCTGGTCCACTGAATCAGTATTGTGGGGGGAGGGGCCGGGGGAGGCACGGGACTGGGGAATCTGCATTTTAACACACATCCTGGGAGATTTTTATGCTCACTAAAGCTTCAGAACCATTGTTCTAGGCATTGTGAGCTGCCAAAGTGATGCATGCTTTTATAATTAACTGTTCTTCAAACAAAGCAAACAAAGATTATTTACTATATTTAAAAAAAAATCATTCCTCATTGTCTGACCTTCCTTTCTTTTACTGCCAGTATTTAAAAGATCTAGTTCTTGTGAATTTTCTATCACGTAGATAGAACTTTGAACGAATCCATCTAACTTGGTAGGAACCAAATTCCCTGAACTGAAAGTGCCTCAGTATTTTGCATCAGGTTTGTGCAAAGGTGACCCGCCCTAGCAGAAGAATCCTAGGTTTTTTGTCTTCCTAAAAAAAATTTCTGAAAACAAAATGCAATACATCAAACATAAAAAAAAAATGTGGAGGATAATATGACGACCATCCACACTCTTACCACCCTTCATCCAGTCTTAGCATTTTGCTGTGCTTTCCTTAAATGTAGTTTTTAATAAACAAAACATTATAGAGAAAATTATGTAGCCCTCCTTTACCCATCCTTCTTTCCCCGTCCCCAAAGGTAATCACTGTACTAAATTTAGTGATTTTATTCCCATGAATATTTGTATATTTTTACTGTATAATGCATTTATACATAATTTGGTTTGACATAGTTTAAACTTTATATAAATGGTATCATGTGGTATGCATTTCTCTGCAAATAGATGTATTTTGCTCAACGACTTACCGTGTTGACATAGGTAGCTCCAGTTCATTTAACCATTATGTAGCATGGTGTACTGTGATCCAGTATTGTGTGGTAGAGGATGATAGTAGAGTATGAATGGACGTGGCACCAATTCTATCTATCCTCTTCTTGATGGACATTTAAAGTTGTTTTCATTTTTTAAACTTTTATGGACAATGTTGAAATGAACTTTTTTGGTGAATTTCTCCTGCTGTGTGAGGATTTTATGTATCTAGCAATGGACTTGTGGGTCATAGTGTATTTGCCACTCCAGCTTTAACAGTGTGGGGGGGGGGGGTCAGAATTTGCCACCCCAAAATATCTCTCTTTAGCTGGATTATTTTTTAAAAAACAAAAGACTCAGAAAGAAACTTTGACCTTTCCCCTAACTCCTAAAAGAATTAAGATAGAAGGCATGTCCCAGGACAGGCCATCACTGTAGATAATTCTGGGTGTGGTAGACTGGGAGGATCCTTGCTAAACCCATTTTAATCTCTCTCGGGTCACAGTGTCTATAGATGGCCCAGCAAACATTTGTTTACCAAATATTTGCTTTTCCATCTCCACTTGAATCGCCTTCCTTCCCTTTAAAGTCCCAAACCACCACCCCCAAGATCCTCCTTTATCTTTAGCTGAAGATGATATTTAAGGTGGTGGCTTTGGCTGTTTTGGCGAGTTACTCAGTTTTCCTGGGTTTCTTCCACGTATGCATGTTATTAAACATTATTTGATTTTCTCCTGTTATTCTGTCTCATGTCAATTTAATTCTTAGACCAGCCAGAAGGATCTGGAGGGTAGAGGAATAATGCTTCCTTCTCTACAATAGATATTGCCTAATAGTTCTACAAAGAAATTGCACCAATTTCCATAACCACTTTTGAAGATTCCAGCAAGTCTTCCTTTCTGTGGCCTCAAATTTAAGAGCAAAAAACAGAAACGTAAACCAAAGAAAGAAAATAGTTTTGAGAAGGCATGTAATTATCAGTGGAACTTATCCCAGACTGTTCTTTTTCTAGTCTGGAGGCGTTTCTCCCTTGTGACCACCTCCTCAAACACAGTCCGTGCATATTGGTCAAGCTCTGGTGACTAGGCGTGAGGGAGTGGGCATTCAAAGATGAAAATGCAAGAAGACTTATTCTCTGGGAATTTAAAGACTAACTGGAAGCTAAGACATAAACTGTAGATAAAAGCTAATTATTTAAACAATTTACCAGTAAGAGAGCAAAGATATCACTGTGTGCTGATTCATTGTTGAATGAATTGTGCCTGCATTAATTCTATAGGCGTTCTCAGGGAAGGCAGAGCTTATGTGATTCTAATTTGCCATAGAATGGTTTCCTAGCAACCATCACCAGAGGAGAATCAGCTAACTCTGCTTTTTTCAAGCAGACTTTACTCCTTAGAAAAATGAGTTAAATAAACGCCAGCTTAAGGTAGAATTTGACCACATAAAACTATATTTGAAATATATGACTTTTGAATAAAGATCCAAAGAAGTTTCTTTCACCAGAACCTAACAAAGGTGGATGTGTGGAAATGGAAGTGGCAGCAGATATAGGGACTCAGGCATCTGACTTTTCCCAGGAATTGGGGTTGGACAGTGATGAGTGAGGACACACATGACAGGGGCAGAGGGAGGGGCAACAGAACCCTACGCTTGAATTGCGGAATTGAGTGATTTCCTAGGCACATAGAGCCCAGGCATTTCAGAAGTCTTACAGCTAAAGGGGAGAAATGAGTCATTGGGCACTAGTCCTGGACACTCGATCCACATCACCGGCGTCTACTTTGTCCCTGGAGAGGTGAGCTCCGGGAGGCTACTCAGCATGTATTTCCTGCCATAGAAACAAGAGCATTCGCCTGAAAATCCATCTCTGATGGTGACTGTCTGGTCAGAAGAGGGAAAATCTCATGGGTATTCCCGGGAAGAAGGCCCACAAGGGGCTTGTGTATGTATTCTGAGATTACTCTGCACCTGTTGCCACGGCACCCAGTAGAACTTAGCAGAAGAAACACAGTCATCACTGAGGAAAAGGATTTTTAGAGCAAACTCTTTCAACTAGCACCATGTCAGAAAGACACTTCTTGGGACTTCAAATAGAAATGGAGCCCCACAGAGCTCAAGAGCTGGAAGAGACATTTACAGATCAGAAACACAGAATAAAAGAAATGGACAATTCTCCCTTGTTTTGAGTCATAGTTGTGCCTGACTTCTGGAGAGAAACTGCCTCTTTACCTTCCTCCTTTGTACAAAAACAAATACTGTCAGGTACCCTCAGAGACATCTAAAAGAAAAGGCATAGTTTGTTATTTTTTTAAAGCTCAGTCAATAAAATTGAGAATAAAATATAAATTAAAAGATCTTGAAAAAATTCTTATTTTTAAAATCTCCTAAGGTTTTAAGATAAATTTAGTGTTGAGATTAGAGTTCTGTTCGTGATAGACGACTTTGGTGCAATTTTCCACACTGTAATTTCTACTTCACAGCAAATGTTATTGAAAGCCTTCAGAAATCAGTCCTATGCCAGTTTGAGAACTTTGATAAAATACTACAAATATTTTGTTTCAAGATGGTTGACTAAGTCATACAACTACCCTTTAAGTGTTCTTTGACATCATTTTTGATATATCAACTTTTATGAAAAGTAACGAATTTCTTTGAATGTAATCACGGCACTAGATGTACAAAAATGTAAGATTCTACCCCCACCAAAGCTGGTGGGTCTTCTGGTTTCTGTCACCTGAATTCAGCCTGTTCTGGTCGATGCAGGGGTATGTTGGGGCTGGCTCACTTCCCACCTGCAGGGTCAGTGATCTCATGTTGGTACCTTGGCACCAGCCACTGTAGGAGTATTTATACCTCTAAAAGTGGCAAACACTAAAAATCAGGGCTTTTATTGGAGAGCCGTTTGTTAGACATTTACCATCACACACTTGCGGATGGCACCTCTGTCATCACAGTGAATCATCAAGGCTAGGCCCATATTCCTTCCACTGCCATTTGCCACCCAGCTCATGTGTGCTCAGGGCATAGACTTAATTTTCCTGTTCATCCAAGCAAACTACGATCAGAAAGGCAGTCTATAACCACCTCTCCAAGAAAATCAAAAACAAAACACAAAACAAAAAGCCTCATAAAATCCATTCCATAGATGATTATTAGGTATAATATTTTGTTTTGTAGGATTTTTATCCACACCACTAGAAACTTCTGTTCCCACAGATAATGGAGACATCTCTAGAAAGCCAATTCAATCTTCTCAAATATTCCTTATTTATCTTTTGCAATAGGCCCAGCCTAGTGGCTGTCCTGCCTGTTGGGAGGTCCCTTCTGCAGGAGCTTTGATGGAACGCCCTTCACTGACCCCTAGACGACCAGAGGGTCACAAGTGCCTTTGATTCATGCTTTTTATTAGCAGCTTAGCTTCTTTAGTGCTGAGCAGACTCCCCCCTGCTGGTTAAATCTCTTGTTTTTTCCCTCTTGGTTGCACTAAGATCATGACTAGGGATTCATCATGCATGGGCGGTGTGCTGGGTACTGGTTTGTTGGGAAAACAGGAAGTGTTTTTGGTTTTTTTTTCCACTAAGATCAGAGTCAACCCAGCAAGATATAGATTTAGTGAGAGGTTAGAGAAAGTCCGGGAGACAAGTACTTGAGGAAGAGTCTGTCCCTGGTCCCACTGGAAGGCCCGAAGCAGCTGATACTCAGAGGCCTGCACAATGCTCAGTGTTCTTGGTACATTTTTGATGCTGCTGCTACATTCTTTAAAAAAACAGCAGTGAACAATGTACTGTCACTTGCACTTTGGGGTTAAATCCCTTTAGGCAGAATTGATATCCATTCCTCCGTCCCCTGATAATTCATTAAACATCACAGAAACCTGGGATCTAGTCTGCTCGGGCTCTGTGGGCCCTCTTGCCTATGGGTGGACAGGGATGGGGGTGGGGGCTCCAGAAGAGGGCACAGAGTCAGTTGCTTCCTTCTGGGTGCTGGTTGTTGTGGTGACACCAAAGAACAGAGGTCTTTTCCTATGAGGAGTTAATTACAGTGGAGGAACTTGTAATCTAAACTGTTGGGCACCATGTCATCTGTGGTGACAGGGTGAGGACATAGATTTCATGCCTCCTGCATTTTCCACTCTCTCTCATCTCCAGATAAGATGCCCTCAAAAAGGAAAAAGTTCAGAAGTATACAAGGAACCACTGACGTCAACTTAGAAGCCCTTCGAAGCCTCGATCCTCTTTCGCTGCTTCATACTGAATCAGGCGTCCCTATTTCTCAGGAGGGAAAAATGAGCTACAGCAGAACCACAACCTCCTGCACAGCTCCCTGAATGTGTTTGCCCCTCATACCTGCTGACCGCCCACATTTTGGGGGCACACGGCTACCCGGGCCTCTCCGTCCTCCTGCTGCTGCGTCAGAGACTTTGTACTCTGCTTACTGACTCTCAGAGGAAAACCCAAGCAGAGTAATAATTTGCTGGAAGATCACGTTCCAGTTGAGTCTCATGCTGTGTTGGTCTCATAGATGCAATTAGTTACCCAACAGCAGAAAGTTTGTTCTTTTGTTGGCAGGTACCTTGGCACATTACCCATGGAACAGATGGCTACTGGTTCCACAAATTAGATTTCCAGATGATTGTATAATAGTGTGTCAACCAGCCACTCCTGCCTTGCCCTTCCTGGCTCTCTGATAAATTGGAATGAGTCTGTGTAAATGCACTGACCTCCCAACAATTAACGATTCCTCTGGTGGGAACACAGTTGAGACAGGGTCTGAGGGAGGACAAGGGAGCCTCCTCTTTAAAGACATTTAATTAATCTGCTATGTGCCTATCTTCTCGCCCTTTCCCTCTAATTCCCATTCCAGCTTTCCCAAATCTTCTGTGTCCTGACTTGAAGGAGCCTGGTCTCCCTTCAGTCTGCTCTGATGACCATGTTGAGAGAGAGTTCCCCACCCTTCTGATTCCTATTGATGTGATGCAAACAAGAATCTTTCTCCATCACTAGAGGTGAAACAGGAGGGGTCTTCTGTGGCAGAATTGCTCATCAGTCCCCTCCTGCCCCCACACTCCCTTCTTGGAGGGATTACATTGCCCCTACCCTGCCAAGCCTTCTACAGTATGTTCTCCCTGCTGCCCCAATGGCGGTTGACCAAGAAGATTGCCCAGAAGCCAATCAAATTCTCTCTCTTGAAAAATGAAGATGGAGAGATCAGGCAGCAGAACGGTATCGATGCCCAGGCAGTAGGGCGAAGGTTGAGGCAATCGTGCAGAGGCCTCCAGAATGGCCCTGGCTCCAGAGTTTACTGGGGCACCTTCTCCTTGGATTCCACTTAATCTAAATCTTTTTAAATAAATTTCCCTTTATTTAAATTTGCATACGTGGTTTCTATGCAGCCAAATGATTCTTCTCTGTACATCCCCTTACTCCATTTCCTTCCCCAAAGAAAAATCACAGAAACAATGTCACTGTCTTGACTATGACTATCCCCCAAACCCTGAAATGTCAGATGCCCACCATTCTACCAGGCAAAGCATTCCTGAGCCAGAATCACAGTCAAGTTCAGTTACGAATGTAGTGGGACCTTATCTGAAGTCCTTTCACCTGAGCTCCACCCATGAGTGCAGCTCACATTGCCCATGTCTTGAAATCATGACACCAATTTTCTTTCCTCCAATTGCCAAAATGACAGTACTGAAGGGGCTGCACTCCTCTGTCTGGGTCTTGTCCACTCAGTGGTGTTTGGATCATGATACTGATTGGAGGGGGTACTAATTGTACTTGATTCACTTGTTTTTACAAGAAGGTGGTTTAGAGTAGAGAGAAGCAGTACCTTTCATGACAGAAGTGGGTTGGGACACAGACAGTCCTCCAGCAAGGATGTAACTGGGCTCGGGCTTGGGGCCAGGCCTTGATGGCAGAGAGTACCTGGAGGCAGGCCTAGGAAACACCCAGTCAGCTGGAGAAGACGTATGTCCTTTTGGTTTTGTTTGTTTGGTTTGATTCCTTTTGCTTATTTGTTTTCTCACATTTTTAACAAACCTGTCTGCCAGGGTATGTACCGGGAGCCCCTCGGACTTAGTCATCATGAAGGGGATGGTTGACACTGTGGGTCTGATGAGAGTGACCTTCCAAATTCCTACATGTGATGGGGAGGAAGAGCAGAAGCATCTCTCACATCCTTATTCCAGGCTCTAGACTTGGGGTCTTTGAGGCCAAGTGCTGGTCAACTCAACCAGTGACCACCGTCTGTGAACTGTGTGGAGACAGTCCTGATGTAGACTATTGGGGAGCTGCTAGCCAGCCTTCAGAGGGACTCGGGGTGAAGCAGTATCTTTGTTGTCACACCATGTTTGGCCAAAGGTGCACTAAGGGATAGTGACAGTGGGTAACAAGCATGTCTCCCCCTCTAGCATGTTCCTTCTGTGTGTTTGAGGTCTGTTAATATCCTTGGTGACCAGCTAGCTGCAAGTGATGTCATTGTCAGGGACACTCTAGGCCAAGTAAATCATCCTTGTTGGCCACAAACGTGTGAGCTTATGGTTTACATAAGGCGAGACAATGAGGTCCGGCCATAGGGAAGAGGCCAAGTAAACTGCAAAAGAATCATTTCCAGATGTGTTCAGTTTTGCTATAGAGCCTGGTACCTCATGCAGTCAGGCTGGTGCTCCCGTGACACAAGGCTAGCTGAGTCTTCCGCAGGAATTGGCTCTTGTTCCCCCAGCCTATGTTCATTTATCTTCTTTAACTTCAAGCTGACCTGTTTTCTTCCTTGAAATCCCTAGGAGTTTATAACCACATGATTATGAAATTTAAATAAGCACACACTTGGAAAACGGGAAAAAAATTATCAAGACTCAGACCTCAGGCACTGGCCATGTTGCAGGCTGCCACCGATCAAAAGCGTGCTTCTCTGCACTTGGTGGGACCATCTCTGATTGGGGGCAAGTGGCTTGTTCTGCTCTGCTTCTTGGGTGAGCAACCACACTTGATCTTTTCTTGCATAGGAGTAACTTTTGGCCTCAAACCCATGACTCTTTGGAATGCTAGCAATTTAGAACAGGCTATCTCTTCAACTCACTACCTGAATGAGTAACAAAATCCTAATGGCAGAGTTAAAAAAAAATACAGCCACAGCAAAAACACATTAAAGGATGGATAAATCACAGGGTCTGCAGGAAGTGCAGGGAGAGATGGTTTGATAGGAAAGTGTCCAAGTCCAGCCCCTCTTAACAGTTCTTTTCACGCAGTGCCATGCAATTCAGGACTGACATCATGTCAAAATCTCCAACGCCACATTAGCCCATTTGGTCAGACGATGTCTTTGGGTGTCTGCTCTATGAAAGGCATAGGATTAGGAGCCAAGTGGGGAGAGAGAGAAAGGAATCTGAAGATCCAGTTGTTGTATTCACAGAGTTGGCAGTTTAGTTGGGAGCTAATCCTAAGCTCAAACAATTTAAGGGTAGTTCTCTCACATTATAAACTACAAGGTACCAACGGAAAAAGAAGTACCAGGAAGGGTAGGGACTGAGACAGTGAAAATCTATCCATCTTGTCTGGGACATTTTGTACACATATTCTATGTTAGGATACACCCAAATCCTGAATCTAGCCACATGGCTGTAAATATTATATGAGGGTCTCTGATGTGCTTAGCTGCTCAAATGTCAATTATGGTTTGGTAGCTGTTCCAACAACGTCACTGCGGGAATTTCACCAATGAGACTGTTAACCAAGAGCTCAGTGTTAATCACCAACTTCAATTCTCTTTGAAGTCTTATGAGGGGAGATTTTATTCCTTGTCTTACTGTGATTGGATGGCATTATTATTGTTGTCATCCTTTTACTAAAGACGTGTGTGAGACCAGTGTTCTTGTTGGGTGTACGGGCAATCGTGTATCCAGACATATGTGTGTGGGAGACAGTATATCTGTGTATGAGAATGGGCATATATTTGGAAGTTTACGTGCATTCTCTATGTGACAGGATAAATGACCCTAATAAATGTGAATGTTTTGATGTTTTGCACTAGCCCTCACGTGGCTATTTATTTCTTCCTGTGCTCTTGGCTGGCAATTCAAGGTAACCAGCACCTCATGGGCATTGATTCTGGCTCCCATGAGTTTCTGTTTATTTAACCAAAGTGAATAACATGCTTTGCCTCATTTTTTAAAGTACTCCTTCATTAAAATAGCTAATCACAGGCATTTTCTAAAACTTTATTGCTGACTTTGAAAGATGGCTGAATTTTAGAGCAGTAATTAAGGAAACAATCAAGAACTTACGGGCCACGTGGTGGACCTGTTTAACAAATCTTGGCATATTGGTAGGGGATAGCCCGTGAAACTGGGAAGACAAATTTAGTCAAGTAAAAGGATGTATATATGCTGTGGTGGGTATATGAAGTTGTAACAAACCAGAGGAGAGAGAATAGGCCAAAAATGAGAATAACTTAAAGTTTTAGATTGGTTCTTAGGTTGAAGATAGAAGAATAATGAGGAAAATGAAGATTGGACATATGTGACTATACTGTTGTTAAATGAGAAAGGTATAGAGATTTCTGCACATGCCCACTCCAGAAAAAAATACTCCTTGGGCTCAGGTAGGGGAAAGCGTGATGGACTGACCTAATTCAGCATAGGAGGTCCTTTGTATGGGGCTGACAGCAGCTCTCTTTATCAAGGTGCTATGTAATATCATGCATGACCTTGTCTAAGACAAGTAAGAAACCTGGAGTCGACGGAGTGGCTCCTGCTCAGCTAACCACCAGCTCAAAGAGGACCACTGGTGTGTGATAGGCCCACCAAGTTTGTGTAACTTAAATTGCATCGAGAGGAGACTAGAGACTAGAGTAAGGGAGAAGATAATCCAGTTGCACTCTCTTCTAAACAGATCACTTCTGGAATGCTCTTTTTCTAGAAATGCAACTTGGGGTGCCAATGATGTTACAACATTGAGAAATAACGCCCAAACACTAATGTATATTTTCTCCATGCTCTAGAGTTCTCAAAGTGGCTACATTTATTATCTCACTGAGCCTCACAATAAATCTGCGATTTAACATCGTCCCCATTTGGAGATGAGAAAACTGAGGCTCCGAGAGGGTAACAGGTTAGGCGGGAGGCGGAGGTTCCAGAACTTAAATGCAAGCTCTCTGGCTCCCAGAGTGGCGTTTATTCTATCGTTCCATGAACTGAACTACAAGCCCGGAGGCAGGGGGCCAGGACTGAGGGTTCTGGAAGCCACCTTCCAGAAGGAGCTTTTGAAGAAACCGGAGATGCTTGGCCTGAAAGAGGGATGCTTTTAGAGGGCCTGTGATAGCCGTTGTCAAATACTGGAAACCTGTCATATGGAGGAGGGAGGGGACTTCTTTATGGCTCCAGAAGGCAGAACGAGGGCTAATTGATTGAAATTATGCATGAAGCCAGAGGGTGAATGTGGAACTGTGTGTGAAAGAGGGATAAGTGTGGAGCTGCAGAACCGTGTCCAGATAGGTCAACAAAGCAATGACCCCAGAGCAACAGAGAGCCAGCCTGTTGCCCGACTAGGTGGGAGGGAGGGTCCTCGGCACAAAAGTCTGCAGCTGGATTTTTACCTGCTTCCATGGGCAGGCTGAATCCGTCGAAAGCACCGCTCCTGCTCAGTTTTGATTCCACTCCCAGCGGTTTCTCCTGATGTGCGGTCTTGTCCTGGAGGGGAGCCCTGGCTGGTCATTTGGAAAGGTCATAGTTCAGAGCTGCCTGCGGATCCCTCCCGCTCCCTGACTGGGCTGGGCAAAGGCCCTCCCAGTAGCCGCCTCCGTTCTCCACAGGCCTGCGAGTGCTCCAGCCTGCTGGCTCCTTGGGGGTTGCCTGGTCCAGGTCTGCAGTCGCCCTGTGGCTGCCTCTGGCTCCTCACAGGTGCTGAGAGAGCCCAGGGCTTGTGCTGCTGGCTTTGTCTCAACCTGCTTGCATTTGGGGTTCGTGGGCACGCCTCATCAGCCAGTTTTGTGGTAAATATCCACAGTCGGCTTCGTTGGCCTTGCTACTCAGTAGCTCTGTTTGTACGTGGAGATTCAAGAAGATCTGAAACCTGTGCTGCCACATCACCACCATCTTGCCAGCAGTCTCCGGCCCGCCACTGTTACTTCAAGCTTCTCTTTCTCTCAGCTCTCTGGCTAGGTATCTGCTAATTGAATTATATCCAACTGTCTCAGAAACTCTCATCAGTGTATAACAAAACACAACAGTTCCGTGAAGGGGCTTGGAGTTACAAAATAAGTTAAGCTCTGCTAGAACCTAACTTGAAGGAGAACTCAAGAGCCAGCCCTGATGGCCTAGTGGTCATCACGGAACCACACCACCTGTCTGTCAGTTGCCGTGATGTGGCGGCTCATATAGAAGAAGTAGAAGGACTTACAGCTAGGATAGACAGCCATGCACTGGGGCTTTGGGGAGGAAAAAAGAAGAGGAAGATGGGCAACAGATGTTAGCTCAGAGCGAATGTTTCCCTGCAAAAAGAAAAAAAAAGGAGAACTCAAGAAGATTTAAAAACAGGGGCCGGCCCTGTGGGCGAGTGGTGAAATTCTCACGCTTCGCTTCAGCAGCCCAGGGTATCCCCCGTTCGGATCCTGGGCGCGGACATGGCACCGCTCGTCAGGCCATGCTGAGGCGGCGTCCCACACAGCACAACCACAGGCACTCACAACTAGAATATACAACTATGTACTGGGGGGCTTTGGGGAGAAGAAGAAGGAAAAAAAAGAAGAAGAAAATTGGCAACAGTTGTTAGCTCAGGTGCCAATCTTTACAAAAAAATCAAAACAGATGTAGAGGATTTTTTCACAGTGAGTCTTGGTCCTGGGCTGGGTAAGATACATCCACCCCCTGAGATTTCAAATGCTCTGGGAGCGTTTGCCTGTGTACCAGCTACAGCAGCAGCTACAGAACCACCTGTCTGTCTTGGGCCCAAGGACACCTGGCAGTGGGTCTGAGCATGGGGAGGGGACATGCTCAGTCAGCCCCTTCCTCGGGAGATTAAAAGAAAGAAAGGATCTTTACTCAACCTCCATCTCACTCCCAGCCCGCTTCCTTCAAGCTAAGAAAAATGGTGATATTATGTGATAACATTTGGGTTCTTTTTACTTGTCTATTTATTCATTCACTTGTTTGTTTATTTTTTCAATAGGTGCTTTTGGGAACTGGCTTGTGGGGCAAACAAAGAAAGTACAGAGATGATAGAAAAATGGCACCGAGTCTCAGAAGCAGTGTGTGAAAGTGTCTGCTGGGCTGCAGGTGTCCCGAAGCAGGATGTGGAAACTCTGAGCCAACTCCTGCAGCCACACCTGCTCGTCAGGCCCTTTCTCTGAGGTTTTCTCAGGAGAGAAGACAGCAGCCCCCGTCTGCCGAAGGACTTTCAGTTCTCACTCACTATCTTCTGCTTTGGGGTGGCCCCCAACCCCTCAGTATGCTCTGGCCTTGCACTGTGCCGCCATCGATACCAAGACTTTAGGAGAATGAACGTAGCTGCTCTTCCCTGCGAGGCTGAGGTGTCAGCAGGGAGCCCTCTGCCAGGCTGGAGTCGATGTCCAGGACTGGCCCTGAGCTTCCACTGGTTCTGGCTTCCACTCCTGACCGGGCCCACAGGTCTCCACTGTTACCCAGTGCGTTTGTGTCCTAGCACAGCTGGAAGAAATTAGCACAAACTTAGTGGCTTAAAATAACACGTTTATTATCTTACAGCTTTGGAGGTCAGAATTCTCCCTGGTCTAAAATCCAGGTGTCGGCAGGGCTGGGTTCCTTCTGAGCAGAGAACATGATTCCTTGCCTTTTCCAGCTTCTAGAGGCCTCCTGCGTTCCTTGGCTCCTGGCCCCTTTCTTCCATCTTCGAAGCCAGCAGTGTACGTCTCCTCTCCTCTCCGCCCTCTGCTTTCGTTGTCACATGCCCTTCTCTGCCTCTGACCCTCCTGCTTCTCTCTTTTAAGGACCCTTGTGACTGGGTACCCCTGGGTAATCCGCCTTCTCCAGGTCCTTAACCACGTCTGCAGCCCCTTTTGTTATGTAAGGTAACATTCACAGGTTCTGGGGAGTAGGATGAGGGCGTTTTTCGGGGACCATTATTCTGTCTGCCATACCCCGCTCCTTTTTTGGTTTGTTTGTTTTAATCCTTTTTTCTTATTTTTATTTTTTCAATTATTTTTATTGTGATAAAATACGTATAGTGTAAAACTGACCATTTCAGCCAGTTTTAAGTACTTCAGTGGTATTTAGTACGTTCACATTGTTGTGCAACCACCCCACCATCCGTCTCCAGAACTCTTTTCATCTTGTGACACTGAGAGTCTGTCCCCAGCTCCTTTTATCCCGACCACAGCAGGAGAACTCGGCACAGCTCTGCTGTGACGTTTGTCACATGATAATCACGGGAGCTAACATTTAAAGAGCGCTTACCACAAAAGGTAGTTAGATAGTAGAGGAAACTGAGGCATGAGAGGTTAAATAGCGTGCACCGTATAACCAACCAAGAAGCAACAGAAGCGAGCAGCCTGCCTCCAGCTGCATGCTGCTCCCCTCGAAAGGAAGATGTACTGGGACACGAGGCGGGCGGACCGATCAAGAGTTGTTCCCCAGCGTTGCCTGCAACAGCAGAACTTGAAGAATCTCCTGTGAAAGACGGTAAAACTTGTCAGACGGCTTTGTGGCCAGTGTCCATTAAACGCCATCGCTCTAGGAGGTTGTTAATCAGGCACTTCTGTCTAAAAAAATAATGCTGCTGAAGGAAGCGGGACTTCTCTCCAAGTTACAGAACAACTGTCAGGCTCGTTAGCGGAAATTCCGCCCGGCCCTCCCCCAACGCGGTTTGCTAATAACACTGCTGCAAAAATGCCTCCCAGGGCTTTTTCTAACCATGGTCTCTAGACGGGTCTCTCATCTCATTGCTTGCTGTGCGCACTGATGTTCCTGCGGGTCTTCAGGAGTCCAATTTTCTTTTCGGAGGAGAACTAGCAAATCTTCACTCAAACTTTGCAAACCTATAAGCCACCGACTGCTGTGTGAAAGATCGGCCGGAGATCACAGATAGGGGCATGAAAAGGCCTCACAGCCACTCGCCCTGAAGAACATGAGCCCGTGGGGAATCCAGGCAATGAAAATAAAATGCCCAGTTTGGATACGGGGCCGTGGAGACAAATCTTGTCTGTAGTTCAGGGTTAAACGATGCCCTTAATCCCCAGCTCTTGGGACCTGGCATCTCCACTGAATGTTGATCAGCTCTGGCCCAGAGTCTTCGAGCTCCCTGCACTGACCGTCAGGGCTGTTTGCAGGCACAATAAATATTTGTCCTGTCAAACGGCATTTGGCTGCTCACATATCTTGTTTAAGAGATAAATGTCAGGGATTTTTTTTCTCACTCTCTTTTTGGTGTGAACTACAAAAAGATATATATACATCAATATCGTTCCTGCTTCCCTAACCACTGTGAAGCCACAGATAAAGACTAATATCTTCAGGGTTCTCATATCCTGATTGGGTTTGTGTCAAGTCAAAGTGAAGCCACCCCCAGCACAGTAATATACGTGCCATCAAGAGCACAGCCTGTTCCAGACCAGAAGCAATTTCTGTTCTGACATGTCTCTGTTATTAAAAAGTTAAGGAAAGTAGAGAAGGGAATACAAAGATTAGATCTTTCAAAGATGAAACTACAAAGTTAATGGCACTGAGCCGTCTGTTTGGAGAAGTGAGGAAATCCACAATGACTTTAGCCTGGAGGAGATGTCAGAAATCCACAGGAAGGATGAACCACGGGGAGGAAAAAGAAAGAAAAAAAGAAAAAAAAGAACTCTTCTGCCTTATAGATGTTATGTCAAGATTACAGGATAAAGGATAATTATCAATTAGAAGGGGAAAAGCACTGGGGTAATGGAAATCATCCCCTTGACTATTGCTGCAAGTTAAAAAAGCATAATTGGAAATGATGACTTCATACTTTTAGAGCTGCATGTTCATAAATGGCAAATGATTGATGGGGAGTGAGGGCAGGGGGTCTTTTTGTGTGTGTGCTTATAGACAACCATAGGCCGTGATTCTTTTTTTTTTCAAAGATTGGCCCTGAGCTAACACCTGTTGCCAATCTTCTTTTTTTTTTTCTTCTTCTCCCCAAAGCCCCCCAGTACATTGTTGTATATTCTAGTTGTAGGTCCTTCTAGTTCTGATATGTGGGACGCCGCCTCAGCATGGCGTGATGAGCAGCGCCAGGTCCACGCCCAGGATCCGAACCAGTGAAACCCTGGGCCACAGAAACGGAGTGTACAAACTTAACCACTTGGCCAAGGGGCCATGATTCTGATTGGCCTTTGGGAGCTGCTCTCAGGCTTAGGAAGGGGGTGTGGGGAGAAGCAGCAAGAGATTTTTCTGATTTTGGAGGGGGAAGTTATATGCTTGCAATGGTCATACTCTCCCCATTGCCACTGGGGAGAGAGTCGCTCCAAGGAACCGCCGTGGTGAATGAGGTCCCATGAAGCTTGGGACTCCATGAAGCTTGGAAGCATCAATGGTGAAGATTTTGCATCCAGAATGAGTGCCCTCCCCGACAAAGATTAGAAAGCGACTTTATTTAAACGTCTTGTGTACCTCTGCAACCCAGGGACTGACCACTGTGTGGAGCTTTAGAGTTTAGAAACTCTTTCACATAACACGTATGACCTCATGCCATCCTTCCAGCCACCATGATGGGAAATTTAGTCATTATCCCCATTTGACAGGTGAGGAAACCAAGACCCAGGAGATTGGCATGCTTCCCCAGAGACTATTCAAAGCCACACAGTCAAGGGAGAGTCAGGGAGGGGAGGACATAGGTAGTGTGACTCCACGTCCTGTTGCTTTTCCTTTGTTTTGGTTTCCCATTCGTAGCCCTACCTGGCCCCTTGTCCAGCAGGAACCTTGGACCATTTCTGTCCTTGGGGCAGAAGAAAAGCCATAGCCTCGGTCCAGAGGCTTCATGAAGACTGACTGCAGAAGCCAAAGCTCTAGACTTCCTGGTGCTCTCTGACAAGGACCCTTCTCTGTGCTGTTGGCGTCACCCTGACCCTCTCCTGTTATGGACTGAATGTTTGTGTCCCCCCCACCCAAAATTCCTGTGTTGAAGCCCTAACCCCCAACATGATGGTGTTTGGAGGTGGGGCCTTCAGAGGTGATTAGGGCATGAATGGGATTAGTGCCCTTATAAGAAGAGACACGAGAGTGAGAGTTGCCCTCTCTACCTGTGAGGACACAGCAAGGCGGCGACCATCTGCACACCAGCAGGAAGGTCCTCACCAGACACCAAATTGGCCAGCACCTTGATCTTGGACTTTGCAGCCTGCAGAACTGTGAGAAATAAGTGTTTGTTGTTTAAGCCACCAGTCTAAGGTATTTGTTATAGCAGCCCGAGCTGACTTAGATATTTCCCGTCCAGTTAATGGCAGATCTGCTCTCCCTTCCTCTTTACAAACCCAGACAGACACCCAATGGCCAAAATATATAAACTTCACATAGTCAGCAGTTAAAATTTATGAGTTCCTCCTCATAGGCCTTCGTTTATTCATCCATAGTTGTTTGTGGATCCCCTACCCCCACCAGGTACTGTGATGGGTACTGGGAAGCCAACAGCACCAACCCTCATGAGCTTATGGGCCAGTCATGTTCATAATTTGATATTAATAATTATTGTAGGGGTGGCCCTGTGGTGTCGTGGTTAAGTTCAGCATACTCTGCTTCAGCGGCCTGGGTTCACGGGTTTGGATCCCGGGCGCCAACCTACACCACTCATCAGCCATGCTGTGGTGGTGACCAACATATAAAATAGAGGAAGATTGGCACAGATGTTAGCTCGGGGCTAATCTTCATTGGCAAAATAAAAAAATAAATAGATAATTTGATATTAATCAAATAATTACAGAGGAAACATAATTACAAATGGGGAGAAGAACTCTGAAGGAAAAGAATGCTGTGTAAAAAAAGCATAGATCAAAGAGAACTGAAAGGATGGGGAAGGAGAGAAGGAGTGCAGGATGTTCTCCACCTGCCCCTCCAGACCCACTCCTTCCTCTTCCTCAGGCTGCTCTGACCCTTACAGAGTGTGACCCTTCACGCCTAGGGTGGTAACAGCTTCCAGTTCAGGGGTGCTTCACCAGCCCTTATTGGTCCCCTAACCCTGCCCTCACCCTGTAACTCGCCCCTCTTTTAAACTCCCTTCAGTTACCCTCTTGGAGTGTGTGGTCTCTTTCCTGCTGGGACCCTGACCAATACTAAAGGCTGCCCTGAGGAAGTGACTTTTTTTTTTTTTTTAAGATTTTATTTTTTTCCTTTTTCTCCCCAAAGCCCTCCGGTGCATAGTTGTATATTCTTAGTTGTGGGTCCTTCTAGTTGTGGCATGTGGGACGCTGCCTCAGTGTGGTCTGATGAGCAGTGCCATGTCCGCGCCCAGGATTCGAACCAACGAAACACTGGGCTGCCTGTAGCAGAGTGCGCGAACTTAACCACTTGGCCATGGGGCCAGCCCCAGTAAGGAAGTGACTTTTTAAATTTTATTTTATTGAGATCATAATAGTTTATAAAATTGTGAAATTTCAGCCGTACATTATTATTTGTCAATCACCATATATATGCTCCCCTTTACCCCTTATGCCCACTCCCAACCCCCTTCCCCTCTGGTAACCACTAATCGATTCTCTTTGTCTATGTGGTAGTTTATCTTCCTCATACGAGTGAAATCATACAGTGTTTCTCTTTCTGTCTGGCTTATTTTGCTTAACCTAATACCCTTAAGGTCATCCATATTGTTGCAAATGGGATAATTTTGTCTTTTTTATGGCTGAGTAGCATTCCATTGTATATATATATACCACATCTTCTTTATCCATTCATCAGTCCATGGGCACTTGGGTTGCTTCCTCATCTCGGCTATTGTGAATAATGCTGCAGTGAACATAGGGGTGCATAAGTCTCTTTGGATTGTTGATTTCCAGTTCTTTGGATAGATACCCAGTAGTGAGATAGCAGGATCATATGGTATTTCTATTTTTAATTTTTTGAAAAATCTCCTTACCGTTTTCCATAGTGACCATAGTGACTGTACCAGTTTGCATTCCCACCAGCAGTGTATGAGTATTCTCTTTTCTCCACATCTTCTCCAATATTTGTTGTTTTTTGTCTTGGTAATTATAGCCGTTCTAACAGGTGTAAGGTGATATCTCATTGTAGTTATTTATTTATTTTTTTAGTGAGGAGGATTGTCGCTGAGCTAACGCTGTGCCAATCTTCTTCCATTTTTGTACATGGGATGCCGCCACAGCATGGCTTGATGAGTGGTGCATAGTCTCTGCCTGGGATCTGAACCAGCGAACTCTGGAACACTGAAGCAGAGAGTGCAAACTTAACCACTACACCACTGGGCCGGTCCCTCATTGTAGTGTTTTTTTTTGTTTTTTTTAAATGTTTTAAAATTGCTTGACAGTTTAATGAGTTTGTTTCCAAGCTTTCCTTTTGCATAGCTGAATTGCATATCTAGAAATTTTCAAAAAATATATATGCATTTCCCTACATTTACATGTGTATTTACAAAATAATTTTCAAGGTCTGTAGATATGTACACATATACATTGTGTGGATATGTGATGTAGTTCGCTTGATTTTAACTTGGAAAAAGTATCCTTTTGTTACTAGTATGCACACTTGATAGCAGAAAAGACAATTTGCTTTATCTCAGAGTTTATATACAGTTTTGTACATTGCATTAACCAATATTGGTGTATTCAGAAGAACACATAATTCAGCATGCCTGCTATTCATCACTTACCAAATCAAATCATTTTTTTAAAATTTTTGTTTTTTTATTGAGGTTATGATAGTTTACAACATTGTGAAATTTCAGTTGCACATTATTACTTGTCAGTCCCCATACAGATGTGCCCCTTCACCCTTCGTGCCCACTCCCCACCCTCCTTCTCCCTGGTGACCACTAAATAGTTCTCTTTGTCCATGTGTTTGTTTATCTTCCAGATATGAGTGAAATCATATAGTGTTTGCTTTCTTTGTCTGGCTTATTTTGCTTAACATAATACCCTCAAGGTCCATCCACATTGTTGCGAATGGGATGAATTTGTCATTTTTAAAGGCTGAATAATATTTCATTGTATATATATACACCATATCTTCTTTATCCACTATCAGTTGATGGGCACTTAGGTTGCTTCCACATCTTGGCTATTGTGAATAATGCTGCAATGAACATAGGGGTGCATGGGTCTCTTTGAATTGTTGATTTCAAGTTTTGGATAGATACCCCTTAGTGGGATAGCTGGGTCATATGGTATTTCTACTTTTAGTTTTTTGAGAATTCTTCATACTGTTTTCCATAGTGGCTGCATCAGTTTGCATTCCCACCAGCAGTGTATGAGGGTTCCCTTTTCTCCACAACCTCTCCAACATTTGTGATTTTTTGTCTTGGTTTTTTAGCCATTCGAACAGGTGTAAGGTGATACTTTAGTGTAGTTTTGATTTGCATTTCCCTGATGATTAGTGATGTTGAACATCTTTTCATGTGCCTGTTGACCATCTGTGTATCTTCTTTGGGAAAATGTCTGTTCGTATTCTAGCCCCATTTTTTGATTGGATTGTTTGTTTTTTTGTTGTTGAGTTGTATGAGTTTTGTATATATTTTGGAGATTAACCCCTTGTCAGATATGATTTGCAAATACTTTCTCCCAGTTGGTGGGTTGTCTTTTCATTTTTTCCTGGTTTCCATTGACTTGCAGAAGCTCTTAAGTCTGATGAAGTCCCATTTGTTTATTTTTTCTTTTGTTTCCCTTGCCTGAGGAGACGTGGTATTTGAAAAGATCCTCCTAAGACTGATGTCAAAGAGTATAATGCCTATATTTTCTTCTAGGATTTTTGTGGTTTCATGTCTTACCTTCAAGTCTAATCCATTTTGAGTTACTTTTTGGGTATGGCAAAAGACATTGGTCTACTTTCATTCTTTTGCATGTGGATGTCCAGTTTTCCCAACACCATTTATTGAAAGACTTGCCTTCCTCCTCTGTATATTCTTAGTTCCTTTGTTGAAGATTAGCTGTCCATAGATGTGTGGTTTTATTTCTGGGCTTTCAATTCTGTTCCACTGATCTGTGTGTCTGTTTTTGTACCAGTACCATGCTGTTTTGATTACTATGGTTTTGTAGTATATTTTGAAGTCAGGGATTGTGATGCCAGCTTTGTTCTTTTTTCTCAGGATTGCTTTAGCTATTTGGGGTCTTTTGTTGCCCCACATGAACTTTAGGATTCTTTGTTCTATTTCCATGAAGAATGTCATTGGGATTTTGATTGGGATTGCATTGAATCTATGGATTGCTTTAGGTAGTATGGACATTTTAACTATGTTCATTCTTCCAACCCATGTGCATGGAATATATTTCCATTTCTTTATATCATCATTGATTTCTTTTAATAATGTCTTATAGTTTTCCTTGTATAGGTCTTTCACCTCCTTGGTTAAATTTATTCCTAGATATTTTATGCTTTCTGTTGCGATTATAAATGGGATTGTATTCTTGAGTTCTCTTTATGTTAGTTCGTCGTTAGGATACAGAAATGTAATTGATTTTTCTAAGTTGATTTTGTACCCTGCAACTTTGCTATAGTTTTTGATTATTTCTAATAGTTTTCCAATGGATTATTTAGGGTTTTCTCTACATAAAATCATGTCGTCTGCAAACAGTGAGAGTTTCACTTCTTCCTTGCCAGTTTGGATACTTTTTATTTCTCTTTCTTGCCTGATCGCTCTGGCCAAAACCTCCAGTACTATGTTGAATAAGAGTGGTGAGAATCGGCACCCTTGTCTTGGTCCTGTTCTCAGAGGGATGGCATTTCGTTTTTCCCCATTGAGTATGATGTTGGCTGTGGGTTTGTCATATATGGCCTTTATTATGTTGAGGTACTTTCCTTCTATACCCATTTTATTGAGAGTTTTTATCATAAATGGATGTAAGATCTTGTCAAATGCTTTCTCAATGTCTATTGAGATGATCATGTGGTTTTTATTCCTCATTTTGTTAATGTGGTGTATTACTTTGATTGATTTGCAGATGTTGAACCATCCCTGCATCCCTGGTATAAATCCCACTCAATCATGGTGTGTGATCCTTTTGATGTATTGCTGTATTTTGTTTGCCAGTATTTTGTTGGGGATTTTTGCATCTATGTTCATCATTGATATTGGCCTGTAATTTTCCTTCTTTGTATTGTCCTTGTCTGGCTTTCAGATCAGGGTGATGTTGGCCTCGTAAAATCGGTTAGAAAGTGTGCCATCTTCTTCAATTTTTTGGAATAGTTTGAGAATGATAGATACTAAATCTTCTTTGAATGTTTGGTATAATTCTCCAGAGAAGCCATTTGGTCCCGGACTTACATTTTTTGGGAGGTTTTTGATTACTGTTTCAATCTCTTCACTTGTGATTGGTCTATTCAGATTCTCTATTTCTTCTTGATTCAGTTTTGGGAGGTTGTGTGAGTCTGAGAATTTATCCATTTCTTCTAGATTGTCCAATTTGTTGGCATATAGTTTTTCATAGTATTTTCTTATAATCCTTTGTATTTCTGTAGTATCTTTTGTAATTTCTCTATCATTTCTAATTTTATTTATTTGAATCTTCTCTCTTTTTTTCTCAGTGAGCCTGGCTAAGGGTTTTTCAATTTTTTTACCTTCTCAAAGAAACAACTCTTAGATTCATGGATCCTTTCTACTTTTTTTGTTGTTGTTGTTGTTGGAATTTCATTTATTTCTGCTTTAATTTTTGTTATTTTCCTCCTTCTGCTGACTTCGGGCTTTGTTCTTCTTTCTCTAGTTCTGTTAGATGTAGTTTAAGATTGCTTATTTGAGATTTTTCTTGTTTGTTAAGGTGGGCCTGTATTGCTATGAATTTCCCTCTTAGGGCAAAAGTGCTGCATCCCATATGAGTCGGTATGGTGTATTTTCATTTTCACTTGTCTCCAGATATTTTTTGATTTCTCTTAATTTCTTCAATAATCCATTGGTTGTTCAGTAGCCTGTTGTTTAGTCTCCACATGTTTGTCACTTTCCCAGCTTTTTCATTGTAGTTCATTTCTAGTTTCATAGCATTATGGTCAGAATTGATGCTTGATATGATTTCAACCTTCTTAAATTTGTTGAAGCTTCCGTTGTTTCCCAACATATGATCTATCTTTGAGAATGTTCCATGTGCACTTGAGAAGAATGTATATTCTGCTGATTTTGGATGGAGTGTTCTATATATATCTATTAAATCCATCTGGTCTAGTTTTTGTTTAGTTCCACTATTTCCCTGTTGACTTTCTGTCTTGATCTATTGATTAATGAAAGTGGGGTGTTAAGATCCCCTACTATTATTGTGTTGCTGTTAATATCTCCTCTTAGGTCAATTAATAGTTGCTTTATGTACTTTGGTGCTCCTGTGTTAGGCGCATATATATTTGTAAGTGTTATGTCCCCTTGGTAGCGTGTCCATTTTATCATTATAAACTGCCCTTCTTTGTCTCTCCAGTTTTTTATCTTTTTTTTTTTTTTTTGAAGACTGGCCCTGAGCTAACATCTATGCCCATCTTCCTCTACTTTATATGTGGGACGCCTGCCACATTATGGCTTGACAAGTGGTGTGTAGGTCCACACCCGGGATCCAAACTGGTGAACCCTGGGCCACCGAAAGGGAAGATGCAAACTTAACTGCTGCACCACGGGGCAGGCCCCCAGTTTTCTGTCTTGAAGGCTACTTTGTCTGATATAAGTATGGCAACACCTGCTTTCTTTTGTTTACCATTGGCTTGGAGTATCATCTTCCATCCCTTCACTCTAAGGCTGTGTTTGTCTTTAGAGCTGAGATATGTGTCCTGCAGGCAGCATATTTTTGGGTCTTGTTTTTCAGTCCATCCTGATGCTCTGTGTCTTTTGATTGGGGAGTTCAATACATTTACATTTAGAGTGATTATTGATATATGAGGGTTTAATGCCGCCATTTTATCACTTGTTTTCCGGTTGTTCTGTATTTCTCTTGTTTCTCATCCTGTGTATTTCAGATGGCCAATTCAGTCTGGTGGCTCTCTATGATAGTTTTCTCAGTTTTCTCTTTATTTATCATTTGTATCTCTGTTCTGATTTTTTGTTTAGTGGTTACCATGAGGTTTGTATAAAAGATCTTATAGGTGAGATAGTCCATTTTCTGATAGACTCTTATTCCCTTAGTCTAAGCAGGTTCCATCCCTTGCCTCTTCCCCTTCTAAGTTGTTGTCACAACTTATTCCATTTTGTGTTGTGAGTTTGTGGTTAAAATGAAGTGATTATATTTATTCTTGATGTTTTCCTTCCCTTTATCTTTAATGTTATAATTAAGTGTTTGCTAATCTTTTCTGATAGAAAGTTGCGATTTTCTGATTTTGTCTGCCTATTTATCTCTTTGCTCAAGGCTTTGTAAACCCTTTCTTCTCTTTTTCAGGTATGAGGGCCTTCTTGATTATATCTGAGGTGGGGGTGGGGGGATCTTGTGGTGATAAATTCCTTCAGCTTTTGTTTATCTGGGAAAGTTTTTATTTCTCCATCATATCTGAAGGATATTTTCACTGGATAGAGTATTCTTAGCTGAAAGATTTTGTCTTTCAGAATTTTGAATATATCATTCCACTCTCTCCTAGCATGTAAAGTTTCTGTTGTGAAATCCACTGAAAGCCTGATAGGGGATCTTTGGAGGTTATTTTCTTCTGTCTTGCTGCCCTTAATATTTTTTCTTTGTCATTGACTTTTGCCAATTTTACTAATATATACCTTGGAGAAGGTCTTTTTTATGTTGATGTAATTAGAAGTTCTATTAGCTTCTCTTTGTTTTTATTTAAAGATTGGGACCTGAGCTAACAACAGTTGCTAATCTTCTTCTTCTTCTTTTTTTTTTTTTTGCTTTTTTCTCCCCAAATCCCCCCAGTACATAGTTGTATATTTTAGTTGTGGGTCCTTCTAGTTGTGCCATGTGGGACACCACCTCAGCGTGGCCTGATGAGTGGTGCCATGTGTGTGCCCAGGACCCGAACCAGCGAAACCCTGGGCCACCGAAGTGGAGCACGTGAACTTAACCATTTGGCCATGGGGCCAGGCCTCTATTAGCTTCTTTTGCTTGTTATTCCAGCTCCTTCCCCAGGCTTGGGAAGTTCTCAACTATTATTTCTTTGACCAAGCTCTCTGTTCCTTTCTCCCACTCTTCTTGCTCTGGAATATCTATAATCCTTATGTTGCACTTCTTAACTGAGTCAGATATTTCTCAGAAAATTTCTTCATTTCTTTTTATTCTTAGTTCTCCCTCCTCCTCCAGCTGAAGCATTTCTACATTTCTGTCCTCTAAATTGCTAATTCTATTCTCCATAATACAGCTCTGGTATTTAAGGACTCCAGATTTTTCTTTATCTCATTCATTGTGTTTTTCATCTCCAGTATTTCTTATTGGTTTTTCTTTATAGTTTCAATCTCTTCTGGGAAGAATTCCCTTTGTTCATTAATTTTGTTCCTGATTTCATTGAACTGTCTTTCTGAGTTCTCTTATAACTCATTGAGTTTTTTTTTTTTTTATGGTATCTATTTTGAATTCTCTGTCATTTTGATTGTAGATTTCTGTGCCTTCAGGACTGATTTCTGGTTGGTTGTCTTTTCCTTCTGGTCTGGAGTATTAATACACTTCTTCACACTACTTATGGGGTAGATTTTTGCCTTTGCATAGTGACAGTATTTGGTTGCAGATTCCACCTGCTGCCACTGGGGGGACGGAGGCAGGAGCCAAGTATCCTGAACGCACTGTGATCCCTGTCAGCTGTGCCTGTCCAAGCCTGGGCCACTCCTTGGGACCACAGTGGCCCTGTGGGCTCACCCACCAAATGGGAAAGTGATCATGAAGGGGTTCAGTGCTGCTGCCACCTGCTCCTACAGTCCCACTGAGATGCACTCCCCACTTCGGGGCTGCAGCAGTACTACGGGCATTTGCAGCAGCTGGGAATTCATTTGCTCAGGTGTACAGATCTGCCACTGTCTCCTCCTAGGTCACCCCAGCTATTGTGCTTGATGGGTGCATCCTCCCTACTGGGTCTGAACCCGAGCCACTCCCTGGGACTGCAGTGGCACAGTGGACTCTCCCACCAGCTGAGAAAGTGATCATGTAGGGGCTAAGGGCTGCCATCACCTGTTCCCACAGTCACACTGAAATGCTCTACCACCCTCGGGGCCGTAGCAGTGCTGTGGGCACTCCAGCTGGGAGAGGAGTTGCATGCATATACAGGGCTGCCAGGCACCTGGAGAGTGCTCACCTGTCGCCACCACCTCCCCAAGGGTAGTGCGTCAACCTTCAGATGTATAGCTGCAAGGGTCTCTCAGGCATCCTGATGTGTTGTGCATGTATCCTCTGCTGATCAGTGAATGTTCATTTAGTCGTAGTTCAAAGAGGGAGAGACAAAGGGAATAGCTCACTCTGCCATGTTGCTGATGTCATTCAGGAAGTGACTTTTGATTGGAAATTAACCAAGACAAGGAATTGGGAGTGGGGAAGAGAGTATACCAGGTAGTGCGAACATATTCAAATTTTGTTGGCTGAAGTGAACCAGACACATTTGAGAAACTAGAATGTGGCTGAGTGCAGACAACAAGGATGTGACTGATACAAGATGAGGCCAGAAAGGTAGGTAAGGGGCCAGGGCCTGATGTACAGTTGTGCAGGCTGTGTACTGCACAACTTCAAGGGGAGCTTCCACCCGGAGTATGATGTGAATGGTGGTCCCTGGAATTGGGCAACATAGTGTCAGACCCTGCTGGATCTTATAGACCATGTTAAGGATTTGGATCTAGATTCTAAGAGTAATGGAAAACCATTAACGAGTTTTAGAAGTGTGAGTGTGTGTCTGTTTGAGAGAGAGAGAGAGAATCAGATTTGCCTTTTAAAACATCATTAAGCTTTCCTTTTAAAAATACTTTTCAATATTCACTCAGGGCAAAAGGACATGTGGGGAAGACTGGTTAAGAGGTCGACACTGTTGACCAGGTAAAAGAAGATGGCGGTTCAGAGAGTGATGGCAGGAGGATGGCAGGAAATGGGTAGACTTAGGAAATACTTAGAAGATAAAATCAGCAGTACTTGTTGGGATTATATGTGGAGAGTAGAAGGGAAGGAGGTGTTTTGGATGGCTCCAGATTAATTCTGTCTGGTGCAGCTGGTTGGGTATGGTACCATTCCTGGGCTTGAGAGTATCAGATCAGTACCAATTTAAGGGCAAGGCTAAGAATTCATTTGCCTTGAGACATCCAAGAGTCTTCAAAGTATGAAATGCTACTCAGAGTGTATGAGATGAGCAGTGAAAACTGTCCCCTGGATTTAACAACTCAGAGATCATCAGTAGCCTTTGTGTGAGTTGTCTGAGTGGAGCAAAGAGCCAGATTAGGGTGGCTGAGGAGTGAATGAGAAGTGAGCAGCTGGTGAGCGCAGACAGCTCTTTTGAGAAATTTGGCTGTGACTGGGAGGAGAGAGGTAGAGTGTTACCTGGAGGAGGACGGGGATGTCGAATGAGAGTTTGTTTTTTAATGGGAGAGCAATTATGGGGAAAATCCTATTGAAATGTAGACATTGCATGTACACAAAAAAGGGATCAGTGAAAGTAAAGATTCCTGAGAAGGAGGGAGGTGATGGTATCCAAGGAATAGTAGAAGAACTTGGCTTAGATTAGAGCAAGGAGAACTTCTTTATTCTGGCAGAGGTGAGGGAAGAGAGGATGCATGCAGATGTGGGTGGATGATAGTTTTGGATGTGTGACATTGAACTTTTTCAGAAGATGGTTCCTATTGTCCATATAAAGTAGGAGACTTCATATGAAAGTCACTTGCTGAGAGAGCCATGAGTATGAGTATGTATGTGAGTGTGTGTGTGTGTGTGGGGGGCGTGTGTGTGATCTCATGTGCTCATCCAGCATTTTGAAGAAAGCCTAGAAGGTCTGAAATAATCTAGTATTAAATAGAAAGGTCTAATTGACAAGAGTTTTGTCTTTTGGAGCAGAAGGAGCCTAGTCCCCATTGATTGCTAGGCTTATGGGGGTAGGGGTACTCAGCACCTACTGGAGAGACTCAAGGAGGCCGGGCCTCCTTGAGCACTGGTTTCTTTCTGTTTGCATCACACTTGGTCCTTAGGGATGGTAGATGAGGAGAGAATGCCGAAGGATGTACTTTGAACATGGCTGTGATATTTATAGGATTGCAGATGAAAATAATCTGTGGATGTGCCTTAAGTTTGGGGAAGAGAAGTCGATCACTCAGGAATCCTTTGCCCAGAGCACCGTGCTTCTCTGAAAGCTGATCTGTGAGGACTTTCATGGCTAAGATGCTAACATATGGAGAGTGATATAAATGTTTCAGGACCACAATTTGAAGGGTTAGAGTTTGGATTAGGATGACAAGTCCATGCCTGTAGTTCCATATATTATTATTAGAAGGACTTAATTCCCTATCCTCATGCTTTCATAAAGAAACCTTAGGTCCACTGCCTGGGAGGATGCAGCATTGACACGTCCTGCCCCTGCTAATTCTAAGGTAAAGTGTTAGGAAGCCCATGTGGCTGCAGGTCAATGTTTCTATCTCTGTTCTTTCTCCACTGGCTGCAAAGCTAGTATTTTGCTCTGCCTTTTCTAACACCTATTTCTATATCTCAGCTGGCTCAGCTCATGGAGGGGCAGAGTGGGTGACTTATCGCTCTCCCGCAAACCAACCCAGCTGCCAGCCAGGGCCTGTTAACCCAGCGTTTTCACACATCATCTCGTTTAACCTCAAAACACCCTGTGAGGCAAGTGTGTTTAATCCCTATTTACTTATCTCATTTAATTCTTACAACAACCGTGTGGGATATTTATTATTATCCTTAATTGAGAGATGCAGAAACTGAGGCTTAGAGAAGTTAAGTAAATTCAGTCACTCTGCTGGTAAGTGACAGGGCTGAGTTTGAACCCAGTGGCTCGATGCCAAATAAAGCCCAGGCCCTTTGTCCGGGCCACACTGCAGCTGCCGCGGTACATGCTCAAGTCCAAGTTCCCATGTGGGTGTGGGACCTGGTGTGTCTGGAGGGCCTCCCCGGAGGTTGGGATAGTCCTGTTCTGTGCCTGGAGGGTCTCATCTCTCTCTCTTTCTCTCAGGCCCTCCCTGCGTAGTCTCAGACTCTTTGCAGAGGAGTTATCAAGTACCACAAGCCAGCTCTGCGGCAGCTGTGCTCACGATCCCACTCCGCAGCAAGGCATTAAGAACCCCCTCCCTCTGTGCCTGTTCTACGTCAGCCTGGTCTCACACTTCGGGAAGCCAGCACTTACCCAGAGCACCCTTGTTGCCAAACACGGGGAGAAGCCTACGGGGACGGACAAAAGCAGCTGAGGTCACAGTGGCTGCTTTGCTGAGCTTTATTTCAGGACTTTGCCCACAGTAGAGACAAGGTCCTGTTTTTCCCCAACACAAGCCCCTCACAGGTTTTACTCCATTTGCTGAGAAATAACTTCCTCAGGAGCAGAGACTGGAACCCAGACCTAGTCTTTGGCTTGGTGGACGTCGGGGCCCGGATGCCCTGGGATCTCGGCTTCTCCCACCTTCCACTTCCTGCTGGGCCTGGGGAGGGACTTGCGGCTGGCACAGGCAGGAGTTAAGGCCCAATTTGGAGCCTGTTTGGCTCCAGGCCTCTGGGATTTAGACCCGTTAAGACTGGACTCCTCCTGTTTCCTTCTGTAATCTCCCTTGTAACATTCCAATTTGAATTTGTATAAATTGTACAGCTTTGCTTCGAAAGACTTGTTCCATTGTGAAATAGAAAGAGTTTTCTTAATATGTAAATCCTTATGCAAATCATGTCTTCCCACCACCAGTTCCTCTTTCCTAACCCAATCTCTGCGCTCTGGCTGCTGCGGTGGCTCAGAGGGTGTATGAGGTCACAGAGGAGCAGGAATCTGGGGCAAATGTTACCATGACTACTGCTTACGGAGCACATACTCTGTGCTAGGAGTGGTGCCAAACCCATCAAATGCATGATCTCATTTTCCTTCACAACATCTCTTAGGGCTGGATATTATTAGTATTCTTATTTTAACAGAGAGATTGAGTAACTTGCTCAAGAATCCATAGCTTCTGGCAGGGCCAGGGTTCTACCCTGGCTCACAGAACTTGACATCCAGTGCCCAAGAGCACTGTGCTTTCCGATGAGACGTCTCCTTAGCCAAGTACAAGGATAGTGGGGCTGGAGGGTAGAAGAACCAAAAGGGGAGGTTTGAGTCACCTTGATGGGATTCCCTCAGGAGAGCAAGCACGAGACCCAGTATCATATCCTGGGTAGTGGAAAAGGCAGGAACTCTGAGGTCAGACCTGGATTCAATATTGCTCTGGCACTTAGAATTGTGCAGTCACAGGCAAGGTATTCAACCTCATTCAGCCTGTTCCTCACCTATCAGATGGTAATATTAATAATAATAATTTCCAACAAATCTTCCTGTCAAATTTGCTTCACCTGTTGTATTCCTTATTTCTGAGACATGTATGAGTGTATGGCATGTGAGAAGTGCCAATAAAATGGTAGATATTATTTGCAAATCACTCATTCAACTAATATTTATTGAATGACGACACAGTTATTGATTTTTACCCCATAAGCACAGTAACTAGAGCTTAAGAGCTTTTCAAGTGCGTACAGGAATGTTTGACACTTAAAATACAATGATTAGCTCCAAGACAGGAAGCAATTTCCTGTAGATTCAAAATTAATGAATGCTTAATTGAGTGTCCACTACCCTAACATTGTATCAACCAGTCAACTATTGACAATTCGACTCTTTTATAGTTACGTATAAATAAAAAATAGAATAGAGGTTACCCCACGAGAACAAAGTGAAGAATTTAACATGTTAAAGGGTAAATTTTTTTAAAGATAAAACCATGACAGGCATACAAATACACAAAGTTACTGTATGTCAGATATTTTATTTAACATATTAATGAGGAAATCACTAAGATGTTCCAACTGATTCAAAGGAGAATTCAAATAGCAGAGACATATGTAGGTCATGAAATGAATTCACAAATAAATGCAAAACTGGCTTTTTCCATAACGCAGAGGAAGAAGGGATCATTGTTCCTCTACCAAACAGAATTAATTTGCATGTTTATAGACAATAATTATTTGCATTGTTCTCATTTTAAAAAATAACTTATAGAATTGTAAAATAGCTCAAAGACAATGAAAGTTTTAAATCCCATAGAATCAGATAAGCCAAAATGGTGTGTTCTAGATGACACATAATTTGCCAATGAGTTCATCTGGTAATTTTTTCAATACTTTTGGGTACATCTCAAAGTCTTTCATATTTTTTTCTGACAGTCTCTCCCCCTTCCCTTGTGATTATAGAATCTCAAAGAAAGATTATTCTTGATCACAAAATAAGGCTGGCCTCAATCAGGTCTGGCCTGATTGTTTACATAAACACAGCGAGGTTGTTTATCTAACAAGTAGGCTTCCTTCAGTTTGCTTTGCAAATCCTCAACCGTACAGTATTGAACAACCACTAATACCATAAAATTAACTTCTGTCTGGGGGTTTTCAGAAAGAATCTCAGATGGATTTAAAAGCCTCTACTCTTTACTATCTTGAGGCTAGGAGACCAATCCTAAGAAACTCTCTCCACCCAAGTGCATCTGCAACACCTATGACTTTAGGTGAATTTCTCTCTTCTTAAGATCTCCAAATATTCTACAGTCCTATTCTGCTAGGGAGCGACCTCCTACCCACCTGTCCTCCAGGAACCAGGCCAGCTTTCCTGGGAGGGTTGTGTAGGTATTAATTCTAGAAGTGCAGCCAACCTTTGTTTCTTAAAACAAAGTGGTGGTCATATCAGATTAAATAAGCACCATTCTCAAATGTAACTCGTCAAATAGGCCTTGACTGCACAATCAATTTGTCCATTACATCCTGGTAAAAATGAGAATCAATTCTTATGGAAACTATGCAAATAACTACATTGCCATGAAAAGTGAGGAGAATCTTTATGAGTTTCTGAGTTCTGGGGACCCAGGGAGAGTCAGATATCATCTAAAATCTTTTTCATTTCAGTTTACAACAGCAGAATTTGCTGAATTGTTGTGGGTTATAGAAGTGTAAGAGGAAAGAGAAATGCCTTTCTCACAGGCCCACAAAATAGAACATTTAAAAAAAATCAACAATATTCCAGATAACCACAGTAAAATTTCCTTCATCAGTTTATTCAGTCCTACAGTTAATTCTTGTTCCGCTGGATCTTGGCTTAGGAGTCTCATGAAGCTGTCTCTTTCTCAACTAAAAAGAGTTCTGGAAATCTTGGCTCAGCCCACTGGTACAGTCTGGGAGTTGTCTAAGGGATGTCACCTCAGAAGACTGTCCCCAGGACTCTATTTTTTGAACTATCAATAGTTTGAAGTACCTGGTAAAGTCCTTTTCAATGAGACTCTGAGACTGTCCTTCTTTATTCAAGACATGAACTCTGGCCTGCACCTTATAGCACCACCTCAGGGAACCGTTGGAGTAAAACAAAAACCATCTGTAGATGACAACCATTTAGAATGGCTGTGGTTAATTTATGACTGATAATTTTGAAACGTAAAAGGTCTGATGGCACACACACAAAGATAATAAAGCCCTTCAAAAAATTTAGACAAAACATCTCTAAGGATATTGATTAAGCTTGTTTCCAAAGAAGTCAGTGAATGTTATATTTGGTATATAAAAATGTATGAATATAATTTTTGTAAGAATAAAAATCAAGAGAGTCAATAAGTCTGGATCTTATGTTGTCTTTTTATAAAATATATAAATAGGTATTTATATTCCCATTTGTATACCCATATTCCATGGGTAAACCTGATGTATATTTCTGACTGAGAACTAATGGCCTAGAGGCCTCTAGATTCAAATTTGAGAGTAAAATTGTGACTGAGTATTTCAAATAATAACTGAATTTACGACTGGTAACACCATCCTACTGAGGCCTAATCTCACCAGGTAAAGCATCTCCAGGCCACTAATAAATATAGGGAAACTTGAAAGGAACTATTTCTTAAGAGTTTTGATCTGTGTTTCCCCTGAGGTGAGAATATATTACGAAAAGCAAGAACACTGACAAATTTTCAGGAACTTCCCACAAAGCACATCCTTCCTGAAGTATTTATTTTAGCACCATTTTACTGATACAGATTTCATCCAGGGCAGCCTGGGTGTCTCTGCTCACAATTCTCCCCATGAAACTCTTACAATAGTCACATATCAAACAAACCGAATTATTTCTAGCACTTCCCTTTTTATAAGGTAAAAGAAAAAATAACTTTCTGAGTTTTTCCAGGGGCTCTCTGGGAAATCTCAAAGATGGTTCTAGTTATTAAAAATATCTTGAAAGGTTTATTTTTTCTATACTTAGGATCTCATTTTGGAAAGATGAGATTAAAAAGTTGTCAGAGGAGTTCAGACAATTGATTAAGAAAGGCTCATGGATGCCTGCAAAGCAATATTTGATTGCCTACTTAATGAAAGTGAAAAGAAGATATTTAAAAATACACACCAATGGCAATGCAATAGGAAAGAGCCTCACCTCTTTCAGAAATGAGGAAACTCTGTTCTTTTTTTTTTTCTTTTAAATAATCAAGGACATAATAAGGTCCACAGAAAATTACTCTGGTAAGACACATAATCTTTTCTCTCTAGGCAATTTATACAGAAAGTAGAGAATTACCATTCATATTTTACACAAAAGCATTCATATGTAAACCAGGGAAGTAAACCCATCAAAACAGAATGAACTTTGCTAAGGTTTTAACACATTTCAAAGCTTCTTTTCAGACTTAGGTATTATCTGCAAAGGCAAAGAGAATTCACCTTCTGAGTTTTTTCTTTCGTTGTCCCCTTTCATACTCCGGAACAAACTGACACTTTGCATTAGGACACATCTTAAGGGGTCCACCAAAGCAAAACAAATTTTTTATAATTCTGAGATGCTATTTTTGTAAACGGGCAATTTGTTTATTACAACTATCCTCAAATTAAATAAATAAGACTGGTATTTTTAAAATTCTCAGTTTTAATTTCTAATATGATATTGATAGTTATAACCCATATACACAGAAGCCCCTTTGGGGTCCCCAACAGTAAAATGGTCTGGAGACCAACAAAATTGAGGACTGCTGCTTTAGGACAGAACTATTCTTTTTCTTTGAAAAATCAAAACATACATGTGGTTGGATTTCTCTGTCGCTGTTGCTCCTAAGTGTAGTTGCAACCATTCACATTAATTATAACTTTTAACCAAAGCAACTAACTTCTTGTTCACAGAGAAAAGCGGGTGCAGGGTGGATAATTGAGAACTTCCTGCCGTATACCAGCATTACAGCAGACTAGAAAAGCTCATTGGTATGCTTTTCTATAGCCATGCACTTCTCTTTCACATCTTATTAAAGTAGCAAAAAGAACATGTTCACTAGCATGACCCATAGATATAGTCCTTCTAGAGCATATAATTAATCATGTTTCAGTATTCTATCCTACTTAGAAGTTACCTAGATATTCAATGACTATATATGAATTAATTAACTCAATTTAATACCACTTCAAGGTTTTAAGGAGTCTTGCAAATTATCTTCCAGTTGGCATGCTACAAAGCATAATTATTCTTGAAATAAAGTTATGAAAATCGTGATTCAATTCTGTTGAACACAAATTTACATTATATAAGAATAATGGTAGGGCTGGCCTGGTGGTATAGTGGTTAGGTTCGCATGCTCCACTTTGGCGGCCCAGGATTTGTGGGTTTGGATCCTGGGCATGGACCTGCACACTGCTCATCAAGCCACACTGTGGCAGTCTCATGTACAAAAAATGGAGGAAGAGTGGCACAGATGTTAGCTCAGCGACACTCTTCCTCATCAAAAAGAAGAAGAAGAAGAAGAAGAAGAAGAAGAAGAATTATGGCAGTTTATTTAATCAATAACTTGTATAATGATAGGAAAAAGTACAACCCAGCAGAATAAAATGTATGTTTCTATTACACTCAACACTGATAAGTCAAGAAGGCACAACTGTTCTATGAAACCAAACATATTAAACTAGTTTTATTTGCCAAAGATTTACCTTAAGTATGTGAGCTTAGATTCTTAAAATATTTCTGATAGAATATTTTTTGTGTGTGTGAGGAAGATTGGCCCTGAGCTAACATCTACACCAGTCTTCCTCTATTTTGTACGTGGGATGCCTCCACAGCGTGGCTGATGAGTGGAGTAGGTCCACACCCAGGATCGAACCTCCGAATCCGGGCCACCAAAGCAGAGCACATGGAACTTTAACCACTGAGCCACAGGGCCAGCCGTATAAGAAATTTTTTTTAGTGCAGCACATTTAAAGCATTAGAAATTCAGTCTCCTCATTTTACTAAAATTTTAGGAATATTTGATTTATATAAGTGCTTATTTATCTCTTTAAGTCAATCAGAATAGAGCTTCTTTAAGATACTCAATAATCTAATTTATGAATACCATCTCAAGGTAGGAAAAATTTCATACTTACACCACAGGAAGTGAAGGCCTGGACTGCAGACACATAGATACGCAGACACTAAGAGAGCTTAGAGCTTCAACTCTACAATTTTGGCCACAGGTTAAGAGATTTAAAAGACACAGAAACACAAGAACTCACTAGTTCAGATACCGAAGAGCAGGTTTGCCTTTCTGATGGGCACAAAATTCTCTGATCTCAAAAGAGACAAATTGACAAACAAATAAGACTAACCAACCAGAAGCTCTGTCACCTCTTTACTTAATAGAAAATAGATTTCTATAATCTATTAATCTATTGACAGAGATCATTGAATGATCAGACTGTGAAGGCGAGCTCCCGGTCCCTGCTGCCACCCTCGGGGAACAGCCTCTCAGCCAAGAACAAAACATCCAATGAGACAAAACACAACATGGGTAGAGAGGGGAAAGAACCAGAGAAACTGAGAGCTGACAAAGTTCCATTGCTGCCTCAGGTTCACCTCTGAGAGTCCAGAATTGACACACTTGGGCTTTGCTGCCCAGGGTGTGCACTTCTCCAGCAGTACGATTTCTCCTGCTCTGTTGGGTGGATCCACTGGGCGCGTTGGTGGAAGATCTCTTAGTCCGATAAAGAATATCCTTTTTAAAAAGGCAAAAGCATGACTCTCATACAAATATAAAATGAACACATCAATAATTTTATTTAACCCATTAATTAACAAGATATCCAGTAAGATGTTATAACTCATTCAAAACATGTTTCAAAGCAGAGAGACACATATAGACCATTTACATCAATTTATGAACAAACGCAAAACAGGCTTTTTCCACAGTGAGAGGAGGAAGGGAAATTAATTGTCCTTCTACTAGACAAAATATACTTTCATGTTTATAGACAGAAATGTTGTGCATTGCTATCAGTTATCTATAATTTAGAAAGTTGTAAAATAGCTTCAAGACAACGAGAGGTAAAAACCCTGTAAATCAGATAATCTGAAGGGGCGTGCTTTAGACAATGTAGAGATTTCCATTGAAGATATACCATAATTTTTTTTTTTTGGTCCATTTCAAAGTCTTTCACAAACAAAGCTCAAAAGTATAAAAATTATAAAGATCACACAAATCTTCAAAAAATTTTTACAGCAGAATAGTTAAATTAAATGTGGGCTATCAGTATACTTTAACACATTTGATTCGATGTGGAGTGGAATGGGATCTCCAAAAGTGAAAGTGCTCGGATCTATGAAGGTCCCCTTGGTGTAGACTGGTGCTAGCACTGTGTTAAGTGTGGAGGGCTCCTTGAAAAGAAGGGAGGGGCTGAACTGGTGGCATGGCAGTTAGGTTTGCACTCTGCTTTGGCAGCCTGGGGTTCGCCGGTTGGGATCCCGGGCACGGACCTACATACCACTTATCAAGCCATGCTGTGGCAGGTGTCTCACGTATACAATAGAGGAAGACAGGCACGGATGTTAGCTCAGTGCCAATCTTCCTCAGAAAAAAAAAAGGGAGATTTAGGCCAAAGGACCTACTTCAAGGAACCTGCTTGAAGGAACTTATATTCCATCATAGTATTCAAAAACCAAGTAAATAATGGGGCTGGCCCCGTGGCTGAGTGGTTAAGTTCGCGTGCTCTGCTGCAGGCGGCCCAGTGTTCTGTGGGTTCGAATCCTGGGCGCAGACATGGCACTGCTCATCAAACCACGCTGAGGCAGCGTCCCACATGCCACAACTAGAAGGACCCACAACGAAGAATATACAACTATGTAACGGCGGGGGGTTTTGGGGAGAAAAAGGAAAAAAAAATAAAATCTTTAAAAAAAACCAAGTAAATAAACAAATTAATTAATTTTGGATATCGATGTGCAATCAAGAAAATGAACTGAGTTCAGTGAAAGAGGATGGTGCAGAGGGACTGTGACTAAACACAGTGGTAGGGCAGACGTTGCTGGTTGCTGACTCACTATCTGTTATTTCTAATATATCCGTCTCTTTCTTGAGATCAGCTCCCCAATTTTTTTCAGGGATAGAGCCTCGAGCTGTGGAGGGAAGGTAGGCTCCTCCCTCAATCCCAGGTGATGCCGGTCATGATAATCCATCCTCCATGCCTTTCTCTCCATTACCACTGAGATGACTCCTTCTGGCACTATTCTCTCTTTTGGGTTTTTGCTATTCTCCAAATCATTTTCTTTCTTTTCATTCACACATTTTAAAATGTGAAAACACACACAAAATGAAAAATATAGAAAACAAAAAAGTAAAGAATAGCGTGTTATAAAATGAACGTCCATATATCCATCAGCCAGGTAATAAAATAAAATATTGTTAGCAGCCCCCAATCCTTCCATATGCCTTTGCCTGACTGTGCCCCTCCCTTGTTGCCAGAAGCAATCACTGTCCTGATTTTATGTGATCCCGTCTAGCCTTTTCTTCAGGGTTTTACCTCCTACACGTGCATCTGAAAATATATAATTTTGTTTCAGCTGTTTTGAACTTTATTATAAGCACCTCACTCAATATTTGTGAAAATTCTTCCACATTGCTGGAAAAACTGTAATTTGCTAGCTTTCATTGCTGTGTAGCAGTGCTTCTGAAAACATCTTCGTCTCAGGACCCCTTTATACCAGTAAAAATTGTTGAGGACCCCAAATACCTTTTGTTTATGTGGGTTAAATGTTTACTGCATTAGAAATTAAAGTGGAAATTTAAAAAATACTTGTTTCTTAATGCATTAAAAGTAACAATGATATCTCAAAAAACTAAGCGTAGAATTACCGTATGACCCAGCAATTCCACTCCTAGGTATATGAGCAAAAGAACTGAAAGCAGAGATTCAAACAGATGCTTGTGTACTAGTGCTCCCTGCGGCATTTTCACAATAGCTGAAAGGTGGAAACAACCAAAATGTCCCTCAACAAGTGAATGGATAAACAAAATGTGGTATAGTATGCTTACAATGGAATATTATCCAGCCATAAAAAGTAATAAAGTTCTGGTATATGCTACAACATGAATGAACCTGGGAAACGTTGTGTTAAGTGAAATAAGCCAGACACAAAAGGACAAATATTATGTAATTCCATTACATGAAGTGTCTAGAACAGTCAATTCATAGAGATAGAAAGCAGTTTAGAAATATATAAATATAATAAAATATATAACATTCCTGGTATAGAGCAGGCATTCACCAAATGATTAGTTATTAGGTATTCAGTAATAATTGAGTGAATGTATCTTAGTCTGCTTGGGCTGCTATAATAAAATGCCACAGACTGGACGCTTTAACAACAGAAATTTATTTTCTCACAGTTCTGGAAGCTCAAAAGTCCAAGATCAAGGTGCTGGCCAATTCATTTTGTCTTCCTGGTATGCATATGGCCATATTCCATGGCCACCTTCTCACTGTGTCCTCACGTGATGGGGAGAGAGAGAGAGAAGCAGCAAGCTCTTTGGTGTTTCTTCTTGTATAGGCGCTAATTCCATCATGAGGGCCCCTCCCTCAGGACCTCATCTAAACCTAATTACCTCTCAAAGGCCCCATCTCCAAATGCCATCACATTGGGGGTTAAGACTTCAACATTTAGGGGCCGGCCCAGTGGCACAGCAGTTAAGTTCACACGGTCCCGCTTCTCGGTGGCCCGTGGTTCGCCGGTTTGGATCTCGAGTGCGGACATGGCACTGCTTGGCACGCCATGCTGTGGTAGGCATCCCACATATAAAGTAGAGGAAGATGGGCACTATGTTAGCTCGGGGCCAGGCTTCCTCAGCAAAAAGAGGAGGACTGGCAGTAGTTAGCTCAGGGCTAATCTTCCTCAAAAAAAAAAAAAAAAAAAACACCATCTCTTCATGGCTAGAAGAAAAAACTTAAAAAAAAAAAAAAGACTTCAACAGGTAAATTTTCGAGGGACACAATTAAGTCCATGGTGGACTGCTTCAGGGAAATTTTGATTCCTGAAACAGCCATTAAACATATACAAGAAAATTAATCATAGTCAAAACAGTTTAGTGAAATCGACCACCAGATTGTAAAGGAGCCTTGCAAAGAAACTAAATAGGAGCGAATAAAAAGATAGGAGTGATCTACAAAGTATTGATTCAATGAAGACGAGAGTTTCAGAAAGTTGGCATGGTTGACAGTGGCAGATTCTATAGAGAGTTCAAGTGGGAAGGTTGAGAATTGGTCATCTTTATTATTTCCCAGTTTTCACTGGTATTCTTTTTATGATCATTGTTGACAAAGGTATAGGAATGAATATAAGACATGTTGGAAGGAAAATGATTTAGTAGTAATTGTATCATTTAAGATTAGGTTGACTGCATATAACCAAAAAAAAAGAAGTCTCTCTTATAGCCGAGGGAAGGAGAGAATGAGGAGTTATTGCTTAATGGGTACACAGTTTCTGTTTGGGGTGATGTCATTAGTGCTGCTGAATTGCACACTTAAAAACTGCTAAAATGGGTGATGGCCCTGTGGCCTAGCAGTTAAAGTTCTGTGTGCTTTGCTTCAGCGACCTGGGTTCACGGGCTCAGATCCCAGGTGCAGACCTACTCCACTCATCAGCCGTGCTGTGGCGGCGTACCACATATAAAGTAAAGGAAAGATTGGAACAGATGGTAGCTCAGGGCTAACCTTCTGCAAGCAAAAAGAAAAAAAGAAGATTGACAACAGATATTAGCTCGGGATGAATCTTCTCATCAAAAAAAAAATCGTTAAAATGTTAAATTTTATGTTATACATATTTTAGCACAATAAAATTTTTATTTTATAAAAATAAA
Organism: Equus asinus; assembly: GCF_041296235.1. Lineage (NCBI taxonomy): Eukaryota > Metazoa > Chordata > Mammalia > Perissodactyla > Equidae > Equus > Equus asinus. Next base: position 75,283,742 of record NC_091796.1, read on the forward strand.
AATAAGAAGAGTAGCATTGTTTTACATGTCTTTAATGTCTGGTTTAAAAGAAGACAGGTGAATTGTCATATCTATTTCTTCATTCAATTTGTTGGGATCCCTTGGTTTGGTTTAAGTATATGAAGGAAATCTGGCCTCACACAAAAATGTAGTTTGAAAAAGGAGGAGTAGTTTAATAGCTATTGCAGACAATTGTGGATATTCTTCTTTGACATTACACCAGAACTTGATAAATGGTAGTTTCTTAAAGGTTATTTGCAGTGTAGGAACTGAAACTATATCATTTGGTCCAGCTTGCTCTTTGAGTGTCTCTCTTACCTATGCATGATTTTATAACATAATGCTTTGGTCCTTTAGAATACATTGGCTCACTGAGTCATGCAGACCTTCCAAATCTTGATATATTTCATTATTCAATATCAAAAAATCACATCAGTGGGGCTAGCTGGTGGCATAGTGGTTGGGTTCTTGTGCTTTACTTCAGCAACCTAGGGTTCACTGGTTCAGATCCCAGGTGTGGACCTACATATCACTCATTCAAGCTATGCTGTGGAGCTGTCCCACATACAAAATAGAGGAAGATTGGCATAGACGTTAACTTAGGGTGAATCTTCCTCAAGCAAAAAGACGAGGATTGGCAACAGATGTTAGCTCAGAGCCAATCTTCCTCACCAAAAAAAATAAAACAAAACAAAACAACAACCAAACAAACAAATCACATCAGTAAATATCACCTCAAATCTCATCTGAAGATTCTTTAAGTTTTGGGAAACTCACAGTGGTGGGTACAAGCTTTCAAAAATTCTTTGCTTGAAAAAAATTTGTTTTACTTGAAATCTTGGATTTTATCATTGGCAACAAATACTGTCATTTTTCTCCCAAGGTTCACTTTGTTAATGTTTGAGAAAATATCTGCCAAATTCCTAAGTCTGAATAATCAACCATTTTTGGAATGTCAGTTGTTTTGTTCAAATAAAAACTAAAATTTCACACAAGAAAAGTGGTAGTTTAGCTCACAAATATTTGCACAAATGCTTTTCTTCAAGGCAGCTATTATACTTGGCATTCAGCAAAAGTGTGAATATTAATAATACATATTAACTCATTTGGAGGGAAATTTGACAATACCTAATAAAACAACATATATACTTGGTTTTGATTCAGCAATCTTACTTCTAAGAACCTACTCTGAAGACATACCTCCAACAATATTAAAATGCATATGTACAAGTTTATTTAGGGAGCATTGTTTATAATTGCAAAAAAATGCACACAACCTAAATGCCAATACATAGAAGAGTGGTTGGATAAACTATGGCCCATCTACAAAATGGAGTACTATACAGCTATATACAAGAATGAAGTGATTTGGAGCGATTTCTAGAATATACTGTTAAGAGAAAAAAGCAAAGAGCAAAATATCTACGGTAAGCCACTCTTCATATAAGAAAGCAAGGATATAAAGAACACACATACATGTCTTATTTGTGCAAAAGAAACTCAAGAAGGATAAATGAGGTTGATCATCTCAAGGGGGTGGGTAGGAAAGTGGTGGGAAGAGGGGGGATGGGAGGTGGTCACGGCTGAGGAGGGAGTGACACATTTCTGAGTGGGTCTTTTTGTACAGCCTTGGCTCTTAGAATCAGTATATCTTAGACATACCTCAAAATATAAACAAATAATTAAAAGCAACCAGGATGTAGGAAGAAGCAAAATTGGATACAAACCATAACAAATGAACCTAACTGTTTAAAAATGAAAAACACTGAAGAGGAAGAGGAAGAAAAGAAGTGACCTACGTAACTCCGGAAACCAGTTAGGTTGACTGGATTCTACAAGGCTGAAGACAAAAGGAACTGCACACAGATACTGTAGTTAGCAAATCTGTTTCTCACAGGGGCATGGGTTAGCAATTCTGTAAGTACCTTACGTTTATACTAGGACTGAATAGATAGGTGTAGATAATAAGAACCAGATTCCGCACTGTTGGAGAAAGAAGTTACAAGTAAGGAGAAATACTAGAATAAACTTTACAGTGTTGAATTGGAATCAGAAGTATTGGCATGAACGCATGGTTTTTAATATATACACAAATAGATAGAGAAATAGATGCATGTGTATGTATAGTTTCATCCAAGCTCTGTTGCTAAGAGGGCCCCATTTCTATGCCATTCAAGGATGCAGTCATCTTTGAATTACTAGGGCTGGTAGGCAGAAAAACACTCCCAAAAGATGTGCATGTCCTTATCCCCAGAATTTGTAAATATGTTACCTTACATGGCAAAGGGGCTTTACAGATGTGATTAAATTAAGAACTTTGAGTTGGGAATTATATATTCTGGATTATCTGGGTGAGCCCAAGTTAATCACAAGAGTCCTTGGAATTAATGTTGCATCTATAGCTATAATCACAAGACTAGTTTGACCCCATCTAATCAATACAAATGCTGAAGCTGTCTTGCAGGGGTGATGAGCTAAAACTGCAGGTCATGTAGCAGAGAATGCACAGAGGAGAAAATCTGGACCTGAAATAACACCCAGAACCAAAGACTCTCCTACCACACTGAACCAGAGGACCAGGACATGACTGGAACTCGAAGCCAGACTCTCTTGAGAAGCGAGGGGTCCTCTGTCCAGGAAGATCTGGTGTTATAGCCCTTTCCATAACTCACCATATGCAGTGATCTTGTTTGGAGTCCTTCCAATTAAAACGTGTCCTGCCAGCACTTCCACATACCAGCCTGCCCTCCCCAATCCCTTAAATTTTACCCCAAATCCTCGACTGGGGAGACAGATTTGAGAGCCTTGCCTCCTGTCTCCTTGCTGGTCAATCTCACAATAAAGCCTTTTCTTTTCTCAAAAGCTGATGCCAAAGTTTTGTTTTTTTATGTGCATGGGGCAGAGGGCCCCCCCCTTGTGCTCAGTAGCATAGGGAACGACCTAAAAAAATAAAAGTAACAGGTTACATAGCTAAAAAATTAGTGGGAGGGGGTAGCGGCATGGTAAAAAACAAACAAAAACCTTCATTAACCCTAAAGAGGGCAAAAAAGAAGAGAAAAAGGAGTGTAGAACAGGTAGGAAAACTAGAAAACAGACAGTAAAACGGTGGATTTAAATCCAAGACATGGAATGAAGATGCTGAACTATGCACATCTCTTATCAACTCTGAATATTTCTGGAAGAACAGTCAGTGTCCACTGAGGGTCTCAGATGACATAGGAAAAGCTCTGAAAAACCAAGTAAAATTTACCCTTTTGTAAGAGACTTTTACATTTATAATGGAAGTCTTTCTTCCGTTTATAAGGGGATCTGCATTGTAAATGCCTCTGGACCAGAAAGAGGAGGATGACCAAATTTCTGGAGACTCTTATCAGTGGGGAAGGTGCCGGACTGAAATCTGCAGAGGAATCTTACGCTGGTTGACTGTGACAATCTTTCCCTGGTTTACTGTGTTTTTCTTTCTCCCCATAACTGGCCTCCCCCCGCAACCCAACTCTCTCTTGTCTTTAGCTGGAGACAGTATTTAAAGTGGTGGCTTGGGCCCTTTCCGGGAGTTACTCAGTTTTCCCGGGCCTCTCCCATGTAGACAGGAGGTATACATGTTACTAAACTTGTGTTTGTTTTTCTCCTGTTAACCTATCTGTTTTATTACAGGGTTGTCTCAGCTAAGAACCTAGAAGTGTAGAGGGAAAATTCTTTTTCCTCCCCTACAACTTCTATTAGACGTTTCTGACTATGTGAATGAATTACATTTCCAATTTTTAAAATGTTAATTAAAATAAGTATTGGTTGAATGCATTGGATATGAAAATTCATTGAACAGACTTATCTTTTTTGTTTAAATTTAGATTTTTCTCTTCCATTCCCCTCATCCTATCTTCCCTCTTTCTTCTTTAACATGTTGTGCCTGAAAGGGTATTAAAGTGGTTTAATTCAAAATATTGCAATTTAAAAAGCACATGTTGTACTCCACCCTTTGTCTGAGAAATGCATTTCAGCCGCTGATCCCTGGTGGCTTGGAGCAGGAGGCTGCCTCAGTGAGGAGCGGGCAGTGTCTCTGGGCAGGGGACTCTTTCCTCCTTAGGGTGAGCTTGAAATTCTCCTGGTTTGGGAGAGGGTCTCTAGTGACCTTTAAGACCAAACTTAAACGTTTGTATGTGTTAATTTTTTCCTTCATTTTATTGAATGTGTACTATAAGCCATGGCTAGATCAGGTTGGAGGAGGATAGGGAGAGAAAGCATGCAGAGGACACATTTTACGATCTCAGTTTATCACCAGTGGGCAATCTAATAATTTGAGGCAAGTGATGAGGCAGTAAAACAACCAGCATTCCTAAAATTAATCACTTCCATCTCTCTTCCGTGAGATCAGTGGCTATAAAACGCTTTTGGCAAATCACGGCCTGTGGCCAAAGCTGACCCACAGCCAAATCCAGCTCGAGGTCAAATCTAGCTGACTGCCTCTTTTTGTAAATAAAGTTTTATTGAATCCCAGCCACATCCATTTGTTCATGTTTTGTCTATGGTTGCTTTTGTGCTAAAACGACAGAGTCGAATAGTTGCAACAATGACTGTGTGGCTCTCAAAGCCTAAAATATTTATTCTCTGGCCCTTTGCAGAAAAGTTTGCTGATCTCTGTTCTAAACTCACATGGAGCAAGGGAGAGTCCAGCGTGTCATCTGGAGACACATCCAGAACTAAGCTTGTCATTGGGAGACAGGAAGAGCTTAGGGCCACGTGGTCTGGTGGTGGTTTTTGGGCACTCTGTCAAGGACAGCTCATGCTTTATAGCAGTACACACCTGGCAGGGTGACGCAGCTCAGCAATGAGGAAGGGCAGACCAGGTCCCGCCGGCGTCTGCTTTTCCTGGCAAGTGGATAGTGGTGGGTGTGAAAGAAGATGCATAAATGTCATGGGTCTACACCCATGGATGCAGCAGCTAGAAATGCTGGATTTGATGAGGACACAGCTACATGAAGGGATCATAAAAAGAGATTGTGTGAAAAAAGCAGTGAACAGAATGAGATCTATAATGCCAAACTGTTAATGTCAATTAGAAATATATGCATACAGATCAACAATGTACATCTTGTTACACCACTTATAAGCAAAAAGATATACATTAAACACATTATAATTGCTTTGTGAGGGAGGACGAAGGGAGTGGCTTCGGGAATAATGAATGGATTAATCAGTAAGACAATTGAAGAGGCTTCATGCGGACAAATGATGACAATGTGCCGTGAGTGGAGGAGTTTAACTCAGCCCTCAGGTCCAAGGACAACAAAATAACAACCGAAAAGAAGGCAGGAAGGAGAGAAGGAAGGAGGAAGGAAGGAAGAAAAGAAGAAGGGAGGGAAGGAGGAAGGAACAAGATTGAAAGAATCTAGAGACACATCCTCATTCTGTCATAGCTCTGCCAACTAGATGGATTTGTGACCTTGTGACAAGCTATCGGGATTCAGCTTCCAAATAAGCCAGAGTCTGAATGGTGGAAGCAGTGGTGGTGATGGTGTGCGTGTGTGCACTGAGGTAGGTAGGGAGAGGTCAGAGCTGGGGGACTCTAAGCCAAGTGCAGTGCCGTTCGGTCCTCCAAGGACAGGGCCAGTCTTGAGCAGGTAGGCTGTGAGAGTGCAGGAAAGGTGGGGTTCAGACCCCAGTCGGGATCCACAGCTCAACCCAGAACCTGTAGCTCTGGTGATGGGGGGTGGCACGTGGTGCGGGTCAGGGAAGTCTCCAGCCCTTTGGACACTCACCTCAGGCATATTAGGTCTTAGGCTTAGTCCATTCTGGGGGATGGGCTCTGAGTATCATGAGAGGTTCCAGTTGGCCCAGGCACTGAGCACAAGCCTTGGGCAACAATGGATTTAAGGTCTTTGGTTTCTTCGGGAAAATGTCATCATCCTTCTGTACTTAATTCCACAACCTAGAACTGCAATACCTGTTCCGACGAACTCATTGGATTGTTCTGATAATCAAATGAGATGACATGTGGAAGGACTCTGCAAAAATAAAGTGCCCCCCACCTTAGTTACTAATACGTTTAAGCAGCTTCTTAGAAAATAATTCCTTCTCCCATCCACCCCATCAGCCTAGTATGCTGGTAAAAGCTCCAAACAGCCTATTTGCTGTGAAAGACTCGAGAGAAAACAATAGCTTTTATGTTATGATAGTAATTTTCTTCAAAAGCAACATGTATTATCACACATGCTTTCAACCTTAAATTCTCAAAAATTGCCGGTCTTTTCCCATAGTTTTAAACATTTCTGAGGTGTATCTCAGGCCTGCCCAGTTTACAGCTGACTCCTAGGCGCCTGTGCTAGCTGCTGACACTGGAGCTTTATCGAGTCATAACCGAGCAGATTGGAAAACAAGCAAAACGGGGACTTTAAGTATAAAAAAGGAAATGGAAAGCAGACTGTGAGAATCGTTCTTGCTGCCTCAACTGGGATAACATTTTTAAAGAAAATGATAAATATTCTAGTATTATTTTCTATTAGCAAATATTCTGGATAAATTTATAAAATAAACTTTTTCTCCTTTAAAAAATAACTCGAGGGGCCAGCCCAGTGGTGTGATGGTCAAGTTTGTGCACTCTGCTTCCGCAGCCTGGGGGTCATGGGTTCAGATCCTGGGCCTGAAGCTACACACCACTCATCAAGCCATGCTGTGGTGGCATCCCCCATACAAAATAGAGGAAGATGGCACAGATGTTAGCTCAGGGACAATCTTCCTCATCAAGTAATAATAATAATAATAACAATAATAATAATTTGAAAAATACAGCAGGGCCTAACAAGAGAGTAAAATTCACCTGTAATTCACCAAACATTGGAGGGGCATGCACACATACACACGCATACACACACGTATACATATTATATATATTGTATTCATTTTTTGCAACATCAAGTTCGAAATAGTACACAGCTCTGTATTCTGCTGCTTTTTTAAAAAAACTCTATTATATCACTGACACCTTTTTATGTCACTAAATTTTCCTCAATAACATGATTTTTAAGTACAAAATAATATTCCATCATATGAATGTGCCATGGTTTATTTGATCTTGTCTATATTTAGGTTACTTATAATACTTTTTACCATTATAAGTAACACTTTCATGAACATTCTTTTACATAAATCTTTAATAACATTGTTGATTGTTTCCTAGGATGGATTCATGAAATTGGAATCACGGGGACAAGGTATAGCAACACTTGGAAGTCTCTTGAGATAAGTTCCAAACTGCTTTTCAGAACCACTGTAAGATTATACTCCGGTCAGCAGTTCAAGTGAATATATGTCTTACCACATCCTTACCAGAATTGAGTTTCATCTTGAAAAAAATGCCTTGGCTATTTGAAAAATACAGTGATCAAATTGGTTTGCTCTTCTCAGCATCCCTTTGGGGAACATTCCTTCCCGTGTTCCATAGTCACTCAGATCAGACCGTAAGAGCATAAAGAGTGATCAGTGATGACATGTATATTGTGTGCCTCCATATGACGACACACGTATTTTATTGCTTAGTTTAGCTTTGCATTGTAAAAAAGGAAAGCTCCCACAATCTGTCTTGATTATTTTAGAAAGTGTCTTATGCAAACAGCATTTTGCATACTTATTACTATTCTAGAGGAATCCAGGCTTCACCGGGAGAGGGCTTCCCTTTCAGTGATGAAAAGCTCTCCAAGGTATATTTTCTTTTTGGATTTTTGGCTCTACACGGTGTCAGTCCCGATGTATCGTAGGCATATGATGGTATTTATAGCCCAGTGTGTATTACCTTATGGACAGAAAGCACGTAGAAAGCATAGGCTCATACCCAGCGTGAGGTAGGGAGGGATGTGGTGGAAATCATTGCATGATCCCACCCGAAAATGCTGGAGACAGAAATAAAAAGTGTGTAGAATGAAGCAAAGAACAAGCAGCTGGAGCGCTGTGGTCTTCAGGCCTTGAGACGTAGTTTACTTTTAAACAAAAGCGGGTCTTGACCTAAAAGACACATCGATTTTCACTGTGCAGCTCTGATTGAGAAGAGAAGCAGGAATGAACTAGGGAAAATAGTTTTGGGAAAATAGAGTTTTTGGAGAGCAGGATGAAGAACCGACGCATACAAAAGCCTGGACTCAGGGATTCAGGTTCAAGAAACCTCTAGTTAAGACTCGTATCTCATCCTGGACGAGGGCAGGCTCCACCTAAGAGGTACCTGTAATTTACCTGTTAACACATTGCTCCTATTCAAAGCATCATCAGCGGTAGAGTCAAAGAGTTTTGTTGTCGCTGTTGTTAGTGAGCACAGAAGCTAAATACCCAATATGGTTGTTTTAATAGAGTTATGATGCTATAGGAGGACAAAACACACACTTTGGTTTGGAGGAGAGCACTTAAATCTCTTTCTGTCAGCTATTCCTGCAAAAGGGCTTATTCATAATTCAAGCCTTCATGACTTCTTTTTGGCAGCTCCTGGAATTGTTTGCATCAAGTCTGCATGGAAACAGACAGTCTCTGTAGGGTTTGCCTGAGAAACATTATAGAATAGTTGCTTCTGAGTCACCGCTGGGAAGGGATGCTGGAAGGGAAAGGAAAAGGCATAAACTAACAATTATAGGCTAAGAGAAACACCCCAATTAACTTCTTGTTTTAGCAAACGTGAAAAGTGTGTACTCCGTAACCACCACTAGGACAAGCTGTTCCAGCTATTCAACTATTGTCTCTCAGTCCTAACTCAGCCTTCTTGATAATGTTTTGTGACGCTGGAGGTGGGACTCTGCAAAGCACATTTCCGCTTTGGCAGACGGTTCTCTGTTAGGCTTTCCAATAGGGGGCGCTATTGGGACACTGCGACGGGGAGGAGGCAGAGGGGACTTGCTGCTTATTCCTGTAGGTTTCTTGTTCCTATCAGCGTCATCCCAGACAGTGAGGCGCTTAGAGGGGGCTGATTTCTGCGGCGGCTACCTCTGTGATACCGCAGAATTCTCATTGTTTTCTCAGATGCTTAGATCACTACTTTCTATCTTAACAATTCTTTATATCAAATTTCTTCTGTACAATAACTAGAGTAGGTTCTGACTTCTGAGTGACCCACGAGCCTACTTAGGTCTTTATGTACAATCAGACAGGTGGCCAGGAAAGGGTCCAGTGTCTCTCCTTTTGATAAGCTGTTTTGGTTTCTCTGTCAATCACTAAACATTTTCTTGCTCTTACTGCATGCCCAACACAGAACTAGACCATGGGGACACGGTGATGATAAGACATGATCGCTGCGCTCATAGAGTAACCATTTAACAGCTGATGAAAGGTGACACCCATGACAGGAAGTGCAGCAAAGGCAGTAGGCTTTGCATGAGTTTCTTGCCTGATGTTAAACTTCCCACCCTTTAACTATAGAGTTTAAAGTCAGTCTATCATCTCTCTCTCTCTCGTCTATCTTTCCTTCTATCTATCTATCTATCTATCTATCTATCTATCTATCTATCTATTCATCTATCTATCTATCTATCTATCTTCTATCCATCACTTTTCTATCTTTCCCACTAGTGTGGTAGAGTCCAGGCTCTGGGGTGTCAGATTGCCAGTGTTCCTGCCTCACTAGTTACATGTCTAAGGACATGTTGCTTACCCAGCCTGAGCCTTGGCTCCTCTTCTATAAAGTGGGGATAGTATTAGTATCTATGTCTGCCTCTTAGGGTTGTAAGGACTGAGTGAGATGATGCATGTCAAGTGCTTAGCCTGCTATTTATTACCCAGTATGTACACAGTCGACTTTGACTTACCTTTCTTGAGGCATCTGTTGGACTGGAATAAGACAGAAATGCCATAACTAGAGATGCTGGTGGTGGGAGGGTGAGGAGTTAAGAGCTGGGACATATCTATTGGTCATGCCATGCTCTAAGGAAGCTGAAATTAGGAGTCTTGGGGTGTGAACTCAGCCAGCAGCTGGGAAAAGCAGCCAGTCCCAAATGAGGAGGAACAGACTTCTTTTCTGTCTATCATTGAATGACGTAAAAAATTTTTAAGGGATGTCTTGGAACGTATATTGCCAAGGCCTCAGAGCAGAAGAATGCAATTCTTGTCCCCAAATAGCTGTAAATTTCAATTTTTGTACCTTACATGCTTGTCGGAAGGGATTTGATGAGTCCGTTTCCTTCCTCCGTGCACACTCTCCATTCAAGCTGCTTTCAGATTCGGTACTCTGCCATTCTGAGTGCCATCTTTCATCAGGTGCCCTCTTGAGCATTTGGCAAATTCTTGATGATCAGTTCTTATGGCATCCTGTGTTGTTGAATTACCTTCATTTCCCAAACAGTAAATGTAGGGTAAGTGGCTCCCCCAGGGTTATGTGGGAAATAGTTCTCAAGAAGTGCAGTAGCTCTGGGGTTCTCTGCAGATTCCTCAGCCTGGAAGGATATCAAGAAGAGTCCTGGGAGTCCTATATTCATGAAACAGCGTGTTGGTAAGGGAGGATGTGGCTAGACAGCAAAGGCCTAGAGAAAGAGGGAAAAGCTGACTGTCATATTTTAACAATGGGGTGGATAAGGGGAAGAGTGTTCGCCTTAGCCGAGGGGTCTTAGGGTGTGGTCTCAGCATTAGCAGCACTTGGGGACTTGTTAGAAAGGTACATTCCTGGGCCCCACCCCAGACCTACTAATTCAGAGACTCTGGGGTAGGGTTCAGCGACCTCTGTTTCAACAAACCTTCCAGGGGATTCTGATCCATGATACAGTTTGAGAACCTTGTGTCAGCACGTGCACAGCCTTTATGACCAAACCTACTGAAGTAGCTAAAAAGGACTTGGTGGGGTGCACTGGCATTAACATGAAGGTGTGAGGGAAAATAGCAAACTGCCTTTCAGAGCAAGATAAGAGGGAAACCTAGGAAACACCCTTCCTCATTTTCCTCAGAATCAAAGCACAGAATTGTGGAATGCAGAGGTGGAAGGGACCTCCACGGCTGTGGACTTCACCTCCCTCGTTACTTCATGAGGAAGCTGAGGTGAAGCTGATCAAGGGACTTGTCAGAGGTGGAGACTGAGTCAAGACTCAAAACCAGAACTCTCGACTCCTCGACTGGGGCTCTTGCCCAGCGCCACCTTGCAACGTCACTCAGTGTCCCCTTCCCTTTCCAGTCCAGGCCCTCATCACCTCCACCTGGATTATTGCCAAACCCTGAGGGTGCTGCTCTTTACTTTGAGAGTCTCCTTGCCTTAGATATTCCTGATATCACTCCCTTCGAGGTCATGATCTTCTGAATGTCCTATAGTGGCTCATTTATTTCTCTCTTTTGTGCCAGGCTTTCTCAGCCTCCATAATCTGGTCCCCCTCGTTCTCTTCCATTCTAGATCCCTCTACAGACTTTATTAATCCTCTTGCCCCAGTAAGCATGCCTCTTTCTTTTCTTCTAAACCAGTGGTCACTAACTTTTTCTATAAAGGACTAGATAGTAAATATTTCAGCCTTCATGTGTCATACAGTTTCTGTCACAATTCTGCCGCTAACAGTGAAAAAGTTGCCACAGACAATACGTGTGAATGAATGAACATGACTGTGTTCCAATGAAACCTTACTTACAAAAACAGATGGTGGTGATAAAAATGCCCAAGAAACCAGGAATTGACGGAACTTCCTTGATCTGATAAAGGGCATCTACAAAACACCCCCAGCTAATATCACACTAGTGGATGAAAGACTGAATGCTTTCCCCCGACATCAGGAATAACAGTAGGACATCTGCTGTCACCCTTTCTTCAGTATTGTACTGGAGGGTCTAGCCAAGACAATTAGGCAAGAAAAATAAGTAAAAGCCATCTAGATTGAAAAAGAAGAAGTAAAACTATCTATATTTGCAAATGACATATTGTAAACAGACATGATATTTGCATATAGACTATCCTAAAGAATCCATTAAAAGCGATTGGAATTAATAAATGAATTCAGCAAGGTTATAGGCTACAAGATCAGTATACAAACGTAAACTGTATATTCTGTACACTAGCAAAGACATTCTGAAAACAATTTCATTTATAGCAACATGAAAAAAGAATAAAATACTTAGGAATAAATTTAACAAAAAGATGTACAAGACTTACACACTGAAAACTATAAAATATTGTTAAAAAACTTAAGAATATCTAAATAAATAAAAAGACATCTCACATTCATGGATTGAAAGACTTAATATTGTTAAGATAGCAATACTTCCCAAATTGATCTACAGATTCAAAAGCAATCTATCAAAACCCAGCTGGCTTTTTTTTTTTTTTTTGCAGAAATTGACAGGCTGATCTTAAAATTCATATGGAAATGCAAAGGACTCAGAAGAGACAAAACAATCCTGAGAAAAAAGAACTGAGTTAGAGGACTCAGACTTTCTGATTTCAGAACATACTACAAAGCTACAGTAATTAACACAGTATGGTACTGGCATAAAATATATAAACCAATGGAATAGAATTGAGAGTCCAGAAATAAAACTACGTATCTATGGTCAACTGACTTTTGACAAGGGTTCTAAGACCATTCAACAGGGAAAGAAGTCTTTTAAACCAGCAGTGCTAGGACAACTGAATAGCTACATGCAAAAGAATGAAGCTGGACCCTTACCTCACACCATATACATAAATTAACTCAAAATGGATCAGAGACCTAAAGGTAAGAGCTAAAACTACAAAACTCTTAGAAGAAAACATAGGGGCAAATCTGCATGACCTGATATTTGGCAATGAATTCTAGATATGACACCAAAGGCATGAGCAATAAAAGAAAAAAATAGACATCATCAAAGTTAAAAGCTTTGTGCTTCAAAGGATACTATCAAGAAAGTGAAAAGAAATCCCACAGAATGGGAGAAAATATTTGCAAATCACATATCTGATAAAGGACTTGTATCTAGAATATATAAAGAGCTCTCACAACTCAACAATAAAAAGACAAGTAACCCAATTTAAAAAAGGGCAAAGGATTTGATAAATATTTCTCCAAAGACGACATATAATTCGTCAATAATCACATGAAAAGATGATCAACATCATTAATCGTTAGAGAAATGAAAATCAAAACCATAATGATATACCACTTCATATCTGCTAGGAGGGCTAGAATCAAAAGTCATATAATAACAAGTATTGGTGAGGATACGGAGAAATTGGAACCCTCATACATAGCTGGTGGAAAGGTAAAATAGTGCAGCCATTTTGAAAGGGTCTGGCAGTTCCTCAAATAATTAAATAGACTTATACATTACCCAGCAATTCCACTCCTAGGTATACACTCAAGAGAAATAAAAACATATATCCACACAAACACTTGTATACAGATGTTCATAGCAGCATTATTCATTATAGCCAAAAGGTGAAAAACCTAAATATCCATCAATTGGTGAATGAATAAACAAATGCGGCATATCCATACAATAAAATATTATTTGGCCATAAAAAGCAACGAGGTACTGATAAATGTTATAACATGGATTGGATCTTGGAAGCATTATGTTAAGTGAAAGAAACCAGGCACAAAAGGCTACACAATATGATTCCATTAACATCAAATTTGCAGAGGAGGCAAAGATATAGAGACAGAAAGTAGATTGGTGGTTGCTTAGGCTGGGGGTGGGGGAGTGGGGATGGACGAGGGAGCAGAATGGCGATGGACTGCTAATGGGATTTCCTTTGTGCAGGATGATGTTCTAAAATTAGATTGTGGTGATGGCTGCACAACCCCGTGAATATACTGAAAAACACTGAGTTGTATACTTTACATGAGTGAATTTTACAGTATGTGAATTACATATCAAAAAAGCTCTTTAAAAAATCCAAGTGGCAGGACCAACTTGGCCTATAGGCCAGAGCTTGCACACCCCTGCCCTAAACTTACCCAAGTTCTGTCCATCATTGAAGACTCATACAAAATTTTTAAAAAGTCTCTGGGAGCCTATGATTTAGAATACTCTGTTATAGGTTCTTAACTGTTCCACGAATATTTATTGAGACTTATCATGTGTTAGGAACTGTGCTAAGTATCCGAAATACAAAGATGAGTGGGACATAGTTCTCATTCTAAAGAAGTTTATGATCTGGTCAGAAACACAGGTGTAACCAAATAACCAGTGCAAATTGACATGGCATAGAAATGGTGCATGTTCTTGGTATAAAGAGGGGACATCTAAAGTTTTCTGTGAAGGCTGGATGTTGAGGGAGTGCTGATCAGAGAAAGTGGCAGAGTGATGAGTCTTAAAACCATGTGTAGGAATTCTCCAGGCGGACAGAGGACAGGGGCAGTGCAGACCGAGACATGAGCAAAGCTTGGAGGCGTGAATCAGCACCATGCGCCTGGGAACTTGAGGGTTTCTACAGGCAGGACAGCAGGAGGAGGTTGGCAATGGGAGGGGAGTTGGGCTTGAACATGGGCTCCCTGGTGTTTTTTTTAATCTCAACAATCCCACTTCTCTTTTCTTTCAAGCTACTGCCTCTCCTTGGTCCCTAATTCCAACGTAAACTTCTTTTTCAGTCCTCAGTGGTCTCCTTTGCCAGTCAGCCACATTTCTTTTTCTTCTTAGTATCTTCCACTTGTTTCTCTGCCATGATGGTTCCAATAAAAATATTGTCTATTTACTATTCTGCAAACTCTCGTTACCTTCTGTTAAGTCTTTCCCACTGCTATCATCAGTTTCACAAAGAGCCTTCTGCCTCCTCTCCTTGACTTGTTAGCCTTCTTAAACGTTTTGGTGGCTAAAAATCCAGAGGTCAGCATTATGCCAAGTTCTGAAGTTCTGCTTGCTGCACTCGACCAAGGACAAGTACTTATTAGTATTCAAAAATTATACATTCTTGTATTTTCTCCCTAATGTTTTACCCAAACCGAGAGGCTAGAGCAAGGGGCTGCTGTGGCTGGGGCATCCATTAGACATGACTATCATCTTGTGCTTCCTGGAATCTCCCCAGGGCAAGTGCCTTTTGTCAAATGACTAAAGCGGCCCTTCTGTCCCCAGCACTATTGAGATTCTACCCACAATGACACCGGTGCTTCATCATTTTAGACACAGGAAAGCACATGCCTTGGCTCTGGAATTTGGAAACTAAAGCATCTGGCTATGATATTCTCTCTGGCAAGGTATAATCTCATCCAGGTAGTGACCAAAATAAGAATATTTTGTGAAGTAAGGGTTGAGTAAGAAGAGAAGAAGCAGACGGCACAGAAGGAGAGGGCCAGAAAGTCACGATGATCTGAAGAAAAAGGCAGGGGGCAGTTCAGGGACCAGATGCAAACCAGTTTATGCCAAGAACAAAACACCTGTAGTGGGGAAAAGTTTACTCTCAGCTTTAATGCACCACTCATTCCCAAAGCAGGTCATAAAAACTCTTGGAATAGTAAGAAGAAAGATGAAGTTGATGTTTGCTGAGGACTATATTGGGGTTGGAAGTGGACACTAGTGTCAGCTGATATGACAGCTCACTAGATCCCAGGACTGGAAGGCTGGTTTAGCTGACCATCGACAGCCTTGATGCCCACGTCGGGGGGGGTGGAGGGTGATAGGTCACAATGCCTATCTCACTGTCTTGAAAGATGCCACTTGAGGAACTTGTGTTTAATAGTTTGCCAGTATTTTTTTTGTTTTCAGTAAATATTCATATCACAATTATTATCAAAGATCAGTCACAGAAATTAAAGTGTCTTTTTTTGTTGGCTCCCCATGTACTTTGTCAGCATTATGAAAATGAGCGTTTTTTGAAAATGCATCTGAGAGGGCAGGGAGTGCGCCGTCTCCGGGAGCGGAGGAAGCCTTCCTACAGCCCGCGTGGGGTGCGGCCCGGCCCTCTCAGCTCTGCGGCTCCAGCTCTCCTGCAGCCCTCTAGGGCCCGCCCTGACTGTCCCCGCTTTCCTCAATTTTCTTTCTCCTGCAAAAAAGATAACTGATAATCTCAAATATCCCTTGGCCCACCACGTGTGTATTATATTCTAGGTACAAAGACTCTGAGCAGGAATGGATGTCAAGCCTTCGCCTTATCCTCCTTTTCCTTAATCTCCTCCCCACTCTCCCGGCTGCCGCTCCAATTCCTCCCTTTTCCCAGAAACAACAATAGTAAAGCCCTCAACTACCCAACAAGCACTAAATGAACTCAAATAGTTACCTGAGCTGGGAACTGCCCAGTCAGCAGGGTCTGAACTCCCAATTCAACCAGCCAAGTGCTCCGCCATATTTACCATCTACGATTTTACTTTTCATCAAAGTAAAATCAACCATGAAATCAATCACCCAGTGACAAACCTGCTGTTCCCAAACACAACATCAGTGTTGGGCATCAATTCCTCCCATAGCCAGGCTGAAGGAGAAAACTGCAGGCCTAGTGTTTCGCTGAGGCCGTGCCTCTTTTCCCAAGGAGTGGTTGACACAAGATGTTTTCAATGACTCTTTAATGGATGCAGCCTGGTGGTCCCACTGGGAAGGTGAAAATCTTATTTTTGAATTTCTAATTAATATTCCTTCTCACCTTCTGGGGGACCTCCTCTGGGGCATGCCATCAAGTGCTGGTCGGAAGGCAGCTTGCCTCGCTGTGTGAACACTGCCCTGAAATGTTGTGATCTTGGAACTGATGTTGGTCGAGTTTGGTGATGAGCTGAATAACGTAAAGTGCTGAGTTATTCAGAAAGCTCCCCTACTGGCCTGCGGAAGAAACTGAGGAGGCCATCGGGACTGACCAAAAGGAAACAGACAGCTGCAGAGCTGGGTTGATTTCATCTGGCACCCCCTTTGCAGGCGCTCTGGCAATGCCCACAGTTAAACTCCCTGCCCGGTCCACCCCCAGCAGGAATGGTTCACCCCAGCAGCTGTGGGTTTATGAGTCTTTCTTGAGTGAATCTCATTACATTTCAGATTCCTCACGATAAACAACAGCAAATGGGGAGTGAGAGTTGCCTGCCTGGAAGATGCTGAGGTTAAACTCTGAGCGATTAAGCCATTCACTGATTTCACTGTTCTCTTTGTCGTCTCTCTGGCATTCACTCGAGACTTGTGTGTGCCCAGTGCTAGCCGGTAGAATGTGGGGATGTGAGGACACGTGAGGACATGGGGATTCAGGATGGGTGGAGCGTGTGAAGGCTTGGGAAGGGTAGAGGAAGTTGGTGAGTGCTGACTGCTCTTTATTACAACCTCAGGACCGTGTGAAGCACATCACCAGGAACCATCGGGTGACAAAGTTGCCTCCTAGGTCTTTCAGCATCTCTCTGCAGCAGGGTCTCAAAGTTAGCCTACAGGTAACGGGTCAAAAGGGACAGACTGACACTGATAAGCTGTGGTCTCGATGTCAGGCTGGTTCCTGCCAGCACCACCAACTTTGCAGGATAGGACTGGAGTGTCTTATCCTGGACCGGAAGCTGCTTCCCCACGCCTATGGCAGTGATTCATGGAGGCAGCAAGAACCACAGCTGCGAAGGTATATGGCAAGAAATTTCTTATAACACTTATAATGAAATTTGCTAATTGTTTACTTAAAAAAATAAAATGTTTCCGATATTATTCCTGGAATGTTGCCCCTGACATTTACCTGCATTTGAACATGCCTTCTGCATAGGAGCTAGAATGGTTGAGTTATAACCACCACACTAGGAATATGATGCCTGTGAGCATCATCCTTTGGGTAGTGAGGGCTGCTGATCCAAGGCAGGCATTTCACCATTCACCACGTAGAAGACGGAAAGTGAGAAACAACAACCTCCACCAGATGGACAAAGGGTGAAACAGCGTGTGGGAGTCCCTCTCTTGCACCAAC
This sequence comes from Equus asinus, assembly GCF_041296235.1. NCBI lineage: Eukaryota > Metazoa > Chordata > Mammalia > Perissodactyla > Equidae > Equus > Equus asinus. The sequence goes on from NC_091796.1 coordinate 75,301,506, forward strand.
TCCTACTGGTAGAGGCTGCAGGAGGAGAGGGATTCTGGGGCTGTATCTGGCCTCCACCGATGATGTCTGCTCTAGGTGGTGGTGGGCACCCTCCAGTATTTGACATGCGCAAACTATCAGATGGACTTTCGTAACCAATTCCATTTCCGCTTTCTCTAGTCTGTTTCTTAAATTTCTCTCCTAGGAAGATGAAAGCAGAATGTGAGTCACAAGCGTTCATTTCTGTTTCCACTGGCCCAGGAGGAAGAATTTCCACGCACTTTTGTCCCTTCTGCAGTAAGGCGAGTATGACAGGTACCTCCCGGGCCACTGGGCGGGTCCTTCGGATTCCTCCTACCGCCCCCTCCCGCAGCCTCTGGTGGGTGTGGGATATTATTGTTGTTGTGATTAAAGCTTGGAAACAAGTGTATCTCTTGTTGAATTCCAAAACATACTTTCTATCAGTATAATCCTGAAGAAGTTTCAGTAGTGACACTGGTAACAGTTGTATACCAATCTTGGAAAAGATATTTTGGGTTTTATTTGTGTCACACACAAATTTTATGTTCATATTTTAGCTCCAGACTTTCTTTGCTAAATGCCCGGAGAGAGAAGTAAAAGGACAGAGAGTAATCGATTACTTCAAATACTCCAGAACCTCCAAGTCCCTCACTAGATGAAAAGCAAATTAAGGATCCTTGACAGGTTGAAACCAAGTTTTGGGGTCTCTCCACTGGAGCGAGTGAATTTCCAGTTTAATAACTTTCTTAGAATTCCCCCTGCTACTCTGTACTGTGATCCTTTCAACTACTGGGCTGCTTCCTGGTGTGTGTCATGAGTTTTAAGTCTGACAGTGGCTTTTAATTAAAATCTTTTTTTTGTCATTCAGTTAATGGGCTAAGACTAATGAGGAAACGAAAAGCAGGCTTTCAGTGATTTTCTCGCCCATCATGTGATACTTGAGAAAAGTAATAAAGTGATTTACTCAAGGGTGAGTTGGTAGAAATGTCATTTTTCCTATTTGTTCTCCTATATGATTTCTGGAATGATTTGGGACAGCCAGTCACTCTGCTTAGGAACATCAAGAAATTACTGTAAATCTGTCCGGAGGAGCTTAGAGACATCCAGCCTGTCCCTCCAGCCGGGAGCTGCTGCCAGGTCTGGGCACGCTGCCATCTGCAGTGTGATTCTCGAAATTTGAGATGACAAATCTTCAGGGTCACCATTCTCTCTTTTCTTTTTTTCAAGTGTTTACTCTTTGAGCTCATTCCTGTTAAATGCACACCAGCTGGCTTGATCTACCTGGCCTTATTTCCTACGTGTCTGTCTTCTCCACCCCTCTCCTTTGAGTTTCTAAACAGTGAGTAAGATTTTGAAGTTGGGAGTCCTGAGTTCTCTTCTCTGCAGTGAAACTACATGACCTTGGAACAGTCACTCAGTCCCTTTGTACCTCATCTCTTCTATCTGAAGAGCAAGGGTTAACATACTATTCTGTGAACTATCAACATAAGATATTGTGAGAATCACTTATGGAATGAGCTTTAAAATGAAAACAAAAGAAACCATGAGCCTCTGACTCTTCGAAGACAAACTTGGACACACTTCCCTGAGCCCTGGGCAGGAAGGTACCACATGGATATGAGACGGATGGTTGGGATGCTCATGGTCATTATCATGGTGTACACGGAAAATCCAGTGACTCCCAGACACTGTAGTGAGAACACATCATAAATTCAGCTTGCAAGCTGACCATCATGGGCATCAAAATGTTTCTAGTTCTCCTTGCTTTGTTCAAACCAGCAATCTCAAGTTTTCTCACTGGTCTTGTGGGAAGGTTAGAGAAAAGGTTTGATGCATCCGGCAAGTAGACTATTTGCCTGCCATGGAAAGGAGGATCCAGCCTGAGGAGGTTGACGCCCCGTATTGAGAAGTCCTAAGGGGATGGTTCAAGGGATTCCACGGATAGAATTCAAAGGTTTTGTAAACTTAGATGGGGAAAAAAATTACATCTTTATTTTCACTAACATTTAACTGAAATTAAGTATTTTCTTCAATTATAAATGTGGGTAACAAACCACAATAGCAGTATCTGTGTCTTTGTGACGATCAGAAATTGAAGATATTTTCATATGATATTACTACTGTCGCACATACCTTAAATTAGAATTTACGCTGATCACTGCTTTAAAATTGCGGAAGTTATTAGACCAGCTGCTAGAACTGGTTGAGTTAATAAGAAGCACATGTATAACACTATATCACACATTTGATTAAAAATATTTTTCTATTTCAATATAATCGGTTTCCTTAGAAACACTGTGGATTTGATTTTGTGTATTTGAAAATGTTATTTTGTGAAGGGGTCATCATCATTCTCTGAAGGTTAAGACCGGCTGCCCTGGAGCCCGTATGATGGCTTCGAGGGCTGAGGTGGCAGCTGCGAGGGGGGCAGAGCCCAGGCCTGCCTTCTGAATTGCAGTCAGAAGGCCTGGGGCGGAGCCCTAGTTCACCTCTGTCTAGCTGTGGGGTCACTTAGCTTCTCTGAGCCTCCATTTCCCCCCTGTACAAAGGAAGTGATAATAATTTCCCATATATTTGATGGGGAGATCAGATGAAATAATAAATGTCAGGATGCTTTGTAAACTTGAAGTGCTATGCAAATGTCATGGATTAATATTCAGTGGTTCCAGACACTTCTTTTACTTAGCATTTCCACTTCTTTTACTTAGCATCAAACCAATGATGAAGGGGAAATGAAAGAAAATAATCAGGGGCCAGATGTTGTGTGTTTCTCCTCCAAGACTCTGGAGGAGAAAAGTACATTTGTGGCTTGAATTATGGAACATTTATGTATATGGTTAAGAATATAATGGAGTCAGATTTGGGTAGAAATCCCTGCTCTGCCGCATACTCGGAGTGTCTTTGGCAAATTATTCAAACTCTCTGAGTCTCGGTTTGCTCATCTGAAAAACGGGGAAACTAGCTACCTCATGGGGTTGTTGGTAAAGATTAAATAACGCCTATTCCATGCCAGCATGTGGGGCTTAAGATCTGTGTTTGCCTACTTTTCTAGACTCTCGTTGCTTAACAATCCAAGATGGAGCAAATGACAGAAACAGGGACACAAGAATTGTCTGCAGAATGTCCTCATGAGTTGCAAGCCCAGAAGCATTATTTTTCAACACTGCATTTTAGATGAGTTTTACCGAAAGTATTTGCCCGTTGGTGAGCTTGACCTTCCTCTGGGTTGCTTTTGAGGTCATCGAACTCCCCTGGTGCTGTTGGCAACCTCACAGCACCCTCATCCACATTGTCCAGTATAGTAGCCACTAATCACAGGTGGTTATTTAATTTTAAATTAATTAAAATTAATAAAAATTAAAAATTCCATTTCTTGGTTGTACTAGTCACATTTCAAGTGTTCACTAGTCCCGTGTGACTAGTGGTACCACAGAATTATAGAACATTGCCATCATTGTGCAAACTCTATTAGACAGTGCTGTGACTGGCTGTGAAGGGCTAAATCTTCCCTAACAACACAGCCTAGACTATGTAGGGTAATGTATGTAAAACATGGTAACAGCCTGGTAGATACCCTCCCAATCCCGTACTCCCACCCTGTCTGAACCTTAGCAGGCTCCAGTTACAGGGTGGAAGGTACCCACTAAAGACTGTTTGCACAGAGCTTTGAGCAGCTCTCATGCCCAGCACACAGTGCCTCTGGACCTCACGACAATCCATAAGGGATGTTCTATGCAACAAAAAGGAGCTTTCTTCCTGTCCACCCCTGTTCTTCCCTTGCTACTCCCTCCACCCTGTTTCTTCATAACGCCTCTTATTATTCTGGCAAGGAGCTGTGGCCCCATCCTCTGTTGTTCCTCCTACCTCTGGATTTATCTAATTAGGGTTTAAATTGGGAAAGGATTATAGAAAAGTGGTGATTCCAGTGCACGCTTTCTCTTTGTGGGTATCACAGGAGGAGAGGGCCTTGTACCCACTTCCTCTGACATTGTATTATCACTAGTCTTATTGGCAAAGGCCATTCAACCACTGGAATGGGAGTCACAAGACCAGCAAAGTTAAGCATTCATTCTGCCTCAGTTTCTCCTTTATAGCATGGGGGTGTCACTTCTTACCACTCGTCACCTTCCAAGTGTACTGGGAGCATCACTAGGAAGAAGTGGTTTATAAAATCACTCTTACTTACCAACCACGCAGCTCACAGTCTCTTTCAAGATTCTTTTCACCTGCCTTCTTTTTCTCAACACATTCTTGGAAGGAATAACTTTCTCTCTCACTATCTTGTCTATTTTCCCAAACCAATGAACTAATTTCTCTTTACTAAGAAGGTGTCATTGTGGATTCACAATATGTGTCATTGGAAGGGAGGAGAAAACTATAACCTAGGGAAATCTGTCACTGTCACCTCATAAATATGCAGATGCATTAGTTAAGTAATTCTAGCTGCTGTAACAGAAACATTCCCAAATAGCAGTGGTTTAACACAATGAAAGTCCACGCCTCGCTCACATAAAGTCTCACCTCGTGTTTTATAAAAGGCTTTCCATGGTGAGTTTTGCAGACACAGATGCACCTTCATTAGTGTCTCTACCTGCTAGATCTTCTAAAATCAGCCCGCAGATTAGGAAGCGAGAGTAGAGACTCGTGCAGAAGTCTTGCGTGGGCCAGGCTGGAAGTAGCACATAGCACTTCTCTTTGCTGAATGTACTGTCTGCAGGTGCATCTACCACATGAGGACTTTTGGACTTACTATGGCCAAGTCTGCCTTCAGTCCACAGTTCTCCTCTTTTCCCAGCACCACGGATGGGCGGGCTTGTTACGCCATCACCAGCCTCAGTGTCTGTTGCTTATTTAGAGCAGAACTTCAAGTCTTAGCTGGGTGGAGTTGATAAGATGCAGGATTGTTGATGGAGCTCCCACCTCCACAAGGGAATCCTGGCCAAAGAGGGTGTCAAGGAGGCCCTCATCCTTGGCCTGGCGCTGAGACCACATCTCAGCTTTCCATTTCTCTGTCGATGGACGAATCGTTAGGATGTGTGCATTTGGAAAGATACGTGTCCTCAGTGAGCTACACTAATTCCCCCCAAAAGTGGTGAATGACATCTCTGCTACCCTAGAAGTACCTTTTGAGGGAGTGGGGACTTCAGGGAGCTCTTGTCTCTTTGAGGCAAGTCCTCAAAGACCATCCTCCTTTCCGAGTCTCTGCAGCAGGTGCTTCGTATCAGATCAGCTTTTCTTCCCCCCAGAGCTTTCTCCAGCCGTCGCTCTCCACTCCAGTTGGTGTCAGCTCAGGCAAGGCAAACTAATTTTAATCCGAGGGCAAGTAAAAACATAATTAAGAAGGTAAATCTGTTTCCCAAAACGCATCCAGTTCTCTGCTCACTGTGCATGCTTTTAAACATTTTTAAAGACAAAAGACACGCATTTGTCAATACAGAGACAGCTGCTCATTTGTTCATGGAGTTTGCAATTAAATACACAGCTTCTGCTGCCCAGTGCAATCTATTTTGGAAAGGAAGAGAGAAAAGAAGAATTTTAACTCAAAGCATTGAGCAATGGGAAGTAAAACCCCGCACGGGCACTGAATTCTCTTTGAATAGGAGGGTTGGCTCGAAAGCCCTAGGATATAAATTGTCCCCTGGGGTGGGGCTGCTTTTTGTTTGATGTTATCTCAGCGCCTTTGCATCCCCTGGAGAAGCCAACAGATCAAGACGGATGAGCTTTTCCAGTTGCCTAAATATTTAAAGTCATCAGCAGGCTCCTGTCCTTTCTTGGAGGCTGCGGTTTAACTCCTCGGCCACAGCTGGGCGCACTGTTGTCTAGACACACCAGGCCCATTGTTTTGGCAGGTGACTACCAATGAAATGGCAGAGCTTGGTCACCAGAGCATGGGGACTTGCCTGCCCACCTCCCTTTTCCGGAGGGCAAGAAACTCTTTAGTATGCCCTACTCAGCTCGCAACTCAGGGAAGGTCGCTCTGCTCCCAAGAAGCCATTCAGTCATAATAGATATGGTTAGAATGATGGCCCAGAGGCTGCAGGTTAGGAAAACACATTTATTAGAGAAGAACCGAGACCGCAATAATTAAGTGACACACATGAAGGCGAGTTAATGAAATCTCAGTCGGATTGTGTGTGCTCCACCACTTCCCCCACCTCTCTATGCAGCAGCCCAGGCTGGAGAAAGCACGGTCGGCAAAGGAGGAGCTCTGGAAAGTGGGGCCCCCAAGCTCTCCTGGAAAGTTAGTCCCGAAGGTGAGGGGGACAGCCAGGAGCCAGATCTGTAACGTCCTGTGCCCACACTCAGATGGCAGCGTTTTGTGTGACTTTGTTCAGGGCTTTTTATACTTCAGTTTTAAGGTTTGCCAGATCCAGAATTCCTTATCTCTAGCATGCATTGAAGAACACAAAATGATTCTTAAAAAAGTATTTAAACAAAAATAAAAAGCACCATTAATGACTATAATGATACACTCACAGTTTTATCATCCATTTGTTCTTTTCTTTCTTTCATTCTTTAGTTCTTTTTTTCTTTCTCTTTCTCTCTTTCTCACTTTCTTACCCTCCCTCCCTCTCTTTCTTTCTTTCTTTTTTTTGAGGAAGATTAGCCCTGAGATATCATCCACTACCAATCCTCCTCTTTTTGCTGAGGAAGACTGGCCCTGAGTTAACATCCATGCCAATCTTCCTCTAGTTTATATGTGGGCGCCTACCACAGCATGGCTTGCCAAGCAGTGCCATGTCCGCACCCGGGATCCAAACCAGGAACCCCGGGCCACTGATGCAGAACGTGTGAACTTAACCACTGCACCACTGGGCCAGCCACCTACCCATTCTTTCTTTTAACAAAAATTTATTGAATGACACCATGTGTCAGGCACTGAGACGATAGCTGTAAATAATAATGATGAGGAGGATGATAACATCAAAAACAATAATAATAACCAACTCTTGTGTTCACCATTTTCCAAGCACTGCTCTAAATGTGTCATGTACATTCACGCATTCATCCTCGCGATAACCCAGTACTACATGAGACAGGGAGACAAGGCACAGGCCCTTCCCAGGAAGAGCATGTGGTGGGTGAGGCAAGGCCTCTGCTGGGAGAGATCCGGGGTGAGGGCACTCGGGGGCGTGGCCGGCTGGGAGGCTGGGGCAGGCCTCTGGAAGGAGCGCTAGCTGGCCCATCACCCCTGCAGCCGAGGCAGGAGGAGGAATTGGTGGAGGTGGGGAGAACGTGCCTTGAGGGGACTGCAAGGGCAGTAGTTGTGCTGGCTGGAGTTTGGGGTCATGGTAAGAGGTGTTGGAAGTGGAGGAGAGGGTAAAAAACCTTCCTAAAGGAGGTGACAAGTGATATCCCCCAGAGGCCTGAAGGGTGTGTAGGAGCTGGTCAGCCAAGGGGTGGGCATGACTAAGGTTCTGGAGGGTCTGAGGAGAGGCCGGACCACAGGGTACTCGGGCACCAGCACCCGCAGGTTGGTGGGGCACGAGAAGAGGCTGGAGTGGTAGGCAGGGACAAGTCCGTCACAGCCTTATTCAGGAGGTTGTATTCAGAAAGTGGCATGTTATTCCGAGGGCACAGATTTCCAGCATTGTGGAGCATAAAAAGCAGAGGGCAAAGGATGCAACCCGAGACCCAGGGAGTCTGGGTGAGCAATGGTAGTGAGTGACAGGTGCTGTGGCAGGGGCACAGAGGCAAGGAGATGCATTTGAGAGAGACCCAGGAAGTAGGGTGGGTGAGAGGGCGGGATCCAGGGCGATTCCTGGGAGCCCCACCGATGTGCAGAGAGTGACAGCAGCAGGGCTGAGGAAGGAGGCGCGGTGAGGACCCGCTCAGCTCAGGTTCACTCTGCCCCAGCTTTGCACCTGGGGTCACAGGGGGATGGCTGCTGCATCCTGCCTGGCCCTTCCCCTGTTGTCTCCTCCTGCCCCCGTCTCTACCCTACAGCCCACTGTGGTCCTCAGAGTTGGTCACACACCGTTGGTTTAGGCGCCCACATAACTCTATCCACAGTGGGGGCTACTTTTGGTTACAAACCACATGGAGGGACGGGGCAGTTACCCGGGAGCATCCTAAGGAACCACTTGGCCTGGCTCAGCACTGAGCAGGATGCATTTGCTTCCAGATCTTTTCTGGCATCAGTCCCTGTCAGTCTGGGGGCGTTTCCTTCTCCTGTGAGAAATTCTTAATCTGGGGTCAGATCCCCTCAGGCTCCACGGCTGGCCTTCAGGGGTCCAGGGTCTCTCTGAAACGGTATGTAGAGCTGTGTGTGCATGTGAGGGTTTTCTGGGAAGAGCACACAGAGCTCTCAGGTTCTCTGAGGGGTTTATGGGCCTCAAATCTCAAGACCCATAGGTCTGGGCTTTGATTTCAAGGTTGACGTTTTCCTGGATAATTTTCCCTCTTGTTGTCGCCATCATGTCCCAGCGCCGAAGTCCCTGGACAGAGTCCACCTCCTCTCTTCACAGCATCGCCAGGAATTCAAAATAAGCATTTGCCTGTTAAGCATGTCCCCATCTTGCCCTGAAAAGCCTCCACTACGCTGCATTAAATATTTCAAAATACTCATCTCACAGCGTGCAGTTTATGGTAGGAGAAAGTTGTTGTCTGAGGTCCTCATTCTGCAGGTCCCCTTCACTCTGATGAGGGAGCCAGCTCGCTGTGCACGCGCCTCATCTCAGGCCTCCTTAGCAAACCCTTCTTAATGACAGCAGCTGACGTCTGTTGAGTGCTTGTATGTCAGGACTGTGCTAAGCACTTTACTTGTATTACCTCTTTTAAAACTCTTAGTGCTGGGAGACAGGCACTAGAACTCTCTCAATTTTAAAATGAGGAAGCTGAGGCATAGAGTAATAGCCAGGTAGGAAGTAGCAGATCCAGGAGTTGCATTCAGGCAGGAGAATTCCAGAAGCTTTGTCTTGACCTCCCATGAAGACCCGTTTCCATTTTTGGTTCCCTTGCCCCACCTGAGGCCACTCCTCTGACTTGCCTCCGAGCTTGGAATCAGTACCATCTGGCGTCAGATCCTAACCCTTCTCACTGAAGCCTCTTTTGGGAGCAGCAGACAAGAGCTGTTCCACAGAGGAAGCAGTAGCTTTTTAATGATAAGAATAGCCAGAATCAGTCTCTCTCACCGCAGGGTGATTTGAAAGGCCAACAAAGGTTCTGCCACTCCTCCGATATTTCCCTAACCTAGACTTCCAGTGTCCCAAATTCCAAAGTAGAGATTCTTTCCTTTGGATTGATTTCCCCCCACTCCACGTGAGCCTCTTAAAAAGACAGGAATAACCCTGGGGATATGAATTATGGAGTCTCGTGAATTATAGTGATAGCCTTGAAAGATCTGAGGGCAGAAGATGTTCAAAGATGGAAGAGAATACATAAAAGGACACTTGTTGAAAGTGTTGCCAAGGGCCAGCCCTGCACATGGCCCCTACCTCGTCACCATGTTGGAAGGAGTTTTGTGGACTAGACTCATCGCTGGATCTCCAATACCAGACTCTCTAGTGTCCTGGCTGGTGCTTTCACAGCTGGGAGAGTCTGAGGGAGGACAGTCCAGCACTGTCCAAAGAACTCTGGAGAGTTCCTTTGTATTTCCCCTTTGTGAGCTTGGGGAGCAAGTCACCTGTCACCTCTAAGAAGTTGGACGGTGGCCTGACATTACCTGATGTTAGAGGGGTCAACCTTGGTTTCTGGGAAAGGTGGTCCTACAGTTATCATGGGGCAGCATTATCCCCCAGGAGCCAGAATGTGAGTGGTCAGCTAATGGCTTAAGAACAGCCCCCAAGATCCCTCCCCTTGGTCCCACTGTCAGAAATCAGCCTTTCCTTTTGCCTCTGGAGGCCATTGGGCTATTATCTGAAAGAGGCTCTGTTAGGGGCTGAAACTGCATCCCCTCAAAATTCATATCTGAAGCCCAAACTCCTCTACCACCTCAGAATGTGGCTGGTTTTGGAGCCAGGACCTTTAAAGAGGTGATTAAGTTGCAATGAGGCTCTTAGGATGGGCCTTAGTCCAATCTGACTGGTGTTCTTATACAAAGAGGACATTTGGACACATAGAGAGACAGCAGGGATGCGCGCACAGAGGGACCACCATGGGAAGAGGCAGCAGGAAGGTGGGCATCTGGGAGCTGAGGGAGGCCTCAGAGGACACCAGCCCTGCTGACACCTTGATCTTGGGCTCTCAGCCACCAGAACCGTGAGGGAACAAATCTCTGTTGTGTAAGCCAACTAGTCTGTGGCGTCTTGTTATGGCAGCACTTGCAAACTAATACAGACTCAGTGAGATTTCGAGTAGAAATCTCCAACACGCTATTTACCTCAATGAGCCTTTGAGAGGAAGGAACAAAATATACGACATCTAGGTCTACTGATTCTCCCCTGATTCTGTGTTAATCTCAGTTTCTTAAGTATGTTTTAAAATGTACATAATAAATATGGTAGGGCATGCACATAATAGATAATGTATTGGGGATGTGTGCTTAAAAAATTTTATGGCTGGGATAAATAATCAAAAGTTTGAAGACCATTGAGTCAAGATAGTGGCTGTCTATCTCTAAATCCAAAAGACAAATACAAATAATTTCTCTTCTTATAATTACAAGTGCCCTAAAGAGGTCATCATCTGTCCCGACTCCTTCCCCAGCTTACTGGGGATGTCTGGGGAGCTGCCCCTTGCCTATGTTCAGGAGATTTATGCTGTGATTACTATAATGGTTATCTGTGAGTGCTTGTGAGTAATGGTTCATAGAAACATATTCTATTGAGCAGACTAGAGGCAATAGAAAATCAATCCATTAAAAACCATGCTTTTCTTAAACTTCTCAATTTGGTTTCCTCCCCTTTTTCCTTTCTGCTCTTGAAGAAGAAACCCAGCATTTTAGGATGCTGAAGTTGCCAACATTACTAAGCACTAATAATCTTAGGGAAAAGTGTTTGGCACATCTCTGCAATCTTCCCTTTCAGTCCCACCCAGTCGCATTCAGCCCAGTTCTGATCTCAGATTAGACTCTGAGGGTCCCGGCCAGACCAAGGGAGGTGGTCTTCCAACCCTAGCTCAACCCCAGGGGCTCTGCTCATGACCCATTAAAAACCTATGAATAAAGTAGTTTAGTGTACACGCCTCCGAATTTTAAAAATGTGATTGTGGATCTTGGATCCTGGAAGTCAAAGAGAAAGCCAGCCAGTCCTCATGATTCTCTTGAGGAGAGGCCAGTGATGACCCACCTCAGGCTTGATGGCCTCTTGGTCAAGTTTACTCTTTGCTTTGTGGTTAGGCAGGAACTATTAATCTCCATTTAAAGGGGGAAAGATACCCTACTCGATTCCAGAGGCGGCCAGTGTGACCTGACTCTGCTAGGCTCAGACTCACTCAACAGTCTTGCAATTAGACAGGACCTGGAAAGCTCCTGGAAGCGACTCCCCCTGGCAGACACTGCTGAAATGTGAGAAAGAATATTTCTGGTATACATGGCAGCCCTGTGTCGAATTATGCCAGCAGAATGTTTGAAGTGGAAAAAGTCAATGCTATGGTGGTGACATTAAAAATGTCTCTTTGGCTGAGTGGTTAATCTCCTTTTATTGTTTAAATGTGCCTACAGGGCCCAGGAGAGTCACAAATCTACATGAAGGGGAACCAGCTCTCAGAATTAGCTGGCAGATATATAGCTTTCCTGATGGCTGGTGAGGAGGCCCTGCGGCCCGCACATTACTTATGCCATCAGCACTCAGGAGTCACCATGACCCGTGTCCTAAATAAATGCCCCTCTGACAGGAGCATAAGCAGAACTGGCCTCCCAGGGCAGGGCCCTTTGAAACCTATCAGGCCATCCATAGTTTGGCATCTCCACAGTGATATAGTGAGACGTAATGTCATTTTGGGACGATGTCAGTTACACTTGAAGCCATGTATAAGGCCTTCCAGCCTTGCTCAGACCTCACATGGTTAGGTTTGATCCTCAGCTTTCTGCAAGAAATGGAATGTGACTAGAGAGCAAAAAAAAGGGGTCCTCTGCAGGCAGACAGATCTTGTGTGGCAAACCGACCCTTCTTTTCGTGGGTATGAGACCTTGGGGTAGGAATAAAATTTGTCTGACTCTCAGTGTTTTCATCTCTAAAATGGGGATAGTAAGACCTACTCTGTAGGCATTATTGTGGCGAGGGCTAAATGCAACAATGCACGCAAAGCACACAAAGCAGACAGCTGACTCGCGTGATCCCTACCTCGTCTCCACACGTGGTCGTCAGTGACAGCTGTGCTGCCCTTTGTGTACAGTCCAACACTGCTAAGGCTTGGTTTGGCGTTTTTCTCTCAATAGTATTAAGTCATTCTTTTATTCAGTCATTCAGCACACATGTATTTTTCTGGTTCTATTCAGGTGCTGGGGACACAAGGTTGAGCCAGGGAGACACGGCCTTGCCCTCTTAGAGCCTCTGGCTCACAGCCAAGGTAGACAAGGACCCATTGGCCTATCTTAGCAGGTGGTCAGGGGAGGCCTCCGCCAGGAAGAGATGTGAGTGAGACCTGAACGCAATGCACTAACATGGCCACATTCCCTCCTCTGTTGACTCATGCGCAATGATGGATGTTTGTAAATTGGCTGGAAAGGAGTGCTCAAGGCTTATCAGGCAGAGAGCACAGCCACAGCCCTGGTTTTGTTATTTCTGTTCTGTAACTAATTGAGTTGGCCACCCACGTCCTCAGTCCCAAGTCTGAAGTGGAATTAGAAAGTGGAACTCAAGAACAGAGTTTGGTAACTCATCGATGATACACAAATATGGTATTGGTATTTTGCATCCTGCATGATTAGAAATTCAACTTCTGGAAACATACACTGAAGAACTAATAACTTATTTGTACAAAGATTTGACTACAAGGATGTTGTTTGCCAAATTATCTTAGCAAAAGTTTGAAATAAATTAGACCCTCCAAAATAGTGGATTGGATAAATAAATCCTGGTAAATGTATTCAGAGGAATAATATTCAGCCATCAAAAATGATATTATAGAAGATAGGTATTAACATGGAAAGATGCTCACAAGTTATATCAGATTAAAAAAAGGAAGTTAGAAAATAGTACATATGACATGATTTTTATATTCTTTCTTTAAAAAATCTGAAAGGAATGTATATATAAAAGTATTATTAGTAATATTAGTATTTATGGGTTATAAAATTAAGGTTGATTTTTATTGCCTTTTATGTTGATTTTTTAGTTTTTCCCAGTTACTATATATTCTTTGTGTATCAAGAAAAAGTTAGCATAAAAAATAGAGCTTTCACATGAAAAGATGGTCAACATCACTAGTCATTAGGAAAATGCAAATCAAACTATGATGAAATACCACTTCACACCCACCAGGATGGCTATTACCAAAAAGATAGACGATAACAAATGTCTGCGAGGATGCAGGGAAATTGGAAGCCTTATACATTGCTGGTGCAGCCACTTCGGAAAACAGTTTGGCCATTTCTCAAAAAGTTAAACATAGAGCTAGTGTATGTCTCAACAATTCTACTCCTAGGTATATATCCAAGAGAAATGACAATATACATCCACACAAAAACTTGTACAGCAGTGTTCACAGCAGCATTACTCATAATAGCCAAAAAGTAGAAACAACCCAATGTCCATCAACTGAGGAATGGATAAACAAAATGTGATATGTTCATACAATGGAAAATTATTAGGCCATAAAAAGGAATAAAGTACTGATACATGCTACAAAATGGGTGAACCTTGAAAACATTGTGCTAAGTGAAAGAAACCAGACACCAAAGGTCATATATTATATGATCCCATTTACATAAAATGTCCAGAATAGGAAAATCCATAAAGACAGAAAGATTAGTGGTTGCCAGGGGCTGGGGGCAAGGAGAGTGGGGAGTGCCTGCTAATGGGTATGGTGTTTCTTTTTTGGGGAGATGAAAATATTCTTGATTTAGATCATAGGATGGTTACTCAAATTGTGAATACACTAATAATTACTGAATTATACTCTTACAAAAAAATAAACAAAACAAAAAAGTCATGTTTCCCCCCTGCTATTAACCCTTTTACACAACGAAGTCACTGTCAAGGTCCGCCCAGCATACATGAGACCAACACCCCTCTGGCCCTTCGTCTGTCTTTCAGAACTGCAGGAAGTGCAGCTTTGGCATGCATGTATTAATTGGGTCTTTTTATTATTTGTATTCTGATGCTTTGACATCTTGGGGCCTTGCTGATCCGGGAGGAGCTATCCCTCCCAGGACCAGCCAGTTCCTGGAGATAGTAAACAACTCACCTGTGAGCGCACCTTTCACATGCAAATCAACCAACACAGAGCCTGTACCCTAAACCACCACCTTTATCAGGCTCTCACACTCAGGGTCACTATTCCCCTGCCCTAATCACCCCAGGGCCAGGTACCAACCAAGTAGGGAGAGCCCTACACCCCAGAGCCTAGTGAAATTATTCCAAGTAGACAGTTCTAAGCCGCTTACTCAGCTTCGCCCATTCCTTCCCAAGGAAACCATAATAGAGGCTCTTGCCCACATTTTCCTCTTGCTCCCACCTCGAGACCAACCCTGGTGCTTCCCCAGGTTGCCCCCTCTGCATAGAAAGCCATCCTTCCCATTTCTAAGGATCTGTGAGGAAAAAAAATTCTTCCTCTATGACAGTAATGTCCACATCTGTGTGTCTCACCATACCTGATTAAAACAAATCCCAGTTCCCTTAAAACAATACACCCTGGCCTGACACACTGTCAGAAGTCATAAGATGATCAAAGAGATCAGTGCTCCTCTGAGATTACTAGCAGAAGAAGCAATAATTAATGTGGTCTGAATCTTCCTCCAGGACTCCTGGATCCCACAGGTATGGGCTGATTTTTCAAAACCACTTTGCCCACATATAGCCACCTGCCATTTCTACCCAATTATGCGTTGCCCATGGATACCCAGGCCTTAACATTTCCAGTGTCTTGCCTGCCATATAAACACACACACACACACACACAAGTTTGTGTGTGGGTGCATGTATTGCATTTTTGGCTTATCAGTCATAGAGGTCCCAGGTAGTAAGAACTGGGTGATTTGCTGAACTTGACAAAAATTAAAGCAATCCATCTTTTGTCCTCTTTCTTCTCAGTCTGACTGGCCATGTCAGACATAAAATGGGATCAGTAATCCCATGACACAGGTGCTGGTGACCCCACACATGCAGCACACAACCACACAGAAGAACTCATCTCCCCTTGCCTTAGACAACACAAGGATCTAAATTTTTATCGAATATTTTTATGTAAATGCAAAATAAACAACTGAATTTATTGAGCACGGAAGTTGTAAAAGTACTCCTGAAGATCCTGAATGAGTAAAGAGTGGATTGTGCACACCCAGGAGAGAGAGAAGAGGAGAAAATAAACTCTGACAGAGAAGGCAAGACCAAACTGGGACAAGAGAGAGCCATTTCAGGCTGTATTTGTTGTCTGACTTCAGTTGATGACACGAGTGACTTCATATCTTGCCCATTTTTTCGTTACCCTTGGAGAATCATCCTGGCTTGACTAGATCCACTGAATGGGAACCCAACCCACCCCAACCAAACACAACACCAAAACTGGACAAACTCGTACTGTCTTTGACCGAGAATTTTCTTCTCCTCAGACTTCTCAAGTGGCTCAGAATTGACGGAACCAGAAACAATAACCAAGAGTCTCAAAGAATAGTTGGGTTTAGGTCAGTATCTACCTTTGGAGAATGAGATCCTTATCTATAAAATAGGGTGACCATAATAACATTTCATAGAAACGTTGTGAATATTAACAAGATAATGCATATAAAAGCTTGGCATGTACTGAAGGAAAGAAAAATAATGTCCCCAGCTAATGGGACCTTGTTAGGAAATTGAGATTCTATTTCACTTATGTTTCTTTAAAACAAAATAAAGGAAGAAGAAGGTACAACCATTTCAAAAGATTAGTCTAGTCACATCACTTTCCTTCTAAATGGCATTTCTCCTTCTGGCCGTATTTTGGATCCACTGCTAATGTGCATTAGTTTCCAATTTCCCTTCAGCCACTCTCCAGAAGTGCTATATTGGTTCTTTGTCTTAGGGATATTTCATTTCCTCAATCATGTTAAACCAAACAAACCTCCCATACCAGCAAACAGAAAGGAACACCTCTGGGCCTCTGAACTAATTTGCACTGGAAAAACTGATCGGGCCTTCCTCCAGCGTCTTAATTAGGAGTCTTAATCCCTTTGATTTAAAACCAGAAGAAATATAGGACGTGGTAGGAAACTCTGAGTGTATTTACTTAATACAGACAAACAGGGTTTAGAAAGTTCACTTAATACACAGTGTCAATAGAAATATATGTCCCTTCCTTTCTAATAATTCTTCCAAGATAAAGTATGCTCTTGCTCAGATTGGAACCATCAGTTTTCTTGTTCTCTTTCATTTAAAGAGACAGTTATTCCCAACCCACTCTATGTTTCCAGAGATTTTTGACTGGTTTGCTTTAATGTCTCCTGTGACATAAGGAGAGAGTGACTCAGAGAATATATGCGATTTTGTTCATGTTGAATTTTTAGAAATGTGATGAACGGGTGGTGGTGGATGGAGGTTGAACGAGAGAACATGAAAATAGAAGAACGATGTTGATGAAGGATCTCTGCAGACTTGGAGTAGGTCCTTCCTGCACAGATGCTGGAATGCCTCTGAGATTAGGTATAAGGTGAGCTTTCCTTGAACCCTATTCAGTTCTTGAGGGAACAGAAGGACAGTGTCAGAGAGCACTGACGTGGCTCTTCCAAAGCTGAGGTGAGGTATGGGGTTCAGATCAGCACCCAGTGACATCACCCATTAATACGATCATTTAGGCTTCTGGGCAGCTTGCTTTTTACAGGACCACAAGCATGTGGCATTTATTGAAACTAGGTGAGGGTGTTGGTGACTGAGATGAACCCCAGACACTTTCAAAAGGATAGGGTGAAAGAGATTCGTGGCCGAATGGGTCCAGGGCCTCGTTCGGTCATCAGGCCATTCTCTCCTACAGAAAAATGGCCAGATCCTCAGAACCCTCAACCTCTTACAAGGATCACCCAGGATTCTGGATGCTTCTTAGTCCTGAACCCAGTGGGCAGTCATCATGACCTCACTCAGAGGATGCTTTACAAGAGTCTCAGTGCCTTTGATCTAAAGTAATCTCAATAATCCGTGTAATTGGTATGACTACCTGGGCCTGGGTTCATGTAGCAACCAAGGGTTTAATGTTCCCTTTCATGTAAAAAGACAACCTTTTTAGATTTTATTGTTCATGAGCTAGAGTAGAGCCAAAGAGTCTGGGTTGAATCTTAAGATAATTGGTTTGATCACTTTTAAGAACACAGAGTAAACCCAAATAGGCAAAGCATAATAAAAAATAAGTAAATAAATAAAGACCAAGAGGTAACCACAGGTGTTTAAAATACTCTCTTTAATGTGTGAAATAATCAACTGTCATGGCATTTTTTACACTTAAATGTCTGTCATATCTCTTATTTTGTCTATTCTTACAGTATCCCTGTGAGGTTGACAAACCATATTCCTATTTTACAACAAAATAAAACCAAACCGACTAAGAAAGAAAGCTGAGTAACCTATCTAGAGAAATGCAGAGGCAGGGCTGAGTTTGGTCTCTCAGCTATCTACAAGGATTTGGAATGAATAACCTGGCCATTTGTGTGTGACTGGGCACTTTTAAAAGACTGACAGGTAATGTGGAAAAAAGTTAATCCTCTTAAGTATCTTAAACATTCACCCCTGCAGTTTTGTTTACACCATTAAGTTGCACCATCCTTTAGGGAAAGATCTGCTTGAGAAATAATCCACATCCCATCCAAATTATCAGTGATGCTGAAATTAGTGAAATCTGAGCCAATACGATTGGATTGTTTACTGCTCCTTGGCACATAACCATTATCCACAATCTAAAGCCTGATATTACACAAGTATCCTATAAAGTGGGTAGTGTTTTGGTCTCCCCAAAGTGCTGCTCGGCTCTGCATCAGGCAGGTAAAAGAAAAAATAAAGAGCCTATCTGACTGTGGTTAAGGTCTCCCCTGAGAAACGGGAGGCCTGAGAGGGGTTAGATGCGCGGAGGTCCATCCCCAGTTTCCCCAAAGATGCTATGGATTCATCTGCTGCAGACCCCAGTTCTGGGAGGAGACAAGTCGTATAAGCATATGAAACAATTACAGGTCAGCACACCCAGCCGGCTGTCAGCAGAGAACAGTGTAGGCGCTGCTGAATAATTATGGCTTGAGCTATTGATTGGGACCACAGAAGAGTTTCATCCAAATGCTTTTAATTTGCCAAACAGAGGGAAGTGTGCTGCAGAGAGGTGGCTTCCAAAAACGGCGGTTCTTGCTCTGCTAATTAAGGCGAGAGCTTAACAAGGTGGAGGGGGTTGTTTTTAAATCTTGCCAAGGAAAATCTATGGCCATTTGAAAGGTGGCAAATGAGAGATGAAGCGTTGTCTTAAGACATGGCTTAAAACAATTGGTCTGGGGTGGGATTGGGTCCTGTGGGTCCAGGACCCAAGATTCTCACTGGTCAGAGAGTTCGTGCTCCTCTGAAAGATGATGGATGTGAGGCTGAAATAACAGCTGGAGGCCAAGCAGGGCTGAGGTCTCCCCCAGGTTCATGTGCATTTGCTGCCCTGCTGTGACCTCAGTATACTTCTTTATCTCAACCCTCGGGCTGCCATCCTGGATAAAGAATGACAATATTACCTAACTGGTGAGTGACTTTTTAAAAACATTATTATTAACTAAAGTCCACAGTTTATTCAAATTTCCTTAGCGTTTACCTTTTTCTGTTCCAGGATCTATCCAGGATGCCACATTGCCTTCAGGTGTCACGTTTCCCAGGCTCCTCTTGGCTGTGACACTTTCTCAAACTTTCCTTGTTTTTGATGACCTTGACGGTTTTGAGGAGTGCTGGTCAGGCATATTTTAGGATGCTCCTTTGTTGGAATTTGTCTAATATTTTTCTTATGATTATACAAATAAAAAGCACAGGATAAAGTTGGCCTAATCAAGGTGAGGAGGCAAAATTAACCATGTAATACAAATTTATGCAATAATTCCTCCTTCCCCAAACATACCACACACACACACATAGACACACACACATGCTTTGTGTTTTCCAAGAGCCTGGCACTGGTCTCCCACATCATGATAATCTAGCATTTGAATGGACGAACGCAGTCATGGATGGATATATTTTTTTCTCTACTGCCATCAACCCTGCTATCCCCATCTATGTTAACACCATTCAAACTCTTTCAAAGGACACTCAACCACTTTTTATCACAACACAATAGAATTCCTATTGACACTATGTGAATTCACTCTTGTTTTAAGTGCCTCTCGTGTGACCCCACAGGCTTACATTGGCCTCCACTGTTGTAAGACGCCAGGACTAGTGGGATCTTAAGATTTGCACAAACTCTCCTCAGAGGTTACAATTCCACCTAGCTCATGATCTTCAAAAACTGTCAGATGCTTTATAAGAAGGGCCCATCATAAAAAAGGATAAAAAATTAAATGAACTGGAGTTGTTTAACTTAGGGAAGAAAAGGCTACAGAGGACTTAATTACAATTTTCTAGGTTGTGGAAGAAGGAAAAGAGTCACACAGGCTTGGGTTCTGGTCCCGGCTCTACCACAAACGAGTTGCGTGACCATGGGCAAGTTACTTGACCTCTCTGTGCTTCAGTTTCCCATCTGTAAAATGAGTAAAAACAATGCTTACCTGGCAGCGCCATGGCCGGCTTACAGAGAGGTCATGTATGTGATGTGCTTAGCACAGTTCCTGGCACAGATGGGTTATTCAATAAAATTTAGTTTCTACCTTACCTGCAACATGATCTTATATATGATAAAAAGAAAACCACTTCATATTTTTGAGTCTGCCCAGCTTAGAAAGCATTTTCTCACAATTTAGGGTGACAAACCACTGTTGTCTTAGCCCTTCAAAGCCCAAATAAAAGAAAATGGATTTTAATTGGAGTAATAGTGATGCTGGGTGGACAAAGCACATCTTTGGTTATCGAGGTAAACTCAGAGCAAGTATCTGGGGCGCTGTGGACTCTGTCCCTGGGGGAGCTTCAAAAGGGAGCTGGCGGCTCAGGGCGCACAGCCTTGACCACCACCCAGTAGTCATCAAAATCCTGGCGGATGGGAATAATAGCGTGGAGTTTGGGCAGCAGGCGAGGTGGAGGATTCACTCTTCATCCTCTGGGCCCTCTAAACCCACCTCCTGCCTTTGGAAATCTTTCAAATTTCAGCTTCCAGAACTCACAGTTTCCCGGAGCTAAACTGGGTGGTGGAAGTAAATCTTGGCATACAGCCCAGTATGCAAGAAATACCTTGTTTCTGTATTCTTTAAGAAAATCAATTGAAATCCGACTCTGATCTCAGCTGGTCTTGTGAGAAACCCAATTTCAGTCATGTGTGGGTAGCTCCCCAGGTTTGGACCAAATTTCTGGGGTCTCGCCTGGTACCAATGCTCTTGGGTCCTGCTGAGACCTCCAGGCTGTGTTGGGGTCCCTGGGCTTGTCACAGTCACAGCCCTGATCACCCATATTGCAGCTGCCCCATCAGGTGTCTGTCTCCCCTTCTAAAGCGTCAGCAGCTTGAGGGCAGGGCTGTGTCTTTGTCACGGTATGGCTCTTACTGGTGTGTTGACTTGTATGTAGCAGGGGCAGGATGAATATGTGTTAATGAATGAACCAATGTTTCCTTTATAGTAGGAAGTACATTAGATGATTTTTTTCTCCCCCATGACTGTGAGCCCACTGAGGGAGAGGATGGTAATTTTACCTCTGTTTCCTCAATGCTTGTAGGCTCTGATAAACATTCCTTGAGTAAATGGGTGAATGGTGCCTCTCTATAGTACATTGCACTGTACTGGTGTGTCTGTCTTTGCCCCTGTAGAGCCCCCATGGACAGGGCTCTGAACCGATCATTGTCACAGGGACTGTCAGTTGTTTTCCACATCTGATTTCTCCTGCATAGAGCCTCCAAGTTTCAGCTGGGCATACGGCCACCCCTAATAAAAACAATGTTTTCCAGGCTGAAGTGTTCATCTCGGGACCCTCCCGTCCTGCAGCCTAGTGCCAGGCAGAAGCAGGCTGCCATCTGAGCGGGGTCCTTTCCTGTCCTGTGCATCTCCTCTGTGTTTTCATCCTACCACATGCAGCTCCCCGGGGAGGTCACGCAGAGCCAGGAGGCAGCCCTCCCTCGCAGCTGCAGCCTGAGTCAGCAGCAGTTTTCAGTTTAATGAGATGACACGAACGATTGTGCCTCCCTTGGAGGAGTGGGCCTCCCTGGAGACCTATGGAAGGTCCTGGCATCTCCATCATTGCCGAGCTTGGAGGTCAAGGGAAAGACAGGAGTCTCAGAAAGCGGAAAGGAGGAAAGGAGCTACAGAACATGCATTCGCTGCCTCAGAACCAAGTCTGAACTTCAGTGAAAGGGGAGAGACAGTATCTGGGCCTGCTCCCCCCGGCAGGTGTCACTGAGAATGCCCCTCTGCCCTCCC
Organism: Equus asinus; assembly: GCF_041296235.1. Lineage (NCBI taxonomy): Eukaryota > Metazoa > Chordata > Mammalia > Perissodactyla > Equidae > Equus > Equus asinus. Next base: position 75,323,083 of record NC_091796.1, read on the forward strand.
TGGGTTTGCCAGGATGTGCCTCCCAGGACAGCTGAAAAGCCCTGTTTGCTTGGCTTCTAGTGCTTCTCTCCGGCTCTCTCAGGTGTGCAGTGGTCCAGCGGCTCCCAGCCCCCAGGCAGCCTTTCAACCCTGATGCCTTGGGCGGCATGAACTGTGGCTCCTTCTGTGCTCCTACCTGCTCTGGGCTCCTTTGGGATGCCGTGGACCTAACCTTGGACCCCTGCCCCTCGGACTCCTGCCCTGTAGACTCCACTCCTCAACCTCTGCTCCATGAATGTGAACCCCGGTTCCTTAAACCCTGCTCCTGCAGGGACCCCTGCCCATTCCTCAGCCACACTGCCTTCACTCAATCCATGGACCTCCCTGGAGCTCTGGTTTCCTTTTCTGAACCCAGGTGTCCAGGACAGAGAAAGACCATTATTCTAAACATTTTTAGTTTGTGTTTTGGGAGGTATAGGTGGTCAGCATCCATTTCTCACTCACGAAGACCAGTCAGGACTCAGGGCTGGAGTTCTTACTTTATCTACCATTCGTGGAGTGCTTACTGTGGGGCAGGGGCTCTGCTAAGCACTGACATGTAGACCAGCTCAGTGAATTCTCTGGCAATCTTACGAGGCTGGTGTTATTATGATCCCCACTTGACAAATGATGAAGCCGAGGCTGGGAAGGCTCAGTACTCACTATGGTGATCCAGCTCACAGCGGACGAGCCTCAGAGCCAGGACTCACATCCAGGGGTCTGACTCAGATGCCTGCTCTTCCAGGTGTCTCAGGGGTATTCCTTGCATTCTAAAGCGTATGGTCAGGACACAAATGCTAAGTTTCTTCACTGAGGGGAGAAGAGGCCAGAACCAGATGAGCAGGGTCAACGGTCAGATACACTGGCTGAGAGCAGAACCAGAGACAGAATGTGAGGTCAGAGGTCAGTGCCAGGGTGACCAGGAATAGGGGCACAAGGCAAGTGGGGTAGAGAATAAGGTGGAAGGGCAGGAGCTCCCTGCTATGGGGTCTTGGCCACCTGAGTCAGGGAGAGGTCACCTGGCTTGCAGGTGCTGGTAGGGCCCTTGGATGGAGACGGGGCTGGGGTAAATCTGGTGTTAGCCCCTCTGCCTTATAGCAAAATGAGCTGCTTCGCACTGCTCCTCTCCCTGCAGGCCCAACCTGTAGGCTCCAGGGAGAAGCAGGAGCGGTGCCGGGGTGTGTACTGGGCACATCTCCTCCAGCGAGGAGGGAGGAGGCTGAGGGTGTGAGCTGGGACTTCCCTGATATCAAGGCTTTCCTCTCCAACCTCGTTTCCCTACAGCTCCCTCTCAGCTGCAGGGCCCTACAGTGACCAACTTGCAAGGAGCAGTGCCTGCCAGACCGGCCTCCTGCCACAGCCCTACCCCGTTTATTATCAGATTTTATGTGCTTTAAAATAGCCTTGCTGCCAGGGGCCCAAGCCCAGCAGACCTGAAAAATGTTTACCAGGAGGGAAGAAATGGAAGGACGTTGGGTTTTCACTGTCTCTCGTTCCCTTTCCTCTCCTAGAGCACATCTCCAGGGACAGAGACCCCAAAACGTTCCCCAACAACACAAGTCCTGTAAAAAATTCATAAAAAGCTGATAGAAAGGACGAGAACTAATGGCCTTGCAAGAGAGAAAACTCCATTTCTGTCATCCAGATGCCGAAATGAACCAGATGCTCACGGGTGGGATTCACAATGAGTCTGGATTCACACTACAGTTTGGAGGCAGGAGGAGATGAGAACCAGGAGAGAGGCAGGATGGCAGCCTAGCATCCATTTGGGGCCCTCTCTGCTCCTTCCTTTTCCCCACTGGCCCCTCAGAAGCTTCAGACGCCCAGGAGAGGCTGCCTCAGGGTGTTTATACCTGGGGAGGTTTCATTGCACGTGATGTCACAGACTGGCCTGGCTGCTTCCACTCTTCATGCAAGCAGCAAGCAGTATAGAGGCCTCGGATACCGTGCTATGTCTTGGGCCTAAACAAATATATAAAATAAATAAAACATGGTCTCTGCTTTGGAGGAGAGTCAAGTAGTCACAAAGTGCTGTGGATGCACACAGTAGGGGGACCTCATACCATTGGAGGTTAAGGAAGGCTCCCTGGAGGAGGTGGCCTGGAAGCTGAGACAGGGAGGAAGAATAGGAGCTAGATGTCAAGCGGCAGCATGTTGAATAGGGAAAGGATGCTCGGTGCAGGGGAGGGGCGTGTGTGGAGGCCCAGAGGTGAGAAGGAGCCAGCTGTGACTGTGAGACCACAGGCTTCGAGTGACTGGGGTGGAACATGCCAGAGGGGTGGTGGGCACAACCAGGCTGGGCAGCCAAGATTGTGGCGGGCTTGTGAGCAGCGCGTGAAGAGTTTGGACTTCATGAGGGCAGGCATTGTTTTGTTCCCTGCCGTATCCCCCTCAGCTAGATCAGTGACTGTCACAGAGAACATGCTCAGTATGTATCTGTGGTTGAATAAGGGGTGAGCACTGAGAGATTTTAAGCTGGGACAAGATCTGACGAGCTCTGTCTTTCAGCATTACCACCCCGGCTGCAATGCAGAGAATGGATTTCAGGGCAGTGATGCTGGGGCGGGAGGCAGGGACATGACAGAGGCCCTAACCACAGAGGAGGCGGGTACAGACAGGTGGATGTAGAATCCACAGGCCTTGGTGACTGGTCAAGGGGAGTGGTGGGAAGGAGGAGCCCAGATGAAAGGCATCAGTGTGACTTCCTCTGCGAGCACTGAGTGAGGTGCAGACCACAAGGTGCTGGGGGTGGGGCAGCCCCCACGGGACATCAGTGTCTGCTCAGCTCACAGTCTGGGCTCAGTTGTGACATTTGATTCCCTCATCTGCAAAATGGACATAGTCACCCTGCAGGGAGGGAGATTAGAGATTAAGCAAAGCATGTAGCACAGAGCCTGGGACAGTGCAGATGCTCAGCGTAAGGCCTCCAGTATCGCTTGAGCTGGACCCTGAAGGACAGGCGGCTTCCAACGGGGGAGATGGGGTCAGGGGAGGACATTCCAGGTGGAAGGATTGGAATGAGCAAAACACCTCTCTGCAGGAAAGCGTGAGGAGTGGTGAGTCATTCCGCTTGATTGAAATGCAGGCAAACATGCGAGAGAGATGCAGGTTGTCACGGCAAGTTAGAGAACAAGGAGGAGCATCTTGAAGGCCCTCCACCTCTCCCCACTCCCGTGCTTCTTTAGTGCAGCCTCTGACCTCCCACCAGGGCTCCCACTGTCTCCCCACCTCAGCCTTTGGCCCTGGATCCCTGCTCCACATTGCAGCGCAGGTTTGCATATGGTTTGGACTTTCCCCAGCAGCCACGAGGAGCCGCTGGTTTTGAGCAGGGGGATGACTGGGTGGGCACTGAGCATTAGTTGTGCTGCCCAGACAGCACGGCTATGGGGGAGTGAGGCCAGGTACAACTTAAGCAGCAGGCCACCAGGGGCTCTCCACCACCTGTTAGTGCAGCCCAACTCAAGATGTGTTAGGCGAAGCTTGTCACAACGTGCCCGGGCGCTCCCCAAATCTGCCCCAGTCCGCCTCGCACCACACTCGAGCCCCCACGGTGTGTGCACCAGGCCTCTCTTCCTTTCCTCCAGAGCACCCCAGATGACATAAGAAAGAGACCAAGACCCCGGGACCCATGTCTGTAGCCGAAGACAGGACCCCACACACACAATATTTCTTTGAAGGCTAACGCTTCATCTTAAAAATTTATGTCAATTTTGCCTTCTATTGATTAACATTCATGCTTACTTTAATTGATAAAATACCTTTAATCTCTCCTTATATAGTTTATTTTACCCAAATATTTAAGCAAAATTAACACCCTTAAAAGGTACACACACTTATTCTGTGGCTTTGAGCGCCTTGAACCCCGGCAGTGGGTTCCTGAGTGCGCAGGAACCCATTTTGTGGGCACTGCCTTATGCTTCAGCTGTGCCCTTTTGCTCAAGTTTTCTCCTGCTTGAGGTGCCATCCCTTTCTTGAGCTGGAGAACTCCTATTTATACTTCAAGACCCAGATCAAATGTTACCTCTTAACTGAAAATTAATCCATTTATTAATTCAATAAATAGAGTTCACAAGAGGCTTTCCCTGCTGCGTTGCCCAGCCCTGCTCCTCCCAGTGGACTGAACTCAGCCTTCATTTGTATTTCCATACACTTTGTAATACTTCTGTCATAGAGTTTATCCCATCGTGCTAGAACGCAGTTTTGACGTGTCTTTTTGTCTGCCTCACTAGTTCTGTGAGGCAAAAGCAAGAGAGGATCTTAATCATGTTTTTGCCTCGGAGCCTATTACGGTGCCTGGCATGTAGCAGGAGCTCTAGTCAACGGGGAGGGGGCACCGCTGATGGCTTTGAAGCAGTGTGTGAAGTCGCATTCTGACAGCCATGGAGCTCCCCAGGGACACTGTGGTTCTGCAGTGCAGGGACACTGTGGTTCTGCAGTGCAGGGCCACAGGACGGCTTGAGCACAGGGTCCTGCTTCTGCTTCCACTCACCGCAGGCAGAGTGTGTTCACTTGAGGCAATGGGGGGTCTTTCCTCTAACCCTAATTAGACACACCTTTGCTCCCAAATACGCACCAGAAGCCAGAAGCCCGGAGGAAGGGGTACCTTTAACACACATAAGGAGCAGTACATGATTGAGAGGCTGTCCCATTCCAGGGGCGGACCCAGGCTCTCTGGCATTTCCTCAGCCCCCACGTGGTTTCATCATCTTCCTGCAGCCTCCAGAGCACCTCTGCTTGGAGGAAGCAGAGAAGTCAGCCGCACCCCTCCACAATCAGCCCAGGGACCCCCTCTCAGGTCTGGCTTCTTTTTCCCTTTTCCTACAGGAGTTTCCCAAACCTGGGATCTCAAGGCCTTGGGAAAGCACACGCCGAGGAGCCCTGCCGTCAGCAGCTGCAGACAAAGGCTGTTGGATTCTGCCACAAGGTCCGGGTTCTGACCTTGATGGGATTTATTGACTCAGGTTAACCAAACACGGCTTTCTAAAGACTGTAGGGCCCAGCGGTCTTTCTGAGAGTGGCGCCCCTGCTCCTGCCCCGACTATGAACTTCCAGCTCTGGGCTCTGACGGCTCCCAAGCTGGGGTGAGCATGGCAGGCTTCTCTGTGCCTTCTACTTCCCTGTCTTTGCAGCTGTAGGAGACTAAACATATTCTCTTCCTACAACGGGCTACTGAGACTCGGGAGCTCGAAAAGAGTTGTTTTAGCCAGAGCAGTTAAACTATAGGAGTCTTTGCCCAGAAAAAAAGGAAATAAATCGATATTTTCTTAAAGAATAAAGATCAAACTTCTCTAGAAAAACAACACGTGATTTTTAAATCATCAAAGCTGGCTTTAGTAATCATGGAGGGAACTAAGCCCCTTGAAGCTCTTAACTGGGTGCCTGACTATCCTTCTAGCGGATCCCAGGCCATGACTCACTCCTGATGCCTGCGTTCCCCTCTTCCCCTGGCTACATCCTCTTCCCGCCTGACCCTGGCCACTTGCCTCCGTCCTCATCTCCATCTTTCCTTGGCAGTTGCATCTGTCACTATATTATTGCCTATATATGGATAAGGTGGAGAAAAGAGAGGAAACAATGAGCTTTGTTTTCAGGACATATATCGTTTCTTGCTTGAACCATTAAAATAGGTTCCTAACCCACATCCCTGGCTCTAATTTTGTCCCTCTTCATCCTCCACACAGCTGCTGCTCCAGATGTCTGTCTGAAATGGAAATTTGACACAGCCTGATGCTGGCAGCTCCAAGTGTCCTCATTGTCCCACGAAGGGTCTCCAGGATTTAATTCTGCCTCTTGCTCCTGTGACCCAATCCACCACCAAAAAAGGGGTGTGCGGCCTCGCTTCCTCCACCTAGGCTGCTAACACCACGCCAGTCTCAAAGCTGCCCTCTGGTCAGGTTTTCCAGAAGAGCTAAGATCCAAGTCAAAACAAGGGAGAAAGGAAAAGAGAAAAATCTACCAAGAGAGGATGTGCAATGGGAAGTAATAGAGGGAAAGAAAAATTTTCTTTCCTTTCTCTGTTTCCCAAGCTGCGCTGTCCTGGATGGCAGCAGCAGCAGAAGCAGAAGAGTTAGGAATGCTGGTGAAATGTGCTGCTTTTCTGTTTTTTGGCACAAAAAGGTTTTTCTGCAAATATAAAATACATTCAGAGGGGCCGGCCCAGTGACTTAGTGGTTAAGTTTGCATGCTCTGCTTCAGCGGCCCAGGGTTCACGGGTTCAGATCCTGGGCATGGACCCACACACCACTCATCAAGCAATTCTGCGGCGGCATCCCACATACAAAAAAACATAGAGGAAGACTGGCACAAATCTTAGCTCAGGGCCAATCTTCCTCAAGCACAAAGAAGAAGACTGGCAATAAATGTTAGCTCGGGGCCAATCTTCCTCACCAAAAAAAAAAAACCATTCAGAAACATGCATAAATCCTAAGTGTACAGCTCAAAGACTGTTCATAAACTGCACACACTCATGTAAGCAGAGCCCAGATTTGAAGAAACAAGATGACCAGCATCCCAGGGTCTCCCCTCATGGTCACCGCCCCTACAAGGGAGGCCATATTGGCTTCTAACACCCTAGAACAGTTTTGCTCATCTTTGAACTTTATCTAACTGTAAGCCTACAGCACGTACTCTTGTGTCCAGATTCTTTTGCTAAACATTGTATTGATAAGATTCAACCATGTCCTTGTAGTCTTCTCATTCTCATTGCTGTAATATTCAATAGATCATTATTTAGTCTGCTATTGATGGGCATTTGGGGAATTTCCTGTTTGGAGCTATTATCAAAATGCTGTCACTCTGGTCCATGACTTTAGGTGAACACATGTGTGCGTTTCTGGTAGGGATCCACCTCGGAGCAGCCTTGCTGGGTGAGGGGACTGGATATGTTCAGCTTGGACATGTTCGTGGTTCTCCAGCGCATATGACTTGAACCAGCGTGAGACTTCTGGCAGCTCCACAGGCTCTGGTGTGGTTAGTCCCCTCATTTTAGCCGTTCAAATAGGTGTGTGGTGGCATCTTGGGGGGTTTGAATTAGAGCTTCCCTGAAACTCCCGATGCTGAGCCCCCTCTTGCGCCGGTTGGTCATGTAGACGTTTTGTTTTGTGAGAGCCTGTTCAGGTGCCCTGCCTGTTTCTCCATGACCTCTGTTTCTTACGGATTTGCAGGAGAAGCTGTGTCTTTTGAGCGCTCACATTCTCTACTTTGTCCCTCTTAAATCCCTTCAGAGTAATTCACTTCAACAAGCCCTAGTTGGGTGCAGTTGGCATGACTGTTGTGCACATTGGGTACAAAGAGGAGCCATGTCCGAAGCCCACTCTTTGTCCTCAAGCTTGTATCCTTGTCCTCTAGGATTGTGGCATCTACACCTTAGGCCCATGTGCCGGCTAGAATGCCTAGCTGGGCCTTGGCCTCCACCTCTCTATCCCATCGTATCAACACCAAAGCTTGGCTGCTGGGGCCGGAGTTAGGTTGAATTTCTGAAGTTCAGTAGTTAACTCTTCTGTGTAAAAGAGACAGGGAGAGAGGATCAAATGATTTGAGGCAGATGAGGCATTATTGACTCCATCCAACTTCACAGATCCTCTAGGGAGCTGCACCGCAGAGCGGGCTGGCTGCGGCTCTCCTTCCCTAGGAACGGACAGCAACAGTGAGGAGCAACAAATGAATATTGACGCCACTTTCCTTCATGCCTTCCAGTAACAGCCAGTACTTCGTCTGGTTTGGAAAATGTGAGCTTTCCATAGGACACCTATTTTGGAGTTCTAGTGCCATGCCTTGACTGATGGCCTCTATTTCTAGAAGCTGGACACAGACACGTAGCAGCCATAGGAGTCTGCTAACTGCCGGGCAGAAAATTCTTTACGGAACCACTGAGGCCTCGTACTGATCTCATTTTGTGACCTGATCACTCTTCTGAAAGATACTGTGCCACAATGATCAGTGAATTATGCTCAGGAGGGCTGGGTCTGGACCACCACCTGACCAGGTTGCTGTGTGAGCCTCTCTCCCTCTGTTCATCTGCCAAATGGGAATCCTAACCCCATCAGACCTACCTTGCCAGGTTTCTGGAAAATTAAGATAAGGCAATGTATATGAAAAAGGGTTTTGAAAAATTTAAAGTGCTATATAAAGTTAAAATACTGTTGCACACCGGGTTTTGTTCCAATATAGCAATGAGAGCCCCAGGTCTTCTTTTAATCATCAATTTCCATTTTACTTGTATTAGTTGGTGCTCAGACCTGTTAGTGGCCCTTGGCTTGGAATTCTTTTATGTAAAGGGCGCCTCTTTGGTCTAGATAAACTCTTGTACTTTGACATTTCACCACACAGCTACTTCCTCCACGACCTTTCTCTTCCTTTGTTTCTTCCCAGAGTCAAGCAGACCTTTTATCACCTGGACAGGAGCCTCATAGGCAGCCTCCAAGCCACATCAAGGGATTTTAATTTCTTCATGGCTTTGTTAGCATTTCACATCGTCACAGGTCAAAACACAAGGTTATTTACTAGGAATGAGAAATGTCACTAATACGAATTATGGGAGCCCCATGATTTCCCTCCAGGAATTCAGAACAACACACAGTGCCCATCATCCTGGTGAATTTAGCACAGGACTGACCTCCCCGGGCTCCGGAGCCCAGTGTGTCTGACCAAGGTCCAATGGGAGGACTGGGAAATGCCACCGCATGTTAGATTCGTTCAAGGAGCTTCTTCCTTTGCCAGCTGCCATTTGGTTAAAGAAAATTATGGAAGGTTCAAAATCTATTTCCTAACCAATAAGGGAAGAGAGTGAAGATATTCATTCACTCATTCAAAAGTCACTCGGTCATCTTTTTTTTTTTTTTGAGGAAGATTAGCCCTGAGCTAACTACTGCCAATCCTGCTCTTTTTGCTGAGAAGACTGGCCATGAGCTAATATCCGTGCCCATCTTCCCCTACTTTATACATGGGATGCCTACCACAGCATGTCTTTTGCCCAGCAGTGCTTCGTCCGCACCTGGGATCTGAACAGGCAAACACTGGGGCCACAGAGAAGCAGAACGTGAGAACTTAACCCCTGTGCCACCGGACAGGCCCCACCCAGGGCGGGCCCCACCCATTCATCTTTTCACTCCCTCCTTCAATGGCCAGCGCTTGCTGTGCAAATATTCATGGAAGTGACTGTGTATAGTTGTTCACGTATGTGTTTTCCCATCTGCTTCATCTTTCTATCATCATAAATGTGGCGAGGAGATGGGATAAGAGGGTCCATGATAAGGAGGGGCCCTACAAGTTCTTAAAGAAAAGGGATGCCTTTGGTAATCATCAGATAGTCCCTTCTTTTGGCTTCCACAGCACCAGCCTCTCCTTTGCTGTTTCTTCTTCCCTCTAAACACTGAAGTGCCTCAGGGATCTGTCCCAGGCCCCTTTCTCTTTTCATCAAGAATTTTCCAGCTATTCTCATGGCTATAAAAGCCTTCCACAGGCCACCGAGCGCTCCCATCTTCCATTTCTAGCCCTGATCTCTCTTCTGAGCTGCAGACAAGTGTATCCACCTGCTCACTTGATAAGCCCACTTAGCAGAATCAAAGTATCTCCAACTTTACATGCCAACCATGGAGATGTCCATCTTCTTCTCACACCTGCATCTCCCCCACTTTTCCTCATCTCGGCAAAGCCAGGAACCCAGGAGACTGTCTTGACCACCCTCCCCCTCCCCCGACTCCCATCCTCCACCTGTACATGCTTCTCAGAGCAATTCTCACCACCCTCTCTTTCCAGAACTATTGCAGTGGCCTCCAAACTAAGTTTCCCTCTCTTCCTCTTGCCCCTACTCTCTCTGCAGGAAGAAATAGCAAGTACGAGCTTGAAAATGAGAATGGGATCACATTCCCTCCCTGTGTGAGAGCCTGCGGGGCCTCCTGCTGCACTCTAAATGAACGGCAGCTGCTCCCGCGACCAAAGCCAAGCTGTGCACCTGGCCCAGCCCCTCCTTTCTCACACCGACCGGCCTCCCTCCCGTCAGATCAGATGCCTTAGCCCCCTTCGCCTCTCTCAGGTGCCAACTCAGGGTCTTCACTCAAGCACTTTCCTCTGCCTGGAATCTTCTGCCCTTTGTACTTCAGACCAAATATTGCTTCTCAGATGTGCCTTGCCTTGCCTCCCAATTTATTTATCTCCCTTGTTATCTCCATAGCCCTCTCCCTTCGTAATGACTCATTTATGTATGTGTGAATTACCATAATGTCTGCCTCTCCTATAAGCTCCACGAAGACAGGGACTTTGCCTTTTTCTTTCTTTTTTTTTTTCAAGTTTGGTCCTGAGCTAACATCTGTTGCCAATCTTTTTTTCTTTTTCTTCTTCTCCTGAAAGCCCCGAGTACATAGTTGTATATTCTAGTTGTGGGTCCTTCTGGCTGTGCTGTGTGGGATGCCACCTCAGCATGGCTTGACGAGCGGTGCCATGTCTGTGCCCAGGATCAGAACCAGTGAAACCCTGGACCGCCGAAGTGGAGCATACAAACTTAACCACTTGGCCACGGGGCCAGCCCTGCCTTTTTCTTTTTTGTACCGTTGTGTATCCCTCAGTGCCTAGCACATAGCAGGAACTCAATAAATAAGTATTTGTTTAATAAATAAATGTCCAAACTACACAAAATCAGCTACTTAAATTGCAAAACATACACAGTCTATCTACTCCCGGGGAGCATAAAGATTGTCACTTAAGAAGTCAGTACTGCGCTTAGGCCCAGGAAAGAGAGACCTAGGGCCTGTGTGGCAGAGGCTGCTCTCTGGCCTCCCTCAGGCTGTGGTCCTCCCTATGGGGTAAGGAGTCCACGGGGCCTACCCAGAGCTCCTACCCCAGCTAGGGTGGCCAGATCTAGCAATAAAATAAGTAAAAACATGATGCACAGTTGGATTTGGATTTCAGATAAACAACCACTCATTTTCTTTAGTATAAGTATATCCCATGCAATATTTGGGATATGCTTACACTAAAAAGGTATTCGTTGTTTATCTGGAATTCAAGTTTTACTGGATGTCCTGTATTTTATTTGGCAATCCTAGCCCTAGCTTCTTCAGGTATCTGCAAACAATGACCTGTGGACCGAATCTGACTTGCTGTCTATTTTTGTAAATAAAGTTTTATTAGAACACAGCCATACCCATTCATTTATGTATTGCCTATGGCTGCTTTTGTGATACAAGGAAAGTTGAATCGTTGTGACAGAGACTGTATTGCCCACAAAACCTAAAATATTTACTATTTGACCCTTTACAGAAAAGTCAGCTGACTTCTGATCTACACCACACCGTGGGTGCCCAGGGCTTCGCAAGCACCTGCCTCAAAATCCTGAGCCGACTTCCGGATCATGCAGGGACCTCTCCTCTGGTCTGGCCATTGAGGGTGACCCAAGGTGAAGGGGACAGGGATGGGGATGGAGTCTGGAAGCATGTGGGCAGGGCCTTCGCAGGCAAGATGGAGCTGAAGGAGCGGGGCTGGCCGCCCTCCTTCCCTGGCCCGCCTCTCTCTGCCCAGAACTCTGAGGACCTCAGAATTCTAAATTCACACCTGGCCTTCCATTTCATTAGGAAGATATGTTTTTCAAGACAGGAAACGTATTTTATTCACTTTGTGTACTAGATAGATTTAACTTTTAAATAATTAAACATGTGCCATGAGGGTCTCCCTTCGTACTCTTGACCTGGCCCCTCAAGTGTCAGACCTGTTTTAAACCACCAACGCAAAGACATATCATCAACAGTGCCATCTTGTGGTGACATCTCCTATTACCATTTCCAAGTTGTCCGAGCTCCCTGAGTACTTTGTCATCTCCAGGTTCAGGAGCTTAGGAACTCTGCCTGCGACTATAACAAGCAAAGTTCAAAATCATACTGAACCACTGGGAGGTGGTTTATGAGACTAAAGAGATATTAAATGATATTCAGCATAGTTTTCTTCAAAATTGGTAATTTATGCATGCGCCATAATAATGAGTTCTCATTTTTGTACAGTCTTTAGTTTACAAAGCATGTCCACACACAGCCTCATAGCTGAACCTCACAGTCACACTGTGGATTCCACTGAGAATGGCGAGGCTCAATGCCCACGACCTGCCCTGCCTGTCCAGCAAGTCGAAAGCTCTCATCGTCATAGTAGAGCCATCTTGCCCTTAACGAGATGGGGTCGGGCAGGAAATCGATCTTCCTAACCATGAAGAGAATAGAGAGGTTACATTTCAGCAAATGGGAACCTTGATAACGACTTTCTCTTGGGTTCCCAGGCCAAGATAAGGGAGAGGTTTCTGAAAGAGTATCGTAATCCTTCAATACCAGAGATCTGTGATGATTTCTTATTATCCACAACAAAGAGCATTTAGCAAGAGTTGACTCTGACATTTCCATTATTCCTCAAACAACTCTGAAAACCCCCTTCTCTGCTTCTCAGGCAGCAACCCACAGACGATGCCACAGGGCCTTGGCCGAGAGTCAGGGCGAGTCGGGGTTAACCTCCCCTGATGCCCCACTCCAGCAGAGCCGGGAGATCTGAGCTGCCTGGAGACTTTTCCTTCCAATCTGTCAGAGATTAACATCCTGTCCAGAGAAAGCTGTGAAGGCAGCTTTCTCCCAACAACCCACTGGTCAGCGAGGGACTTCACCGTCACTGGGGCTGACACACACAGTTGAATTTCACATCACATTTGGAAGTACATGGAGGGAGTTCAGGGAATGAGACAAGGAGCTGGAAGCAGCACTTTCATTACATTATACTTTTCTTAAAAATCAACAGATGCTTCAAAGCAGTCCACTGAGGGGTGTTTGTGTGGCTTTGACAAAAGCAGTTGTGCTTCTGGCCTCTGGGAGAGCCAATCTGGACCACCCAAGAGATGCTTTTCCAACTTTTTGATCGTGCGTGATGTGGTTCGTGGGGAAATAAGTTTACTTTGCCTTTCATCCTGGACTTCTGGGTTATGCAATGAGCTGTGGGACCAAATTTATCAGATCCAGGCTTGCCTGCCAAGCTGCAGATTCATTCATTTATTCATGCGTGCGTTCAATAAATGTTTATTGAGTTCCATCCATGCCTCAGACACTCCGCCTGGTATCAAATTAGTAGGACTTGATCACCCCACGTGGTGTTCACAGGCTCATGCTGCCGGTCTCATACTGCAGGGGCCCAGGAAAGGCTTTCCAGGGGAGACGCTGAAGTGGTGTTTTGAAGGACCAGCGTCAGTTAGCAAGACACACTGGGGCGAAGGAGGGGAACTCAGGCTGGCTGACATCAAGCTGCAGGCTCCACGGCCTCCAGAGACCTGCTTTGATAGAGAATATTACAAGAAGGCACTTTACCAAGAGAAGCTCGGTCCCTACGGCCCTCACCCCCTCGAACAGTGCTAAGACTGTGGCTCACGCAAATGGCAAGGGGAGGAGGGCGTGGAGGCAAAACAAACAGCCGCTTGTCTGGAAACTGAAGCAACCGGAGAGAGGCCGGCATGCCCTGCTGGTCCTGGCCAGCAGGGGGCAGTGCAGGGCTCTTTGAGGAGGTAGACTACACGCGGGGTCGGGGGAAGGTCCCGGAAGGTAAAGGCAGCCCAGCCCCCCACCGGAAGGTCCCACCCCCTTGTTATCATCTTCACAGCGCTGAGCGCTATCTGAAATGTTCATTCGGTTAAGTTCTCGTTTGTTATCTTTCTCTCCCTCTCCAGGACTAAGCTCCGTGAGGGAAGGCCCTGCCTGTCTTGTTCTCCACTATATCGCAAGGGCCTACGTCAGTGCCTGGCATGTCCTAATTTCTCAATAAATATTTTAAAAAATAAGTCAGTGAGTGTGTGGTCTACGTGATATTGGGCAGCGTAGGACAACTGAGACCTGGTGTTGCCTTTCGCTCCTGACGAGCGTCGTCTGGTCTGTCCCACGTCTGCGAGACGGGCAGCCAGGAGCCTGGGGAATTGCACAAGAGCCGCTTTGCTGGTGAAATAGGCACCCTTGGGTACTCTGGGCTGTGTGTGGCTGGGCCCACGGTCAGCTGTCAACGCCTGGCCAGGAGGCCACGGTCCAGGACCAGGGGAGGGGAGGAATGGGCAAGATCCTGAGCCTAGTCTTGTGGCAGCGGAGGGGCTGCAAGGTGCAGGGGTGACGTGAGAGGCCCGGTCCAGGGAGGCTGTGCCGAGACCAGCAGCAGGGCGGTCGGTCTGAGGTTCAAAACAGCGGAGCACTGAAGCAGGAGGAGTGGAAGCCAGACCGGTCGTGGGAAGAGCAGGGCAACTGCGGGGGGAGGTGGCTGTCTGTGCCTGAGCGACCTTTGAAGGCCAAGTTCCCCCTCACAGGCATGCCGCGTCTGACTCCAGGTGGAGCTTTCTGATGCTGACTCCTACCGTTTATTATGGACGTTGCTCTTAGCTTTGGCCCTATGGTCTCTTGCATTAGGGACACCCTTTTGACAACTAGATTTTTCATAAAAAATCTAAGTAAAGGATGGAGAAACTAGGTAGATATGCCATAAAAAATCCTGGTCCAGCCAGTCAGTGATTTATCTTGGCCACCCAATGTCTGTTTGGAGTGTGCTGGGAAGTTGATGTGCTGGGAACAAAATGCTGATGGCCTTTCAGTTGGGACTTCAGAGTACCAGGAAGAGTGACACACACCATAAGTGCTGCCCTTCAAGTGTTGAGCAGTCTGGGTCACATCTGTGGTGTGCTGTGGGATCTGCTTCCTGGGACCAGGGCTGCAGAGTTGAAAGTGGCAATTTTCGAATTTTAAATGTCCTCAGCCACCGAGTGATGGCAGGAGTGCTTTTCAGGCTCTTCCCCATCTGCTCTGCGTAATCAAAGCCTGCGCCATGTCTGCCTGGGGTGACCAACTGTCCTGTGAGCCCAGGAATGAGGCTCTTGCCCAGGAATGATGTGAAACTTTCAGTTTTAAAACCAAGAAAGTCCCAGGCGAACTGGAGCAAGTCAGTCACCCTCTTCCCTGCCCTGTTTGTCGTCCCCTCACTCCCTTGGCAATATCAATGCCCTTTATCTCTTCCCTGATCCTTCGATCTCCTTTTCCCCTTCTCCTGCTTTCAGACCTTTCAGGCCCTGGTTCATGGGACTGCCAGGTCTCTCCAGGTGTCTCAGGAACCACACTCTGACACCATCTGGGATGGGCATCAGAGAATGAAATGCGCCTGCTGGGTGCTTCGTTACTGCTGAGGATCTTGCCCCTGAATTGGTTTGGGAACTGTCAAATCCAGTGCCAGCTCCGATGAGGCGAGAAAAGGCTGTTTCATAATCCTCTTTGTGTTACGTGAGGTGACGCAGGGCAAGGGATGGGATCTCTAAGTGTCTGTGTGGCGCTTAAGTCCAAACCATCATTCACGCGTCAGGGTTCTGGAAAAGCAGGTTGTTAGCTGATGCATGAGCTGGGCCAGGCGCATGGAGGCCCTGCAGAGGATGCTCATGTTCTGCCAGATCAAATCAAGGACTTGTGCTACCCATTTGCTGACTAAGAAATTAATGAAATGACAGCAGGTACGTCTGTCTAGATAAATCTTCTCATTGAGATCAGCAAGCATTTAGAAAAGTCATTCAAGGTATAAGTTGCTGGAGAACATTGCTAGCCTCTGCCCCAAACGTCATGCCCTGGAAAGGATGAAATCTATTTTACTTTCCCCACCTTGGATGACAGAATCTCTTCCGGTAAGGTCTTTGAACTTGCCTTTCAGGTAAAGGGGAATAGTGGCTGTCCCCCTACTTACACGTCAGAAATAAGAGGAAGGGAGTTATGCTGAGAAGATATTGGGCAGATCCAACTGTGACTGTGAGTTTGTTCTGGCTGGGTTGAAGGTGGCACTTCTGTTGATGAATCTACTATGGCCCCTTCATAAGAACAGAAAAGCTGCAAAATGGAATTCAGCCAGGTGGGGGTGGAGGGGGTTTTGAAATCCACTGTAGGTCTTTATTTAACAAATTACTCAGGCTCGGAATACCTCATAGTTCTAAAAGTATCTGAATGCCCGTGGCACCCTTTTGTGCCATCTAAGGGTCCCTTCCCCTAAATTTATGACTTAATTACCTGAATGAAGAGAAGTTGGGGATTTCCGTAAATTATATTCTTGCTATAAATCCTGGTTGAATCCATTGCTCTTTCAAATATGTACAATTAAGAGGACCCATTCCTAGCCCTCGAGAAACTCCTAATTTCTATGCCTTCTAAATCAAAGCCATCACGTTCAGTTGATCAGTTTCTGTAGGTGGAGATAGTACTTTAAAATGATATAGATCTTCTTCTCTAATAACAGAAACATAGCTATGTTTATGGAAAATAACATAAAAAGAGAAATAATGTAGGAGACATCTGTTCTTTTCTTTTAATTGCCGTAACATTGGTTTATAACATCATATAAACTTCAGGTGTACATCATTATATTTTGATTTCTGTGTAGATTACATCATGTTCACCACTCAAGACTAATTATCATCCATCCCCACACACATGTGCCTAATCACCCCTTTAGTCCTCCTCTGTCCCCCTTCCCCTCGGGTAATCACCAGTCGTCTCTGAGGAGACCTCTGTTCTCTGTGTCTGTCCTGTATCTCCATAAGACTCTGGAAAGGCTGTGTGTCAGTTACATGGCACTGCCTTCCCTGCTGACAGTGATTGGTCCAGGGTTGAGCACCTGACCCAAGCAGAGCCAACTGGAGTCCAGTTATGGATGCTGGGGGTTGGGGGAGATTTTTGGGACTTTTTCTGGGACTGCTGGGGTTTCCTCCAGTCATATTGCTGCCACTTGGGAACCTGAATGAAAATGAAGAAAACAAGCAAATGGAGCTAAGAGATTGTGCTGAGTGAATAGTGATACCCCAAGATTCATGTCCACCTGGAATAACCTTATTTGGAAATAACGTTGCTGCAGGTATAATTAGTTAAGATGAGGTCACATTGGATTAGAATGGGCCCCAGTGACTGGTGTCCTTATAAGAAGAAAAAAAAGAGATACAGAGACAAACACAGAGGGATTATGCCAAGTGATGATGTAAGCAGAAACTGGAGTGCTGTATCTACAAGCCAAGGCGTGGCAAGGACTGCTGGCTACCACAGGGAGCTGGAAGAGGCAAGGAAGGGTCCTCCCTAGAGCCTTCAGAGAGAGCAGGGTTCTGTTGGCACCTTGATTTTGGACTTCTAACCTCCAGAACTGTGAGAGAATAAATTTCTGGAGGTTTTTGTTTGTTTGTTTTTAATTGTGGCAAAATATGCATAAAACAAAACTTAATATTCTAACCATTTTTAAATGGCATTAAGTACATTCACATTGTTGTGCAAATTTTTTTTCCCCTGAGGAAGATTAGCTCTGAGCTAACATCTGTGCCAATCTTCCTCCACTTTACATGGCTGACAAGTGGTCAGTGCTTGGGATCCGAACCTGCGAACCTGGGCCACAGAAGCAGAGCACGCAGAACTTAACCACTACGCCATGGGGCCAGCCCCAATTTCTGTTGTCTTAAGCCACCAAGTTTGTGGTACTTTATTAGAACAGCCCGAGGAAATTAATGCAGACTTATATACAGAGAAAGAGTCCTGATGATATTATTTGAATCCCTGGATCCAGCCATGCCTGAATTCCCCTGGACTCATTGATATAAGGCAATAAATATCATTTATCTGCTTCAGTTATTCTTCAAGTGGGTTTCTGTCACATCACTTAAAGGATCCCTGACTAATACAGATGGGGCAGGTTGGTGGCAAATGTTTTATTATCATTCCATAAATGAAGGTACTGATACTGCAAGAAGAACTGCCTCATTCAGAGTTACTCCAGCCCTGTACTCCTCCACTTCTCTCCTGATTCCAATTCTCTCACCATGTTAGTACCCACATCCAGTTGGGTATTAGCAAATGATAAAATGTTTTGGAATATGAGCCAATTCCAAAGACGGAAATTAAGAAACAGCTTTCAAAATTACAGCGCAATTAGAAGAAGCCTCATTAAAATGCTAGGCAGGGGACTGTAGAAGTGAGGTGAGAATTGGGAGTAAAAGTGAGGTGAGAATTGGGAGTAAGGAGAGCGCACGTGGTGTGGCTCAGAGAACTGCCCAGAAAACTCCTCCGTGCGCACAGCTGTTCCAAGACAGCTCTGGGTCTTACTTCTAGGGGATGAAATTGATGATGCATAGCAAACAATTAATTTCTGTTAAATACCAGCTAGTTAATGAAAAATATTTTCAGGTCCAGGACAATCCCAAGAAGGATGTACTTATAAATGGCACTGATATTTAGCCAACCAACCATGTCCGTTGCAACATTTGAATTTAATGGGCCTGGTTGCTTTATATTAATTAACCGCAGATTGATTGCTACCTATTTTTGTTGAGATTTCATACAGGTGATTATCCAGTAATGGGAGAGCTGTTAAAACTCAGGCCATGAGTCCTCTAAGAGCCAGGTGATATCACACAGGAAATGAACAGCTATGCTAAAGAACAGTCAAACAGAGTAAAGAAAATGATGTTTGTATATAGGGGAGGTGAGGGTGCACCACCTGCGGCTAGGTCACAGCATTGGTGGATGGCCAAAATGGGTTACACCCTGTCTTCAGGGACACTGTGGGCTCTCAGGTCTAGGTGGGACAGGTGAGATCAGAAATAGAGTAATGGCTCATTATTACGCCACCACCACCAAGACTGTCATTCAGCCTGTGAACCAAGAGTAATGAGCAGCTCCAGCTTTCTGCATAGATTGAATGGAACATGGCGTGAATACAACCAAGGTCACAGACTCAAGATGGGACATAGAGGAAGGAGTAGGCCCAAGACCAGACACCACAACTGAAAAGCTGAGTGACCTTGGGCAAGTCTCTCCTCTTCATCATCCACCAGCTATGGAATGGGGACGAACAGTGGTTTTCATAAGGCTGGGCTATTATAGTGTGTGAGAAATGCTTTGTGAATTCGAAAACCCTCAGCCCTAGGAGACTGTTAAGCTGGTTCCTGAGGGCCGGGTGGGACTGCTCTAAGCCACAGACACAGACTGCCCGCCTGAGTCTGGCCCGCCGCCCGCAGGCAGCTAAGAGGCCGCTCAGGGCCCCTACGATGCCCCTGGGGAAAGCCCTTGCAGTGGGGCCAACAGCAGTCTGTCAGATTTGTTAAAGCTGCTCCCGTCTGAAGTCTCCTGTGTGATTTGGTCCCTTCTCATTACCAGCTTGGCTTCGTCTACAAGGTTTGGTTCTGCCCTCCCTTGGCTCCAAGCCGGGCCCTTCTGGTTTCTGATCTGCTCTGCCCCAGACTTTGGGTTTCTGGCTCTCTCCTCAGAAGAGCTGACACAGAGCTCAACTCAACTCTGCCCTTTGGATGAGGACCAAGTCCAATATCCAGCTTCCCACTGATAACCCAGAAGGGCCCTGGGCTCTGTTTCTGCCAAGTCCCATCCACGGATGGACAGACCAGAGCACATGGAAAGCTTGGCCTGGATTTCTCCCTGCTGCCGGAGGGGTGGCTCCATGTTTGTTTCCTGCTGAGAATCGGAAGCTCCATCTTCAGACATACTCTACAAAGCAGATCGCACAGCCAATAATGATCCCAAAAGACACCAGAGGGGAGGTGACTGGAATAGGTGGTGGTGAAGGAGACAGCAACGTGGCGGGGGTGGGGGCATATGTAGGAGGACCGCTGAACCCTGGGGAGCCACAGGACCACTTGCACCTCCAGATCTGAGTTGCCTGCAGGACGTAAATGTGGGAGGATAACCCACATTTGCTGACCCAGATTCGGTAACAGAAAGTATCTGTTTACTTGGCCATTTAAAGGCTCGGAAAGCGACATCTTTCTTCACACAGTGGTGAGCGCATGTCTGAGCCCCCTGCCCAAGTTCTCACCTTCTTGAATCAGGTCACGTCGCCTGTGTCCTCATCTCCTCCCCAGTTCCAGGGACTCTGCTCCCCCACCCCAGGGGAAATGAGAATTTTCATCAGACAGGAAGGCTCGAGTCATCAACTGTGAAATTGCTCCCTAAACACCTCTGATGCCTAGTCATAGGCAGTATTTAATTTACCTTTAATATTACAGATTTTTTTAAGTGCCACAAAGCTAAGGCTCAGCTAAAGATGAGTTTATATTAACGCTCGTTTAGAAAGAATTTTTGGAAAATTACCTTGAGTATCTGAGCAATTCGTCTCTAGACAGCTGCAGGCTCCCTTGTTTGACGCCGAGCAGTTTGCTATGAATTAGTGCAACATTATCCTCTGCTTTTAGGCAATTCTCTAGTTATTTGATGTTAATATTCACTTGTGGATTTTAAGATCCCTACAAGGAAGGAGAAGAGAACTCACTTTATGAGCACCTGTGAGCTGGGCGGTGCCCTCCACGAAGCCTAATCCCAACCCAGGGAGGGGGTTTTACTGTCCCATTTTACAGATAAGGAGCTGAGGCTCAACAAGGTTAACTAACTTACCCCTGGCTACAAAGGGGAACCTAGATGCAACCCAGAGATGGTTGACTCTTTCCATTATTTCTTTGGTTCGCTCCTTGGTGCCTAAAACACACTGATGCTCAATAAATGTTGCTTAAATGAGTAATTGCAAGATTTACCAGTTACTCCCCAGTTCCGTCCAACATGCAGTACAGGCCCCATTCACAGAGCTTTCAGCTGTGGGATGCTGGAGGGGAAGTGAGTTTGCACATCCTCCCAGAGAACAGTGGGAACCGGGCTGTCAGTAGGGGCTTTGGGGCGCAGTGGGATCCCAGAACACTTTCTAAATCCTCAAAGAAAGAGTCGAGGATTTTCAGTTCGACTTGCCATCTTTGAAATCTCTGGCAATTATGAATCTTGTATAGCCTATTGGGGAATTCTCTTTTCACTGAATTAAAATAGGCTAAAACACCCTGTGGTCATTAGCCACATTTGATAATTCAACTTGACTGTGGCCTGTTTCTTACTCTGAAGATTCACGGGAGCTGTTACTCAGGTAGAGGGGAGCCAGAGGCCTCGTCTGAGTCTTGAAGAAAATAACTAAACCCACGCTGGGTTGAATCAGGGCTGAGGTGAGGCTCAGGACCCGGTCTAGGCTGTAATCTCTGCCACACTTTCATGCTGTGTCATCTGTGACTGGAATTGTTAATACTGTGGAGTTTTAATTACTGTTTGTGTTTACACAACATGTCAGCAGAGAACAAATGTTCAGTTGACACTGATCCTCCCCTCAAAAGTATATATTATAGGGGAAATATATGGATTAATCAACGCATCTGAATTCATGACTCTTCCTTGGTTTGGACATATGCAGGGCACTGTGCTAGGGCTGAGTGGGAGAGCAGGGGAGAGATGTGTAAGATGCAGCATTTACCCTTAAGTGGCTTAGAGGAACAGTGGAGCTAAGATGCACTGCAGTGTCTCCACTAATAAACACCAGACTGGGGGCCCGGCCAGGTGGCGCAGTGGTTAAGTTCGCATGTTCCGCTTCAGCGGCCCAGGGTTCACTGGCCCAGATCCCGAGTGCGGACATGGCATCACTTGGCAAGCCATGCTGTGGCAGGTGTCCCACATATAAAATAGAGGAAGATGGGCACGGATGTTAGCTCAGGGCCAGTCTTCCTCAGCAAAAAGAGGAGGATTGGAAGCAGATGTTAGCTCAGGGCTAATCTTCCTCAAAAAAAAAATTTAAAAAAAAACAAAAAACCCCCACCAGACTGGAAATGTCCGTGTCTGCGCACAAACACAGACACTCTCACACCCCTGGACCCCACCGCCCACTGGCCATTCTTTTGGAGAATACGGGAGCACGGAAGTGGAGGAAAAGGCAATTGGGGCAAACAGGAAAGGCCTAGGGAAGCTGGAGCTCCTGGGTTCCAATCGCCACTATTTCTCACCTGGGTCGTGCCGCAGCCTCAGCCCCGCCCTCGCCTCCAGCCGCTGCGTCCCTGACCCATGCTCTAGTCAGTCTGCAACGACTGGAGTGATCTCAGCGTCTCTGTGCCCAACGCGCCCCAACACCTACAGAATAAAGCCCAGTCCCTCAGTGTGCCCTAAAGGCTCTGTGATTGTCTGCTCACTCACCAGCAGCTCCGCTCACCTCCCCCAGCCTACTCAGCCCCCTGGGAATACATCTTCCCTGCCATCCAGACTCCGCAGGCAGCCCCTCAGGCCTCTGTCCCTCACGAACGCCCTCCTTTCCAATCTGACCCCCGCGTCAGCTCTAATCCATTTTCCCTGGGAAGCCTTCGCGCCCGCCACCAGCGTGAGAACTCCCTCCGCTGTGCCGTGTGTGTGCTGTGTGTGCCCCGTGCTGCGCTATCTGCTTTCTCGGATCGTAGGCTCCTTGAAGACAGGGCCTAGTCCTTGTTTTGTCTCCAGTGCCTATTCCAGAGCCCAATCCCTAGCAAGTGTTAACAAGTATGTGCTGAGTTGACTATGGTGGTTTCAAATAGGATCGGCAGGCTAGCTTAGGCAACAGCAGCATTTGTAACTTTTCTTTCCTGTGAAGAGAGAATATTCCAGTGAACTTTTAGAACTCATTTAAAAGTTGTAAAACTGAAAAAAATACATGAATAGAACAGATCGTTGCCCTGAAACTTCAGAGAAAAGACAAATTACTGTGACCTAAGGTTCTCAGAAATGGCTTTGTAAGCAACGGGAGGGAATTCACTTACTATTTACTGAGTGCCTATTGTGGACCAGGCTTTATGCCAGATGTTTTGTTTAAAAGATGAATAAAGGATGGTTCCTGAAGAAGACTCCACAGTCTAGTGGAGCAGAGAGATAGCAAGGAGACAGGTAATTAAAATGCAATGTGAGAAGTGCTCTGACAGTCGATATTTAACTTTGGAGAATTGACATAAAATGTGGAAAAGCCACTGGAATTGAGGATTTGTAATGTACCTGCTGCTTAGGACAAACTCGACCTCCTCTGGTTAAAAGTTCTTTCCTTTGGTCCCTTTGGATTAGTGATCATTTCAATCCCTGGAGGATAGTCACTCACTGGGACCACCACTATTGCTTATACCTGATGTGTAGATCTGTGTAATTTTGAAATGCACCTGATCTGGGAGTGCTGAGATGAAGGAGAATGCAACCAGCCTCAGTGCTGGGTTATCTAGTACAACCCGGGTCCCTCCGGGCTCTAGGGGCGGGTGTGCAAGCTCAGAAGATGCCGAGAGCTCACCAGGAGAAGACAGAACAAGAAAGAAGGTCACTGAGTCTGTTAGTCTCATTTAGTATGGTTCCCTCCCCCCCAACCCCCACAACTAACTCAAGCAAGGAATCCACTCCTCCACCCCCACCTTCTTTATCTACTTGCGAATTTGTACTTAAGTCTCCAGATCCAGGCTAAAGAATTCAAACTTAACCCTGTCAGTGTGGAAAGTCCCAGAAGGTTTTTGAGCAGGGATCTGACGTGATAAAAGTGGTCTTCTGGGAAGACGAATCTGCTGTTGGTGCATAGTTGGGAGAACTCATAAGAGTCTAGGTACAAAGTGGTGAGAAACTAGACCAAGGCAGTGGCAACAGGGGTAGAAATGGTACCCATTCTTGGTTCTTCTTACATCCTTGATGAGTACCCAAGTTCCGCCTTTTGGATATTATAAACTAGACTGGGCTTGCTTAAGTTATATTAGCTCTGCTCCTATTATAATTGCTCAATTATTTGTTTCTACTGTTAGGACAGAAGTTCCCAAAGGCCAAGCACTGGTCTGTCTTGTTCCTTACTGGCTCCCCAGAACCTGACATGAACACCACAGATGCTTAGTACATGTTTGTTGATGGATTCCTGACCGCCTAGCAACATTAAGAGAGTCCTGGAAAATGTCTCATTTGAAAATCACACCTAAACTGAAAGAGAGACCTAATTTTAAAGATTCTCTAAGCCCGTCATGCCTTCATCTTCATCAGTGAGCTTCAAGCCGGGCTCTCATTAAGCCAAAGTAAAGGACAAGTCAGGCAAATTCGGCTTTTACTGTTTAATTTTCTCTCCAGTGACTTTAGCCTCTTGGTCATTTGTAGATCGCAAAGTTTGACAACTTGTCCCCCTGCCTGTTTTGGATGTTAATTATGTTTTCGTTTCTAACGACTTTACAGTTCTTGTGGGGGTGTTGTCAGGGTCCTGGCAAAGGGTCCAAGGAGCAGGCTGGCAGTCAGTGTGATCCTCATAATTTATTTCCTGCTCAAACTCTCAGAAAGTTCACCAGTTTCCCGAATATACAAAGTCTCCTTACCAGAAAAAATGAAAGAAAACAGAGAAAAAAGAAGCCACTTGACCCATATTGGTGTCATCGCCAAGTCCCTGCAGAGATCTCAGAAGGCGGCCATTCTTTAAGGATAGCTTCATCAATAAATATTTCTTAAGACTCCACTTCAAGACTGGCTGTTCTGAGGCTGTGGAAGCAAACATCAGAGGCATCACGTGCTGCATGAACACAATAACTAGTGTTTACTGGTTCCCTACCTTGTGCCTTAGGGTTTGCAGGCGTCGACCCTTTTAAGCACCAAAACAACACTAGGAGTTAGGTGCTGTTATTACCCCACTTGACACCTGAGGAAACTGAGGCTTGCAAAGGTTAAGTAGTTTGCCTACAGTGTCCCAGCTTGTAGGAGGTGACTCTGGGATTTGAGTTTAGGTAGTTGACTCCAAAAAACCCCTCTCTCTCTTATATTTGGGAGTTTTCCCAGGGCCACATATTAATGGGTCAAAATGTGCAAACTCCCCTGGCTGATGTTCACGCTCACCTAATTAACTGCTGGAAACACCATGAGAAATACTCTGGTTTGCTATAGACACAGGCAGATAGAGCTCTTTCACATGTCTCCCGACGAGAGCCACTTAGCGCCCTCTGAAACGCCCCTGGTGGGATGCAGAAGCATAATCTGCTGTATGATAGTAAGTGCCCCAGAGGGTGGGTTCCTGGGTGTGGGCCTCAATTAAACCACTGCCTACTTGGCCTTTGGGTTTCAGAAACTAGAATTTTAGCTGTTAAGGCCCAGCTTGAATCTGCTGGGCACTCTGCTTTATCCCATGGATGTGACTGGTCACCGCCCTGCACAGAGTCTTCCCTGGCTCCCTACTGCCTATTAAAAAGTCCTTTTTTTAAAAAATTTATTTTCCTATTGTGGTCATAATAGTCTGTAACATTGTGAAATTTCAGTTGTACATTATTATTTGTCGGACACCATGTAAGTGCGCCCCTTCACCCCTTGTGCACATCCCCACTCCCTTTCCCCCTGGCAACCACTGAATTGTTCTCTTTGTCTGTAAGTTTGTTTATGTTCCACAAATAAGTGAAATCATATGGTGTTTGTGTTTCTCTGTCTAGCTTATTTACTTAACATAGTACACTCAGGATCCATCCATGTGGTTGTGAATGGGACAATTTTGTCTTTTTTATGGCTAAGTAATATTCCATTGTATATATATATATATATATATATATATATATATATATATATACATATATATATCACATCTTCTTTATCCAATTATTGGTAGATGGCACTTGGATTGATTCCACGTCTTGGCTATTGAGAATAACGCTGCAACAAACATAGGAGTGCATAACCCTCTTTGTATTGTTGATTTCAAGCTCTTTGGATAAATACCCAGTAGTGAGATGGCTGGATCATATAGTATTTCTATTTTTAATTTTTTGAGAAATCTCCATATCATTTTCCATAGTGCCTGCACCAGTTTGCATCCCCACCAGCAGTGGATTAGGGTTTCCTTTTCTCCACAACCTCTCCAACATTTGTTATTTTTTGTCTTGGTGATTATAGCCATTCTAACAGGCGTAAGGTGATATCTAAGTGTAGTTTTGATTTGCATTTCCCTGATGATTAGTGATGCTGAGCATCTTTTCATGTGCCTATTGGCCATCTGTATATCATCTTTGGAAAAATGTCTGTTCCTATCCTGTGCCCATTTTTTGATTGGGTTGTTTGTTTTTTCATAGTTCAGTTGTATGAGTTATTTATATATCCCATATCCTTTTTTTTTAAATGAGGTATAACACCCACACTAGAAATTTCATGAGAGATACATGTCTAGGTTATAATCATATAATATCATTACAAAGCAACCATCTGCGTCAATCTGTGTCAACTTCACCCACATCAAGTGTCTGGATGATGATCATTAGCATCTGCTGACATCATAGAAAGAGATCCTCAGGCTTTATGACCCTCCTGATGGAAGTGCCCAACCCCGTCTAAAAAGGAGTCTTGCCAAAAACATTGAACCCAAATCTGATGAAGCTCTATATTGAAGTGCCAATTTATACAAAATACAGAGGATAGAGGAACATTAAATGATCCAGAGAAGCAATCAGTAAAATCCAGACTTAGGGAAACTCTGTAGGACAAATGATGCCATTTCTTCAACAACAACAGGAAATTGGCAGAAAAGAAGAGAGAAGGAACAACTTAAGAGACGTATCAACCTCATTTGTATCCTGGTTTGAACAAGCCAACTGTAAAAAAATTTATGAGATTATTGGGTACTGACTGAATATTTGATGATAATAAAGACATTGCTTCAAGTGTAATAATTGCATTGTGCTTAGATTAAAAAAGAATCTTTATTGAAGTACGCTCCTATGAAATGATATGCTTTCTGGGATTTGAATGGAGAGGACCCAGTGGGGCTTGTAGTGGGAAGTGGGTGGGGTTTTACATGAAACCATGTGTTGAGGTTTGAGGCTGGGTGACGTGCACATGGGAGTCCATTATACAACTCTCTTTCTTTTGTACATGTTTGAAAACATCTGTAATAAGAAAGAAAGAAAGTCTTCCTTTTTTTTTCGAGGAAGAGTGGCCCTGAGCTAACATCTGCTGCCAATCCTCCTCTTTTTGCTGAGGAAGACTGGCCCTGAGCTAACATCCGTGCCCATCCTCCTCTACTTTATCTGTGGGATGCCTGCCACAGCATGGCTTGCCAAGTGGTGCGTAGGTCCACAACTGGGATCCGAACCGGCGAACCCTGGGCCACTGAAGCAGAATATGCGAACTTAACCACTGTGCCACCAGGCCAACCCAAGAAATTCTTCTTTAAAGTGCACCTCACTTTAAATGCCACCTCACTCAAGTCAAAGGTAATCTTTTTCTCCTCAGTTAATTTCCAGCCACTTTCTTTGTTTCTGAATCCCAGCACAAATCCTCCTTATTTGTGTGTCTCTGCGCTCCTACCTTCCACTTCCTCCTTCCCCACCATTTGTCAGTGGCTGGCAGTTGTTCAATAAACATTGCTGAATTAAGTGGAAAGAGACTCCAGAATGCACCAAAGATACCTTTAACAAAATCCGCCAGCTGCCCGCATCCCCAGCCACCCAGTGGGGAGTAACTGCCAGCAGAGATGATCTTCTTCTTTCACGTGTGGGGAGACTGAGGCTTGGAGAGGAGCCTGGCAGGCTGAGTTCAGATGTGGACTTCTTATTCCACCACAGTAATGTGCTCGCCATCCACCCCCTGGTAAAGCAGGCCAGTCCTTCCAGAACGGGCTCCCCACTGCAGAGGCCTGTCTCCCAGGGAGAGCAGAGCCCCTAGTGAGGTTTCTACCCAGTCTTCTCTGCATGTCTGAGACCAGCTAGAAAGTCCTAAGTGTTTGAGTGAGACCAGGATGTGATAATGCTTAACAATAAGCATTAAATCCCCAGGAGATTAGAGATAATTGTGACCAAAGAAATTATCACAGAACAACGCTGAGTGCTGGCAATTGCCTGAGACCATCTACAGCTTCCTGGGCCGGGAGCACTCCCGCTGAGGGGATGCCTCTGCAGGCACTAGTGCATTCCAAGAATACCGTTCACTGTCACTGACACTAAGCATCATCATTTCTTTTTCATTTTCATTACGATCATCACAATCATCATTGTCTACTATTTCTCAGTGTCATTATATATAAATAAGCCGAGCACCGTACAACGAAAACAGGCATTTCTGGGGAGAAAATGATCTGAAACTCATGGTGAAACAGCAGCTGAATTAAGTTAAAAATTGGTGTTATTTAAAAGCAAACGTGCAATTTGGGGGCAGGTAACAGAAAACACACCTATATTTACTGGAGTGGCTACACTTAATCTCGGATCACTATATTTTGAAAAGAAGATGCAGCAATTGAAAATGATGCTGAAAAAAGGCATAGACAACAGAGGAGCGGCTTCTAACCCTAAGGTTACGAGGGATTTTCTCCCGGAGGAAGAGGACTCCCCAGTAGGAACGCTGATTTTTAACCATGGCCAGGGCTTCTCCGTCAACTCAGAAGATAGGAAAACAAGGAGGTGGAGGAGGAGGAGGAGGAGGGGGAAGAGAAAAAGAAGAGGAGGAAAGAGGAGGAGAAGGAGAAAGAGGAGGGGGAGGAGGGGGAGGAGAAAGAGGAGAATGAGAAGGAGAAGAAATGTGTGTCATCAAGAAAGATTTCAATTCGAAGAAAACTGTCCCCATGATCACAAGCCAGAAGAGGCTCTCAAAAGAGGTAACTGGGCCTCTGCTGGCTCATACCTTTGAAAATAGAATGATTCCGTGTCTCCTGCATGATTGAAGAACAGGTGCACTCAGGGACATTTGGCAGAACCAGGAGCCTTCCAGCTATCTCCCGCCACTCCTAACTGCTGTCTCTTGCCTAAAGCTTACATATCACCCGAGCCTCCTTCCCCGCTCCCCGCAAGAATGCATGTGGAATTATTTTTATAGGAGCAGGTGTGATTAAGTAGCCGCTTGCTGGGTTCACAGATATCAGCGCCAGTCTGAGGCTTATGGCTGCCGGTTCTGGTCATGGGACAGAGCAGTTGGCCCACCGGGTCTGGGGCTCCTGCCATTATTCTTCCACTGTCTAAGCCATCACGGACAATTTTGCTTTTCATACTCTAAGTGCCACTAAATCCAGGGTTTCTCAAGGTAGGCCCACTGCCTCTTTCCCCACCCATTTCCCCATAAAGAATTTTGGGTTGAAAATGGCCTTATAAATCTTTGAGTCTGACCCTCTCATTTTACAGATAAACAAATGGGGTCACAGGATTGACCTGCCCAAGATCACCTTGCTGGCTGCGTCCTGCTGCTGCCAGCTACTCCATCTCTTCCTGTGTCCACAGCCAAGGAATGGAAGATCCACTCTTAGGAAGGGTGGAGATCAGCTCAACTCCAACCACAGGCAAAAGATGAAAGAGTTTTGCAGAGCTGCGGGGTTATTCTTTGTTTCCATAACTCCCCTGGGTTTAAAAGAGTAAAAGGGATAGGCTGGCCATGCTGGAGTGAAGGGCAGAGGTCTAAACTTCCAGGAAAGTGACAATGGCAAATTTTTCCTTCCTCATCATGAAGATGGACTAAACTGGCAAAGGAGTGGGAGTCACACCCTCCTCATCCCTGCCTCATTAATCTTTTCACTTACTATTTATGTAGAAGGACCCACTGTGTGCTGGGCACTGTGCTCAGTGCTGCCATAAACAAAGATACAGGAATCTCTGACCTCAAGTAGCTTACAGATGTGAGGGACATAGAGCCATGTGATGCAAGCATGTAGACACCTAGGGAACTGGGACATCAAACACTCCCAGGTTTGTTCCTGGGACCACTGGCAAGTTATAGCCCAAAGCCAACCACCTGGACACAGCTCACTGCGGGATTGGGGCAGACAAGGGCAACCATTTTGGGCTGTGGATATTGCATCTGTTCCTACCATTTTCTTTAGTTCTTTCTCTCCTTCTCAGACTTGCAAGACTAGAATGAACCTTAGAGATCATCGAGCCCAACTGCCTTCATTACATAGATGAGTAAACTGAAAGTGGGTAGTAGAGAGGAGGCCCCATGTCAGGGCGGGGCCTGGGCCGAAACTCTCCACAGCGAGCAGCCCAGCCTCCCTGGGCACGGAACACGAGCTGAGCGGCTTCTCTCCCAGTCCTTCCCAGATCAATTTCAAGAGCCAACACCCAGCACAAAGCTGGTTTTTAAGCAGAAACCTGCTAAATGTGGACACACTGAATTATTCATATTTGGGGTCATAAATAATGTATTAGGTGTTAATATCAGATTTATAAGAGCATCCATAACCCTAGGGATAATTAGTCACTGTTATATGCTGCCCAGAGGTAATAGATTACCTGGCCCTAGTGTCCTTGACTAGCTCCTGTCCTTGGGGAGGGCTGCCCTGCGGAGTGCAGTGCCTTTCCCATCTTTATTAGTCTGATGCTAAGTAGCAGATGTCTGGGCTAGGAAATAGTATGATAGAGCCCCAGTGTGCCTTTAGCCACTAGCTCCTGACACCAGCCACTTTATTAAGCACTCAGGGGAGGTGTGTGAGGCCTCTGATGTGCCTCCCAGGTGCCACAGCAGAGAGCAACTGCTTGACGTTGATTAGATGTTGCGTAATAGCACCCCCCTGGATCCTTGGGCCTCCTTACTTCTCTCTACCTCACAGTTTTGAGACTCTACGTAGATGGCCTTATTTTAGGTAGACAATTTACAGCAAAATCATTCTCTCCAGCCTTCTTCTGCTGCTGTGTAAAGATAATCAGGGCAAGTGTAGGTTATTATTTGAAGGTCAGGCATTGAATTGCATAATAGGGTAACGTGGGGAGATGGTGGTCTCTAACATTGTCCCAGGATTAATCTCCTTCTGAGGGGATGGAACTAGAATGGAGGACACTGATCCAAGAAACGGCAATAGTGATCTAGTTTTCGACTCGGTCTGAGCCAGGAGAAGGGGCAAGAAGTGGTTACTAACCATCTCTAAGATGAAAAGATAATGAGAAAGAGGAGAGGGGGAGGCACATCTGTCCTTAAGGTCCCTGAGAGAGGACCTCTGTGTCTATGCACAGAGGACAAGGCCAGGGGAAGGTCATGCCAAAGAGCACTTGACTGGTAGCCAGAGCTTTTGCAGGTCCCTGTAGCCCAGACCAAACACAGTACAAAGGTGCTTCTTTTACTTGTGTCTTTAGGCTCAAAGTCTAACCTTAATCCTCAAAGTCTTATCCTCAGGGGCAGGAAGTGGCAGTGTCCTTCTCCATTGGAAATGGAGTGAGGGAGCCCTTGAGCTCCCTCTAGGGACCAGAAGGAGCCTGAACTGTGTGGAGGAGATGGGCTTGTTAACTAGGGTCCTGCCCACTGCTGGCGTTTTGTCCCCCACTCAGAGAAGAGCAGGGGGCAAGGTTTAAACTCCTAGTTCCTGGTCATGGGTACAGGAGCACCCACGCTGGTCAGGAGGTCCCCTGTTGGCCACTGGAGAGGGCCCTTGGGGGCAGAATAGCCTTTCCACCGAGGCATCCCACTAGGTGATAACTCCTGGGTCCCCAAGGGAGCTCAGCCAGCAAAATGGTGTGGGTGTGTGGCAGCCTCTGTGGCATCCACTCCTAATGGTGGTGCGAAAACAATAACATTATGGCATTATTACAAGGGGGCACTGACATGTTGATGCAAATACTCATTTCAGACAAGATTGAGAAAATGAAATGGCTCAGAAGGGAATGGAAAGTGGCCGGGGAGTAATAACTGCTATGCTGTCGAAGAGCTTTGACAATGGATAACTCTGCTGTGATTTCATCAGCCAAACCCAATTAACCCCCGTGGAGCTATCTACCACACGGAGGCTGGGTGGTGGGAAATGCCACCAGCCATCTCCTACGCTCCCTCTCACCAGCTAAGCATTAGAGCTGAGAAGTTTCCAAGGTGAGAAATGTCTATGAATGTGCATTTTACGGGCTACAAAATCTCCTAGGAGATGCCCCCTACATTGTTCAGTAACCACCAGTAGATCCCCTCACAAGGGCCAGGGTAGGTCAGGAGTCAGCCAGACTGTCTGATATCACCCAGTTTGGGTTATAGGAGATGAGGCAAGAGTATTTTGGATAGTTGGGGCTCAGGATACCTTCAAAAGAAACTGCCCTTTCCGCAGCCCCTACTGCTTGGGGATCTGCAGTTTTCCAAGTGACTCTGATCCCCTCCCTCTTAGCAGGAAATCGACGGGGCCGGGAAGAGGGCACTGACTCAAGCGTGGCTGCTCACTGAGCCTGCTCGGACTGAGGCCCGGCAGGAAAAGATGCCCACAACCCATCAGATTCCCTCCTGTGTTACCTCAGACTAGAGGACGTCAGAGCCTGGGCTGTAGGCGGGTAGAGCTGAGGTCATGAGGTTGGAAAAGGCCACGATGGGCTGATGCAGAGCAGAGAAGGAGCAGAAACCAGGGGCTCACAGAGGACACAGCTGGAGAGAGAGAGATGCTGAGAGTCAGGTAGCCTTGGAGGGAGGTGGAGAGAGCAGTCACCCCCAAGATCTCCTCCCTTGGATCCTGTCAGTTCTCACAGACTCATGTCCAGCTTCTCTCCGGGTGAACCTTTGCAGTGACTACCTCCACCCCACCTTTCTTCCACGCGGTGTAAATGAGCCTGTTTCCTACAACCAAAAATGCCTCTGTGGAAGAATGTGAACAGGGGAGGAAAGAACCACATTTCAAACAAAGCCAGAAAAACCACATTTAAACATCAAGGTCATGAGCGTGGAGAAGCTGGAGTTGACGAGAGCAGAGTCCAGAACAGGCAAGGAAGGTTGAGGACAGAGCTTCTCCAACAACGGGTGATGACAGCCCACTTTTTTTTTCCAATCCATTAGAAACTGATTTTCCAATCTGTAACATGTAATAAAAAGATTGTGGCAATGTCAAATTGCTATAAACACTTGCAGCCACTTAACTCAGGAATCCCACTGCAGAGTGGTAACGTGTGCACAGATTGGGGTAACGTTGCTCTAGGAGACTGTCAGAGTGGAGCTGAGGGGTCGAAGGCTTACAGGTGTTGGCTGCCAGCTACATGCTGGTGCCTGAATAGAGGTGGCTAAAAGTGGTAGCTCTCCACTGGGGGTGCTATTGCCCCCTGCCCCTGCCAGAGATGCACAAAAAGAATTGTCCTACCACAATGTGAGATGTACCCCTGTTGAGAAACACTGGTTAGAAGCTTCAAGATCAGAGCGAATCCTGTCCTCTGCAGGCGGCCCTTCAGCAATCCCACTGACAGATGGCCTGTTAGCTAGCATCTCTGCCCAAGAACAACGAGGATCCTGGGCGCAGGACAGGACAGACAAAAGGGTGTTGGAGAGGCAGTACTGGGCTCAGAGCCAAGCGGAGCCTGAAGCACCCAGGGACAGAGAGAGAATGTAACCTTTGACAAACTGCAGTGGCTTAAGAGCTGTCAGTTCAGACAGAACTGTCTACATCCATTTAATTAGATTTTAATTTCTCTTTATACATTTGGTTTTCAAAGATTCGAAGAAGTAATTATTTCCAGTATCAATTGACTAGAAGGAACAATCCTCAACTTAGAATAAGCGGCTTAAGGAGGCTCGTCTCATCCCTGCTCAAACACAGGTGCCTTTCAGAAGCTGCTGGGTCTCATCACAGTCCCACTGGTGCCAGGCGCTGGCGGATGTGGACACCTGGCAGGGAGAGGGCGGGGGCGGAGGTGTGAGGGAGGAGGAAGAGAGCTCTCCTGCCTCTGTCACTTCTGGTCTGAGGAGATTCAAAGAGGAGAAAGAAACTCCAAGCGACTCAAGGTGACCTTGATGCCACTTGGGCCGATGAGTGTAGAATATAAGCAACAACACTTCCTCATCATTTGGTGTTCAATAAAACCTGTCTGTGCTGGAAAAAGAGTGAGATTCCCTGTCTCTCTGAATTACCTTTTGGAAGAGTCGGTCACCTTATAACAAACACTTACAAATGTTTCTTATAAGAGGACACATCCTTCACTTACCTTCTTTTGAACCCAAAACACTGGAGAAACCACCCAGCCAACCTCCTAGAGGCCACCTTTGATGAACTCAGTTAAGAAAAAGAAGCGAGAGGCAAAGAATTGAATGGAGTTCAAGCTCCACGAAATTGCTGAGTGTGTGATCTCATAGTTTTCGTTCCATTATTATTTAGCTATTATTTCTTAGTTTTAGCTCCATTTATTATTGCTGAGTGTGTAACTTCACACTTGCAAGCGTGGCTGTCATTGTAAGTAAGCCTCTTTAGGACTCACTTTAAGGGACAGCAAGGGGTTGGTAGGTTGTAAAATCAAGAACATGTCCTCAAGAAAGAGTAATATTTGAAATATCTAACAACTGCTCAGAACGAGGTACAGATCAATCAGAACTGAGTGAGGGGCAAGCCTAGTCCACCAGCTGGCTACCAGCCCGGCCCACGACACACAGGGACAACCAACTCTCCTGAGGTTGTGCGTGATTGTTTATGGCATGGGATAAAATTTCCAGTGATCACGTGATACCTGTGTTTAAAAACTGGTATATTTTAATCAGTGAACAGTCGTGCAGGTGATGTGTACCAGAAATCTGGGCAGATGTCACCAAACGTGGCTTGAGGGATGTGAAGACAAGAATGTGGTAGATTCATATGCAAAGTTCAAATGAGGCTGTTTTGTGGAATATGAGAATGGAAAAGGCAATGTTTCTAAATTAATTTGCTGCTCTGTGTAATGCATGATTTTAAATGCATATGTGTGACTAAATAAATTAAATATAAGTAGATGTTTTGATTACATTATCTATATTTCTAAAAGCACATAAGTCCAAGTTTGGCCAAAACTTGATGGGACCCCTTTCAGCTCTGTTTTCTCATATGTTGGTGCATACGACATTTGATGACTGGATGGCTGAAAGAAAGAATGCAGGCACTTTACATGGATGTGAAAACCACCACAAAACTAAAGTATTAGAATCCATCCATTGGGGAAGCTATAAAAAAACACATTGACTTTCAGATACCACACTGGCACAAGGGAATCAGAATTTCTGGGGGTGGTGCTCATCCCCTGGCATTTTGGAAAGCTCTTTAGCTGATTCTAAAGTGCTCTTAAGGGCTATTTCATACTTTTTTTTGAAGGACATTCAGGGTTAGTGAGGGTTAGTGATTAAAAGCAAGGGCTCTGGATGAGTCCAAATTCTGGCTCTTCCACTAACTAGCTGTGTGACCTTGTAAAAATTACCATACGTTTCTGTGCCCCAGGTTTCTCATATGTAAAATGAGAGAGAAAAAAAGAGCACCAACTCAGTGAACAGTTGTCATGAAGATTAATAAGTTAATACATGAAAAGTCTGAAGAACAGTGCCTGGCACAAAATGGGAGCTCATCCACGCTAACTTGTATGATCCCAGGGGTGAGTGAAGCACACTGGCTTCCTACTTCTAGCATGACACCTTTTAAGTAGAAGAGACAACAAGTGGGAAACTGGAGTGGGTGTGGGCCCAGAGAACCAGGTGTATGGCTTCAGCGCAATGTCACATCCCAGCACTCATCATGTTCCCTGAGCAGGGGCTGGAAAGGGGAAGGCCAGGTGGCATCTAGGGGAAAGAGAGCCAGCTAAGGCAGCCATCTGAACCTCAGACATGGTGGGACATGTTTCTTCAGAGTATCTAAGCCCCATACCCTTTACATACTTTCTGAGCGGCCATTCCTGCCACCATCACTTCTGTGGTCAAGAGCTATGCATCATTTCCATGTTTAGAAAGGACCATGCAGCAGCCTCCTGCATTGGGGTTGACCCTCCAGGTTTGCTTGGTGTGAAACATGGCTCCCAGGAGACTCCAGGGACACAGGTTTACACGTGGGTGTGGCTTCCTAGACAGAGCCATGCAAGTTGAAAGGTAGGATGTGTCCTGCAGGTTCACTTCTCGTCCTGACAGCACAATGAGAGGCTGGCTGGATAACATCTTGTTTGGGAGCATGCCCTAGGGAGCTAGTCTGCATGGGTTCAGGTCCACCACTGATTAGCTGTGATCTTGGGGAAGATGATTATTTAATCCTTTTTTTCTTGGTTTCCTCATCAGCAAAAGGGGTTTTGTGAGGATTAAACGAATTGACATATGCGGAACATTTAGAACAATGTCTGGCACATAGCAAGTGCTACATAAATATTGTTATTTTCATAGTTTTATGCTGTGAAGATGTCAGTCTCCTATGGGACACACATTTTGTTTTTAATTCGATTTTATTTTCCTTTCAGATCCCACTAAATCTCATAGGACAGATCACTGTGGCATCTCAGATCCATGTCAATTTCTTTTTCGTGTTTTAATGAGGAGCTTTTAGCAATATCGTGTCCTAGGGTGTTGTCACTCTTAGAGTGTTACCAATTCAATAAAGTTGGAACAGAACACACACTGTCCATTCTTGATATGTTCTCCAAATATCTGAGGATTTTATCTGTCATGGTGGTAAGGACACAGTCTAGTTGTGGGGACAAGACAAAGACACAAACAGTACAATCAAGTCAAGAGAGGTACAAACCATGAATAAGTGGAGGTCAAAGAGGGTAGGGCTCCCACCTGGTGGAAGGGGCATGTGACTGTGGTGATGTTCAAGGTGCCTTTGAAGGATGATGGGTAAGATTTCATGAGGTGGGGCTAGAGGAGTGGGAAAAAAGTAATTCTAGACTTTTTTAGGTAGAGGGAATAACATGAGCAGAAATATGAAGATGGAGGAGTGCCAGAAGTCATTTAATTTGATTGATGTGTAAGGTACAGTAGGGAAGAATTGGGGGATAAGGTAGATCAGGGCTTTGTCATAAAAGACCTAAGATGCAGGGATGAGCAATTTATACTTAATTTGTCAGTCAGTGGGGAGCCATTGAGGGTTTGGGAAAGGAAGGTCTAATCACAGCTGTGCTCGAGGAAGAGTAATTATTCTTATAAGATGACTCAGAAGGGAGAGAGATGGGAGGTGGGGAGACTGGAGAGGAGGTTGCCAGACTATTTCAGATGAGTATTAATGTGGGTTTAAAAAAGGGTGGTTATGGAGGGACAAAGAAGTGGCAGAATCTAGGGGATGTGATAATTGATTGATTGTTACAGGTAAAGGAACAATCAAAGATGAAGCCAAGGTCACCAGCCTGGGGGAATAGAAGACTGATGGAGTAATTAGCCAAAAGAGTAAACCAAGTGGAGGAACAGTTTGGGGAGGCGGGTGAGTTAGGGTTGAGGTGCTGGAGAGAGATGTAGGTAACATGAAGCTGGAGGACAGGAAATTAAGACAATATTTTGGTAGTCTTATTGCTCTCTTATTTTCTCCTGTATCTGTGGCATCTAGCTCTATGCCTAACACATAGCAGGTGCTCAATAAGTGGAGGATCTCAATCGCAGTGATCTCCAAGGATGTGAGAGCTGAAGCCTAAGTAAGGGAAGCTTAGCGCAAAAAGAGCAAAGTTTAAGGGCAGAACTATAAGCAAAGTAAATGCACATTTAAGGATGAGACATCTAGAGACTTGAGCCAGAGAGGAGAAGAGAGCAGAGCAATAAAGAAGTCAGGTAATGCTGGGCTGAGGAGGTCAAGACAAAGGAGAGTTTCGAGAATGAGCAGTGGTAAATAGACAGGTTGAAAATGCAAGAGGAGAGTAGTACATTCCTAGCTGCCATAACAAAGCACCATGAGCTGGGGGCTTGAACAGAAATTTATGGTCTCACAGTTCTGGAAGCTAGAAGTCCAAAATCAAGGTGTTGGCAGGGCCATGCTCCCTCTGAAGCCCCTGGGAGAGGATTCTTCCTTGCCTCTTTCTAGCTTCTGCTGTCCCCAGGCATTCCTTGCCTTGCAGCAGCGTAACTCCAATCTCTGCCTCTGTCTCCATATGAATGCTCTCTCCCTGTGTGTCTCCGTGTCTTCACATGTTGGTCTCTTACCAGGACACCATTCATATTGGAATAAGGGCCTGCCCAAGTCCAGTATGACCTTACGTTAGCTAATTATATCTGCAAATTAGGTCACATTCTGACGTACTGCGGGTTAGAACTTCAAAGTATCTTTTTGTGGAACATAATTCAAGCCCCATAACAAGGACCAAGCACAGACTGTTGGATTTGGCAGTTAGGAGGTGGCTGGGAAGGTTTCTGAGAATGATATTTGGCCCAAAACGTGGGGAAGGAGCTTAGATGGTGGCGGTAATGAGGAAAAGGTGGAGGGAGATCACAAGTGTGACAGCGAGTGGAAAGTGAGAGATGGCATGCGTGGCAGCTCTCCAGATGTCTCTTCTGAGTGTGATTTTTCCTTTTCTGCCAGTGCAGGGGACAGAGGTGTACTCTGTGGAAGCTTCTGGTTTCACACCACCAACATTCACTCCATGGTTCGGTTGTCTTTCTTGAGCAGCATGTGATGCCTGGCAGGGCTGTGGGGCTTGACATCAGGGCCTCTATGCTCAGGATTTTAGTGGCCAAAATTGGTTCCCATTTTGGTTCAACCTCTCTTCTTGTCAAACCGGATCACCTGGCTGTTTATACAGGTATTTGTAGTTGGGGTTCCTTCATCTCTGGAGCCCTGCTCTGAAGTAAGGACAGGAACATCTGTCTGACTTGGTCCTGCTTTCAAGTGGAGAAAGAACATGATGATAACCAGCATTGGAGAAGAACATAATAACAATCAGAATGTACTACTGCATGAGTTAAACACAAAATGATTAACAAGTATAAGTCTGCAGATATCTTAATTAATTCAAGATCAGCTATGGAAAATTATGACCCACTCAAGACAATAAGGAAGCCATATTGATAATTCTTCCCCAAAGTTTCAGGAACTCTGTGCACCCACCCAGCTCTCGTTGTATCCACAGGCTCAACTGGAGCTTTGCCCACATTCCCAAGTGTGTGCAGCAGCAGCCAGACTCCTTGGTGGTCTCCTGGACTGAAGTCCTTAGGAAACTCCATATATTGCCATTTTAGTTCATAAATATCCAACTTTGGCTTTTTGGCAATTTTTAATTCCATGCTTGGCTTGGTAGGTTATTAAGAACTGGCTCATATTCATATACAAAAATGTACCTGGTTTAGTGACCGATGCATAATTTGATCAGCAAATGGCTCTTAGTTGTATTGTCAGACTGACATGAGTTCAAGAGGACTGGTTGGGAAACAAAGTCATGTGGTCAGCTCTGAGAGGAACTCAGAGCTTCCTCTGACCACTGAGGTTTTCTCACAGGATTAAGTAAGTTGTTCCCAGCTCTTGTATTCCCTAGAATGGATGATCTCTTAGGACACCTCTTAATAGACTTCTGATAAGCCCAGCCCATGAGGTGGTCAGACATGGCTTACTCAGGCTTTGGACCCAGCTGGGCCTTCCCACCCCACCTATTCTTCCAGTGGATTGGGGATCTTCTGAAGAGTGGAGATGATAGGGATAGGGCAGGGGAACGTGGGGAAAGAGGAGCACAGGAGTCTCCTGCTTCAGCAAATGCTACTCAATGGCCTGAGAATTTCCCCCCTGCTTTGTAAAAGTGACTTCCCCAAGAGGAGCTATACATGGAGTCATCTAGATGAGTTGGGCGTTACCTAGTGAGACAGCTATTTTTCTAGATAGCCATTCAGTAAAGCAAAGAGCTGATCACCCTTTGAAAACATTCCCCAGTAGATATTTTGTAAGATGAAGAGATGGCTGAGCTCTCAGCCTAAAGAAAAACTCAGCTGCTACCTGGGACACCACTCCATTTTTCTTCCTTTCCTCTCCATATATCCTGGGCTATTTAATGTTCTGCGAAGCCAAATCTGTTCAGATTATGAAGGCAGCAACCAGCAAGATTTATTCCAGGGTTTAGAAGGAGGACTCCTGCATAATCTCTGACCCAGCCGTGGCAGCCTCAGGCCCCAGAGGATCTGCTCCAACCCTCTTTTACTTCTCCTGCAAACTGGACTCATTCTGCAAGGAGAGGCCCCCCAAAATTTACCAAGGCTGCACCCAGGATCTTTGAAACTAAGATTCTTCAGCTCAGCTGGGATTATGGAGGAACTACAACTTTATTGCTTAGAGTAAGCCAGCCAGGTAACCAACCAGTAGACACGTTTTTTGGGTGCAAACGCCTTCTCTGCCTCCAGCTTTGTTTAGTTTGCATCTGGAATCTGTTTTTGCTGCAAAAGAAAGAGCTCTTCAAGCAACTTATTTTTGTTCACTCTTCTGGCTCAGTGTAGTAGGTGAAGTGGAATATAAGAATCACGAGATGAGGGCCTATTTTTAATCCTTATGTGGTCCGTTAGCTTCACACAGTATCCTCTTTCCACTCTCTATTAGGATTCAAACAAACCATCTGTCTATTTCCTCTTGCACTGTCAGAAGACCTTATGCTTTGAGTTGATTTTGCCCTGTTGGTGATGAGTTGTTTGGGGCCATTCAGGTGTTAGTATAGTTGTGAGCTCTGAGCCATTTCTGGAAGATGGCAGCTCCCTCTTAGAGGTATTGTTCAGGGTCATTGGAAAATTTCTGTGTCAGAGTGACTGGGCCATATGTGATGTGAACCTTGGCCTAGAGTCCTAGACCCCCCACAGCAGAGATATGCTCTTTCACATTGTCCAGTCCTTTTGTAGTTGGACAAAGTCAACTGGTCACTAGGCTGTGAATGGGAGTGAAGTTTGTCACAACTGGGTCAAAGCATTTAAAAGCTAGTGCTTGACCCTCAGTTTTCCCTTGCTGCAAAGATCTTGGAGACCTTGTCTTCTAGATGGTACAACTACAATGACAGAGCTTCCATCAGCCTGGATCTTTGGAAGAGAACTGCCTTGGAGAACCCTAAAAACAACAGTGGATTTTGCATGAGAGAGAAATGAACTTTAAGTTTTAAACTACTGAGATTTCCAGTTTGTTACTGCAACATAGCCTAGACTATTGTGACTATGTGTTCACTAAAAGTTTAGTTTGAAGAACCTTAGAGATTGGTCTAAACTCACCAAGTTATAGGTAAGGAAACTAAGGCCCAGAAAAATAAGGTGACTACATAAGGTCACAGAGAGTCAGAAAGCTAAAACTAGAATTTTCCATTTAGTTCCCTCCACTATCACAGAGCATCTTTGTGCTGATTTGTTTACAACCCAACTCTAATATTTTCAACCTGACTTCTCGGTTAACCACAAATTCTTGATTAACTGAAATATAGACACTAGCGGGCCAAGTATGTGTCTCTTGTTTTTTAACAAAATCACTACTTTACCAATCATCCTAGCTGTTTTGCCTAATTTCAGAGAAAACAAGACAATGCTGCTAGATACTATACACATGTAATTTCTTTGTAATGTATACCCAATGTAAATCCTGGGGTGGGAGTGGTTAAGACATCTGAGAAGACTGGATTCTGAATATATC
Organism: Equus asinus; assembly: GCF_041296235.1. Taxonomy (NCBI): domain Eukaryota; kingdom Metazoa; phylum Chordata; class Mammalia; order Perissodactyla; family Equidae; genus Equus; species Equus asinus. The sequence continues at coordinate 75,364,117 of NC_091796.1, forward strand.
TCACTAGCTCTCTGTTCTTGCTAGCCAGCTATCCATTCCTGATGTGTGTGTGTGTGTGTGTATGTGTGTGTATAGAGGTGTTATTTACTCGGAGTCCTGTGTGGTAACAAAAATCAAATTCTGGATGACATCTGAGAGGGAATACCAGCTCAGGTCGGACTGTCATATCCAAAGCAAGTAATCAAATCATGAGTATGCCATTTCTTAGATCTATTCTGCTATGGTTACCTGCAGAGGCAGGTGGATGCCCATTCAAAATTTGGTATCAGATATCGAGACTGATGATAGCACCCACACACCAAGATGGCATTTAAAGGTTTGGGTTACATAACTGAGGCCTTTGAGGAGAGCAGGGAGCCACTCAAACAGGTCTGAAATGGCTGAGAGAACAAGAAAAGGAGACTGGCTCAGGTTTTCATTGTGGTTGGGGAGGGGGGCCAGCGTGAGAGTTCCCGCACAGACATGGGCTTGCTTAGTTTAAGTGTTCTGCCCTCACCAAAGGAAAGAGCACCCAGGTGTTTTATCAGACGTTGTAGACACAAGGGGAAGAGGGAAAGGAGAGGCTTAAAAGGTGTCAGCAGTTAAACATCAAAAAATGGAGGCAGGGGGCTGTCCTGGTGGCCAAGTGGTTAAGTTCGCGCACTCCGCTGCAGACGGCCCAGTGTTTCGTTGGTTCGAATCCTGGGGGGGGACATGGCACTGCTCATCAAACCACGCTGAGGCAGCGTCCCACATGCCACAACTAGAAGGACCCACAACGAAGAATATACAACTATGTACCGGGGGGCTTTGGGGAGAAAAAGGAAAAAAACAAGATCTTTAAAAAAAAAAAAAAGTCTAATTATTTAAAAAAAAAAAAATGGAGTCAGATTCCTCATTACATATTCCTTTGCCATGGCTTCTCGCTGGTATGAGATGGCAGCCCAGCTTTCTGCCTTTAAAGTGTGACTCATATGTTTCTTTACCTTCCCATCCAGTACTCCACTGCTCCCCAGCAAATCTTATCCCCCTGTGGCCTTCTCCCTAAGTTCAACTCTGGTCTCATCCTTCCCTGGCTTCCAGCCTGGGTCCTGCCCTGCCTTTCCTCCTAATGCATCATCAGCATGGTGCCCAATGCGGGGACCTCCCTTTGGAGACAGTAGTTAATTGGAGAGAGCCCTTCCTGATAATCATATGGCCTCGTTTAGGAGGAAGTAAGAGGATTTTAGTTTTTGAGGATTAAAAATGAGGGGTACAGCAGGGAAAGGAAGAGGCTCTATGAATGGAGACAGAATTAGACTGCATCCTCTCATTCTAGTTGCTCTCAGTGATCAAATGTCTCTGCTGTACCGGGAGAATTCAGCTTCCCTTGGGCCGTTCTATCTGGCGCCCTCATAATGCAACCTGGAGGATGATGGCAGAGCACCAGCCAGCAGATGTTAAATTCCAACAACTCTTATCCCTATGACTCTGATTTGGTTCCTTGTCTAAGGGAAGCTGGCTGATGGCCAGGCTTTTTTGTTCCTGACAGAAACAAACTCACAAAACTCTCCCCTACTGAGGACTTTAATTGGCTTTCTCTTTTGTGTATATGTGTGAAGACATTCTACTGCCTTCTTTGTAAATAGTTTCCTTTTCTCTAGAGTAGAGAGATGGCCTCAAGCTTTATAATGGATTTTACATGCAGAGAAGGGAAAGAAAATGATGTTGCAAGACTCTTTTCTCTGTTGGCTTGTGACACAAAGACACATTCTCCTCAGCCCGAGCATCTTACCAAGCTAAAATTGGCTGCTTCGTCTCATGAAGGAGCGACGAGGTGAAAGAAGTGGAGGGAGACGCTGAAGTCATTAGGTCCCTAGCTGATTTTCTCATTGTAAGACTTTCTCTTTTCTTTGTACTTGCTCTTGTCCTGTCACTGTTTCTACCTCTGTGGGATCTACTCTTTCCTTCATGTCCCCTTTAGTTTCGCTATTTGTATGTCTAGAATAGTGGAGCTGAGTTCACCTATCTTCAGATCTTATGTTCTCATTTGGATTCTAATAAACCAGTGAGGAAGGCTTAGGAAATAATCCCTCCATTGGCACAATTATAGCATGCCATGGCACTCTTAAAAGACACACACACACACCACTATTTAAAACTTGACTCTGGCTGAAAATACCTCTCTGGGCATCAGGAGATAGTCACAAGGATAGCAGGCGTGAGTAAGATAGGTCACCTTAGAAGTCAGAGAGAGGTTTGGTATTACAATGGTATTAAAGAGGGAGTTTTGGCCAGAGGACCAGGAATACGTGAAGCCTGCCCACGTTAATTACTTCTCCCTGCAGGTGAGACAATGGCTGGCCAAGCAGATACTTCATGATGGCTGGGGCTGTTACTCTAGGACCCGGGACCAAACTTGAGGGAGCTGAATAGGTCCTGGAGTACTTTGTTTGTCCTAGGCTACAGAATTAAATGGCCTTTTTATCCCCCAAACCACACCCATCAGTACCAGAGAAAATGGAACCAGAGAGAGAGCAAGGAAAAGCCAAATCAATGTCCTGGAATCCGGCCAATGAGACCTAAACACTCCTCCCCGAGGGATAGAGAGAAATCGAAGGTGGTCCCAAATGCCTTCTCCATGAAGACAGGAAAAGAAACATCTTGAAGGCTTGGTGTCTCTGAAGGGAAAAAACTAGTCACTCTTCATCAAAGCCCTCAGCCACTTCTTGTCCCTCTCTGCCCACTCCCTCAATCTAACTCTAAGACTGGGCTTCATATCTAACATCTAATCCAAGCCCTCTCACATCTTAGAATAATTCACTATATTAATTGCTTCCAGACCTACCCCTGTGCTTTCTTGTCTTGCTACATCCTCCCTTCATTTCAAAGAGAATGTTTTCTCTAAGAAACCTCCCCAAATCTACCAGGAGGTACCTTTACCCTCCTTGTCCCCCTGAAGCTGGGTAGCTGAGGGTTACTGTAGGTATTCAATAAGAACATGACTGCCTTTTGACCTTGTTCCCAACACAAACATAGATGAATCTTGTCAACTTGCAGCTTTCTTAACTTGAGGGGTGACTCAGGGGTCTCGAATATTTGTAAGCTTGTTTTCCAGAAGAAAGAGAATGCCTTCGGGGAAGTTGCAATCACTGGAGGGCAGGCCCCCAGCTGCATTGACACCCTTAGAAGGGTGTCAGATTGTCCAGGGCTTATCAAAAGTGACCCCTTTGTTTCCCCAAAGCTCCTCCTGCCAAGCCCCTTAGCTCTATAAAACCCACTGCTTTCTGCTCTTGGGAAGGTGGATTTGAGAGAACCTATCCTCCCACCTCCTTGTTTTGGCCAATTCGAATAAACCTTTCTCCATCTGTTCCCTCAGTAGCATCAGCATCATCTGGGAACTTACTAGAAAGTCAGAATCTTGGCTCCATCCCAGGCCTTCTCAATTAGATTCTGCATTTTAGTAAGTTCCCAAGGTGCCAAATATGTACATTAATGTTGGAGAAGCAGCCCAGTGGTTCTCAACCTTGACTTCACAGCCTTGAATGCTCACCTGGGGAGCATTACAAATACTGATGCCTGGTCCCCAGCGCTTTGACATAACTGGTCTGGGGTGTGGTGAGAGCACTGGAGGGCTAAGAGCTCCCCAGCTGATTCTAACATACAGCCAGAGCTGAAAAGCACTGCTGTTTGGTGACTTCCTCCAAGTTGGTTGAACCTGCTGGCTCTGCGATCAGAGAAGCAAATTTATTCACGATTGTGCAACTGTGTTACCACTAGCATCAAATCAGCTCCCAAGAAGGACTGGAAGAGCCTAGCCTTACAGAAGTAATAATAGCCCCAGTTATTAAGGAGCTTCTGGGGACTGGGAACATTGTCTCTAATTCTCACTGTTCCCTGTTACCCTTTTTAAATTTAAATTTAATTTTAATTAAATTTAAGAAACTGAGCCTCAAAGAAGGTGAGCAACTTTCTGTGGTCACACAGCTCCTTAGTTGTAGAAGTCAGATTTGAATTCATCTCTGTTTTCAAAGGCAGGGATTTTTTCTTCCAAACCCAGGGAAAGTTTGCTCCCAACATGTGTAAGCGATGATGATCAGACCTTGGAACACCTACTTTGGCTGTTCATGGGCCCTCGTCACTGTCTTCCAGAGGCTGGGTTGGGGTCTTGTTGGGCAAAGTTACCAGGTAAGAGATCACACCCCCAGATAAGTGACCATATATGACTCCTAATAGTTTCTCAAAGTGTGCCACTTCACAGAGGGGGAAATTGGATCACCAGGAGGACACTTACATGGTTCTAGCAACAAGATGGTGGAAGCTGATCAGTGCAGAGAAATTGCACGACTCCCCAGGAGAGGGAGCAATCGTGCCTGGATGGCAGCATGCTTTCCCAGTGTCAACTTCTTCATGATAGCGAGGACATCAAAGTGCCAGGCACACTGGGGGCATTCTGTCATGTGATCGTCACCACATCCTATTGAATTTGACATTAATTTTGCCCATTTTACACATGTGGAAATGGAGGCTGGGAAGTAAACTTATCCAATATTAGATGGTTAATAGAAGCAGAGCTAACATGGAAATCCTGGTTCAAAGCCTGTGCTCTTTCACTTACTTTTCCTGACTTCGTAATTCTTAAATGCACCATCCTGCCAGCTGCGTCTCATCTGGGTCACCAGGTTTGGGATAAATTACTCAGCATCACTTGACATGGGGTAAGGAACAGATTTTTGTAGGAAAGGGAAGAGTTTCAGGTAAACAAGAGAAGAGGAAGAACAGGCTTCCCTCAACCTTCAATCCATCAGAGATGCATTGGTGCCAGGACATCTGGCTCCTCTGCTGTTTCTGCCTTTTCACAGACTAAGGGTGAGAAATGCCTTTGTTAATTGGAGAAGAAACAGGCAGTGCAGCGCCCGGCAGTCTGGGTTTGACGTGCAGCTGTTTACAGAAGTTGTCTTGGAATCCAGCTGCCCAGCAGGTGAAACTTGGGGCTCTTTGGGTATCCCAGAACCCACTTCTGGTGCAAGGAAGCACCTGGTGCCGTGGGAAGCTGAGCTTAGGGAGAAGCAACAGCCGTCCCAGCACAGTTAGCTCATTGTCTGGGCTGCCCAGAAGAAGCCCCCAGGGCCGATTTTAGAGAAGGCACCTGGGAGAATACCTGAGATCTGCGTCATAAATAGCGACTTGGGCAGGCAGGGCTGGAGCTGCCCTGCAGTCAAAGGAGGCGACTGGTTGTGAGGAAAGAAGGGTCGGGAGAGGACACACTTCTGAGGCATAGACACTTTTGCTTCCTTACTTGGGAGGTCTCATTTCAAGCATCTCTTCTCCTGGCTGGCGGGGTGGCAGGGGCCCCAGTCAGACAGAAAATCATGTGATCTCAGACCGGAGAGGTTAACGGGGAGGGGTCACATTTGCTTAGAGTGGAGCGGGGGATTTGAAACTAGTAAATCTTTAAACATAACTATCTCATATTTTTGCTCCTTCTAAACTTCAGTGTCCTGGTCAAAGCCTTCATTTCTTTGAACAGATTTCAGCTAGGTTCCCCCCGCCTTCCTTTTTTAGGAACCCATCGACAAATATATGTGCCCAGAATTTACTTATTTCCCATCCTTTCTTACTCTTAACTCTCACTCCCACCAGCCCAGGAAATATTTAACTTACTAATATTTTTTCCCCAATTTTTCATCTATGACGTGAGTCCTATCTTGTTTCCCAAGGCCTAGGCTTTTAAAACTCAAAAGTCTGAAAGTCTTTGTTTTTTCCCCTTCCTATTTTCTGCTATTACATCTCTTTTCCAAGAAAATGAATGTTGAATGTCCTGGCTACACAAATATAGAGTAGGTTAGAGTCCATTGGCTGATAGCATATGGGGGAGAAGATCCTCAGTTAATATTTCAAAAGTATTACAGTTATAAAATTTATAAAACTAAATTGGCTCTTTCTTTGATCCCCGGTACTATCATACGTCACTTGTTAGGTGTTTGTATGAGCAAGGAGATGAATCTACTAAGTGAGGATATCTTTCCATTGGCGCAAATCAGCACAAACTCTATGGAGGCCTTGGTCTGGAGGAAAAGACGACCAGTGTGTGATTCTCTGTCTGGATTCTTGTGTCCTGGGCCCTGGGTCCATGCCCTGTGGGTGCCCATTCAAGTCAAAGACCCCATAGGAGTGAGAGGAATGATCCCAAGAGGGAAAGTGACTTATCCCCAGGATCAGGGTACAGCTGGGGAGATGATTCCTTCGGAGCCCAGTCCCCTAAGCCCTAGAAAGGAGAATTCCTTCCTGAGATGCATTTCTTGAATTTAGAGAATCTTTGCTTCATCCCTGCAGACTGGCTCAAGAGAAAGACTCCAGACAGGCCCTGCTCCCTAATTTGTAGACACCTTTCCTGACTGTTCTCCCAAGAGGGTTTAGCTGTGTAGTCCTTTCTTTTCCTTTTGTAATCCCTCCCTCCTGACTTCAGTAGGGGTGGGGATGTGGCTGTGGAAGAAGAAGAAAAAGAAAAGGACTGTATTCCTGTAGCAAAGGGTGCACTGATGACTTGAAAATCTTGAGAGAATTTGAATATGCATTTCCCCATGGCTGCTAAGTGAATGAATTATTTAGATAAAATTAACATTCCTATTTGCCTATTCGTCAATTTGCTCTTGGGATTGTAGCCATGGGCCCTCCAGGACCAGTTCAACTAATTCCACCTCCTATCAACAGAGTGATCAGGAATTGCCTTTTGGAAAATTAGCAAAGTCATGTAGCCAGAGCATGCGCAGAAGAGGAAATCTTGACCTGAAGTGACTGCGGAGCCAAATCCTCCTTCCCGTGGAACCGAAGGACTGAGACACGACCGGAACTTGAAAGTCAGACTCATCAGAAACAAAGATTCCCTCATTCAGGAAGATCTGGTATTAAAAGTCTTTCCCCTCCTCGTCAAAAATGTTTAGAACCCTATCATAAAAGTTTAGAACCTCATCATAAATGTTTAGACCGCTGTCATAAATGTTTAGAACCTCACCATAAATGCTTGAAGCCCACTAATCAAAACCTGTCCTGCCAGTGTTTCTGCGTGCCAGCCTGTTCTCCCCAACCTCTTAAATTTCACCCCAAATCCTGAATCAGAGAGACAGATCTGAGGGCCCACGCCCCCTGCCTCCCTGCTGAGTAAAACTGACCTCTTTTCCCAAAGGCTGATGCTGTAATTAATAGGCTGTACAGGTGCATCCGGCAAGAGAGCCCCAATTTTGTGTGGTAACAGGGTAGGAGGTAATAGAAAAATGAGACAGAAATAGGGGTACAGTATGGCATGTTCATCCCTCAGAGAGGGGAAGCTTTGGAACTCTGGAACTCTTGAACCATTTTCTCACGGACAAAGTGAATTTGTAACCTCCCCACCACCTACTCCTCTTTCTGTATTTCAGACGTTAATCAGTGGCATAAAGCTCGAACCAAGAGCCCAAGGTTGAAACCTCAAAAGCATCCTTTTTTCTCCCTCCCCCACAACTCACACACCCACTTGAACAACAAATCATGTGGATTCTAGCTCCCAGGCTGAAATCTCAAGAATCTATTCCCTCCAGTCCAGCATCACTGTGCCTGCCTTCATTTAGAATATGTACCTTCCTCTGTGGGGTGCTGGTACATCTTATATGGTTCCCTGCCTTGCACTTCTCTTGTCCACGTTGTCACAGACTTATTGTTCTAAAGCACGTCTACTGGCGTCACTCCTTTGCTTATAAACTTTTACTTCATCCCCATTCCCTAAAGATAAAGTAAATCCCTTAACACGACACAGCTTTTCATGCGCTGACTCCTCTACCTAGTTCTAATGTCAGTTCCCGGGGTACCTTGCCCCTGTCACCTCTTCAGACTGGCTCTGACCCCCCAGAACAGTTTGCTCAACCTCTGTTCTTTCCCGCCTCACAATTTTTATTTGACTGTGTTTCCTCTGCTGGACCTAAGCCCTTAAGGGCGTGGCCTACACTAGGTACGTAGTGAGTATTTGGTTAACTTTGAATGATTGATTGAGTCAATATTGCAACCCAAGTTGCAAAGAGTCAAGGAATTGTTTTCCTTGATTTCTTTTTGTTGAGATGGGCAGTTTGTGCTCAGGCAGTCCCCAGTGCTCCTCTGCCCACTTTCCCTTTTTATAATCTCTGCCCTTTCCCTCAGCTACCAGTTACTCCCCTCACTTCTCATCATGATTCTCCCACTTCCCAGCCACTAGGACATGCTTTCCTCTGGGAGAGCGCACCACCAGCCTCCTTCCTAGAGGGAATGTCAAGAAGACAAAGCAGGGCCACCCCCAGGGGAGAGGTAGTTCTGCCTCATCTATCTGCCCATTTGCAGGCAAACCTAAATATAAACCATGGTGCCGAGGAGGAGGAGGCTGGAAACCACTCAAGTGGAATCAGATCCAGAGACAACTGACTGGAGAGAGAGACATCGGTGTCAAACCCAGAGGCCCTGAGGCCAGGCCTGGGCGTGGAGATTGCTCCTAACATTTTCCACATAAGTGGAGAAAAGAAGAAGGCCATCACAGAGAGGAGTTATGAGGTCAGTAAGGGACGTGGCGGGAGATGGGGGTTGGGGGTGGGTGGGGGAACACACAGTGGACATATTCCAGCCTAAGGACAGAATTTGTAGTCCAGGAGACAGGTAAGAGACACTTCTCGGTTGGGCTGAGTTGAATGTCCGGGGAGCTGGTTGTAACTATTAATGATGCCAGGATCCTGCTTTTCAGCTTTTATGACCCTTTGGGTTGTTGAGGCAACATAACATGAGACTGAAGCCCCATAATCTTGTGGAAATTTAGGAGGGATCTGTGAGGGAAAGGGTACCTGCTATACCAAGGGAGAAGGAGCTAGCTTCAGAAATGATATTCTGTGAACATGGCTTAGAGAAGAAGAGGAAAAGTCCCCGCAGTTCAGCTGCCTCCAGATACATCCCCCATGTTGTGTGACAGGGAAGGGGCACCTTATCAGGAAAGATGGGATGAGTCATCCTGCCACTAACCCTCATTCTGTTCTCAGGGATGTTTGTGGGAGGCTCCCCTGGTGAGCTCTTGGCCATCTTCAAAGGAACATGGAAGAATCTGGGCTTTACGAGACATCTTGGTTTGTGGGTTCTTCTCTAACATCCAGTACGGTTGGGTCAGCTCAATAGCACCTAGAATTCTATAACCTCAGAACATCAACTAGGGGAAAGACGGGTGTTCCACCACAAGTGGTGTGCAGCTTGTTACTGGTAATTAAGAGATAAGGTAATTTAAGAGATAAGGTAATTTAAGAGATAAGGTAATTCAAGGTGTCAAAGGGCAGTACCATTGCTTAATTCCCAGACCCCAAAAGCTTAAGAGGGGAGTCCAGAATCCCCTCCTCTCCACTCAGTTCTGAATGACGCTGCCCTAAGTGTAAACTGTATGAATTTTACAAGTAGATAGATCTAAAAATTCACTTCATTCTGGACCCTAGAATCCCCACTCAACATCCCTGAGTGCTGAAGTCCCCAAAAGCCCCCAAGGCACAGTCAAGTTTCAGTCCAATTTGTCACCCTTGGTGGGCGTTCCTTGTTTCGTCCGGCTCACAAGGGAGCCAGACCCCGAGATCTTCAAAGGCTTTTTCAAGTCCGTTTCTTTTGCTGGAAATTGTTCTCACAGAGACCTAGCTCTGTTCAGGAGCATGACCCTGCCCTATTTCCATGGCGGCCACAAGCTTTCTTAGAGAGACTTCTCCAGAGCAGAACAGGATTTTCTGCAGGTGCTTATTCCCTTTCAATAATTCGAAGTCTCTCCCCAACGTGCCCCACCTCCCCAATTCTTTATTCTCCAGTGACTGCAAGGAAAAACCTCCCCTTGGGCCTGCTTTTGCCACAGCTCATGGAGCCAACTACAGCCAGCAATTGTGATGCGCCCAACAGCTTTTCACTGTCAGCTATTGCAAATCCCAGCACAGGCAGCCCTTCTCTCTACAGTGTGGTTCTGCTTCCCGACACCTGCCTCTTTGCTAACAACGGCCACATTTCCCTACTGCTTATGGTTTTCCCTATCTCTCTGGGGCCCATCGCCCCTGAAGGGGACATGGGGTGATGGGCAAGGAGAATAGCAGAATGGGTTCAAATCACCATCTGTCACTTGGTAGCTGGGTGACGTTGGGAAGCTAATTCACCTCACTAAACTCCAGTCTCCTCATCTGTAAAATGGAAATGATCAAAATAACACCTATCTCAGGGTTCTTGTGAGGAAGGAAGGAGATAATGCAAGGCTCAACTCAACACCAGGCCCCGTCCATAGTAAACAAGTCAAGTCAGCTATTAACATTAGTGTGGGGTGCGACGCCCAAGGGCTAGCAACACTGTATCCCAAGTCTCTAGAAAAACCCCTTAGAAATCAAAACATCACATCCTAAGAAAACTTTTCTGTTTTTGAGGGATCCTAATAAATACCCTCTGATTTAATCTCTCTCTTAATTCTATGAGGTAGACAGGACGTATGTAATGGCTTCCCCATTTTGTGATAGCTTGACTAGACTTAAATGGTTTGCACAAAGCCACCCAACTAGAAACGGAGAAATACAATATTACAACTCAGTTCTCAATCTCAGTGTGGGGCTGCCACGATATCACGTGGGTCTCAATCATTATCTCTAAGTGAGCCTCTTTTATTCTGAAATTGAATTATTGATTACTTTTTCTTTTTAAAGTCTATTTTACTGAGGTACACATGTTTTGACAAAGCAATACAATCATGAAACCCACACTCCATCAAACTAGAGAAAATCATCATCACACACGATACTTCCCTGAAGCCCCTTTCAGTAATCTCTGCTCCACACGTCCTCTTGGGCAACCACGCCATTCCAATTTCTAAACACCAGAGGCCAGTTTTAGAATTTTATGTGTACTCTCTGCGCTTGGATTCTTTTGTTCAGCATAGTGCTTTAAAGATTGATCCAGTTGATGGATATTGTTGATGGATCAGTAGTTTGTTTCTTTTTATTGCAGAATATATTCTTGTACGAATATACTACAGTTTGTTTATCCATTCTCCTGTTGGTGGACATTTGGGTTGTAGCCAATTTGGAGCTATTGTGAATAAAATTGTCATGACCATTCTCATACAAACTTTTTTGTGGACGTATGCTTTAATTTCTCTCGGGTAAACACATAAAAGTAGAATTTCTGGGTCATAGATAGGTATGTAATTAGAAACTGCCAAACAGTTTTCCAAAGTGGTTGGACTATTTTAAATTCCCACCAAAAATGTTTGAGACTTCCAGTTGCTCCGAATTTTTACCATCATTTTGCGTTGCCAGGCTTTTTAATTTTTGCCATTCTGGTGGGTGTGACACAGTATCTCATTGGGGTTTTAATTTGTGAGGAAGACTGGTCCTGAGCTGACATCTGTGCCAGTCTTCCTCCATTTTGTATGTGAGATGCCAGCACAGCATGGCTTGACGAGTGGTGTGTAGGTCCTCACCTGGGATCCAAACCCATGAACCATGGGCCGCTGAAGCCGAGTGTGCTAACTTAACCACTATGCCACCAGGCCAGCTCATTTACCCATTTTTTAAAAACTGGGTTGTTTTTTATTTTTCTCTTTTTTCTTTTTTAAAGATTGGCACCTGAGCTAACATCTGTTGCCAATCTTCTTTTTTGTTTTCTTCTTCTTCTTCTCCCCAGAGCCCCCCAGTACATAGTTGCATATTCTAGCTGTGAGTGCCTCTGGTTGTGCTATGTGGGACACCACCTCAGCATGGCTTGATGAGCCTTGCCATGTCCACACACAGGATCAGAACCAGCAAAACCCCTGGGCTGCCAAAGCGGAGCACGCGAACTCAACCACTCAGCCACAAGACCAGCCCTGTGTTTCTATTTTTGAGTTGCAGAAGTTCTTTATATGTTTTGGATAAAAGTCCTTTACCAAACATATGTATTGTGAGCATTATGCCAGTCTGTGCCTTGCTTTTTCATTGCCTTAATGGTATTTTTTTATGCGCAAAAGTTTTTAATTTTGATGAATTCCAATATCTGAATTTTTTATGGTTTTTTTCTGTGCCTAAACAGATTTGCTTATCCCAAGTCAAGAAGTTCCACATTTTCTTCTAGAAGTTTTATGATTTCAGCTTTTATATTTGGGTTTACGATCCATATAGAATGGTTTTTGTATATGATGTAAAGTAGGGGGTCAAGATCCATTTTTCTACATGAGGATCCAGTTATTGCAATATCATTTATTAAAGAAGACTTTCTTTTATCCCCATTGAAATGTTTTGATATCTTTGTTAAATATCAATTGCCATATAAGTTTGAGTTTATTTATGGACTCTTGACTCTGTTCAATTGATATATTTATCTATCCTTATGCCAACACCCCACCGACTTGATTATTGTAGCTTCATACTAAATTTTGAAATTAGGTAGTGTAAATTTCACCAGTGGCATTTCTTCCCTTTGATTCCCAATGTTTCCTTCTGAATGTGACCTGCCAAAGTGACCTTTTGGAATGTAAATCAGATCACACCCCCTCCAGGATTAAAATTCTCCTACAACTTCTGCTTCAGTTTTCTATTGTTGTATAACAAATCACCTCAAAACTTAGTGGCTTAAAATGACTACTTATTATTTATCATAATTCTGTGGGTCAGTAACTTAGGTTGGGCTCGGCTGGGCAGTTCTTCTATAAGAATAGCCTGGGCTCACACACGTGGCTACAGCCATTTGGCAACTTCATGGGGGCCCACGAGTCTAAATTCCCTTATTCGAATGTCTGGGACTTTGGTTCTGGTTACTGGCCAGGCCTTGTTCTCCATATGGCCACTTCCCGGTTAGTAGTCCAGCCTGGGGTTTCTTATGTGGTGGCAGAAGCATTCCAAGCAGGTGAAGGTGGAAGCTACAGGACCTCTTGAGGTTGAGCTCTTGGAATAACACATCACTTCTGCCACATTCTAAAGTCAAAGCAAGTCACATGGCCAGTCCAGATTTCTGAGACAGGAAATATAGTTCAGCTCTTGAAGAGGGAATCAGCAAAATATTGGGCCCTTATTTTTCCGTTTCCCACAGCTTCCTATTGGCCTTAGCATAAAGTTCCAATTACCTACTGGTTGTGGCCCTATAAGCTAGGTCCTGCCTCTCCCTCCACATTAACCTAGTATCAATCTCTCCTTGGCTCTCTGCAAACAGTCCCTGTCACTTTAGATCTTTCATATTTGCTATTCTCTCTGCCTGGAATGCTCTTCTGTCAGATCTTTGCAAGGCTGAATTCCGTTTTGTCTTTAAGTTCAAATGTCGGCTCCTCCAAGAGGCTTTCCCTGAGCACTTCTCCCTGTCACTTACTACATTACTGTCTTTTACTTTCATGTGGCTCTTAGCAATATCAGACATTATCTTACTCATTCATTACCTATCTTCTCACCAGAATTTAAACACCAGGAGAGCATAGCCATCAACTCTCTAGCTCACCTCTCTATCCCCAGTATCTAGACTAGTACCTGATACCAAGTAGATGCTCCACAATGATTCGTTGAATCAATTAACCTGCATTTTTCGTCTTTAAGCTTGAAAATCCGTATCACCTTAGAAGACAGGATAAAAGTAGGTGGAAAAATGAATCTCTATCTTCAAAGTTGGGATTAAAAAAAAAAATCTGTAAGCCCTTTTCCTGCGATTAACATGTATTATGACCAAGATGGCAGTAAGTGCCTTCATCAATTTGTGCAATCCATTGGTCAAATAGGGTTGTTTACCCAAGTCCAAACTAACAGATTTATAATCATTTATTTTTTACTTTTTAATTATTAATTATTTAGTATACTTTTTAAAATTGTTGACTTGAAACAACAATGAACAGTAAAGCTGTTTGTTCTTAGAGAATAAACACTCTTCCTAGAGAAATATTTTTTCTCTGTGTCTATATTAGTTATTAATTATCATTAATTCTAACTCTTTTTTCACAGCCATATTATGAGTAAAATGTTCTTTTCACCTTTTTTTTTTTTTTAAAGATTGGCACCTGAGCTAACAACTGTTGCCAATCTTGTTTTTTTTTCTGCTTTTTCTTCCCAAATCCCCCCAGTACATAGTTGTGTGTTTTAGTTGTGGGTCTTCCTAGTTGTGCTATTTTGGACACTGCCTCAGCACGGCCTGATGAGTGGTACCACGTCCACGCCCAGGATCTGAACCTCCCACACCCTGGGCCCCAGAAGTGGAGCACTCGAACTTGACCACTCGGCCACGGGGCCGGCCCCTGTTCTTTTTATTGTGACATGAGTTCTATCTTAGGGTCGTTGTGCCACGAGGCTGACGTGTGGAGCTGGGCCTCAGGCTAGGTTTATATTGCAAAGCTTTGCGGCTTCTCTCAGTCGCTAGCTCTGTCCTCATTTACAGCCTGTGATGACTTAGTTCCTCATGTGTTTCAATTCCCTTTTTTTCAGCATTGGCTCTTTGCTTCTCTTCGCTATATCAGAATTAGGAGAGAGAAAAAACACCAATTCCTTTGTCCTGAACACGTGATTCTTTCTAATACAAGGAAAGTAATTTCTACTTGTCCTTAAATAAGAGTCAAATATCTTCCTTCATTCAGTTTTCCCATTGGGAGCTCGTTAAACTAGTGATTAGGACTTGTCTTAGTGAAGCCCTAGCCATAGTTTGATAAAAGGCCGTTTATACAAACTGTTTTTGTGATGACTTCCTCAGAAACCCTTTTTTTAAAGAAAGAGAGAGAGCTCCTAAACAGAAAAATGAAGCAACTTTTTGACCAAGCTCCTGATTGGGCATTTGAGCTTGTCTGCACAGCTCCTGTGAGGAGTGCCAGACCCAAAGGGTGGGCCTCTGAGTCAGCAGCAGGGATCCCACTGTGAGTCGTGTTAAGATCTCTGGAACCACGTCCCCTCCTCCGTTCACATTCCTGCACCAGACCTGCCAGGGATGCAGAAAATGCCTCCTGAGTACTCAGAGGGAGGATCTGGACTCGGGGCCCCCCACAGCACAGCTGCTCAATCCAACTTAAAGGTAACCTTTTTCTTCTTCTACGGTTCATTCACATATTCCCATATTGCTGACAAAATCTGGTCGCCCTGAGGTTAGATATTGTTTAGAGTATATATGCAGTCAGCTCTCATTAAGACAATATTTGTGTGCAATGAATGTTCGCTGAATGAAGGAAAGAAAATGACCATTTAGAGTTCATGGTCTATAAAAGTGTTAATTTACGTCAGTGTCCTCTGATATTTTTGGATGCACACCTCATTAGTTAAGAAAAGTAAACAATCCCTTAAAATGTAAATGTATTTATTTATAATTTATACAAGTGTACTGCTGTACCAATGTTTTATGTACATGAAAATACATAAAAATATAAATTTAAAAAGGATAAGGTAAAAAAGAAACAAATAATGCTTCTAAGCATTTTATTTTTCAATAGTAAAATTTTATTTTCATTAAAATCTTTTACACATTATTAATATTCTTGGTGGGAATAATGCAATTTAATATGTTCCTTTATGTTTTAAAATCTTGGTTTAGGACTTTGTGATATAATCATTCAATGGTCTGGTTGTAAATTTGGTTTGTTTTCTTACTTGGTTTTAGTGATGTCAGAGGGAAAAAAATATACGTCAGAGATCCAAATGGGAGGCATGCAACCATAGGGCTCCCTTACTAAATCATGGCATTTATTGTTCAATCATATTCAACAACGATGCAAAGGTTTTTGTGAAAACTCAGCTACGACCTTTCTATATTCTCTGATATCACCTTGATTTTCTTACAAATGAATCAGAAAGGGCATGGGTGGAATATAGCTATGTTTTATATTTTTATAAAATGTGTTCAAAACTGACTATGTCAATGATTTTTAAATGCTAGAAAATTCAGCTTCTTAGTGGGAAGAGATGAAAGTTTGTACAGGCGTGGTGGTGTCATTTTCAACAACAAAGTCACGCGGTGATGAGCACGTCTGTCTTCGTCTGTCTTCGCAGTGCTCTCTCCACGGCGCAGGTGTCTGCTGAAGAGCACTCGCCTTCTTGCTCATTGGTAAATGGCCACTTTTACCTTAGGGAACAGATTAGGTTCATTTGTTTGCTTATTTATTTCCTGCTATATAGAATTCTACTAGTAGCTCCTTGTCATTATTTAAAATTTGGGAAATTTGGGGGAAAAAATGTGTTTTTGTAAAAGCACAATGAGCAGCACATCCTCACTAGGACGGCTCTTGAGGACTCGGCTGCCACGTGGCCAGCGAACCTCTCTGGGGTACAAAGGTTTGCACGATCACTGCACGTATCGTTATGAAATAATCTAAAAATTTCACTCTATTGTAAATGATCTTATTTCTATAAAATTAATGCCAACCCTAACTTTCTATATCTCCTTATGGTCTCACTACTCAAAGAGATGTGGTTTATGGACCAGCAGCCGCGCATCACCTGGGAGCTTTTAGACGTGCAGCATCTCCAGACAGGCCAGCCCTACTGAATCAGAATCTGCATTTTAACAAGACCCCAGGAGACTCACTGACACATTCAGGTTTGAGAGTTTTGCCCTAAGAAATTCTAGCTTCTACCTCTTTGCTGCAATAGCTTGTTTAGGGAAAATGAAGTAAATGAATTTCACACATGGGACAGCTCTGTAGCCTGACGACAGAATCCTTTTTTCCTCCGATCCAACTGCCTGCTCCTCTGGTGGTAACATCCACTCTGTTTTCAAGAAATTTTCTGTAGAGAATACATCTCCTTTAATGCCGCTTTCCTTTAGTAACTCACAAAAAAATAGTTATTTACACAGTTCAGGATTGAAAAAGAACCTAGTAATGCCATTAACTTAGCATCTGTACTTTCATCCCAAAGCATAACAAACCTTGCCCTCTGTGTAATTTGTTCCACACTCATTTTTTCTAACTTTCAACAATGTTTTCTAAGCACCTTTCAATATTATTTGTTGATAAAGAAATCCATTTTAGTTTGAGGCCATATTCTTTTCCACATCTATTTCAGCCATTTTACCACATAAGGAAGAACATAGAAAGAAGATGGGTGGTCTTTTGCTTCTTCTAAAAAACCCTTAAAGAAGCATCTTTATTGATGTATAGTGACATATAGAAAAATACTGCATTGGTTATCACCCGACCTAAAATATCACTAAGGCTATTATAGAAGTTTGTGTCTGTGTTCTGAATGCTTAACTTTTGGATATTCTGCTAATCATGATGACTTCCTACTCAGATTCAGGTAACTTCAGGTACAACACACACCTGGGGCAGATTAATGGTAGTGGAGGCAAATATGTATTTTAAATAATCTTCACATTTCCATTCTCTTTATCTGGCTGACTTTTCATGAGAAGTGATCCGATCACCACTGTTTCACCTTGCAGTGTGGCTGACCACGAGCTCATTCTTGTGGTGGACTAATGGTCAGCTCAGCCATTTCTGCGTTGTCTGCCGGTGCAAATCTTTCAACTGGTATTTCTTTGCAGGAAACATTTTATTTTATTTTTTGCTGAGGAAGATTCACCCTGAGCTAACATCTGTGCCAATCTTCCTTTACTTTTTTGTATGTGGGTCACTGCCACAGCTTGGCCACCAATGAGTGGTGTAGGTCTGGGCCCCGAAGTGAACCCTGGGCCACCAAAGCCAAGTGTGTCGAACTTAACCACTAGGCCACAGTGCCAGCCCGAGGAAACTTTTAAAGCCTGTGTGTCCATTTTCTGAGAGCTAGTTTAATTAAAATTAGATACTATATTCCATCAATGCCCCTAACAGGGAATAGTGCACACTACGCTGAAGTAGAAGGAGAGGGGACGCCACATGTAGATCCCCCATTTATGTCAGCACAAGACCCACAGATGATTACCACGTACGCTTCTACCAGTTGTTTACAAACTCACAGCAGTGCACTTCAGTCCTGCTTTCAAAACAGAGGCTGAGATCTGTAGAATGGTTCTGCCGGAAAATAGAGACGAAGGAGGAGGGCAGGCGATCACCTTGGGGATGTTTGAGGCAGACTGGAGAGCGCCCCTAGCACAGACTCACTTCCCTGCTCCCTGGTCTGCCCTTTCCCTCTGGTCCTGGGAAGCCTGATTTCCTTGATCCAGGAGCTCATTTCTTGTCCTTCCAGGTATAACATGGATGTAACCACAGCTGTCCCATCCTCCCTTTCGCAGACGCTCCTGTTTCCCCCCCACACTCTTAGATTAAACTCTTTCACAGTGCAGTACTCTCCTCTCATAAACAAGCTTTTGAGAGAATATTTCTTCTTCTGCCCAGGAGCCGCTTCCACCTACTCGGTTGAGGTGGTGGAGGGCTTTTCCCCTCTCTGCAAAGCGATAAAGCTGACTTTGCTGTCATTAAGTTTTATAAGGTAATGCTGACCCCATCCTGAAGTGCTCTCCTCTAGACTGCCGTTCTCGTTAACTGCCGCTGAGTGTTAACCTTTCTAGACATAAATAATATAGCAGCACCTTGGCCTGAACAGGAGAAGAGGGAATGACAGAACTTTAATTGTCTTTTTCCCTTGGATACTTGCAAACTTCTTTTCCTTCTTGTGTTTGACAAAATGTCAAAACTGTACCTCTCTTTATCTGTGTTAGGAAACTCTTCATCCTGCCCTGAACCTGTGCCCTCTGCCATTTAACTTTGCAATGGCGGGGGGTGGGGGGTGGTTTGGACTGGGCTCAGCCACATGACACGCTTGGGCCAGAAGGGTATCAGCAGACGTGACAAATAGGCTGCAAATGGGCTTGGGCATTGGCGCTTGCTCCCTTGCGTCTCTGCCATCCCCGTGAGAAGGACAAGCCCAGCCCACTGGTCCCAGGGTAAGGCCAAGGGTCATGTGCAGAAGAGCGCAGTCACTGAAAGCGAGGCTCATCCAGGGCTCTAACAATAGCCCTGGAGTCCCAGTCAGATGGGTCCTGCCAAGATCAGTGTAGCCACTTAGCTGACCCCCAGTTGATTCCAGAAGTGGGAGCACAAACACTTATTTGTGTATGTGCCTGGATTTTGTGGTTGTTTGTTAACAGGTACCAGGTATGTCCCCCTCTCCAAGGCTGGTCCCTCCCGCTGCATTCTGGACCCAGGCAAGCCCCACTCCTTAAGGCCCCTTCCTCTAATCATCATCCCCTCTGCCTCTGACTTCATGAACATTTTCTTCCCTATTGGCCATTTCTCATCAGCATTTGAATCACCTCAAGTATCTCCCGTCATTTAGTTCCTAAATAATACTTTCTGTTCTATTACTCTCCTCTTCCACTTAACGCCTCATCTCCCCCTCCCCTTCACAAGAGAATCTTGAAAGACAAGGGTTATCCCTACTCCCAGATTCCGCCTTTCTACCTCCCATTCATTCTGCAACCCACTCTCCCATCACACCAGTGGCACTGCTCTTACCCAGACCACCAGTGACCTGCTTGTTATTGAATTTAATGGGTACTTTCAGTCCTCCTCCTCTCACAGTCCCTCTGGCACCACACTCTCTAGGTCTCCTGCTCCTCTGCTGACACTCGGGCTGCCTTGTGGGCTTCTCATCCTCATCCTATCCCTTTGACATTGGTTGGTTCTGTTGGGCTCTATTCTAGGATCTCTTCTCTTCACCCTCTGTCTTGGGTAATCTCATCCATATCTCATTATCCTCATTAGCAACAATAGGCTGATGACTCCCAAATTTCTAAGTCTTGCCATGTCCTGTACTGAGCTCCAGATACATGTATCTAAGAGTCTATCAGATGTCCCACAGGCAAACATGAGATGTCTAAAATTTAATTCACTGTTGTCACCTTCAAACTCCCTCTTTCCCCTGTATTCGCTATTTTACTGAATGGTACTGTCTCTCCCACCCAGAAACATAAGCCAGAATCCTTGGCATTATCCTTATCTTCTCTCTTCCCTCCTTCCACATTCAACCCATTCTTAAGTCCTATTAATTCTACCTTCCTAATATATCTTCAGTCTGTTCATTTCTCTCTCTCCCATGTCAGCTACCTTAGTTCAGGCCACTTTTATCCTTTGACTCAACTACTTTACCAGGCTCCTAACTTGCCTCCTGTTTTTACCTTTCCTGGCTCTAAGCCATTTCATATACTGCTACCAATACTATCTTTCTAAAATGGAAATTTGGTCATGTCATTCCCATGCTTAGAATGTTTTAATAGTTTCCAACTGCCAGGGATCACAGAAGACTCTTTAGTGATCCAGATCCCTGTTTACCTCTCCATCTTTACTTCTTGACATCCCCTTCCTTGAACTAGTGGAAGCCATGAAGAACTACTTGCAGTTGCTCGAGGACACCCTGTCTTTCATCTCCTTGCAGCTTTTTGTACCTCCAGTTCTACCTGCCTGGGACAGCTCACACCCCAGCCTTGCCCTGACAGGCCAGGTAGGAAGCATTCCTGTGTCCCCCACGTGCAATGACACATCACCCCCTGCCTACCCAACCACTTATCCCATCCCTTGCACTCAGTGGCCTCTTTCTGAGTCTATCATTCATGTGTAAGGTCCTTGAGGCAGGGATTGTGGCTCGTTCATCGCTGTATCCTCAGCACCCACCACATTTGGGAATTCAGTAGGTGCTCCATCAATGTTAGTTGACTGAGTGACTGAGAAAATAAATGAATAAATTAATATGCACATGAACCAGAGACCTCTCACCTGCAAGTTTCTCCACCTTGTATATTATGGAGGAAAGACCTTTGGTTCCTCAAAGATTTCCTCCTCTTGCCTATCTTCTACAAATGGGCTTTGTCCTTATTTTATTGGCGCTATCTTTAGGTCCTGTAAAAATGTCTTCGATTTCTTTTACTAGCTATCACAGAGCAATAAACTTCTCAAGTTTCCCCTGTCTCTAATGACTGCCATATGGGGACATGATCAGCTAATGCTCGCTTCGATAAGCTGAAGTTTTTGTTAAAACAAACTGAACTACCTCCAGCTCACCTCCCATCTTAAAGGGCCCACTAACATTGATTCTGTGAAATAGACTTTCAAAAAATATCCTCCTTAAGGAGGAAATATAAATAGGGGAGGGCTGTTAGCTCAGAAAACACAGGCCTATTTGGAGACTCAGTTTGTTTCACTTGACCACCCAGGAGGTAATAATGCCCCTTGGCACAGCGCAGGCTAAACCTGTTTTTGTCCACACTAACAGACTCAGAGTTCTCAAAAATCCTAAGCAAAAATTTGCCACTAGCTTCAGCTTTGAATCACTTGAGGAGTGACCTGGCTATGACACGCATACACTCCATGTGTCTGTGATGGTGGTGACGGTGCACACAGCGTTGCAGCCTGAAATGTCTTGTTTGTTTGTGCCATGGTTCCTCCATACCAATAAACCAGAATGTCACAATTCTGCATCTAAAAGCTTTCTTATGATAGCACGAAACCTGCAGATTATACCATTTTATACACGCACACACATTTTATATTTATTGTCTAAGCCTTCTGTTTACTATCTTTGAAGACTATAAACAACCCCAGTCCGAGCATTTTCATGCAATATGACCCATTTAGGGTCCTATTGGGAAGTGAGGGTCCCAGAATCATCATCAGAAAAGTACTTCAAGGCCAGAACTCAGTTTCAAAATGAGGAGGAAAGCTCTGATTCTCTAACTCCTATTCGTAGACTTCTTGGACTGTGGTTATTCGGCTCTGTGGCCCCCTTGAATCCTGATCACTTGTGTCCACTGCCAGGATGAAATGTGTTCTCAGAGGACTGAAAACATAACCCAGACAAGGACCACAGACAGACAGGGAGAGGAACATGCAGCAAGGAGAGCTAGAAGGGCAGTGGGGCTCAGAGCAAACACAGCCCCAGGCAAGTACCTGGAGGAGGACCCCGGTGAGCTCCCAGGGATGATGTGGGGCCATGAGTTGTCAACTGCTTTCGCAGGTGCTGATATATTTATATTTTTAACGTCAATTCTATTTTTTTCTTTAAATAGAGAAACTAAACTTTTGCATTATCCATAGGGTGAGTCAAAAACTGGAAAAGTGTATTAGCAGTAGAGAGAAACGATGAAATGAGAAAATATGGATGATAGCAGAGAAGCAAAAATCGTCTTGAAGAATGGGTCCATCAGAGGGTGAGCCAGGCTCCCAGCCTTGGAACTAGTCAGTACATTATCTGCCCCACCACCCTGGGGTATATGGTCTATTTTTATAACCCATGCCAGATGTTTTGTTTTAGGTCTGAAGAAGGAGGGTTCAATGTGAGCAAAGTTCTGGATGTTTATCCATAAAAAATCATGAGAAAATAGACAATGGCTTCTAATGGCTTTAAAAGGTAGTGAAGTCCCCAAAGTCTCATGACTACACACTGATATCAGTTAAAAATGTATATTTATTTACTAATTCATTGTAGGCATGTACTACTATGCTAATATAATGTGCACATGATAAAGCATGTACAAAAAGTAGAAGCTAAGCAATGTGTGAGATAAACGCACAAACAGAAGTTCTAAGACAGTGTTTTCTTCCCCCTCAAGAGGAGACGGCCTTTCTTGCCTCCTGTTGTGTTGAGGGTGGGTCCCTGCCAAGGGGAGAGACTGCTTCCACTCCTCACCTGTGGACCTACAGAGAACAAAAGGAAGATCAGGAGAGTGAGAAGCTGGGAAAGTCTTCAGAGTGGGGATTTATAAAAATGGAGATGTGGACTTCCATTTCTTTTTTTTTTTTTTTTAAAGATTTTATTTTTCCTTTTTCTCTCCAAAGCCGCCTGGTACATAGTTGTGTATTTTTAATTGTGGGTCCTTCCAGTTGTGGCATGTGGGATGCCGCCTCAGCATGGCTTGATGAGCGGTGTCATGTTGGTGCCCAGGATTTGAACTGGTGAAACCCTGGGCTGCCAAAGCAGAGTGTGCAAACTCAACCACTTGGCCACGAGATTGGCCCCTGGACTTCCATTTCTGGATTTGTAGTGGACTAGAAGTCCTGAAAGCCTTTCCACTCCAAAATAAACAAACAAGCAAACAACAGCGACTTAAAATGCCGGCTTAAATGTTTTAAAAGTTCAGAACCCTTGGGACAGTGGTGAAAGGCTCAGAAGGTAAAAGTAAAGTGGGCATGGAAGGCAGCAACCGCCCTCAAGGGTTTCTTGGCCCTCATCATCTCTTCTAGTGCCTTGGGTTTCACAGCTGTGTCGGGGGAGGTGGAGAGGCGGAACGGCAGGGATGCCCTACCTGCTGCGCCTCAGTGAAAGGACAGACGAGGCCACAAACGAGAAAACTTCTCTGTCTCTGCCTTGGCCCTTGGAAAAAGAAAAATCTCTCCCAAATATTTGTAACATAGGGCTGATTCCATGCAGGTTTGGGGCTTGAATTCACACTGTCTATACCAAAAAGCACTGAGATAGTTAATGAGAAAGTAGGTCAAAGCAGCCCAGTGTTGAAAACACCCCTGGCAAATGGCAGAAGCAAATTCTCTCTGGAGGGACAAACTTCTATCCCAATCTCCTGGGACTCTCACAGATAAAGGTCTCAGAAACAGGAGGGTGTGGAGGAGCGAGAAGATCAAACATGGATCTCAGAAGGGTTCCTGGGAGAGACAATATAGAAAATGGGAAGAGGTAGGATCCAAAGAAAAAAGGCTGAGAATTTTCCAGATTTGGAATTGCAACAAGTCCCAAGCAGGGTGATAAAAAGAAACCCACACTTGGACATGTTGTGGTGAAACTGCTTTCGTACCAAAGGCAAAGAGAAGATCTTAAAAACAGCCAGAGAGGCCTCAGATCAGAGGAAGAATGATGGGCAGCCATGAGCCTCCTCAACACTAACAAGGGAAGCCAGGAGGTGGAGGGATACTGGCTCCAAAAGGCTGAGAACCAAGCGTAGGATACCCTGTGAAAACATCTTTTGAGAATACAGAAGAAGAAAAAACACTTTTCAGACAAATGTGTATGAGAATTCGCTACTGACAGAACCTCCCAGTCACAAGGCTGGTCCTGAGAGGCGCCAGGAGTAATTTCTACAGGAGCAGATTGCTCTCTCCCCTTTCCTCCCTCACACTTCCTTTCTACTGCTAGTCCTCCTGTGCTAAGAGCCACTTGGATGGGTGGGGTGCATTTCTCTCCCTTCTCTTATTTCATTGGTGAAACGACGTTTAAGGAGATCCTGATAAGTTGTTCTTTGCCTTTCTAGAATGGGCTGTTTGCGCCGGATGTTAGAAATTAGATTCCATCTAGACATCTATGAATCTCAGATGTGAGGTACTTCCTGGGCTGCCAACAAGGCAAGACCAGAAAGGCTTACTCAGTTGACACAAGAAAGAGAACACTAATGTCCTTTGTTTTCCAACCAGCCTGATACACATCCTCGTTTACAGTAGTTCGATTTCCTCAGCACAATTTGGTATTTGGGTGACACGAATAGCACTGTCAGGTAAAGTGAAAGGAACACAATGGGGGAAACACCAGGAAGCACAATTAAAATGAAGAGCTAAAAACTCTGCCCATCAAAAGCCCCTTTCATGGTGGCTCTGGGAACGGATCATTAAGCAGGGTGCCGGGTGGAAAGGAGCAGGTAGAGCGTGTGCCAGGGTGGGCCTGTCCTCATCCTTGAGGCCATAAGCACAAAAATCGCTCCCTGCCCTCCCTACTCAGCTGCCTAAGTAGTCCCTGGGCCCAGTGTGCCAGGTTGTCAAGTATCTCATGAACCCAGAGCTCCAGGCTGCTCCTCAGCGCCCCAGGAGGATGGTGGTTCTGCAGTGAATCTGCTCCAGGATGAAATCCTTCAGCATCTTGGCAAGCTGTGGAGGTTGGATTGGCTTCTCTCAGGGGCCTGGTCCATCCACAAAGGCAAACACCAATCTCAGCACGGAGGAAGTGTGCTGACAGAGGTTCATGCATAAGCCAATAAGGCAGGCAGACCCTAAGTGTCTGAGTAATTTTATGATTTCTAAATAACACAGCCATTCCATTGTCTTCACAGAGAAAAAAAGCTCAGGCATGATGCCTGCCTCATTCGCTTCTTAGGACAAACTTCGGGCTCAGAGATGATCAGCGTCCTTACTTTATTTATGGGAACACTGAGGGGAGAAGACAAGGGACTAAGGCCCTTAAGCTCAGAGCCCTAGTCCTTTCTATGCAAAGACAGAGCTTTACCCAAGAAAGATGATGCTCCTAACCTGAGATGTTATGCAAGTATACATAAAATAGTATTAGGTAACATCTACTGGTGGTCTAGCAGTTAAGATTTGGTGCTCTCACCACTGCTGCCTGGGTTCGTTTCCCAGTGAGGGAACCACACCACCCATGTGCCGGTTGTCACACTGTGGTGGCTGTGTGTTGCTGTGATGCTGAAAACTATGCCACTGGTATTTCAAATATCAGCAGGGTCACTCGTGGTGGGCAGGTTTCAGCAGAACTTCCAGACTAAGACAGATTAGGAAGAAGGACCTGGCCACCTACTTCCGAAAAAAATTGGCCATGAAAACTCCATGAAGAGCAGTGGAGCGTTGTCTGATACAGCACTGGAAGGTGAGAGGATGGCACAGAAAGACTGGGCGGGCTTCTGCTCTGCTGTACACAGGGTCACTAGGAGTTGGAATTGACTTGACAGTACTAACAACAACAAAACATTTCCCGAGCTCTTCCTGTGTGCTAGGAATGGCTCTAAGAGTTTTGCACGTGTTAACTCATTTAATCCTCACAGCCACCCTCGGGAGTAGGTACTGTTTTTATTCCCATTCTACAAAATTGGGAAACTAAGGCCTGGAGAGTGTAAGTTTCTTGCCCAAGGTCATAGAGCTGGAACAGTGGCTGTTATCAAACCCTCCAGAGCTTTTGTCCTTGATCCCTTTTATAAGTAGAATATTCTTTCACCCTTCCTTCCTCCCTCCTCTGTCTCCCTGCTCCCTCTTTCCTTCTGTCTCTAAATAAGGGCCTGGTAAGTACTGATATGCTAAATCAATATAAAGAAAATGGGAAGTGTTTTTCCTTTAATCCCCAGTGCTGCCACATAGTAGGTCTCAACCTAGATTGGGTCTTTGGCTTGTTTTTCTGAGGAGGGAAGGATCAGCATTAAGACATCCTAAAACCAGTCACTCTCGAGGCCAATAGCATGAGACCCTGCAGGCACTTTGTGACTGTGGATGAGAAGAAACCTGAGTGACTGGGACTTACCCCCAAGGCCTGGCAGTGTTGCTGGGGCTGGAATTCATGACCCAAAGCTGCATCTCTGTGACCCGATCCAGTGTGCAGTGTCCCAGGGCTGGCCCAGGGGTAGAGCCCCTGCTGGCGTCCCCACCCCTGGACCAGGTTCTGTTCTGGAAAGGCCAGGCCTTTCACCTCTCACCACACCTCTCTCCAAAGCAGGTGTGCAAGTTGGCCAGCCAGCAGAGGTGACTGCCCCCTGATGTCACACATAAGATTTATTAAACTGCAGAGCATCAGAGCTCTGTTTGTGATGGCCAGTCCTTGACAGTCTACCTCTGTCATCCGTGTCACCGAATGTGCTTTGCTTCCACAGCTTTACTAGGAGGCAGTGGCGCCTTATAATTGCTCCTTTGTTTGGGCCCATTGACTGGACCATATGTCTGAGGAGTCTCAGCCAGTAGATCTCTCATATACTAATTACCTCTGCTCTGGATTCTGCAAACAGTGCCAGGCTAGTCATGGGTAGAAAATGTGTCCTCAGTGACAAAGATATAGAGGAAGGAACAGGTCTTGTTTGTTGGGGGCCTAAGTTTATACAATTTTGAGGATCCTCTTTAAGAAAAAGAATATAAAATTATGATAATGAAATTTCTAGGCCCCTTGAGGGCCTTTGAAGGGACCCATGTGAGTTGGACGGGGGTGCTGACAATTAAACTTCATTGACTTCATGGTAAGAGTGTCTTCTGCATCAGATGATTGACAGGTGTATGGAAGCAAGGGTGTCACAACTGTGGTTGCCATTTCGGTAGACCTCTGCCATGGCTTGTTTGGGGGCCTTTCCATGGAAATTGGTCTTTTTCTTTTTCACTCAGCAAAGGAGAAGAATGCAGAGAAGCAAAGAGGTGCAATTCCCAATTTGACTTCACTGCAGAGAAAAGTCAAGGCTCCACAGATTGTTCCAGCTAACAGAACACATGGCAAAGGGACAGAGAGAGTGGAGAAAACAGAAATGTCCAGGGAGTGACACCAGGGTCTTTCATAAAACTTATCAAGAAATGAACCAACACTGCTACGGAGGGCTGAAGTAGTGAACTGAAATAGCTTTCGCTCATCCCACTAACCAGTCTCACTGTTGTCAGTAGGTGGGGTCATGCCTATGTTGGCTACTTTCTATTTGTTCCACACCCACCACCTCCTGTCATTGCTTCCATCCACTCTTTCCCCTTCTCTCCACTCTGTTTGCCCAAAGGCTACCCCTACAGGCTGCATCACCCAGGCTTCCTCTGGCTTACAGTCGGTCTTGGCCAATGGGAAGTGTCAGCAGGAGAGGAGAAGGTGAGAGGAGAGACACTGGGGTATTTCTTCCCTGTTCCCTCCCTGCTTCCAGAGCACAGTGCAGGCAGTGGCTGGGAAGTCACGCCTCCATGACTACTTCTCTCCCTGGGCTCTGGTCACAGGCCTGGAGGTGGCAATGGCTTCCCACTATTAGTAGTTTCTGGGTGCCTCCACATGCAAAGGACTCACAAGGCCTCTTATGAAAGGAAGGCCTCAGGAAAGGAGGAAGGAGAAAAGGACACACAGAAACAGCGAAAGAGGCAGAGCCAGACAGAGAAAGAAACATGCTTGGAGTGATTAAAGGAGAGCTCTTTTCCTTTGCTAAAGCCAAGCTGCCCATTCCTAGTCAGGATTTCTGAAAGGCGTTTGAAGCCTAATGTAAAAGGCTGATGACTGTAGAAGCAGCAGGGATTCCCATGTGGAAACACAGGCGCAGGAGATCCCCACGTGGTCTTGAAAGGAGATCTGTTACTTTGAAGTTGGAAGTTATGCTAAGGCTGACCCTTCGGCAGGAACATCTTTCTCAAGTCTTTAGAAACTGATGAAGGGTAAAGAACAAAGCCAAGGGTTCGCTTTTCTTTGGCTGCTGGTGGGTCAGAACAATTCGGGCCAGGAGAGAGTGCTGGAGAGCTGAGATCTTGACCACTCTAATCCCAATTAGTCATGGACCTTGAGCAAATTCCTAAACTCCCCGTGACTCTATTTCCTTTCCTGTAAGATGGGACCGATAACGCCTGCACTACCCAACTCCCCAGACACACTGTGAGAATGGGAGATTTAACAAACTCCATGTTGAACAAGTGCAAAGCACCACACCAGAGCTAGGTCTGGTTTTTATAAGTTGGTGGCACTTGGTCCAAGAAAAAAGATCATGGTAAGTGTTACAATTTTATAGGTTTTCCAACATGTTAGAGATGATAGCAGTGATGGTCCCAGCAAGAAAGAGAATTCAATGAGGACGCTCCACTACAGAGCATTCTCAAAGGTGTGGGGAGGGATAAAGAAAAGAGCAAGACCTATTGAGGCACCAGAAACTGCTAAGAGAGGGAAGCCATCACTACCTCCAGACTCATGACTGGAGTCCCAGAAGAGCTGAGGCCATGGAAGAAGGGACACTCAGGGTCACTGTGCCCAAGGAACTCAGCCCTACGTCTACCAAACCCAAGGGGGTAGGAAGTGGAAAATGACTCTGCAAAACCTTTCTTGTTGTTTTCCCTTAAACTCTCTTTTGGATGTAGGTGAGGGTATCAATTATAAATCAAGCAACCTAACAATAAACATGTTGACCGACAAAACAATATTTAGTAAATTTTATTCCAGAATAATTTGTCTGGACTTCTTTAAATAAAAAACATTCTGACTTATTAAAGAATATAAACTCATTTAAAGGGTTTTTTCTTCTCTTTTTCTTGAAACTTAAACATGTCAATGGCTAGATAAGTATATTTGAAGAGAAGCCCTGTCCCATAGCTCTCCCAATGAACAATCACCCTTCTCTTTGGTGGTGGGTCCATCTGCCCATTGACCACTAGTTTGTCTATTCCCCATCTTAGCTCCTCTTCAGCTTTTAAGAAAGGAGGCCCAGTGATCCACTTGGAGTTTCAGGGCTGCTGTTTGAGCTAAGAGGTTGGGTAGAAGCTAGTGGCTCACCTATATAGAAGCTTGCTTTCTTCCACTTCATAATCTTTCTCTTACTACAGATGCCCTTGCTACCACCTAGAGAAAGACTCAACAACTATACTTTGCCCGGGAAGTTTTATGCAGGACAAAGCCCTTCTCATTGGCCGTAGGGTCCCCGGGACATGTTTGTACACAAATCTTTTTCCATAATGAGGAATTGATTCCCAAGAACTGCACCTAAAAAATAACTTGATATTGATTCTCTTTTTGCATTAGGGAAAAGCCAAAAGACATCAAAATCTTACAACCAAGACAAGTAACACGAGCAGATGCTCTTTGCTCTGGGTCATTACCTTCTTACACCCTACTTAGGGAAACTATAAATCATCCAAAATAAGCAGAGTAAAACCAAGGTAAGGGTGAAACAGTGAAGCTAGCTGTAAAAGGGCCACTGAACCCAACATCTCCCGACCTGTCAGTATCTTCACAACTCCACACCTTGTGCAGGATACCTGATCAAAAATCTTTCTCCAGGCTAAAATTCTATACCTGCTTGGAAGTCAGATGATGAAAACAAAAGGGAAAATAATTGGACCAGAGCTCTATTTGAGTTACAAAATTTCAGAGATGGGCTCCCTCAGCCTAACCCAATATAAAGAATACAATTTTATTATGCAGTGTCTTTCACTCTACATGCAAAAAAGCCTTTCAGAGCAAATTATTTGTGATTTGGACAATTTAAGAGTTTCAGGCAGAGGAGACAATAAAGCATTTAGTTGAGATTTGAAATGCTTTAGAAATTCAATGAGGCACAGATATAGTCTCCTTGAAGGGGATCTTAGTGAATCCTGCTGCCTCAACTCAGGCCTTCCTGCACTGGAACCCACCTTCACTATCCAGTTGGTTTCCCATCCTCTGCTATGGCTCAGCCTGTCTTCCCTCTGGCTCATGCTACTTTTGTCTGAACTGCCCTCTGGTCTTTCAGTTCAGGTCATTGGGACTTCATGAAACTTTAGGATAATTTAGGAACTGCTCTACTGATGTCCTTCTCAGGGAACAGAGAGCCAAGTCATCTGCTCCAAATGAAGGCATGGAAACTAGGACTAGAGATAGGGCAGAGCGATTGAGGAGAGTGGTAAAGGTTTAAATTAGTCACTAAGGAATCAGACCAAAAAGTTTCAGTACCAGGGGGTTGGCATCTAATGCATAAGGGTGGTACCATGATGGGCTTTCACAGGCTCCACTAAGCAGCAGGCCTAGAGGAAGTGGATGGTTGGGTTCATCCAGAGTTGAGACTGTCAGGGTGCTGATTATCAGTGGAAGGATGACATCTCAGGGGGCAGAG
Organism: Equus asinus; assembly: GCF_041296235.1. Taxonomy (NCBI): domain Eukaryota; kingdom Metazoa; phylum Chordata; class Mammalia; order Perissodactyla; family Equidae; genus Equus; species Equus asinus. The sequence continues at coordinate 75,394,444 of NC_091796.1, forward strand.
GAGGGTATTGGGAAGAGTGTTAGTGAAGCACCTAGCAATGAAAAACACAATGGCAGAAAAAGAGGGAAAGCGAGAAAGTGCTGATAGACTGGGAGGCCCAGCAGAGTCAGGGAACTAGAAGGGCTGAAGGATGGAAGAGCGTGTCTGGTGAGACCGCTGATATGTGAGAGAAATATGGAAATGGCCAGGGGTGGAAATTCCACATTTACAGCAGTATGAAGCGAGAGGGAGAGGGTGGCTTGGTTCAGGTGTGGCCGTGGCAGTTGGTGGACGAGGCAAAGGGAAAGAAAGAAGTTGAAGGGCCTGGATCGGGCTGTTAGATGACCTGTCCTTGTGGATCTGAAGGTCAGTTACCTAATGGCAGGAGACATCCTGTCAGAGAACATGGAGCTGGTGAACAGCAGTGCTGTGATAGGAGCCCAGACCGCTGGGCTACCATCTTTTGTTTGTTCTCCATTAAAAAGCAGTGCCCCCACCCTTCCTGCTAACCACCATGCTGGAAGCAGCTCACAATGAAGAAAGTGTTACAAAGCCTCACTCAGATCTCTACTTCTAGGTGTCAGGACGGCAGCCCTTCCCTGCTCAGGAAAACCCTGAGGTAGGTCTCTCTCTAGGCTTGAGAATCCTGGCTGCATTAGCCTCTTCATTCTGGGGTAAGTCCCCAAAAGTACCTACTTAGAAGCTAGCATGGAAAAAATGATGAAATGGACAAAAGTAAAAAGAAGGATGAGATTCTTGGTTCTCTTCTCCTAGTTTACGTCTTGGCTTCTCCACGACTCTGTGTCTGAGCTGGAGAGGTCATAAGTGCCAGACCTCAGGTAATCCAACTCTTCTCTCTCTGCCTCCCTGTCCTCTCTACCTAGGAGGGTTCTGGTAGGGGCAGAGCTATTACTTGATGAACACAAACTAACTTTCTCCTACACTTGTTTCTCCTGTTCTTGCCTGGCCTCTAAATGTTATTCTGTGAAATGTGCTTTTTGTATCATTGCCATGCCGTTGCCAAGAAACATGGAGTCAGAAACTTAGCATTCGATTTAGTTCCAAGTTAGAACTTCTGGCATTCAATCATGGTGCTAGTTTTTGGTGCATGTTCAAAAATTAATATCACCATCAAAAACAAAATTGAAAGATTGAAACAATATTTCTTTTAAAAACAAAAATTTCTTAAATTTCCTCTTAAAAATGAAAATTCAGCTACCAAGAAATACCTAAAAGCCAGAAGGAAGAGAAACCGATCCTCAGAAAGTCGCATTACCTCCCTGGGTTTTAGTTTTCTCATCTGTTAAAATATCCAGGTCTCTTCCAGCTCTAAATATCTCCATGAATATACTTAAATAGCTAAATAGCTTTTATGGACCTCAAAGATATTTTTTCACAGAGAAAAAAGAAAAAGTCTGGTTTAGCTCCATTTTCTTCCTTAGAGACACCGATAGAAATCCTGCACCAGTGTTGTTCCTGTTTACCTCATTTTTTTTTTCATTGCATCTCACATCTTGACAGAGAGCTTATCTTTACTCTATTTCCAAAATCTTCCATATTATCCTCATGGTGTCTTTGTAACTCTATTCACTGTATTGAAGTTTGGAATACCGTTTTCTTGAAAGATAACACCCAAAGCCAAATTCTCGTAAAAGACTGTCGCCTCAGTTTGAAGAGTAGAAATGAGTTGGCAGTAAAGATAAGGCCCTCCCTTCACGTTAAGACCAAAGAATTCTGAAATCTTTAGGAAGCCCAATTATTAACTGCATACTTCGCTGACAATGCCAAAATAGATACATTATACTTTACAGTAAAGAAATATCACCTTCAGCAAAAAGGCAGAGACAAAAATTCCATTTAATCATCGTTTATACAAGAACTTGGAGTCCCAGCATGACTTATCCCTTATCGTTTCAAACATTACGTCATTTATTCCCAGCTCAGTTCAATTCCCTTGTGTTGAATGTCTTCCTTTACTGAAATTGATCTTTGTTAATACCAGGCATAATGTGTTCTCCATCTCTTAAAGGAAACCGATGGACTCTTGCCATGACAGGAGATAACTGGAAATCTATATACTCCGGACACCAATTCCCCATCAATACACTGAAATGTCTTTGCTTCAAAAATAACAGCCCTGCATGAATTTGATCACTTTCCCAAATTAGTGTAATTGATGTACCATGAGGCGTTAATGATTCAGAAAGTGCATACTCGGGGGATATTTAAATAGCTATTTTGCAGGGAGATAAAATATGGGCCAATTTGCAGAATATGCATTCCCTGACTTTAGGGCTGGCCAGTGCATGAGGAAGGCTGCTCTTAAAAGGTACAGAGGGCATATGGTTTTGTACGCGCATGATCTTGTCCTTTGCTGGGCCTGCAGTGGAAGATGCAAAAGACTGCATTTAAGGACATGACAATGATTACAGTAGGAATTATTAAACCAGTTGTTTCCAAAACCAAGATGAACCTCAGTTTTCTAGCCTGCAAAATTGGGATAATAATAATAATTTCTGCTGTCCAGGGTTGTTTGCTGATGTTGAATCTAATGAAGTGCCAAGGCATTCTTGCATCTGGAAAATAGGTCAGAGAGGCCCTGGAACTTCTTACAGCACGCCCTCACTTTCTCCGATGCACTAGTGCAGCTCGTGAAGGCTATTCTGAGAATGCTGAATAAATGAACACGTAAATGAATAAATTCCTCCACCAACACTTCATAAGCATGCCCCAGCTGCCTATCAGCTGCGAGAAATCGGGGGCATTACTTCCAGCTAACAGGTAGCAAGTACTCTAAGCCCCTGGCAGACATAAATAATAAATCACAGAATTCTTCCCAAATGTGGCCTTCAAAATATTTCTCAAGACGATGTTCCAGCCAGCCACTACCAATTGTTCAGAGTTGACACCAGAGATAAAATCCACTTGAAATCCCCGAGGCTATCCAAATCATTGTCAGGGCATAAAGGCCTGAACTGTTGTTTGAATCATTGATTCATCACAGCTGCCGTCCTGGATGGTCAGGAGTGCCGTCAGCGCTACTCATTTGCACCGTGCGTGGAGAAGGCTGGGAAACCGAAGTTTCTTCAGGGGCAGACCGTGCTTTCTGCTGAAGGACGCTGCAGAGGGACTTCTTCGGTTTGCCTCTGCCTGGTGGTCCCCGACCCCACCCACCCCATTTTCAAGCAAAGCAGTCTATTATCTTCTACCTGCAGGCTCTGGCCTTCCTGGTCTTGGTCCAGAAATCCCCCAGAAGTTAACCAGATTTATAACAAGCCCCACTCCTTTCTTCCCTTGTGTGTCTATCGTTCCTTCTCTGTGTTGCTTCTGACCTCATTGGTTCCTGATCCTTGCCTGAGACCTTGCTCCTTGCTGCTCAGACTCTCCTTTGAATCTCTAAGCCCCTCATGCCTGCTTGTCTGCTCCTGGTCACCTGGATATTTGCCTGTAGTTCTGGTGACTCCTGGCAAGCATCAGGCACATCACACTGGATGTTCCTCAAGGTTGTCAGCCTCTACTGGGGAAAGATCCAACATCTACTGCCAGCTTCTTCAATTCCATTACCTAATTTAATTGTCGAAACAAAGCCAGGAGGTTGATATAGCATCATCATAATCTATGTGAGGTGGGGGAGGGGACTGGAGCTGTAGAGACATTAAATAACGTGTGAGAGGTCACATTGCTGGAGATGACAGAGCTGGGTTTCAAGATCTGACCCGGGAATCAGGACACTGCCTGTCACCACACTGCCTCCTGAATTGATGGATACCTGATGGGCTTCTGTGGGGGTTGCATGGTATAGGGCAGTTACCTCTTTCCTACTCTCCCCTCCCCGCCACCTGTAGCCCCAGCTCTGCTGGTCAATACTCAGGCTCATGTGACTCATGTGAGGAGAGGGAGAAGCAGCAGCTTTCTCTGGGTACAAGAAACCCAACGCAGTGATTTGTGGCTTGGAGTCTGATAATTAACTAAATAGGATCCTTTGCAATGAGACAATCTCACTTGTTTTTATTGCCACATTAAAATGTGAATCTTAAGCAAAACAAGAATATAAATCTTACTGGAGGATGCTGAAGTTTAAAACAATATATACCCAACTCAGTTCTCAGCAGAGGAAAGTCTTTATTGAAAGCCATAAACATTTTTGCATGCCAGGGGGGAAATATGACCATAAAACTAGCTCTGGTTTACTGACTTGGTAAATGAATAGAATGTTTTTCTGGGTCCCAGCAAGATTCTTAGCGGACAGTCATCAAGGCTCCTGTATCCAAGAGCAACATTCCAAGTTCAATGTTCAAGGACGTCCAAGTGCAGCATTTCTCCCTGGGGGTGTTCCTGGCATTTGGAGCAGGATAGCTTCCTTTTGGAGGAGTGTTTTGTGCATGGCAGGACATTTACGTCCCTGGCAATAGACCCTTCCCCGTTCCCAAAAATAGCTTCAATGTATTTCCCAAAGAACCCATAGGAGTGGTACTCCTCTCCCACCTACTATGGAGCAGGATGAAGTCAGCAAACTAGGGGTAAGTCTTCACTTCTCCAAGCCCCAGTGGTTCCCTCTGTACACAGCGGAGAGTGCCATCTGCTTCCCACTTACCTCCAGGACGTGTGATTGTTCAGAACAAGAGAAGGAGGTCACAGGATGAAGAACAGAGAGTAAGTTAAGGTTTCCAAAGGATACTTTTTTATAAAAGGTAGAATCTTGACTCGTACAAACATAACATGAACATACGCCATTATTAATGAGGGAACTAGTAGTATATTACAACTAGTTCAAATAAGGATTCAAAATAACACAAAATAGACCACAAAATAAAGAACGCTGAAATAACTACAAATAGATACAAAATTGGTCACTATCTCCAGGGCAACAAGCAACTGGCTCTCCACCGGACACAGTTTGCATTTCTTTGGGCAAGAATCACTGGTTTTACTACCAATATTCCATATCTTGACAGAGTTGTAAAATAGCTCATAGATGATGAAAGATGAATCAGAAGGGTGCTATAGGTAGGACACCCAGTAATCAATTTTGCCTTTTTCCAAAGTCTTTCACAATCTTTCCTGACAAGGTAGTTAGGTATGATGGATGTCCCTAAGGGGGGAGCTCTGTGTCTTGCCCCTTAGTCACTAGTCTTCCCAACTAAGTCAAGGGTGGGGCAATATAAACACTGGAAGATTTGGGGACCTGCGGGGTAGATGGCATGCATGCCAGGCTTCCTTGCAGAGGGGCAAGGCCCACAGACATTTTCCCAAAGCCATGGCAGGAGAGATGTAGAGATGGTGTAGAGATGGCTTCATAGGATCTCCTTGCACGGAGAATAAAATGGTGACTCCTTAGCATAGCTTATTTGATCAGGCCGCGCTCACCTCTCTCTTGCAACTCTCCATTCTCTCTTCTTCTGCTATACTCTAGCTATGCTATCCCCTCTCAGTTCATCAAACATATCTCTGTTTCGGAAACTTTGCATTTTTGTTTCTTCCTCCTGGAAATCCATTCCTCCAGATAGTTGCGTGATTGCTTCCTTCTCACCATTCTGTCTCAACTCAAGTGTCATGCTTAGAAAGACCTTCCTCACCTCTGGCTCCCTTCATAGTACCCCAAATCATCTGTTTGCACTTGTTTTTGTGTCTAGGATGTGGCTCCCCTCTCTAGAACATAATCTCTGAAGGGCAGTGACTCTCAGACTTGGGCACTGCCGTCCTGCAGCCTGGGTGATGGCGGTGCTGCATAAACATTCTCAGATTGCCAGATTGCTCAGGCAGCCAAGCCGAGGCAGCCTCTGTTCTTCCTTGTGGCTCAGAGTAGCACACGTGTTACACTGGATCTGGCCTCTTCACTGAGACAGGAAGATGCCCTCGAAGGATCTAGTATGGATTGTAATTGCTGAAGACCAAAAGGGAAGGTGGGCATTTTAGGAAATGACAGCTTGGCCAGGTACCTCCATGGCCAAGCTCCTGATGCCTCAACACTATGTCAGCCCCCCAGGCAGACAGCCCATCCCAGGGGAAGTGGGGGAAGGAAATAACCCTGAAGTGACTGAGTTCCTCCTGAAGTGGTGAGATTGTGTTTTCTTCCTACCATGCAGAACGGGACTTCAGATAGTTAAAGAGAAATTCGAAAACTTACATGCTTTGGACACCTGGGATTTGTAGCCTAAAATTATTTAACCTGCTACGTAAACAATTCTGTAGGGTAACCATCAAAATTTTGTTAGGTGGTGAGTATTGCAAATTAATGTGTATAAAAGGCCACCAGGCTCAGGGGAGGAGAAAGCTGAAAGTTTTATTTTCGCTAACCTACCCAGTTGTTCCCTACCATGTTGAACGGAATATTCTGTGTCTTACTATGTTTATTTGTTTTGCCAATATAGTGAGGGCCATGGAGGGAAGGAGGTGGGAGATGGGGAGAAAAGGGATGTCTCTAATTTGCATCATCGCCACAGGAGCTCTAAGGACAGCCATTCATACTTTCAACACATATTAATAGAGTGCTTGCGTGTGTCAGGCACTATGCTAGGTGCTGGGGATACCGCAGAGAACAAAATAGGTCATCAGCTCTGCCCGTGAGAATCTCATATTCTAGCAGGGGAAGAGATTAATAAGTGATAAATAAATAATAAACAAGTAAATTATGTTGCAGGTTAGAAGGAGATGAGTGCTCAGAAAAAGAAAAAACAGATCAGGACAAAGGATCAGGAGTGGGTGGCAAAGAGCAGAGCGGTTGAGGTGTTAAATAGTGTGGTCTGGAGAGACCTCATTTGAGCAGATTGAAGGAAGCCAGGAGAGTACTTGCGCATCAGGTTGAGGAAACAGCTAGAGCAAAGGCCATGGTTTGTTTAAGGACAAGGACAAGGAGAAGGCCAAGGTGCCCAGAGCCAGTGAGGAAGGGGAGAGTGAGGCGGAGGCAGAGAGTTAGCAAGTGCTGGACCATGTAGGATTTTACAGGCTTTTACTCTGAATGAAATGGGGCTGTATTTGTTTCTTGTGGCTGCTATGTAGTGAATTACCACAGACTTGGTGGCTTAAAACAGTGGAAGTTTATTTCCTCACAGTTGTAGGGATCAGAAGTCTAAAATCAGTTTTCCTGGGCTCAAGTCTAGGTGTCAGAGGCTCCAGGGGAGAATGTGTTCCTTGCTTCACTTTCCTAGCCCTAACCCCGATAGCATTCCTCTCACACCCCAGCCTAACAACAGAAGTTCACAAATATATATGCTCTGTAGTGAATATTTTTCATTTAGAAATAAATTGCTCCCTATTCATGAAACGAAAAGAGAGGAGAGGCCAAAAACCAAAACTGTTGTTGACTCACCTGTTGAGCAAATTGGCAACCACTCACCTCTGTCCCATAGGGCCAGTGATGAGTCCAGAGCTGGGTCCTGGAATCTATGGGGTCCTGTCCTGTCATCTTCCACCACAGCAGAGACCCAAATAGTAGCCCACAGAATGTCCCTCTCTGCTTGCATAGTACTTGTATCAATAGCTTCCAAATTCCCAATGTCAGGTTGTTAATTATATAATGAATCTGCCTATGTGAGGATAGAAATTCTAATAAAACTGTTATGTATAACATATTTTACAGTAATAGGAAACACCTCCTGGGATATTTGGTCAGTCCTTTTTTTCTGAGTGTTATTCCTCCCCACCTTCAGGGATCACATGCTGTATGATAAGAGCTAAAAAAAAGGCCCAAAGCCCCCCCTTTCCTGCCTCAGGACCTTTGCACATGCTATTTCCTGGGCTTAGATCGCTCTTCCTCGATCTCTATCTCCAGTTAATTCCCATTTATGTTTCAGACCTCAATTTACATATCATTTCCTAAGAAATAACTTCCTTGGCCCTCCAATATAAACTAGTCTCCTCTACTATTCTCTCTCGGTATCCTATTCTCCTTCATCACATTTATCATAATTGTTGCTATATATTTATTTGTTGTCTTGTGGTTTAATGTCTATCTTCCCTAAAAGAATTTAGGTGGAGAAAATGGAGAACATATCTATTTTGTACAACACTGTCTCCACACTGTGCAGTGAGGGAGCACTTAATTAATATTTGTTGAGTGAATTAGCCATCATTTGCTGCAGTTGATAAAAGAAAAACCTGACATCTTTCCAGTGGGTCAGAGGGAGACCAAGAACACTCTCCACCCTGCAACTTGGACTGAGGTTCTCTTATGGACTAAATGTTTGTGTTCCTTCGAAATTCATATGCTGAAATCCTAACCACCAATGTGATGGTATTAGCAGCTGGGCCCTTGGCAGGTGATTAGGTCATGAGGGTGGAGCCCTCGTGAATGGGGTTAGTGCCCTATGTGAGGAGACCCCAGAGAGCTCCCTTGCCCCTTTCCGCTTTGTGAGGACACAATGAAAAGATGGCAGTCTGCAACCTGGAAGAGGGTTCTCACCAGAACCCGCCTGAGCTCGCACCCTGATCTGGGACTTCCAGCCTCCAGAACTGTGGGAAATAAATTCCTGCTGTTTATAAGTCAATCAGTTTATGGTGTTGTGTTACAGCAGCCTAAGCTCACTAAGGCAGGTTCTCACTAACCACGCACAGCACTGCTCATGGGACGGATGCACGTGGTACACTCCGGGCTCTCACACCAGCATTAGCAAGGAGAAGAGAGATGGGAGAGGAGAGCGCCATGAGAAGTGAGAAGTCGAGAGTACAGCGTCCTCGTTTCCACAGTGCTGCAGGAAACTAGAGCTCCCAGCCAGGGTGGGTGTGTGCCGCCTCTTTCGTCTCATGCGGGTTTTCTTCTCCCCTGAGAACTACCTACCTCTTGACACTTATCAAACTTAGGGTAACCCGACTGCTGTCCCTACCCCAACCCCCCTCCCCAACATACCCAGCTACTCGGTCCAAAGTCCCTTCCCTGAGAAAGCCCAAAGGAAACAGAGGGAGAGAGAGATTCAGTCTCTCCCCATATAAACTGGGTGTCCGTGACTCATGGATCAGAAAAGCAGAAGAGATTTGCCTGTAGATAGAGAAGAATCCAACAACTGGGAAAGGAGAGCCTGAGAGGAGAGATGGAGGGAGAGCCCCGGTGGGTTCCAGGCCCTGATTACAGTCCTTCCGGAAGTCCAGCGGCAAACCCACCCTTGAGCGATTGGAGAAATCTACCTTTTTGACTAGGCAAGTTACCTGGTGAAAAACAAACTGTAGGTGAATATAACGATTTCTCACAGTTCATGCTGTTTAATTCTCATCACAATGCAGCGAGGAAGGTATCATTATCCCCATTTTCCAGACGCTTCTTGGTTACACGGATATCAGTCCTGGATGGAGTGTTAGGAGACTTGAGTTCTAGTTTTAATTTCACCATGATTGCATCATCTGAAGCAAATCAACTTCTTTGGGCCTCAGCCTTTCTGAAAAAGCAATTTTAGACTGGTGGGAAGGGTCAAGCAAGTGGTTAAGCAAGAATCCTCTTTGTAATTTGTGAAATCGATGGCCATGACCTGGAAGATTTTGAATGCACAGGAGCTGTCAATAAGGCCGGACTCAGTCTCCTCATTCCTAAATGAATGAATTGGATTATGCAGTATCTAAGATGACTTCTAGCTCTAACATTCGACAGATTATTTCCTGGCTTCAATTACCAGGAGGTTCACTCTCAATCAGGAAAGAGCTAAAAAAGGCTAATAAATCTGGGGGGACATTTGGACAACACAGTTAGAGACTCACTTGTTTCTGCAATAATTCTTTCTGGCTCTGAAAACCTTTGAAATTTCTCCCTTTTATGATGACTACATGGATCATTACTTGGCACAGAAATTTCCCCTAACATTGATCTATGAACATAAAGAATTATGTGCCGGGATAAAAGGATATAAAAATAAAATCTATTAACTTATTGACAATAAAAATAGGGGCTGAAGTTTCATGAAAATGAACCAACAAAAGCTACCATCAAAACTGATGAACTGAGAAAAGACAAGCTTAATTGACTTATCCTAAGTAAATGATTTTCAACTTAATGTTTCCCAGTTCTGGGCCTCCAAGACTTTGTTGAAATTGTTTAGTGGAGAGAATTGATCCTCAAATTCCCAGTCTATTGTCACCTCACTGAGAGCTTGATTGCCATCCTCACCATGCTCTCTGGGTACCTCAGCTTCACACTCGTTAGCATTCTTTAAATGAATGAAATTCCAGAAAACCAAGATCCTGTAACCTCACTGCGTTAATGGGAAGCACATAAACAGAGCCTTTGAGCATTGGATCTTACTGAATTCTTACACTGAAAACCCATTAAAATAGATTTTGATATGATCGTCTACCAATTATATTGACAGGCACTTTCCAAAACTGTCACAAAATTTGGAATCAAGAGAAATTCAGAAACTACCCAAGGTTTTCAAACATCCAAGATTAAGAAAAACCAAATCTATCCATAGAATAGTTCCTGGCATATATCAGGTATTCAAAAAATGATTTTTAAATGATTAAATTAGCTTTACATATTTGTACAATTATCAAAGTTTTAAGTATGAACATAATATATTTATATTCCATTACACATAAAAGGACAAAATATATTTTTATTTTGCATTATCTGTCTGTTAATTCTTCGCCCCAGTTTGAATGTACCCAGTTTACTCAGCCATTCCAAAATATATCCTTCCGCATTGCCTTTGGAGGCTCATATTCTGACCTTGAACGACCTCATCACCCAAAGCTTGAATGAGAACAGGGAAAATTAACCGGGCCACATAAGATGAGTCCGTTGCCTTTCCAAGGCATCTAAATAATATTTTTCTCCTCTTTCCACATGGCTATAAATAGATAGAGATAGACAGATAGATAGATAGATAGATAGATAGATAGATAGATAGACAGATATAGGTAGATAGAGATATATTTCCATCTTACTGGCCTTGGTAGAGCACAGTAAAAATCCTGAATTTGCTTCCTTCCTGCTCCAAGCAGCACACAATGCAGTAGCATCCTCTACCTATGACAGAGCTGTCCATCTTCATTAGAGCGCCAGGTCGCTGGCCTTCATTAGCCTGCCGCATCCTCTCATTTGATTTGCATTGCAGGCTCATCTAGGTAATGGTTCTAATTTTGAAAATCTCCAGAGGTAACAGCAAAGAAGCTGGGCCAAAAAGAAAGATAGACAGAAAGGACGGGAGTGGTGCTGACCCCCACCCCTGCCCCACTCTGCACCCTCTGGAGAGAGGACAGGCTGCAGGCTGCTTGGGATCGTGGGCCTGGAGGGCTTGAGCCCAGTCCTATACTGATGTTTCTTCAGTAAATGGGAACTCATGGTTAAGGCGTCAGAAAGCATGACAAAGGGAAACCAGAATCTTAGCTTGAAACCTCCAAAGGCTTTTAAAAGGCACCAGCTCCTCTTGTGCCCTGCTCCCCTTTACATCTTATACAACTGCCATAGCAACTTGCCCTCACCCTTCTTGCCTCAGGGCCTTTGTACATGCTATTCCTTGGGCCTGGATCCTTTTTCCCCTCAGCCATTGATAAAAGAAAAGGCTGACATCTTTCCTGTGGGCCAGAGTCTGAGCATAGTCTCCACCCTGCAGCCTGGACTGAGGCTGGACTGCTCATGAGACGGATGTAAGTGCAGGACTGCCCACGAGATGGATGTAAGTGACCGGCTCTGGGCTCTCCCACCAGCATTAGCAAGGAAAAACGAGGTGGGGGCGGGGGGGGGTGCCATGAAAAGTCAACAGAATACATTGTCCTTGTTTCCAGAGTGTTGAAGGAAATCTTAGAACTCCAAGCCACTGTGGACCTCTGCTGCTTTTTTATTCTCATGGGGGTTTTCTTCTCCCCTGAGAAGAACTGCTGATTCCTTGACACTTCCCAAACTACGTCTACTCCAGTACTGAGCCCAGGCCGCTGCTTCCAGCTTGAGTTCATGCTTTATGCCTTGCACCCTCAGGCAAGCAGCACCCAGAGGCTCGCCTGAACCAGGGGTGCTCAGTTTTGCAGTCAATAAGGGCAACTCATTGCATTAGTTTCTTGTGCCTGCTGTAACAAATTACCACAAATTGAACACCAATTTGTGATCTTACGTTTCCGGAGATCAGACGTCTGAAATGCGCCACACTGGGCTGAAATCACGGTGTTGGCGGAGCTGTGCTCCTTTCTGGAAGCTCTAGGGGAGAATCCCTTTCCTTGTCTTCCCCACTTTCTAGAGGCTTCCCGCATCTCTGCACTTGTGCCCCTTCCTCCGTCTTCAGAGCCAACAGTGTTCATCTCTCTGACCATTCTTCCATAGTCACACATCCCTCTCATGCTCTTCTTCTGTTTCCCCTTCCCCTCTTAAGGATCCTTGTGATCATTTGGAGCCCACCCACGTAATCCAGAGTGATCTTCCCGTCTCAGGTTCTCAAGTTAATCCCATCTGTCAAGTCCTTTTGCCATGTAAAGTAAACTATTCATGGATTCTGAGGTTTAGAACGTGGGCATCTTTGGGGGTCCGTTATTCTTTCTTCACCACACTGGTAGGTTATTCCCAGGACAAGTCTCAGAAAACCAGTGAAGAGGGTGTAGCTCCAGCCCCCCAGTCCCTCTGAAGAATCGGGGACTGTAATAAGAAAGAACTGAAGCTTGGAACACTGATTAATAAACAAAAGGAGGGGCAGAATCCTCATGCCTCTGAGTCTCATTCTCCGTCATATCAGCCACCACAGTCAATAAAAGCCAGCTGTGAAAACGTTTCAGGCCCTAAGAAAACTATGTTAAATAATGGACTAGAGTGATGTGAAATCTCTGATATTTGCTAATAACAAATTTTGGGTGTTCTAAAGTAAATTTCAAAGCCATTTGTGTCAAATTAGTTCGGCTGCAAATAACAGAATAACCACATACCAGTGGTTTAAGCTGTAAAGACATTTAATTATTTCGTGTAACAGAAAGCTCAGAGGTAAGTGGCTCCAACATGGGGGCAGCAGCTGAGGGTCAGCAAGGGCCCAGGCTCTGTCCATCTTTCTGCTCTGCCTTTCTCAGGAGGTCAGTAATGTCTTCTCTCATGGTAGTAACATGGCTACACAGTTCCAAGAATCATGTTCTCACAAAACATCATCCCAAGCAAGGGCAAGCATACGGAGGAAGATCCTTTTTCCTGCTGCTGTGTCTTTCGTCAGATAGGAAAGTGTTCCCAGGAGTAGCCCATGGACTATCCCTCAGATCCCATTGGCCAGTTAGGTCTCACACTCACTCGTAGGCTATTCTCTGGCAAAGAGGAGTGGGATTCCACAATTGGTCTAGACCAATCAGGAGCCATCCTCTGGGGGTGGGCACATTGCCACTCCAAGCAGAATTGGGGTTCTGCTGAAGGGGAATGCCTATTGGGTAGGCAACCAACAGTGTCTGCCACCTAAACCTTAGCTGCTACTTTTAAATGGGATAATGCATAAATAGGTAGATCTCCATTCAGAATAAGGTGAGCTTTATGTTCAGACCTGAGATGCTTATCAGACTAATCCTCTCCTCAACTGGACCACAACAATTTTAGTCCTAATATATACAGTTACCTTAAGTTTATCTGATTTTATGTAAAACAACAACAACAAACAAAGGCATTAACTTTGTATTCATGAGCAGATTCCTATGTGGTAATCATCCATTAAAAGTTATTTATTGAGCACCTGCAATGACCCTGGCACAGTGGCTAAGTACTTAGATTAAATATAGTCCCTCTCCTTGGGCAATTACAGTGCGGATGGATAAGTATTATTACAGGCGCGAGTACATGGAAGAGAGGAATGTGCCTAGGGACAGCTCTATCAGGTCAGGATGAGTTTTCAGAGGATGGAAAACTTGAAGAGAGACCTAAGGGACTAGTAGACTTAGCCAGAAGATGCCTAGGATGAGAGCTAGATCGTGCAGTGAGGTGAGGATGAGGAAGTGCTCCAGGCAAAGGAACCAGCTGTGCAAAGACTTAGCGGTAAGAAAGCTCAGGCCACTTTTGAAAATAAATATCATTCAGTATGGCAGAAGCGGAGTAATTTGTGGTGTGAGAAGAGAGATAGACTGTGGTCGCATCATGGATTTAGACTCTATCTCATGGACAATGGGGAGTAACATAATCAGATTTGCATGTTAGAAATCTAGCTGCAGGGTGGAAAATGGATTACAGAGGAACAGTGGCAGACCTCATTATTGCTGCCATTGCTTGCTGCTCCCTGCACCCACGCCTTTGCCGTGGGCTCATAGTGAGCTGTGTGCTTCTCCACCTTTTGACTTTGGGCCAGGCCTTATGACTTGTTTTGGCCAATGGTATGTGGGTAGAAGTGACCTTGTGCCATTTCTAAGCCTAGGCCTTAAGAGGTCTTGGATGTTTCCACTTGCCCTCTTGTACCTCTGCTTCTGCCAAGAGAAGAATGCTCCCGGGCCAGCCCACTGGGCCCAGGAGGAAGATGGGAGACAAACGAAGCAGAGCCACCCTGGCTGCTGCAGCCTAAAACACAGTCAGCCCAGCTGGCCCACAAACCCATAAGAGGCAAATAAATGTTTATCTTTTTATGAGATGTTGAGATTCTTTCGTTTGCAGCATTATTGTGACCACTACTAAGAGAGAGCCACACTAGAAACAGAGTGATGTATTTGGGACCATTGTAGCTGTCAAACGGAAGTTTATGATCACCTGAACGAAGATGATGAGGTGGAGATGGAGAAAACAGAGATTCAGAAGATTCTTAGAAAACAGAATTGCGATGACATGTAGCTTACAGAGAGGATTTAGTTAAGAATGTCTCCTGGGGTTCTTCCTTGGGTAACTATTCATTGAGACAGAGAACACAGAGCAGAGATGATATATTTGGTTATGTTCAATTTGAGGCACCAATGGGATGCCCAACGGGAGAGGTCCGGTAGACACGGGTCTAACCTTGGGAGAGGTCTCAGCTGGGCCATAAATGAAGACATAGGTGGGTCTGGATGGGGACCCTCAAGGAGAGAGTGTAAAGCAAGACTGTGGAGGATAGAGCTCCAAAGAGGCCAGCATTTGAAGACAAATGGACAGGAGTCCTCAAAGACCAAAGAAGAGCAGCCAAGAAGGAGAAATGCCCATGAGGGAAGTGTGCTGGGAGCAAAGAATGAGAGGGTTCCAAAAAGGAAGGTGTGGTCAATTGTGCAGAAAACTGCTGAGGAAAGAGGCAAAGAATTTATAAAGAACCACAGGAATTGACCTAATTTACAAACAAAGAAAGGAAAGAAATTTTTGCTCAAGAAATTTCAGACAATCCCACAGTAGTTGAGTCAATAAAGTCCTA
Source organism: Equus asinus (assembly GCF_041296235.1). Lineage (NCBI taxonomy): Eukaryota > Metazoa > Chordata > Mammalia > Perissodactyla > Equidae > Equus > Equus asinus. The sequence goes on from NC_091796.1 coordinate 75,409,659, forward strand.
ACCACAGGATCAGCCTCTGAGATTTACGGAGCTGTTCAGAAAGCAAGCAAAAGCAAGATCCAGGGCATTTGGGGTCATTGTCCTTTACTGGTCCCTCTGGGTGAGGGGTGCCTTGGAGCAGAGCTTGGCCTTTCCTGCAATGGGTTACTGTGTCATCCAGGCCCCTCTACCCAGAAGTCTTGGCAACCTTGACAAGCCCATGAGAAGCTGCGTCCCTCTGACTTATTTCCCATTGGTCAGGGTGAACTCTCTGAATGCTCTGGAAGCCTCGGATCGATCTAGCCTGGCTCCTGCTTTCAACAGCACGGTGGGCTCTTTCCCCTCGTGCTCTGGAGTCTGAGTTCTGTAGACCAGCTGTGGGCTGAAATATCAATACCCCTTCCACGGTGGACAGGGAGGGGGCGTTAGAGAGGAGAGGAGAACATGTGAATATTGAGGAATGAAATGCTTGCATGGCCCGTGCACAAATACACACGGCTACCGAGCCCAACACAGGACTTGCTGGAGCTCTTGAACAACGACCACATTTATGACCTCGGTGACTGCTCAAGGTGGGGAACGCCAGACACTTGAAGTTTGTTTTCCTCTTCAATTGGAACTGACATTTCCCCACGATTGGATTACTTTGAAATCAAGAAATTGCAGCTCAGATAGTTCATAAATTTATTTCTGTTCCACCTTGTAGCGTTTATTACAAAGACTGATCAGCCAAAGAATATGGGCTTTCTGCTTTTTATTTCCCATTTTATTGCAGCCACCTTTTCCGATAGGGGGGTGTGGTTAGCAGGGTGGGGGCGGCTCCCAGGTGGTTGGTAAGAGAGTAACTGAGTAGAGACAAGGGCCCTCTCGCTCTCATGTCTCTCTCATTTCTGCCCCCTGCAGCCATCTTTGGGGACAGGACTAGAAAGGGCCCTTGGTTAGGGGGAAAAGGGAAGAGATTATAAACCCAGGAGTTCTGAAGAGGCATTCTGGGACTTTTGGGGGCCAAAGGTCATCAGTCCTTGTATGTGTGTGTTGGGTGTTTATGTGAAAGAGAGGGACTTATTTGTTATACACACATCTACCTACAAGTGCTAGATGCTGGGTGAGACCTGGGAACCCCACAGTGAATTGTCCCTGTCCTCCAGAAGCTCGCAGTCTTGTGGGGTCACTGAGCTGAGAGCCAGGATAGGGTGGGCCCATGGTGCTATGAGATCGCTATGGGGAGCTTCCTGGAGGAAGTGGAGACTTCTTGGAAGTCCTCTTTGACGTGACACAATTGCCTTCTAGATTGTTAGACTCAGATTACAGAAAGAGGGAAGGAGGCAGGGTGCAGGGCAGAAGCCGCTCCAAGGTAACAGCTGTGCATGTGACGGCTTAGCAGGCGGTAAAGAGTCCTCCGGGGCTGCTATCCTGGCTCTGTCATTGGCTGGCTCCCTGGCCTTAACTGTTTTGTGTCTCGGTTTCTTTATTTGTGTAAAGGGGGCAAAATGGCTTACCTTATCGGGTCGCTGAGAGGACTGCGTGAGAAAATCCGTGCAACGTCTGAGCACGGTGCTCACACGCCAGGAGCTCTGGGGAAATGCGGATCTGTTAACGGGGCAGGACCGGACTTGTATGCGGGTGTCAGAGAAGACGAGGAGGGTGAGGAACACCCAGGGCCTGCACCTTTGTTCCTCCGCTCTGTTCACACCGGATAGAGGGTTGACCCAATCATAATCCGCCTGAGACTTAAAGGACAATTTACTTTCAATGAAAAAGAGACAGCAAAGTTTTTCTTCAGCTATTATGTGTCTTATTTGAGGTTTAAACACCAGCTATAATCACACTCCCTCTCCTGTGCAATAAATGGCTGGGAGCACAGTCTACCTTTCCTCACTGGGAGAATGAAGTCTCAAATTGGTTAAATAACTAGATCAAGTGCCACATTGAGTTTATGGAAGAGTGGGGCCTGAACTCTGATCTTCTAAACCACAGGCCCAGGCCCCCTAATAAATCACGTTGCTCCCTGTCATGTACTCCCCAGCAAGATCCACCCTCCACTGGTGCAGAGCTGATCACACAGGTGGAATCATTTCATCGAGCAAGTCATACTTAGAAGCAGAAAATGTCGCCTCAGGCGTTCTCTTGGATGTTTGATTGTAATATCAAAGCTAGTTCTGATAACAAGCAAATACTAAGCAGCTGATTCTCTTAGGTTTCTCTGACAGCAGAGAATGGGGGCTGAGAAGCAAGCTAGCTCAGAAGGGGCAGGGGCCCCAGGCAGCTTTTATCGGTGTGAGTGTGCACCTGACTTTGTGTTGTAACTCTGTTGGGCTGTTCATCCAAAGGAAAATTGTGGCTTACAATTACAGAAAATCAGTAGCTGGAATTATTAACAGTAGCAAAAAGAAGCTGTTTGCACAGCAAGTAATTTGTGGTGATGTATTGTAATTGATAGTCATTTCTATTATTTAAACACTAATCAATTCATGTACTGAGCAATGCATTAACTTTACTTACGGTGTTACGGCAGCTGTCCTAGCTTAAAATCATTCCTTACTGTTTTCTTTAGGTAATTAAAATGGACTGTTTATTTGTTCTATTTGTGGGTGTTTATTGGACTGCACCTTCTGAGAGAGGCTGATGGGCAATTTAGACAAAAGCCACAACATGTGAGTTCTGGTCCTTCTAAGGAGCCAGCCTGGTGCTTTTCTTACCAGTAGAGTTCCCAGAACACCCCTTGGTAATTTGTCCACACCATCTCCCTGCTGTGGGCTTCATCTGGCCCATCTGTACAATGAGAAGAGCAAAATCTTTGAAGGCAGCTCCGTCCCACAGCCGTGACCTGGCAGGTTCTGGCTTTTCTGCAGACACGTTGCATGGGCGTGTCCCTTCACCTCTCCAGGCCTATGGGCCTCCTCTCGAGGCCTGTAAAATGAGGGAGACGGAAGTAAATCTTTTAAATCTTAAATCTTCTATCTTCTCAGAGCTCTAAATTTGAATCCGTTAAAGGAATCGGTGGATATGCTTTCTTGCAGGTGCATTGAAGGTTCTCACTGCTGGGAAGAGAAAAAAATACAAAAAGATTAATGGGCCAGTGTCACTAGAGGATTCACTGCCAACAGACATGAGCTGCCTGTTCCTTTTTAGTATCTCTGCGTCTTCCTGAAGGCTGAGTTTTACTATTGACTCCTTCTACCCCTTTGAACAGCAGGCCGCACATAAAGTAGAATCTATTGAATCTGAGTTGGGGCTCAAGGCTGATGTTTTATATGAGATATTCCAGAATATTTTTCCAAGTTTACTTACAAGATAGGAGTCTTTACATTCCATTTATTGGGCATATTAATTTTGTTTTTGTTTTTGTTGTCTCAGGAAGACGAGAGAAGGTATTTATAAGCTGTTAGCCCTCGCCTGACAAGGTCAGAGCTGAAAGCTCCATGCAGAAAGAATCAAGTCCAGAATGCAAACCTGTTGTATTGCTTCTGCTGGCTTGTGGCTGTGCAGGGCAGCTGGTTACAGCAGCCTTGAGAGATCAGGATCACGGATCTGCGTTGCTGGTAATCCCATTAGCTGTGTTCTGCTCCATGGCCTCGTATCACAGTCCAGGCTCCACCCCGCTATCTTGCAAATGTGTGTTATTTGTTGTCAGAAGCATTTGCTCTGAAGTTTGATGCTGGGTTCTTATTACTTGTGAATGGACCTTCTTCTCCATCTTGGACCTACCAGCACTAAGCACTTTTCTGAATCACAGCTGGAAAGGTTAAGTCTCTTGGCAGAAAAAGTCTTGTCTGCCTGGTTGAATCCTGTCTTTCAGATGGTATCCCCCAGCTAATGGCTCTCCCATCATCCTATTGAGCAGGTCCAATGTCAGGCCCTAAACATTCCCCCAAACGCATTTACCCAGCCTTGAATAAGCTGTCATGAGCCCTGCCACAATGTCCTGACATAGAACCATGGGCAGCACCTATTGGAAAGTTACACAATGTTTGGAAGAGGTCAAACAAGTAGGCATGGTTTCATTTTAAATAAAAAGATTGTCAGAGAATCAAAAGGTTACCCAAAAAATTGACTTTGGACTTTCCTTCTGCTGGAATTCACTAAGAAATAATGTGGGTGAAAACGACTAAATTTTTTTTTAATAAAAGAAAAATAGTGAGGAGGGACATGCTCTAGACATTAAAATATACTATTACTCTGAAATAAATAAGCATTTTGGTACAATTATAAAAATAGACAGACGTATCAAGAAGGGATAACCTAGCTACAGACCTTGATAATTATGATTGATCTATAATAAGGGAAGAATTACAAAGTCAATAAATGGATTTGGGGAAATTTAGTGTTTGAGGAGAAAAAGAATTAACTTAGACATTCCTCCTACAGCGTTTTACAAAAAAATCTTCAAATGGAGGAAATGGACAAGAGAAGTATATGTACCAAATGAAACTTAAAATATCATAAGAAATTGTGAAAAGATTTTTATCTAACATCCAGATGGCAAAAGACTTTTTAAACATAAAAGCAATGGGGGAAGATCAAGTCCATTTGACTAAATAAAAATTTAAAATATCTGTATATAAAAAAAATCAGTGTTCATTTTCAAAGACAAATATTGAAGAAATTGTCAGGTTATGAGAGAAGGATTCTGGGAAGACAGCAGCAACAGTGGCATGATTTTTAAATCTCCCCAAATTTCCATATAAAAACAGACAGAGCAGCAAGGTAGCAAAAAATTAAAAATCCACGGACAACATTTACAACAAGGCTAAGTGACAAGGTGTATCCATGAACTCCAAAATACAAGCAGGCAGGGCAACCACCCATACCTTCACCATCTGCAGGGTATCAGCACGTGTGCCCGAGGAAGCTGAGGGAGGGACGGGGAATCTGACAGAAGAACGGCAGGCTGACCTGAGAGCTGTAGTGGAACCGAGGAGGGGTTCTGCCTAGTCTAGTAGCGGTGAGTGCAGGGGGGTCTGTGATGGGGTTTTAAGGGGTCCCAGAGCACTCTTGCCAACTCTTGAAAGTGACCAACTGGGGGTCCCCTCTGGGAGAGTTCTCAGTAATTATACAGATTGTGGTAGCTTTTGAGCTGTTATTCTGTTGTGTGCATAAGATGGGATAAAGGGAATGAGTAATCATAGAATATTCGATCATCTCCTATATCCTGGAAAACCAGGATTTGGGGCATGGAAGAAAGGAGATACAGATGTACTAGAGATGAGGTTAAGTCAAAGTCTCATAGCTCTGAAACTGAATTACAAGTATGAATATGAGTTCATGAGGTGTGTGCGTGCATGTGCTCAGTTCTGCTAGAATACGACATATGTGTTCCTAAAAATCTCCACATTGTTCAAAATCATGCAATAAAACCCACCGGGCTGATAGTAAAAATGGAGGTAAGAGCACAACACTCAAATATTTCATGAGTGACAAATTTTTAAAGACTAGAAGTTTAGTAAAAATGGTACCACAGTTCTATATATACGAAAAGGTTAAGAAATACATAATTGCTGCAATAAATATGGCACTTTGCCTTGAAAAAGAGCTGGAGTTTGCTTGTGGAGGTGGGCGCTGGAAGAGTTGTGGCTTGTTAGTCATTGTGAAGCGGGGAAGGAAGTTTACCTGAAACTGGGCAGAAGGTTGTAACACTGGATGCGGGCAGCTGGCTCATTACCCTCTGTTGGGGACTGGCACTGAACATCAGAGCTACAAGATCTTTTGTTGCCTTACGTCCTGGGTCATGTTTTCCTGCCTTTGAGATGGAGGCCTTTTGAGGCGTGCATTGATAATAGACACCTGTTTCATCACGATCGACAACGTTATCCAATGTGTAGCCTTCTTCAGTCGGCTTCTGTGTCATTGCTAGAAGTTCTTTTGCTGCTTCCGCATCTGCACTTACAGCTTTGCCTGACAGCTGAAAGCTCTGGAAATTGTAGAGATGTTTGAAACCACCAACCCAGCCACTCATAGCAGTAAAAGGTGCCACCTCTGCAGGATCTGGCAATTTCAGTTTAAGATCTTTGTAGACAGATTGTGCTTTCTTTTTGATTGTGGAAAAGATTGTTCCTGATTTTTTCCGTTTTGCGTAAAACTGGGTGCAGTTTTCTGCCTTCACCTAATATTTATCCTGTATAAAATCACCCGTAGCCAAATGTAAAATTTGTGTTACGCTCACGTTGTTCTTTAATCTATCAATTATGTTTGAACAAATTTGCATTTTCAAAACAAGCATTATGGCAGAATTGGCCATATATAGCTTTTTTCCCCCCATTAACTCCTTAGCTCTGTCCATTGAGAGGACTAAAAATGATGACTGATGTTGCAGTAAAGAGCAATGAGCATCCCCAGCACCACCTCCTACCACAAGAAGTCAGGGCTTCTTGGAGGAAGGACTGGTTTCAGGCCGGGGGCAGGAGATGTATAAGATGAACGTGGAGTATCTTGTCATTCCAGACAACAGGGAAGGTATCAAGGACTAGTGGGGTCACATCAGCAGGACTCAGGAGCCAATTGAAGAAGCTCCCAGTGCCAGAGAGGGACAACTTGTATTTCAGTAAGGATAATAACTGTATAAATGTATTTAAATCCATGGGTTCCTAATGATATTTGAAAAAAACTAATTGGTCCCTTTTGCAGGATGAAAGGCATCTATTCATTATCTTGAAAACTGCTAAATAAAGACAAAGAATCAAGCATTTGTCCTGTCTTTCCTTTGTAAATTGTACCACTGGGTAACCAAATTGCAGATGAGAGGAAACTTCTCTTAATGGAAGGATTCCAACTAATAAATGAAAAAGAAGTGTTAGAATTAGAACCTCACTGTTCCGTACCCCCCAGCGAACTAAGGGATGCAGGTACTGAACATCAGCACTGCTAACAACACAAGAAGGAGACATGCAGACATTATGTGCCTCCTGATGAAATCACACCATCATCTATAATCTCGCCAAAGGCATCAAACTTAAGTCTAATCAAGCCTTTGGAGCCAGCTACCAATTTGCAGGAAATACAGAGCTCAGAGGAACATGTTGAACTGTTCCTTGAATATGCAATCAGCAAAACCCAGACTGGGAAATGTACAGGTTAAAAGCCTCAGGTTCTTGAACAGAAAATTTACAAAAATAAGAAGGACTCTAGGCAAAATTTGTAGGTGAAAAAGATTTAAAACACATAACAAATTTTTAAAAATTGGCAAGGTTAAATTATAGTGTCTTAGGGATGCACTTTTTTTTTTTTTAGAGATAAGAGTCTCTTTATTTTTAAATTTTTTGTGAGGAAGATTGGCCCTGAGCTAACATCTGTTGCCAATCTTCTTCTTCTTTTCTTTTTTTCTCCCCAAAGCCCCAGTATGTAGTTGTATATCCCAGTTGTAAGTCCTTCTAGTTCTACGTGAGATGCCGCCACAGCATGGCTTGATGAGTGGTGTGTAGGTCTGTGCCCAGGACCTGAACCAGTGAAACCCAGGCAGCAGAAGCACAGTGCGTAAACTTAACCACTATGCCCTTGGGCTGGTCCCAAGGATGCTTTTTTTAGTGGTAAAGCTATAAAGAAACACAGGGAAGTGGTGCTGTAAGAATCAGGATAGTAATTTTGTTAAACTAGAGACAATAATGGAAACTATAATTCCTGTGCAACTGTGTGCAGATTGAGGGTCATGCCCACGACATGCCTTTCTGGTTGTGCTTTTCCTAATCTGCCTTGTTTTGGGATTACGCATGGGTTTGCCTCTAGCGAGATTTGATCCTCTGCAGCGCCGCCCTGCGGCCTCACCCCGCAGGGGTGAATGGTTCCCTGAGCAGGGCTGGCCCTTTGCCCTCCTCTCCTGGGCTGAGGCAGTTCACTGGGAGGAGCCGAGCAGCCACTTTATTTCCAGGTCTCCTCTCTAAGATTGTAAATTCAGTGTTGGCTCTTTTCCTTCATCCATCCAGGAAAACAAAAGCCAAAAACAAATGCTGGGCCTGTCTGAGTCGTTTTCCTCACTGTCCCTGCAAGAGCCCATGAGTCCTATGTGGCTGTTTCATGACAAGCCAATTAGACAAAGATTGTTAATCAGAGTAATGAAGGGAGAAGGGACCCGAGGAGAGAGAAGGAGGGAGGGAGGGTGGCAGAGGCAGCAATGGAAGACGGAGAGAACTGCCCCCGTGCCTGCTCGAATGTTTTATTCAGGCTGTTTGCAAATGAGCCTGTGGAAACGGCATTAACAATGAATGAGCCCCTCAGACTGCGGAGGGCGGGAGGGAGTGCCGTTGGGGAGCGCAGCACTTGAGTGCTGTTCCTGGGCCGCCAGGCTCCTGGCTCCCTATCTTATCAGCCCAGGTGAGCCCAGCTCAGGTGGCTTTACCCGCTCGCCCACCTGCACTCGGGCCTTCTGAAGAGGCTCATATCCCATTTTAGCAAAAAATATTAGGAACTCCAGAGGTTTTTCTAGCACACAAGAGCCAACCTAAACGGCAAAGGCAACACATCAACACCCGAGAGCTGGAAACCGTCACCCTCTCCCTCAGCACTGAACCCAAGGATCTGTCACCGCCCCAAGGATCTGCTCCTCTTTACTAAAGCAGCTAATACTGGATTTGTGCTTTACAGTAGCCAACGCTTTTGCATGCTTTGTCAAATGTTTCTCAGGGTAACCTCGTACAGTAGTGGTAGTGACTGATTTTATCAATAAAGAAACTGAGCAATGTTACCCAGGGCTTGAAAGTCCTCACTTTCAAGAATTCAGGTGCTGCCATAATTCTTTCCCTTTGGGCAATTTCCATAAGCTCAAATCCCCCATCTACTAATTTACCTAGACTCGTATAATTCCTGCCTTCCGTTCAACAAACACTTACTCCATGGGCCAGGCACTGGGCTAGGCAGAGGGTAGGAAATCCCAGTGGCCAAACAACCCTACTGTTTCATTCTGTAGGCTTTCGAGCTGCTCGTCTTCTTCTTGATATGGATTCTCATTCGACTATAATTAATACTTCGTATTAAAAAATAAGAATACTTGTCATTTATTAAGCACTCACTAAGTGCCAAGCACTGTGGTAAAGTTTACAAATGCAACTTTATTTAAAACCTTGAGTCCACGTCTAAGCTCAGAGCTCAGGCTTTTAAACAATATGCTGTCACACACAGTTCTTAAAAAGGGAAAAGCTTTACTTTTCCACACTGTATCCCCACCCTTTCGCAGCCTCAGTGAGACCCAACTCCCACTACAGACACATTGACCACCTGTCTGACCAGGCAGCAGGGTCCTGCCAGCATAACTCTCCCATTGTATTTCCTCCTCACATCTATTAACATTCTGGGTAAGGGTCTCTTCAGCAAAGGGGGATAAAGGAAGGCCAGGTTTCTCTATGAAGTGAAGACAGAAGCTGCCTCTGGCATACAGACATTGGATTCTTGTTGGCCAGGCCTCTGAGACCGTGGAAAACATAAGTGAGGGTGATATTCCCTGGCACCCACCTCTTTCTCAGGTCATCCGAAATATCCCCTGCCATCCCAGGAAGGCATAAAGGAAGGAAGAGACCTCTATCAAAGAAGACCAGGACTCAGGAAGATGATGGCTAACCCAAGCCTTGCATCTGAGCATGTGGTCCTCACTGCAGCTGTGTGGGCACCGAGCTCCACTCTGATCTACTCAGTCAGAGTCTGTGCTTCACCAGGATCCCTGGGTGATTGGAATACACAATAAGTTTGAGCACAGTGGTTCTCAAAGTATGGTCCCCAGAGACCAGCAGCATCAGCACCACCTGGGAACTGGTTAGAAATTCGAATTCTTGGGCCCCACCCCCACCAAATGAATCAGAAACTCTGAGGCTGGGGCCCAGCAAACTGTGTTTAACAAGCCTTCCAAGAGATCCTGATGCACGCTAAATAAAGGCTGAGAACCACCGGTGCAGACCCGTCCAAGCCCTGGCTCCCTCACTTGCACATCACTTAGGCTGCAATCTTAGCTGGCACTTGGGGGAATGGAAGGAAGGTCTTGTGTGCTCGGTTTTCCCCTTTCCATTTTATTACCCTGGGGATGGTTCTGAAAACCCGGGCTTCTGAACAAAACCTCTCTTGCTTGTAATTTAATCCTTCATTTGCATTGCCAATAAGACTGGGAGGAAAGAAGTTTCAGGAGACCAACTGGCTTTTAAATGCTTTATTGTATCTGCTCAGAAGCATGCCCGGGAATGGCAGACCTCGGCTTCCCGGCATAAGAATAAATAGGGGCACTGAACCACAAGCAAGAGGGGCTCTGGTGGCCACCGGCTGGCGGGTGTGGGCATGGACTCAACAGCACCGACACAAGACAGCAGCAGATTGGGAGAGAGTGTCTACACAGACAGAAGAGGCAAGAGGACATGAATATCCCCTAAATCAGAGAATCACTGGCTGTCAGAAAACAGTGTAGTCCATCACCAGCTCTGGTCAGTACTGTGCCTGCATCTCTCCAGACCCAGGACCTCCGTTCCTTCAGTCTAGGGAGGTGCCAACTGAGCTAACATCTGTTACCAATCTTCCTCTTTTTTTTTGTCCTCCCCAAAGCCCCAGTGCATGGTTGTATATCCTAATTGTAAGTCCTTCTAGTTCTTCTATGTGAGCCACCACCACAGCATGGCAACTGACAGATGGGTGGTGTGGGTCCACGACTGGGAACCGAACCCAAGCTGCCCAAGCAGTGAGATCGCGGAACTTTAACCACTAGGCCATCAGGGCTGACTCCAGCAAGTCTTTTTTGAGATTTTCACATTTGCCAGGCACAATGCCAGATGCACAAAGACAGACACTACTCCTGACCTCAGGGAGTGTACATTCTAGTGGAAGAGACAGGCATCAATGTCTCAATTAAGTGCATAGTTACAGCCTGCGAGGACAGCAGGGCAGTGTATGAGAGGGAAGCTGGCCTAGTCTCGGGTCAGGGAAGGCTCCCCTGGGAAGGGGATTGTTTGAGTTGGGGTCTGAGGGAGTCAACTAGGCAAAGGCAGGTGCAGATGGTAGTGAGAACACTACAGGCAAAGGGAAAGGACATCAGCTGGGATGGAGCCTGATGAAGACCAGAAAGAAGACCCAAGGAAGGGATCCAGAGCACAGCAGAGGGAGGCATGGCATCAGATGACCCATGAGTGGTGGGCAAAGACCTGGCTGTGGAGGTTTGTAAAGCTTTGGGTCTTTATCCTAAAAGCAACAGGGAGCCTTTGAAGGGTTGTAAACAGAAGAGTATCGGGACAGGTTCACATGTTGCAGAGCTCACTCTGGCTATGCTGTGGAGAGGGGAGTGCAGATGGCAGGAGGAGAAGCCAGGGATTCTGACTCAGCGCTGGTGAAGGTGGGGGAGAAGAATGCAGACTAGAGAGAGAGACTTAGATGAAATCCACAGGCCTTGGGTATGGATTGGATATGGGGTAGGAAAAGAAAATGGCATCAAGGGCATCTCTTAGGCCACTAGATGAGGTCACTAGATAAGGACTGAAAATGGGCCGAGAGCTGCATTGGGAGAGGGTAGAGTAGATTAGCTACAAGTGAGAAAGCAGTGCACCCAGAAAGGACAAGCGGTGAAAGTGGGCCAGTCTGCAGTGAATAAGACTCACTCAGTGTTTAATTAGAGTGGGGGTCCAAACAGCTCTCAGCTAGTCAGGGTGATCTAACATGGTGAGTAGGGTCCCATTCCTCCTGTTGCGGTCTGAGCTTTGTTCATCTACACTTTCACCAGCAGGTGGAAGAAGGGAAGAGATGAGGGTGGGAGACCAAGTCACTTAGTCACGTACGTCTGGTGGAGAGATGGAAACTGAACGGCCTCGTCTACTTGGAGTGCCAGTATTTATTGTGACTATTTAGCTTATAGAACAGCAATCCTCTCCCTGAAGGGGAGGGCCGCATATACTTGCAATTTACATCTCCTGCAACTTTCTACAACCATCCCTTAACGAATTAGTCAAACCATCAAGGCATCCAAATTGGTTCCTGCAATCCTTTCATCTTCCAGGTTGTTTGCCTTTAAAGTTTAGAACAGAATTGAAGAGTATTTACAGCAATGGGATACTTTTGTGAGCCCAGAGGAAGGGGTCTTTGATAAATAAACACTAGGGAATTGCAGAAAATGAACCCAGCCAGCGGGGTTTTTAGGCAGGTTTGCAATGATTTGTTGCCCTGTCTCTTGGGAAGGTGTGCACGCAGCAGCCACCACTGCACTTGGAGATTGTGTAGCAAAAGGGAGTCCAGAACTACAATAAAATCTTAATTGTACGCTTGATCTGTTTCAGGATGAAGAGCGCAGATAGGTTTAGGTTTCCGGCAGGTTTGGGGCAGGGATGAAACAGTACATTCAGAAGAGAGAGATGACTGAAGATAAATTAATGGAGGGACTATTCCAAGGGTATGATTAACAGGAAGTCTACTGGGACAGTGGAATGAGCGCAGACTTTGGATTCACCAGGTCCAAGGGTGTGAGCAGGGATAAAGGAAGCCAATACGGGATAGTGAGGAGCCCAGTCTATCTGGTAAGCTCTAACACCTCAAGGCATGAAAGGGACAAAAGAGAGAGCTGTTAGTTGTTTCTGCGGCTATAGGACTACCCTGAACCTGCGGAGGAATGAAGCCACTGCCAACTATAGCCCGGCTCGGAGGGAGCCTGGGGAATAAATACTCAGACATCTCTTCTTGCTCTCTGTTTCTCATTGGTTCATCCAAACCAGAAACAAATGAGCAAGGGAGCCCATTGACTCATCTCACACAGGCAGCCTCCCTGGGCACAAAGCAGGCTAGAAAAAGGTGGAGAGTGGATGAGCAGGGACAAACAGAAAGAACCCAGCACAGGAGCCGAGGGACTGATTCAGATCTGCAAATTTGTGTGGATCGACACATTTAGGCGGATCTATGTCTTTCACTGCCAATGCTCTTCTGGCTGCATAACGATATGGTTAATCCCACACTGACAGTATTAAACAAACACCAACAGAAAACAGACGTGCCGTCTCAGGCTGTGCCTGGGGTCAGGTGGGAGGGAACTGTACTGAACAGCACTGTCTCTGTTGTGTCCTCAGTTTCCCCTCTGAAGTCAGCTGTGCCTCTGGCCACTGGACTTTTTTTTTTTTAAAGGAGACAGGACTTGAATTATTGATGAAAACAAAAAGATAAGTTTGGGGATTTCATGTTTTCTTCCTGCCTGTTGTTTGGCCAGTAAATAACATTTCCACTTTAAAACTTGGGCTTTTCATGTCAAGTGTGTGGACCAGCTTCTCTTGGAGAAAACCCTCTGGCTCCTGGCTCACTTTGATGTGTTTTCTCGCCATATGCAGTCATAACACAGAGCCCACGGACACTTTCCCCTGGCCCTGTTTTATTTCCCACTGTGTAGCTCACTTGGCAACACACTTTGCTCCTGATCTCTTCCCTGACGAGACATAGTCTCCCCTCACTGGAACTAGCTAATTTCAGAGCAGATAAAATGTTCCCCTTGGTGAATCGGGAACCCCGCAGACCCAGCAGAGGGAGGCAGACCCGCTTAGACACTGCCCTCTGCTGGAAACTGTTGGGACTGCTCAAGTCCTCAGCTAGGGCTCTTGTCACTTGCCAGCGTCAGGGCCCGACGGTCCTGCCTGGGTTGTAGATACTGCACGCAGACGAGGTGTTCCTTACCTAGGAAACCACTCTCGTTAACACCTGGATGTAAAGAAACATTAGAATATGATGCAGAAGAATTTTTTTTCATGACTAGGTATAGAAAAGTATTTCTAAACAAGGTACAAAAACAAAAACACATAAAAGAATAATAAATTTGACTATATCAAAAAACAAGAACTTCCATGTGACAGAAGACACCATAAACAAAGTTCAAGGCGAAAAATAGAAAATATCTGCAACAAAGGATCAGTATCTAGAATATATAAAGAACTTCTACAGATCAAAAAGAAAATGATAAACAATCCAACAGAAAAATATTATAAGATCTAAAACCCTAATTTGCAGAAAGGTAAATGTAAAATTTTTTATAAAATAAAAAATTTAAAATGTAAATAAAAAAGAAATATAAATGGCACAAAATTGCATGACAAATTGCTCAGTTTTACTGGTAATCAGAAAAATGGAAATTCACATGTGAGGGATTTTTTTTTTTACCTACTAAATTGGAAAAAATTAAAAAGGAGAAAAGATAGGAGAGAAGTGATTCCCATACTGTATAGGTAGGACTGTAAACTGGTACAATGACTCTGCAGAGGAATTCGGCAGTATCTATTAAAGTATAAAAGGTTCATACGCTGCGATCCAGCGATTCAGCTTCTCTGTACCTTCTCTCAGAGAAGCAGTTGTCCATGCGCTCAGAAGGCAGGTCCAAGGATGTTTGTGGCAGTTTTGTTTGCAATAGCAGCAAGTCAGAAATAACTTAAATGACCATCAAAATGGGATTAACTAAGTAAATTGTGGTTCATCCATACCACACACGCACATAAATGTACAGCAGTTTTGAAAAAATGTACTGTATGTGCTGACATGGAAAGAGCTTCAAGACCTACTGTTGAGTGAACAAAAGTCAAGCTGCAGGGGCCGGCCCCGTGGCCTAGTGGTTAAGTTCAGCACGCTCTGCTTCGGCAGCCAGGGTTCAGTTCCTGGCTGCAGACCTACATCACTCATCAGCAGCCATGCTGTGATAGTGAACCACATGCAGAATAGAGGAAGATTGGCACAGATGTTAGCTCAGGGTGAATCTTCCTCAGCAAAAAAAACAATCAAGCTGCAGAATGACCCACAATATAACTTACATATAAAAACACCAAAGCACATTAAACAATCTTGTATTTTTTTCTATGAGTATTAGATACTATAAGTCATTCCAAGCATGGTAAAATGTGTAGAAGATGACACATCAAATTGGTGATGAGAGTTACCTCTGCAGTGGAGATGAGGATGGGAGATGGTGCTCAAAGCAGACTTCAGCCTTATCTGTAATGTTTAATTTTTTATAAAGAGAATATATTCATGTATTACTTGTATAATTAAAATTAATAAAAACTATTCTTATATTAAAAAGAAGAAAACCTTTCTGAGTCTTTAATCATAAAGCACCTGGAAAGGCCAGGGAATCATTGAGCTATAAGCAAGACGGCGCCTTGGGTGATTTGTCAGGGGACCCCATAAGTAGAGGGCACTGTGGTTGTTATGGAGATGGCTGCCTTCAACACAAACCATCCTATGCATCTATCTACATTCAGACCATTTCCCATTCAGTGGCATGCTTTGAAATCGTGGTTCACAAACTCAATAGTCATAATACAATCCTTAATACTTATTGAGGGTGTTTGACATTAAAATGTAATATCTTATTTCATCCTTTATTTTCTTCCTCTCTCTCTCTCTCTCTGTCTCTCTCCAGATGAGGTTACCTAGCTTTAGAGATATTAAACTACCTGTCCAAGGTCAGTTGACCAGCATGTGGTCGAGTTTACCCTAACCCCAGAGGCCATACTTCCAACCATGTAAACTATATCACAAAGTCACAAACATCTTTGTAGTTTTGTTAACTTCAAAATATCCACTTCCTGTCAGGATCCTTCCTGGCTTTCTCTGCCACTCAGGCTATGCCCATTTGCCACATTTCTCTGAATCAAAATGGCGGTTGGTTTATTCTGGGAGGAAAATCTCCCATAGGAAGCGGCGTTATTCAAAATAGTACAACCAAAAAACACAGGAAAGGAAGAGCTAAGAGGTTAGGAAGAATCAATCAGAAGACTAGTTCAAACATTTTAAAAGTTAATTTTAGGAATAAAGCTAATCAATAACAGCAACAATTAAAGTTTGACAATAATGTAAGCCTTACAAGATTCTCATAGGCTACAATGTGCTCCATCTTTCAAATTCAGGAAATTTCATATAACAACATGCAATGCCTTCCAATGAAGCAGGCCTGCTCTCACTGCTGAACCATTCCTTCCAGGCAAAAGGAACACAACTAAGTAACACCAAGAGTGACAGAGATGTGTCTCTGGGCAGAGGCCCCCTGGCAGGGTTCTTGGGGTCCCCTTTTTAGAAGAGGCAGGCCTCCTCTTGCTGCGGAGAAGAGGGCTCTCGAGGGATGTTTCTGGAATAACTTAGACGTGAAGGGGACAACAGGTTTGCAAATCAGAGTTGTGACTCCTCCACTCCAATTTAGAAAAATGAATTAATCTCCATTTGGTCTCTTACTTGAGAACAGGTGTGTCTATGAATAATGCATAGACAGGAGGCCACACTTGGATCTGAAGGCCCAGAAGTCTGAGTGTGAAGATTACACAGCAGATTTTAAGTAGCATCACGTAGGCAAAGAAAAACCCGGGAGAGCACCAAAAAAATGCCCTGCAAATAATAAGCACATCTAAGCCCCTGGCTATGTACACAAACACATCTCCTCTTAGATAACGGTAATTGAAAGTCTCTAGGTTCCCACTTGAGGAGAAGGGAGATAAATCAAGAAATGCAATCTAAAAAAAGATTGAAACATTGGAGGTTTAATGAACGATGTTTCAGGGTGGAGAATTAAGGACATTTAAGTCTTCCTTTCTGTGTTGGAACTCCAACTCCTTAAACTCAGCAGGGACAGGCACGAGAGGAACAATGGTTAGGGCCACAGATACGGGGTGGGGCAGGCGGCTGCAGAACTCCTGGGTCCATTCCAGGATTCCACTCCTGGCCTCCCAACAGCTCAACTCTGACTGCTCTGCTGACTAAGGCCAAGATGCATTTTTCCATTTATTAAACATGAGATAATACTACAGCATCGTATGGATTAGAGAGATTAAATGTTAGCAAAACCCTTGTAATGTTGGATTTCTAACAGGCAGGGTTTTAGTCTAGAGCTCTTTGGGGGAAACAGGAAGAAGAAGTTGAAATATGTGCCCCTGGCCAGTCTCTAGAGCATGGGGAAGGCTCTCCTACCACTTGATTTGGTCCTTCGAGGACATCCGGTGTCCCTCGATAAGAAGGAAGCTGTGAGCATCAGTGAGACCATTCATCTCTCCAGTAAGGAAGTATTGCCATCCCAAGAAGGGGTAGCTTGAGATCTTAACAGCTTTAATGTGCATGCCTACATGCGTGCACACACACACACACACACACACACACATTCAAATGCATATACTTCTTATCAGCTCTGTTGAGCAAAGAATTTCTATCGGTAAAAGATTTGGATTTTTATCTTGTCCAAACCCCTCAGGTACTGTCTTGAGATAGGGCAAGACCCTTTAACCTTGCCCATTTGAAAAGGTAACAAATGAAATATTATCTGCCCTCCATCCCACTTCTCAAGTAAAATGGCCCGCATTTAGGAACAGAAGGTATTTGGAGCTGTGGCAGGAAGCATATTAATATGTGAATTGAAAAGAGACAGACCCCTTAAAAGTCTGTGCACATTGCAGAATTGGAAATAGATGAACCTCTTTCCCATTACAGCAGCAATACCACAAGGCAAGATTTGTTTGCAAGAGAATAAACTGACAAACAAGCCAGGACCAGAAGGCAGCTCCCTGCTCACTGTGCAGCCTGAGCAGGGCTGAAGAGAAAGAGAAACCCAAGGCGGTGGCAGGCTCCCAGGGGAGGCAGAGCAAGGGGCTGCCCAGAACCCCCACCCCAACATCTCTCCCCTGATGCCTGAACTTACAGATGGAACCCCCCTTGAGTCACTCAAGGCTGGAGCTAGGTAGGGTTGGGTTGGGTTGGCAGGTAGCTTGTCTTTTATTCTCACCCTGATGGGACCATTCATCACAGTAACAGGCATTGAGGCAGAGAGACAAAGACTCTGCCATCTGTGACCGGACTTTGTATTCTGGCTCCACTATGTCTGAACTGTGTGACCTTGAACAAGGCGGAGTAAGCCATGCCCAAAAGGTGGGCTGGAGTAGGTGAGTGGTGGGAAGGAGGCCTGGAAAGAGCTGCGGAGCCTTATAAGCCAGAGATGGGGTGGTACCTTTATTCTGGGGCATTACTCAGAAACCCACACCCCAGCTTCCCCATCCCAGCCTGCGGGTCTTTGCTCCCTGTGGCTGTGAGTCACATTCTAACACCTGTCTCCTGACAGTTCTCCAGGCCCTCCTGCACACCCACTTAGCACCGCCTGAGGCATGCCACCCAGTCACGCAGACCTTTAATAGCGAGTCAAACAGCAGCAGGTGTCAGAGCTGAGAGAGGAAAAAATCTCAATCCCCCCTGGAGGGAGAGGATCATTTTCTGCATTTCTGTTTAAAGGGAGAAGTGAAAACCATGAAATCATATGCCAACAGGAGAAAGAGTTTAGACAAGAATAACCTTGACAGGAGTGGGCACCAGCAGCTTCCAGGTCACAGTGCCCAAAACCAAACTCCTGGGGAGAAATGGGACGCACCAGCAGGGACGCACAGGTAGAAGTCACTAGCCTTCTATCCTGAGCGTCAATCCCAACACCTGAGGGCCGGCTTGACCTCTCCACTTGGACGCGCCTCAGGGTCTCAGGCTCTTGGGCTCTCCCTGCCCCAAACTCCGCTTGTCATCTTTCTTCCAAATCTGCTCCTCTTGACTCCTAGCTAAGCCAGAAATCTGGGAGTCTCCCCAGACTGCTCTTGCTCTCTAATATGCCCACCCTACTGCACAGCCACTGCTCCCCAGCATCTCAGTGCAGTCAGTTCTCAGCTGTGTCTCTGCCTCCTCCATCCCCACTGCCAATGGCCTTCCTCCGGCTCCGTCATTTCTTGCATGGACTGTTACAGCAGCCTCCTGGCAGACCTCTACTCTAACTCTCTCTCTACTCTAGCCTCTATTTTGCTCCCAGTATGATTTTTCCTCCCTAAAATGCAAATCTGGTGATGGAACTTCATAAAACCCTTGAGTAGTTTCCTTCCACTATCAGGATAAATTCCAAACTCAGGCTGGTGAACAAGGCATTCCAAGCTTTGCCCCTTCCCAGCTATCCAACTTGATCTGCTCATCTACTTACCTCGTCCCCTCTCAATCTCAACTCTTTCCCTCTTGATTGCAGGCTATTTCACATACCCAAGGCTTTGACCAGTCTCTCTCTTTGCCTCACCTCCCTGATGAACTCACTTGTCTCTCCAGACCTGGATCACATGTCTCCCCTTCAGTCCACCCACCGTCGCCTCAGCATTTCCTCTATCACACATGTTGCACTTGCTCTGTCATCTTTCTGCCTCCCCGACTGGCTCCTTGAGAGCAGGGACTCTGTCTTATTCATATGATCCTCAGGCCAGAACAGAACTCGACTCAAAAGTGTGAACACATGCCCGTGAAATGTGTGAGCCCATGAATGGTCCCCTCATGGGCCGGGAGAGGCTATGGCGAGAGACTGGACAATGATGAAGTGAGAGAGGAATGATGCTCCTCCTCCTCAGGGACCCAGAATCCTGGTTGGGACAAGTCCTGGGCCTCAGGTCAAGGGGCAAACCAAGCGCAGACAACAAAATCCATCTGTCCTGATGGATGTCACGGAGAGAAATTGCTGCCCATTCCTGAGATTAGAGAAAGGCCAATCCCGAATTTTGTCCTCTTCTGGAGGAATGTCCTAAACCTGACCCAGGCCCCCCAGGCATCAGGATCTACAACAGCCAGGATATAAGGACATGAGAAACATCACTGTACAAGAAAACAATTTTTTTTGGTAACTCTGTGTGGTGACAGATGTTAACTAGACTTATTGTGGTGATCATTTCACAATATATACAAATATAGAATCATTATGTTGAAACCTGAAACTAGTGTAATGTTATATGTCAATAATATCTCAATAAAAGAAAAAAAAAGAAACTTCACTGCTTCACCAGGGAGCTCTATGGGCACAAGAGGCTGAAAGCTGACTTCATTCACTTTTTTTCTAATTGAGATAAAATTCACCATTTTAACCATTTTTAAAGTGTAGGACTTAGCGACTTTTAATACATTTACAGTGTTTTGTAGCCATCACCGCTACCTTATTCCAGATCATGGTCATCACCCCAGAGCAAAACCTGTACCTGTGGCTTCGTCTAATGTTTAATATTTTCTCAAGAACTACCAATTGGCTTTCCTCAGCAGCTGCACCATTTTTCATTCCCACCAGCAATGTATTGGGGTTCCAATTTACTCACTTTTTAAAGATCTTACATATCAAATTCCTAAGACAGGGGCCTTTCCTATAGACCCTGCAAAAATATAGCCAGTTAGATAGCGAGACTCAGCATCTAAAATCTGAAATGGGAAAGTGGACTCAGGCTGCATCTGAGCCGTTCCTGATGCCTCCAATCACGCATCCCCAAGGTGCGCTCCCTGCAGCCGTCACTCAAGGCAGGCATTCTGTGCAGCTCAGAATCGCAGGGACATCCTATGCCCCGTCCCCTAAATCTACTCGGTAAGAATGCCCAGGTGTGGCATCTCCACTGTCCCCCACTTACAAATCGGGTGAGGAAAAGAAGGGGGTCTGGATCTCACTGGTGAGTGGAAAGGAGAGGAACCAGGCCAATTTCAGGGAGCCATTTTATTGATTAGAAATTAGGGCTTGTTTCTGTGAAGCCAGAAGACTGGGACTCCCCTGGGTTAGGGAGGGTGAACCAGCACAGGGCTCAGGAGGGTCAGCTGCCAGGCAGGCAAAGGGCAGCTTTGGCCCATTCTGGGGTTAGGTGATATGGGAGGTCTGGCAGGTGGGAGGTCTGGAAGCCAATCACAGCACAGCCTCAAGGCATGAATCTGAGGAGCGGGACCAGGCCCGTATGCGACAGGAGAGAACAAGGCAGGGTCCTAGCAGGCCCCAGAGGTGGGCCCACAGGTCTCCAAGGTTAACCTTGCCTGCTGGCCCCACATCGTAGGATGCCATGGCCCCTCCTCAAACTACATCCCAGCAATGAAAACCACATTACCTCTAGCGCCCTAAACACAGAACGCCCTCCCAGCTTACCCCCAGCATTTACATTATTTGCACATGTTGTTTTCAGCTCCTTGAAAATTTATACCCCCGCCCATCTCTAGAAGACTCCTACTTATTCCTCAGGTCTCAGCTCAAGCATGTGGCTTCTCTGAGACCTTCCCCCGATGCTCTGATGCTCCCCGAGGGCCTGGAGCCTCCTGCCCCCACATGATCTGCCTTGTGGCACTGTACTGCAATGGCCTTCCTCTTACTGCCTGATTCTTAGCTGTCTCTGCCTCTTCCCCAGGTGGTGAGCAATGCCAGGGCAGGAACACAGCCTTCTCCATTTTGCATCCCCTGCCCCAGCACACAGGTGCCCAGTGCCCTAGGATGTGAAGGGCTGTTTTGCACTAAATCTGCTCCCGGGGAACTGGACAGGGAATGACCAGAGTTGGTGACAGAGAACCAGGCTAGGGGGTCAGGGTGAGAACTGCCACAGGCTGAGGAGATGATGTTCCAAGCCAGTGGCTTGGCAAACTATGGCCCACTATGGGCCAAATCCAGGCCACCACCTGTGTTTGCATGGCCCAGGAGCTAGAAATGGAGTTCAAATTTTTAAATGCCTGAAAAAAATCAAAATGATGTGAAAATTATATCAAATTCAAATTTAAGTCCATAATAAGGTTTTGAATTTTCTCAAAAGTTTATGAAAATTTGTCTTTCCTCTTGTTATATAATTACTTATGTAATATTCTTAATTGTGCTTCTTGGCCCACAAAGCTTAAAATATTATGTAGTCCTTTACAGAAACAATTCACTGACCCCTGCTCTTAATGGTTGACCAGAGGATGCTTCAGTCTAAACAGCCGCCCTGCCCCCATGACCCACCGAGACCGAGCCTTGCCCTCCTTGACGGCAGCATTCTCAGTGGAGAAGGATGCCGTGACACCCCTCCCAGTGCCTAAGTCAATGCTCTCTCTCCAGCATGGCCCCAGCCACACCCACCTCTGATTCTGTTATCAGAAAGCTTCAGGGAAGTACAAAGCTAGTCCAGCGGACAAAAGGATGAACAACTGTCACTGTGATCAGTGACAAAGTGGGATGATAGTCCTAAAGGCTGTCTTTACTGAGCCTACCACATGCCTGGCCTGTGCTGGCCATTCAAACATGCACTCTTGAGTCCCTGCAGCCCTCTTAAAAGTTCTCATCACTATACCCCTCACATACATGGCAGAACAAGGATGTTGGTCTCCTCTGCCTCTTTTATTCTCTTCTGTCTTCACTGAGTGGAAAGGGAATCTTTAGCGTAACAATCAAAGTCATGCTAACTTACACGGCATTTACCACGAGCAAGGCATTCTTTTCAGTCAGGGTCTCTCAACCGTGTCACTACTGACACTCGGGGCTGGATAATTCTTTGTGTGAGGGGCTGTCCTGTGCATTGTGGGATGTTTAGTAGCATCCCTGGCCTCTACCCACTAGATAAATGCCAGGAGCATGCCTCCTCCAGTTGTGACAACCAAAAATGTCTCCAGACATTGCCAAATGCCCTTAGGAGGCAAAATTGTCCCCACTTGAGAATCACTATTCTACATTTTTTAAATATAAACTCACAAAAACGCTATGAAATAGGTCCTGTTATCTTCATTTTAGAGATGAGTAATCTGTAGCACAGAGAGGCTAAGTAACTTCTCCAGGATCATACAGCTGGTAAGTGATAGAGCGAGATTCGAACCCATGCAGTCTAGCTTCTGCATCTGTGCTCTTACTGCTATCAATTTTAGCAAGTCTAAGAACCCACTGAGCTGACCCCACCCAGAGAAGTATAGGGGGTCCCTCCTTTTCCCTTGTAGGGTAGAATCGGAATTGAGGGTCTCCTTGGTTTGACCATAGGGAGCACCAGCGAGATAAAACAGAGCCTGGGAGAGGGAAAAGGGCTAGAAAAAAGGGAGTGGAGGCACGGCAGGGGGACACAAAACTGCCAGGCATCCATCGAGGTGTCTCTCTCTGGCACGGTGGGAAAGGACAAGCCCTATTTGGTACCATCCTCTGCACTCTGGGTGTTCATGACCAGAAGGGTTGGATGTAAGCCCCCAGGACTGCCGCGTGGTTTTGCGATGCTGTCGACCTCCCAGCCTCCCTCTGTCTCTCTGCTCCTCCATCCTTGGCAGGTGGCTTTCCTCCTTTTGCTCACAGGAAGGTTCTGAGCTTCCAGGCATCACAACTGCATTTGGGCGGTGAACGCGGGGAGGGGAAAAGATGGGAAGGTGATGCCAGCTGAGTCTGTCCCTTTGGCTTACATCTCATTGGCCAGAACTGAGTCACGTGTCCACGCTACCTGCAAGGAGGTCTGTGGAGGTGTCTATTTTTAGTTGGGCGTATTACCACCCTGTAAAAAATATTGAAGTTCAATTAGTAAGAAAGAAGGGGGAACCGATACTGAGGCGGCATCTAGCGGTGTCTGCCATGGATTGAAAAGGCAGCCCTCCTTCCACAAGGGAACACTGTTTCCTGAGAACCAGTGGCCTGGGATGGAGACACAAACTCTGGAGATGGACGGCTCACCTTGAATCCTGGCATTTCCCCTTACTGGCTGTGTGACCTTGGGCCAATTGTTTTATCTTTTTGTGCTTCATTTTCCTCATCTATAAAATAACACCCCATTCACAGTATCATCATGGGTATAAAGTCTGTTAACACATGTAAAATACTTAGAATAGCGTCTGGTGCATAATAAGTCCTCAATAAATACTAACTTTTTCCAACTGTTACTATTTATTGACTATCTACTGTATGCCAAACACTCTGCATTATCTTCTCTAATCCTCGCAACAAATGCAGGAGGAAAAAAAACGTCCACCCACACAGTATGAATTCAGAAGGGGTCTGTGGCCCCACCGCCTGTCATTTTGCCATTTCCTTGAAGACTTCTAATCCTTAAGAGTTTCTTTAAGGAAAATATGTACCTCTGAGAAAGGTCTCGATGCTCTTTACCCAGCAGCTTAGCAGTTGACAAGGGCAGAGATTGTAGCATCAGCATAGCAGGATGTCAGATAAAGCCTCTCTCTGGCTCTTTCTAGAAGGTCCTGCCCTGGGTTTAGTTCCAAGTTTTGAGTAAAGATTTTATCTTATTTCTATTCTTTCTTGCTTGATCTGCAAATTGACTCACCCGTTCCAGATACTTAAAGAAACGTGTTCCTGGGGCTCTGGGGATAAAGCAGCGGCCGATGCACTCAGAGTCTTCAGGGGTCAGTTAGGACAGGGTGGAATCTCTACAAATGCTGAGGAAGAGGCACATGGGGGAGAACGGAGACCGGGGCTCATGGGAGATTTCAGCACTTGGCCCCTGGGTAAAGTCAGACTGGGTCAGAGAACAACAAGTTTAATGCCCCAGACCCTGATTTTAGGGAAATGCCAGGTGCTGGCCGGAGGGGAGGGATGTCCAAGGCAGCCAGCAGGAGAGAAGGCACCAGTTCTGCTGAGGAGGCAGAAACAGACCTGAACACCATCCCCACCCCACAGCCCCTCTGTGCTCGCCAAGCCCCCAGACAAGCCATCAGACTGGGGTTGACTCCTGGAAGTCCAGTCTAAGTAAAATTACATATTTCTGGAAGTGCTTTGAAAAATTTAAAGACTCCTGTCTCTGTAGGACAAATTCCACTTCTAGGAAAATTTTCTACAGAGATAATGTGCAGAAGGATTTTGCATTGTGACATTGTTTGTAGTAGTGACAAAATTGGGAACAACCAAAGCAATCGTGAATAAGGGGCTAGTTAACTTACGGGATACATACTTTTAGA
The DNA here is from genome assembly GCF_041296235.1 of Equus asinus. NCBI lineage: Eukaryota > Metazoa > Chordata > Mammalia > Perissodactyla > Equidae > Equus > Equus asinus. The sequence goes on from NC_091796.1 coordinate 75,434,232, forward strand.
GACAAAGATGTATAGCAGAATTTACTAACTTGAGAAGATATTGCTGACATATAGTTAAGTAGGAAAAAGCACATTATGAAGCAGCTTGTAAGGTATGTACCACTTATGTGAAAACCAAGACATATATACATATACACACATTCATATATACATATACATACATATATATGAGCATATGTATTTAGAAAAATATTAACAGAAAGGCAAGAACCTGGACAGAGACATAGACAAAGATGTTTGGAAAAATTTCAGCAAAATGTTAGCATTGGTTTATCTGTATAAAAACTTCCTGCAGCGCCAGGTTTCTCACTGTTGGCAAGGGGAGGAGGCTGGAATAATCCATATGGTAATGGATTAGAGTTTGAGGCATCAGTATGAACTCATGTTTAGCTTAATATAGATACAGATGGTTACATATAAAATATTTATAGATATGGGTATACGCACAGGTTGGAATTCACATATACGTTTCTTTGTTCTGTCAGCTGAGAGGGCCTGAGAGAAATGACACCCCAGTAGCAAGGAGCACACCTAGTGTCCAGATCTTCATTTCTAATGCCCTTCGCCAATAAAAGGAACCAGGGCTCCTTGGAGAAATGGCTGATTCTAGGACTAGAGCAAGAAACACACAAGATGAGGCTAGAGCAACTTCTAATGCCGTAAAATAAGAAAGCACTAAAAACAATTAAAATAACCCACACTGATGAGTATGTCAAAGGAGCATGGAATTCCCAATGGCCAATACTGGAACAATGTGAGTAACAAAATAAATAAAGCAGCATTGGATTATAATCCAAATATGCAACACATATCTGTGAGTCCATGCTAATATAAATAAATTATTGAATATATTAATAAATGCGGACAGAGGAGAAAGGATAAATCTCTTATGCAGAAGAATTCCAAATAATTTATGTAGATACTCTGCCCTCAAAGAAGGGGAGCATAACTCCTCACTCCTTTAGGGTGGCTGAGCATGGCGACTTCCTTGCGAGGAGGACAGTATGGAAAGAAAGAGAAAAAAAGAGTACTTTACAGAGGAGAAGGCTGGCAAAGCCGTCTCAGCCCGGTAATGAAGGTCAACATCAGCAGTCCTAAATCGTGTTGATAGTGTGTAACCTTGATGTGATGTGATAGAAATGACACTTGGCCTCGGTGATCTCCCTCCTCAAAATTCACAGCCCCAGTCTCATCATGAGAAAGACATCAGACAAATCCCCGTAGAGGGGCATCCTCCAAAATGCCTGACCAATGCTCCTCAAAAATGCCAAGGTCACCAAAAACAAGGAGAGGCTGACAAACTGTCACAGCCGAGAGGAGCCTAAGGAGAAGGTAAATGTAAAACTGTTCAAAAAGGCAAGTTTTGTTTTTTTCTTTAAATTCCCACAGAACGATTTTTCCCTAAACAAAAGAATCAAAGCGAATTTTGATCTCAACCTTTAACAGTACAGAAAAGCAGTGAAACCTTTGAAAATAAAGCTTTTCCTTAAAGGCTTTCCAATATCCTGGATCAAATTCTTACATGGGGCTTAAGGTCAAAGTTTTGGGCTTTCTCCAGGAAACGGAAAGATTCTCCCCAACATCTGAGAGGCAGGAACCACCTGACTGAAGGCAGGGGCTGAGGAAGGTTGCTGTTTTCCTCTGTACACACACCTGCACCTTAAACGTGCACATCTCGGCACAGCCTCTGTGAGTTAGCAAAGCCGACTGTTTCCGGGTGCACTTGCAACATTTTCATCTGGCTCTAGTCTGTCTCAGCAGTCGACCACCGCCTGCCCATGGAACAGACCCAGAGGAGCTATTCAGAGAGGCCGTGGAGTCTCCAGATAGAAGTCACAGGTGGTGGCTAAATACAGGGGGTCACGTACCCTCAGGGCCCTGATTCATTGGGGATGATCTGACACTGCCATGAGCACATCCGGATGGCAGACTGGTTTATGAGACATCCCAAAGATTTCCCCTGGCCCCCACTTTAAGTCAGAAAGAAGAATCTTGAGAGGATGCTCTCCTATGAATCGAGCTGAAGGGGGCACACCATGAAATCATTTTATTCTTTCTTATTGATTTTGTACAAAGGCAACTCGATGAAGTAGAATTATAACAAGTTGTGCTCCTCATGACCCAGGAAATACACCACGAAAATAATTCTTCTGAATTGTCAGAGAAGTCCCTAAAGTTAGCACTAGGATTTAGAAACAAGGTCAGAAAATGACATCTTTCAAAACTGAAAATGACAAAAATCAATATGCGATGAATAGGATTAGTCACCCATAGTTATTTATTCCCTGTAAGTCATCCACCCTCAAGGATGTTTGGCAAACATATTACAGATAAGACTGGAGTAGCTCCCAAATCCTGCCAAGGACCCCAGGAGTCTTCTGTATTTCCATGGAAACTACTAATCTCAAATGGACTTTAGCTTATTGAGATAAGGTATAGTTTTTGTTTGTTTAGTTTTGGGTTTTTTGAGGAAGATTAGACCTGAGCTAACATCCGCAGCCAATCCTCTTCTTGCTGAGGAAGACCGGCCCTGAGCTAACATCTGTGCTCATCTTCCTCTACTTTATGTGTGGGACGGCTGCCACAGCATGGCTTGACAAGCGATGCGTAGGTCCACACCTGGGATCCGAACTGGGGAACCCTGGACCACCAAAGCAGAGTGTGCGAACTTAACCACTATGCCACCAGGCTGGCCCTGGTATAGTTTTGAAAATTGCAACACACTAATGACAAATGCAATGGAAAGCTCTGCATGGAATCTAGAGACAGGAGATAAATAGAAAAGTCCTGGTCAGGGTTTTAAAAAGAGGTCTAACCAAGAGTCTGAGCAATTTACGGTTTCTGGTTGCTAGAAAATTATCTTTTCCTGGGACAACTCTTCAGGTCCTACCAGAGCTGGTCCTGCGACACTAGGTAGCCTTTCTGTGACTGTCGGTTCTCCAAGGAACTTTAGGATCTCCAGGGAAGACACTGGGAAGAAGGTGATCCAGATAAGTGGACACGAGTATCTGATTATTAGAAGTCCTGCATTAATGTGTTTATAAATGACTGTCTTAAGAGTTTGGAAAATGCCCCTCCATACCCTAGGTGAGCTAGAGCACACCCATGTGTACCGATGCAAGTGAGCTCCCAAACCCCAAGGCCAAGGACTCATATGCTAGACTAAGATGCCCCCACCAAGGGCTATTCCGTGAAGCCTGATTGGGCCACCAGCTGACCTCATTAATGCTTCCTCACAATAATCTGGGATCTTGGTTTTAAAAATAATATCCCACATCTTAAATTCTACAAGACTGTCTATTTACTTAAGATGCTTCTTGCTTCTTAGATTCATCTCCTTTTGGGACTAGCTAATGTTACAATCAGGGAAGATGGATTTGTCTGACTTATACAGATCTTTCTGTAATTGCATTTGATTTTTCAAATTCATCCAAGAGCAAGAGGGTTGGGTTCTTGCCTAAATGCATTGAACCACTTGGTGGTCCCTACCCAGTGGCTGGCTATCAATGAAGGAACCATGACAAGACATGTTTGGACTGCGAAGCCCAAGCCTCAGCTCGAATCCTTTGCTCACGCTGCACACAAAGAGTTTACCACCGCTTTGTACCGAAATCATCTTCTTTGGCCTGAAAATAGCACTACTTAATGGATTCCAAAATTTTTCAGTTATAATTAGGAAAGTAACTGTCACGAGAAGCAAATGTGTGATAGTCACCCACGCACAGAGAGCAGCCCCAGTTTCCTTGAAGAAGTTTTATCCATGGGTACAGGGAATATGTGTTTGAAAATATTTGTTTGTGTGTGAGTAAACTTATTCCCCAGTATACGCTCTTAGAAAAAAGTTATTTGGACTCTGCCTTCTACGACAACAACCATCACTTGTCTTTCCCCACTTTGCCCTCTCCTCTCTGTGAAATGTTTTATATCACAAAGAAATTACCAGGCTTCCGGTCATGCTCAGCATTCTCCTTGGTTACTGCAGGGCTCCTTGGTGAACACACACCCTGTTGTGATTAAAAACGTTTGCCAGCTGTAAAATGTGTTCTCCAAACCCCTCTATAAAAGAATATTAAAATCAAGGCTCGTGCTGTTATGAGTTTCTGGAGCAACAGTCCTGGAGGCAACAGCTGCTCTTTCTTATTGTTGTAACAGCATCTCTCTAGGCAGCACTGAGATGGGCTCTCACAACATCTCTGGAAGGAGCCTACTAAAGTGCCGAGCAGATTCCCACCAACCCCTGACCTCTGTGTGATCCAGAGGACTCCCTGCCAGCTGCCAGCTAGCTACACAGGCTGAGGCTCGTGAACCCCTCTTTTTATGAACTGCACAAGAAGGAAATGAAAATGAGAGAGACAGAGAGCTCTCCAAGAGCCTGCAGGACGTTCGTACGTATCTAATGGCCCCACTCAGAGGCAGCTGCCAGGCCAGACATTCTGCTGCTTCCTTCAGGCAGGGCTTCCCATCTGGAGCGTCAGGAAGGACTTGGGTCAGGCGTCAGCACTTTGCACCAAAGATACGCATGGGTTTTAAAGTCCAAAGGAACAAGGCAAGATCATCTTTGCTGAACAAACTCCAAAGGAGAACAAAGATGAAGCTTTTTGGCAAGAAGCCTGGCCTAGCCGGTCTCTGTTTTGTTAGGAGTCAGCAGCATCTCTCACAGGTAGGAACATAGAGCAAGAAGGTGACTCCTGCAGCTTGACTGCCTCAGACACCAAAACCAAATCAAAGTATTTGGGGGAGTACAGCCTCAGGTCCATGCTTCCCACCTCAACTCTGAGTGGAGAGATAGTCATAGTTCACCTCTGGAATGGCACAAGACCATTTTTTCCCTACTATTTGCTCTGTCATCCTTGGAAGCCCAGTGGATAAGCCATTTTAATAGGCTATAGTAATAAGAATAGGTACCATTTATGTTTTATATACATATTATTAAATCCTCACAATGAGCCAATGAGGTATTATTATATCCTTTTATACATGAATAATTTGGAGACATTAAGGGATAAATAATTTACTCGAGAATATGCAGCAAGCAAGTGGCTGCAGGGGAATTTGAACCCCGATTGCCTGGCTGCAAAGCAGATGCTCTTCATCATGTTATCTTCCCTCTCCACTCTCTACTCCCTCCCTGCCCAGAGTCGCTCCACTCAAGTCTGAGTCAAGTGACCTGGTGTGTGCCCATTCCTTTAGAAGAGAACGAACTCTAAACACACCTCGAGGTCTATCGTCTGAATATTTTAGACACTATTTGCTAAAATGAAAATCTACATTGATCTGTATCATATGAATAAAGGGACTTTTTAAATACGGGCATCTCATGGTTGCAAGGGTCCAAAAGAGGCACCTAATCGTCATACAAATCTTAGGAGTTCTGAAAGTTACAGTGTCAGCCCAAATCCATTGCATGAGGATCAGATGGACCTGCTCAAAGAAATGGTACAACATACGTTGAGGACTTCTAGTAAAGCCTGGAAATTGAAAGCATGTATTAATCTTTACTTCCCATGGAAATGTCTCTAAAATGACAGTACAGAAATTTAAAGGAATAAACCACATGGACAAAGAGAAGGAGAGGGGAGACGACAGAAAGTAAGATGATGGACAGTGAACAGATGCGAGAGAGCTGCAGACCAGAGACAGTTGAAACCCAACTGCCTTCAGAGAGGCGGCCGATGAGAGGCAAGCGGATCCGAGCCATGGAGCCTCTAAGGGGCTTTGGCTTTGAAGCCACCAGGTACCTCTAAAGATGGGAGTGAGGAGTGGGGCAAACAACCTGATGGACAAAAGTCTTCATGAGGAGCGTGTACACCGCAGCCCTGTCCTTTCCCACAACCCCGTGCAATCAGATGGCCAGCCCGCCTCTACCTAGTACAGGCGACAAGAGGCGTATCCCCTGGAGAAACTGAGCCAAAAGGTTTTCAGGCCTGGAGACACAAAAGTCAACAAAAGGTAAAGTGCTGAATGAAAACAGGAGAACTGCCTGAAAATCTACATACTGAATAATGAGGCTCCAAGCCCTGTCTCAACCCCCTCCCAGAAGCCTGACAGACAGGTGGACTGGAGAAAATGAACACCACCCGACTTATCTATGATGACATTTCGGGTTGCTTAACAGAAAGGTACAGCCTCTGACTTAATTATTTTATGAAAAACAGTTTAAGCTTTTCATTTTGAAATAATTTGACTTACCAAAAATTTGCAAATAAAATGTAGTTACGATAGACCCTTCACCACCTTTCCCAAATGTTAGCATTTTACATAACTATTGCACAATTATCGAAATCAATAAATTAACATTGATGCCGTACTATTAGTTAACATGTGGGCCTTCTTAAAACTTCCCTGATTTTCTTTCTGTAGTATAGGACCTAATCCAAGACCACACGCCACACTTGGTTGTCGAGTCTCCTTGGACTCCTACAATTTAGACTCATTATTCCCTTGTCTTGAATGTCTTTGACACTTTTAAAGGGTACTGGTTAGCTACCGTGTAGAACTTTCCTTCTCAGCACACCATATCAGGAAGCACATGATGTCTACATGACTCATACTGTGATGTTAACTTTGATCACTTGGTTAAGGTGGTTTCTGGAGGGCTTCTCCACTCTAATGTTACCTTTGTAATTAATAACTACACAGTAGGGCACAAAATACTCTGTTTCCTAACACACTTTGACCCACTAATTTTAGCATCTATTGATGCTTCTTGCCTATAAGAATTACTACTGTGGCATTTGCCAAATGATGATTTTTTAAATTTCTATCATTACAACTACATTTTTAATGGAAATTCTATAGTTGGAGCTTTCTCTTCTCTCCTAATTATTTATTTATTTACAAAAGTATTTATTTATCTCAGTATAGACTCATGGATATTTACCATATTCTAAACTGTCTTATTCTACCCTCATTATTTTGTTGTTCAATTGTCCCAAGTTTGGTCAGGGAAAGCTTTTTTAAGTTGGCTTCTCTGTCCTTTCGACATATTCCCATCTTTTTTTGAGAACTTTCTTACTTTCTGGCACCATAAGATATTCCAGGTTCATCCTGTGCTTTTTCTAACCTGGTCTGTAATGGGCCACTTTTCCAAGGAGCACTGGTTGTCTTTACTAGAGAATGATATTTAGAAACCAGGGTTGGCACTAGGTGTGCGGTTGCTATTGGGGGGCTTCTCCTCTACACCTTCAAAGCAATCAGAGCTGGAAAGTAAATGTATAGGCGCACATCTATATCCTACAGCTGTTTCAAAAACAAAGAGAGACTCAGATTTTAGATTAAGGTTGATATTTATTAAAGTCTGCTTGCAAGAGGAAGAAGTGGAGACACATAATACAACAATGGCTCAAACCCTCGGCCTTCTCAATTCCATGAAGTTATAAACGTTCTTTTATATACCTTTACGTGGAGCAAATATGCAGAAATAGATTAGTAACTTGAGCAAGCTGTCAAGGATTTCTTCATAATAGCTATTTTTCTTCATAGTTCCTATTCATACTATTTACAGTTTATAGGATATTTACCTAGGTTCAAAATTCCTTCCCATAAAATATTTATTAATTACAAAGGCAAAAAGTAAAACTTCACAGAGAATAAGGCTGATAGATACCTCCTTAATCAAATGATCAAAGAGAGCATCACCAGAATAAAGATGAGTCAAAATCATGTATCACCTGATAGGGATGCAGTGAGGAGCACACAGCATCCCTTCTGTGATACTCCTCCCAAAGATGCAGGACTGGAATCTAATCAAGAGGAAACATCAGACGAACGCAAGTTGTGGGAAAGTCTACAAAATAACTAACTTGTACTCTTCAAAAGTATCAAGGTCATGTAAGAAAGACTGAGAAATTGTTTTGGATTGAAAGAGACTAAAGAGAATTACCCAAATGTAACATGTGATTCTATACGGGAGCTTTTTGCTATAAAGGACCTTATTAAGGAAACTGGAAACTTGACTGGGGTCTCGAATTAGATGGCAGTAATGTATCAGTGTGAGTTTTCTGATTTTGATGGTTGTACTGTGGTTTTGTGGGAGAGTGTCCTTGTTTGATGGAAATACAGAGTAAAGCATTCAGATATCATGTCCACAACTTGCTTTCAAATGATTTGGGGAAAAAAGTTGTTTCTACTGTATTTACAACTTTTCTGTAAGTTTGTTTACTCTAAAATTTTAAAAATTAATTGATTAATTAATCAAATGAGAGAAATCATGAGAGAAAAGATTTTTTACTTAAGCTAGAGGTTTAGTCCAGGAAATCCAATATCTGAATATCATGAGTTCCAAAAAGACAAAGCAGAGTAAATAGGAGGGAACAAAATTATCAAAGAAGTGTGATAGAAGAAAATTTCACAGGCTTTTTCCCCACAGGACACAATTTCTCAGATTGGAGGCCCCACAAAGCAGTCAGCACAATAAATGGAAAAGACCCAGGCATAGCATCATGGAATCAGAGACCACTGGAGATAAGAGAAAATACAAAGAACTGCTGGAAAGAGAATAAAGAAAAGGTCACATACTCTTTATAAGACAATTTTTGACTGAAGAGTGGATCATTTCTCTTTGTCAAGCCTCTAATCAATAAAATTCTTTTTATAAGACAGGGACTGAAATGTTCAGAACTAGAAGAGACACACATCAGTCAAAAGGGTTTTTTTTCAGCAAAATCCTGCCGTTTTCTACTCAAGATAATGTTAAAGTATAATCAGAAAATCTCAAACTAGTTTCTCAGCCTTTTTCTTTAATGAGATTGTTTCTTGAGTGGTGTCAAAAGTCAGAGCAGAGATTTTGGACCCACAAGCTACTTGTCTGGGAAGGCTGAATGAAAGAGGACAAGGATAAGGCTGTCCTTATATCCTTACAGAGGATGTATGAGGATGCAGAAGATAAAGGTCCAAGGATAAGGTATGTAGACCCCACCAGCTGCTCACTGCTTCTCTCCTGGAGGTGGCCTGCCCCTTTCATTCACACCCAAAGACATAACAGCATGCCACCCAATTCCGACTTTTTCTTTGGAATGTGGGACTCCAAGAGGTGGACGACCTCTCTTTTCTAACAGATTCTACGACGTATCGATCATGCAAAAGTTCTCATGACATAATGTAAGGCGTAAAGAATAAAGCCCCCATGCCATCCCAGTTTGGTTCTCTCTCTCTTTTAGCCGGGTCTTCTCCCAGGAGTGGAGCCACATAAGCCTTGCTGTGCTGTGTCTCCCAGAATCAGTTCTCCAAATCCATACATTCCCAGATAAAGGGAGCTATGGAGAATTTCTGTTACACACATAAAGGAAGGGAATCAGAAAGTGTCAAACTTTCCAACAAAGTCACTTGTTCCTCTATGGGAAGGCCAAGATTGACCCCACGGCAAAAGGAGAAGTTGTTTATTAAGACTAGAGTTTTAACGTGTTCACCTAAAAAGAAACAGACAAAATGAGAGGCAGAGAGACATTTAGTTTGGGATCAAAGAATTGCAAGTCAGGGTAGCAACCCAAATAGTGTCCCACTAGGGAGTAAGAGGCAGGGCCCTTTAAAGGCAAAAGAGGGAGGTTTGCATTACAAAGAACATTAATTGTGGTTGGCGGCAGAAAGCTAACTTTGGATAAAAATAATTGATTGCTAAGGCTAGCTAGAAGGAATTAAAAGTCTGTCAAGGTGATGAGTTGCAGGTCTTGTGCAGCAAGCTTAGAGTTTTTGTGTCTTCACTCAGTTCAAAAATTTTTCTGGGGCCGGCCTGGTGGCGCAGCGGTTAAGTTTGCACGTTCTGCTTCAGTGGCCCGGGGTTCCCGGTCGGGATCCCAGGTGCAGACATGGCACCGCTTGGCAAACCATGCTGTGGCAGGCATCCCACATATAAAGTAGAGGAAGATGGGCATGGATATTAGCTCAGGGCCAGTCTTCCTCAGCAAAAAGAGGAGGATTGGCAGCAGATGTTAACTCAGGGCTAATCTTCCTCAAAAAAAAAAAAAAAAAGTTTAAGTTCTGCCCAATGAGGATGTGCATAAAACCCATCTCCTTAATGGCCTCCTGGCTCCTTAGACATAAGTGACTCCATTTTGTTTCACATTTCACAAAAGAAAGGGAGAGAAATGGCTATGATTCTGAACTGCCAACTCTGCCAACTACACCTGCTGTGGGATGCTAAGGGCCATCAGCAGCACAATGGACACCTCCAAAAGGCACCCTCCCCTATCCCTAGGAAGGAGTTTGCAGGGCAGCCCATGTAGCGCCTTTGTACAGGTTAGAGAAAGGAGACCCCTCTGGGCAGATAACCTCAGGCTCACGGTTTTTGTGTGTCCCTTCTTCTTCTCAGAGTCAGCCTAAGGAAATGTACTGGATTCCAGTGGCCACTTTTTGCTCCCTCAGCCCAGTACCTTTGTGCCTCAAATGCACAAAACACCAGCATACATGGGTGCTGGGCATTTGTCCTAACCTGGTCCTCAGCTGGTGAACCGAGCTAAAAGCAGGCCATGTGGCCCTGCTGGCATCTTCCGCAAGGCTTGCATTCGATTGAGGTCGAATCCTGACGCTCTGTTGTTGAGAAGAAGCATAGACACACACAGGAAAAGAGGGCCTTTCTCTCTCAGGCCTTGACAGCTGGTCCAGACCTGCCCCTCCATGCTTTCTTCTCGCCTTCTGCCCCGCTCGCATCCGTGCTGCAGTACCTAAGCAGGGGAGCCTCCTTCCAAGCAAGAGGCTTCCCCAGGCCCATCTTAGCCCAGCCTCTGGGAAGAAAGTCACATGGACTTTCTCTCAAGTTAATTCAATGACGAAGAGGAAGATGGCAGCAGGAAGAAGGGAACCCAAAAGTGTGACTGAGAGAAAGATTGCAAAAGAAGGATATTCTCCTGGGAAACAAGAATTAGCTTCTTTCTTTCTCCTCCCCCAAATCTGCCTCTCTCTTTAAGCCAAATCAGTGGCCCTCAAATCAGTCAAACCCAGGGCTTTGGAGGGGCAATGGAGACTCTGTCTTTCCTAGAGGCTGGAATGTGACTCCACAGCCATCGAGAGTGGAGCCATGCATTGGTGGCTGCAGGAGAACTCAGATGGTACCAAGCAAACATGGAAGCCAGGTGTTAGTGTGGCCTGGGGAAGCATGGGTTACAGAGAAGGAAGTTCCACCCACATCAGTGCCATCTGGATGGAAATCCTTTGAGTCACAGCCCAGGTAGCTCTCAGTGCCATGGGAAGTCGTAAGATTTGTAAACAATGTGTCACTCCCTTTGGACATATCCAGGGTCTTCACTTCATCACTGTGATGCAGAAGGCCACCCATGAAAGCTGTCTGCCCACCAAGAGGATTTAGACTCAGCATTCATGATGTCTCTGCTCTTTTTATTTGCTCCTAAACAATTAGCATCGTCAAAAGGAGGAGAAATCCTTTCTAATTCCAGTGAGCGGGTTTTCAAAATTTCCCTCCATCCTCCATTACTCCTGCCACTGTCCCTGCCCTGTGACCTGACCGAGAGCATCCTGGAGGCCCACGTCCCCACACAACCCACCAGCCATCAGGGTTGTATTAAATTTTGTTGTGACCTAATTCCACTTCAAATTTGAGAGAATTTTTGTAGCTTAGGAAGTTCTGAGTCACCTATCAGGAGTCTCAAAGTTAGATTCCCGTTGTAAAGAAGCCACTCCTCCCATAGTCAAGGTAAAACTCTTCCAATTGGGCCAGTGTCTAATTAGGCACTAATTACAATGAATTCTACCTACCAAATGTAGGAATCAATCAGCTCTCCTCTCTTCCCTCCACCTGTAAGCTGTGGAGCTAGGCTGCCTGTTCACACCTTGAGTCTGCTACTTACTAGCTGTCACCTCCAGCAAACTTCTCTATGCCTCAGTTTCCACATCTGCAAGATGGAAATAATAATGGTTTATAACATATAGGACTATCATGCGGAGTAAATGAGTTTACGTATGCAAAACGCTTAGCACCATATGTGGCACCATTAAGTACTCAATAAATAATAGTTTCAATTGTTATTATTATATAACTTTGGCCCAATTTGGTAAAAAGTCTTCATCTCAATGTAAAGTAAGAGTGCTTGTATCATTCTTGAAAGGCAACGAAAAAATCATACTACCCCCACACCAAAACAATAGCTTGCCTTCCAACGTGGATACTGGCAGGCAAGTTATTTCAATCCACCACTGCCCCAGTGCTCACCGGTCTTTATGAGCCCAGTGAAGCTTCTTGAGGTAACGGCAACATTCATAAATAAAGTTTCTCTTTTCTTGGACCTGCTTCTCTAGTTCTGTCCCCTCTCCGACATCTCGATCTGAGTTCAGCCTCTAGGGAAACGAGCTTAGTCTGACCTGGCCAAGGGCTGACAGTCAGAAGCAGCCTTCATGTGTGGGAAGAGCCATAGACTCACATGGGATTCAGTGCTGGGTCTTGGTGGATCCCTCCCTATGTTGCCAAGTCCCATCTGATCGGAGCTCCCCCGGTGCTGCTGGACATCTGCAGCTCTTGAAAAGAGACCGTGGGTCTGAAAGGAGCTTCTGACTAAGTGCAAGACTCTTTGTGGCCTTGGCTTCCAGGGCTTTTGGAGCATGTGGGGAGAAGCTGAGCTGGCCTCATTCTCATATAAAGGATCAACTTCAGACCCAGTTTTAGCACTAGATCCAGATAAGGCTAGGCTTCCCTGTTATCAAAAACTAGGAAGAAGGAAGATGGAGAAAATGATGCTTAAAGAAAGTTAGTCTGCTATTTATGTGCAAGGTGGACTGGAAAGAGTGGATGTGAAGACAGGGAGACAGTCCACAAAGGAGACAAACAGGCATGGACCAGGTAGTGCCAAGAGAAAAAATGAAGAGGAAAGATGTGTCTCAGCCTGTTCAGGCACCTCTCATGAAATACCACAGACTGGGTGACTTATAAATGACAGAAATGTATTGCTCACAGTTCTGGAGACTGGAAGTCCGAGATAAGGGTGCCAGCATGGTCAGATTCTAGTGAAGACCCTCTTCCAGGTCTCAGACTTCTCATTGTATCCTCACATGGTGGAAAGGGCTAGGGAGCTCTGTGGGATCTCTGTAAAAGGGCACTAATACCATTCATGAAGACCCCACCCTTGTGACTTAATCATCTCCCAAAGGCCCCACCTACTAACACCATCACCTTGGGGGTTAGGATTTCAACACAAATGAATTTTGTGGGGACTCAAACATTCAGACCATAGCAAGACGAAAGATGGTCCCAAGGAAAAGCAATTTGAAACACTGGCTGGCTGGCTGCATATAGAGCAGGGGAGAAGGAAGAGTTAAGAAACTCTAAGGTTTTAAACCTGAGTGGTTAAAGAAATCTGTGACCAGGAGGAGGGCCCAGTGATTGGGAGTTGAAGGATGAGCTGCCGAGAGTGACTGGCGTCCTCCTGTAAAGATCCAGTCAGCAGCAAACTTGGGATAAAGAGAGCCGCTGGGGCTGGGAGCTCAGGTTTTGGAGTAACTCACATCCATTGTGAAGTTGTGAGAATGACTGTGTTCTCTGAGGGAAAGAACAAGAAATTGCCATCCACAACCAAGGAAGCCTCTTGTCAGGGCAGAGGAGGAATGAGGACTAGAGGACATGGAGAAGGAAGAGTCCAAGAAGGAAGAAGGATTAGTCAGCGCTCTCCAGAGAAACAGAACCAATAGGATGTGTACGTATAGAGAGAGAGATTAATTTTAAGGGATTGCCTCGTGGGACTATGGAGGCTGGCTTGTCCAGAATGCAGACAGTAGGCTGGCGGGCTGGAGACCCACGGAAGAGCCATGTTGCAGTTCAGCTTCCAAGGCCGTCTGCTGGCAGAATCCTTCTCAGTCTCTCAGTCTTTGTCTTTTATGGCCTTCGGCTCATTGAGTGAGGTCCACTCACCTTATGGAGGCAATCTACTTTACTCAAAGTCCACCAATTTAAATGTGAACCTAATTGGAAAAACACCCTTACAGGGGCTGGCCCGGTGGCCAGTGGTTAAGTTCCCGCCCTCTGCTTCAGCGGCCTGGGTTTCGCCGGTTCATATCCTGGGCACGGACATGGCACTGCTCCTCAGGCCATGCTGAGGCTGCGTCCCACATGCCACAACCAGCAGGACCACAACTACAATACATAACTATGCCCTGGGGGGCTTTGGGGAGAAGAGGAAGAAAAAACAAAGAAGACTGGCAACAGATGTTAGTTCAGGTGCTAATCTTTAAAAAAAAAATTTTTCAAAAAAACACCGTTATGGAAACATCTGGAATAATATTTGACCAAGTATCTGAGCACTGTGGCCCACCCAAGTTGACACGTAAAATTAACGATCACGGAAGACATCCTCAAGGAAGCAAAGGATAGGGTTTTAAGACAGATAATGATGATCAAACACGAGCACAACCTGAGAGGCAAAGGATTATGAAGGAAAAGTCCACTGGATTCTGCATCTGGGGATCATTGCTAACCACCCTTCTCCTCTATTAAATGTAAGGTACTGGTTAAAAGCGTGGGCTTTGGATTTAAAAAATCCTGAGAGTCCACACTGACTCAGCCATCACTTGCTGTGATCCAGCACAATTCACTCTCCCTCTCTGGGCTTCGATTTTCCCACCTCTAAAATCAGGATAATCATATCTATTTCTTAAGATTGTTTTGAGCATTAAATGAAACAATACTTTTGAGTGTTTAGTACATACCAAGCGATTTACAAAGAGTAGCTCACGTTAGCATCATCATCATCTTCATCATTATTATCTTTATCTATCCTGTATTCTGATGACACAATTTAGAGTAGAACGATGAAAGAGGGAATGGATTAAAGACTAAAGGAGGCATTAAAGAGGGAATGAAGAGTAAGGAAAAATGTGTGTCTGCACTGAATTGCAGACCTGGCATTCCACACTGCAACCAGTCATGAGACCAGGATACTTTTGATTCATTCTCCCTATATTACAAGAAAGGAAACATTTTCAATACTAATGCACTGATTTCTCCTAACCCGTAGTTTAGTAACAGAGTCAGAACCAGTGAGCAGACCTTTTTTCTCTACTTCGTGCCTTTGTCACTAGATCAGCATGTTCCCAACTCCTGTGGCTTAGCTGTTGATTTTGATGCCGCATTTCCTAGAAAACTTCCAGTGAGAATGAGTGTTATAGTGGACCGCATCACTTCCTTCCCCCATCAGTGTTGAGGCGAATGAGAAAGGAGCAGGTATGGTACTCGCACCACACAAGGCAGGCCTGGATTCTGGCTCTTACACTTTACTCAGGGTTCCCTACAGTCAAAACTGCCTTTCACTTCTTCCTTCAGCTCAGTGGAACAGGTTAATGACTTTGTCCAAAGAAACAAAACAAAAGGCTCAGATCCAATTAAAAAGATCTCAGAAACAAGTCAGGCATAAAGAGTGTTCCAGAAACTCTACAATTGAAGTTTTTTCATTGACAAATGATCCTGCCATCATTGTAGATAGGGTAACATATCTAATTCCTATAATTCTATATCTTTAACTGAAGCCTGCAGGAGATGATTTGATGGACAGAAAGATCGATGGGACTGAAAGGAACATATTCCAATTCATTCCCTCTCTCTGAATTCAATTTCTCACCAGGTACTCTGATAGCTTCGTTCTTCCACTCCTGCATGAAGCCAGTTCTCATTTATCCAACCCTAACGAAGAACGTGAAGCCAACGGGTTCACCAAACACCCAACCTGGCAAAGAGCTCAACCCCGGCTCCCTAGCAAAGCTCTTCCTTCTGGTTATTTCACCTCATATTCTCCAACCAGAAAAAAAAGAAAGAAACTGAGGAATGACCAGAAAGAGAAGAGGCAGAGAGAGGAGTGAAAAGCCCAGAGTTCACAAACAAGAGAATCTGTTTCAGGATCACAAACTGTCAACCACCCTTGCTCTGTGCTTAATCAGACTTGATTTGGCTGCTCTGAGCAAGGACCAGCATTTGAATCATTCACTTGGCCCTCTACGTGACACACGATGCTACACACTGCCAGTACAAAGGCAAGACACAGCCCTGGAAATAACATTACTCGCTGTGTGATCTTGGACAAGTTAATTAATCTCCCTGTGACTCGTTAAATGAGTTATTATGTATAAAGCACTTAAGTGCTATTATAGAGATATCATCAAAGGAGTTTAGGATACCTGAGAATAATTCTACCAGGACCTTCGCAAAGGAAATGATGCTTGAGATGGGTCTTAAAAAAATTGATTAAGTCTTTAAGAAGAATAGAAAAGCGTTGGAAAGTCCATCCTGGAAGAGAGGCCAGCATAACAATGGCACAGGTCACTGACTGGTGATAGGCTAGAGTGGGAAAGAACTGGGAGGAGGAGGCTGCCAGAGCCTCAGGCCTCCTCTCCCAGGCTCTGCTGGGCCTGTGTGTGCAAGGGAGAAGGCTGTCCAGATGATCTACGGAGCCCCTGCTGAAAGGAGGAAGCAATCCTTCACTGGGTACAGGAAGAGTGGTCCTGGAAGAGGAGGGCAGCATCTCCCATCCTCTCCCATCAATTCCCTCAGCACCTGTTCCCATCACTTCCCCATGGGTGGGGCAGAACGGATGAAAGTGATGTTTGGTGCAGGATGGAACAGTCTTCTAGTTAAATTCAAGTTTCCAGCAGTGCCAATCCTTGGCCAAATTTCTGAGTAGAGCCTTTGTTCTAGAATTTTCCCTTCTCCTGAGCACCACCTTCACAAGCAGCCCCTACCCATAGACTTCCCTCTGCCCCTCACTTTCCAGAGTCCCCAGGCACTCTAGGAAGGAGCAGCCCAGGTCAGGCAGAGCTGGGGAGACCATGCGGGCACAGAGAGGTGACCTCAGCAGCTGCTGCATCTGTCCTTCCACGGGGGAATCAGACTGTCAGGGGATAGAGTGGAGCAGAGAGTAGGGAGAAAGACAGAGATAGACACAGAGAGGGAGGGAGAAAGAGTCCGTCTGAGTGTATCAAACACCTCTTGGGGTCCGTCTTACAATGTCTTAGCATTCAGCTTTGCACAGGCATAACCTGGGTGGAAGTAGGAGTGGTGCTCTCCCCACCATCACCCCCACTGGCCTCCTGTGGAATTCGTGCTCCTGTCCCATGACCTTAGGCTCTGCTGGATTAGAGGCCCCAGGTCCCAAGGTACGCACATAGTTGGAGTTCTACTAGAAGCCACGACTGCCATCTGTTCATTTTAGGCTTCTCATGCCAGTGGAGGAGCAGGCAAGGAGAGGGGTTAGGATGTTGGTGGGGGTAAGTGGCCCTGATGACCATGAGGAGCTGGGCTGCTGCTCTACAGTGGGAGGCAGGAAGGAGTGTGTCTGGAACCCCCAGGAGATTCACTGGAGTGTCTCTTGGGACTTCCTGTGCCCAGTGATGACTGTAAAGTGGCCATTTGTATAACTGAGGTCTGGAAAGGCTCGAAGTCTTTGGAGGGGAGGTCCCAACTGTCCCACCAGGCTAGCAACTTTGACCCACTGAAGTGCTCACTGAGGTGAGGAAAACATAGAAGGTATAATGGGGGAAGTGAATGACGAATCCCGAGCGAGGCCTTGGGACCAGTTGTAAGATCACAGACCATGGCATGTTCCACTAACTCTCGTGTCCTAAGTCTTTTGTAAAGATAGCAGTCTGCCAACAGCTTGAAGTCTCTGTAACACATCGGACTTAATGGAGACATCACTAGATGTGAGCCATGCAAGGGAGGACTGGGTCTTGTGTCCTGCCTCACTTCTTCATGACCCACTTTCCCTCCTGCTGCTGCCGTGGTAAACACTTTTGCACAGGCATAAGCTGAGAGCATCATGCCTCAGTTGTGCCATGCCTCAGGGTTTCTTGGACAGAACAGCATGGAGCCGAGCCCAGATCTGCACAGATGTTGATGCCCCACGGGGCAATCCTAAAGCCACTCGATGGATGTTCCTCCCTTCTGTCGCTTAGGCAGCCAATTCTGGACACATTCTGCATGACTTCTCCGAGCATCCCAGTGGAGTCAAGCCCCAGTGGCCTGCAGGAATGATTCACTCAAGAACACTCTGCATAGTGGCCTTCTCATCTTTCCTGTTGCATACTTTCCAGTCCCCATTCCAGTTTTCCAGGAATCACTTCCCAAAATCAGCAGCCCACACTCAAGCTCTCGGCCAGCTCTCCTCCAAGGGAAACCCAGGCTAGGACACACTCTTGGGGTAGAGGAAGGAGAAAACAGAGAAGAGAGCCACAAAGGGGGAAGCAGAGAGAAAAATAGGCAGTAAAAATCACAAAGGAGAAAGGTGACAGAAGAGGAGAGATGCTTCGTATTCCCAGACCTATCAAATTCCCGTGTCAGTTTCTGGGCGAGGAGGGCATTGAATTTGAAGTAGGCATGAGAGGCCAGTGAGGGATGTGCAGAGGGAAGGACAACTGTCCAGAGAACACGTTACAGTCCAGACCCTGACCGCCCCTGCCTTCCCCCTGCCCACATTCCACCGCCACATCTCAGAGCATCTCTGCCTCAGAAGGGGCCACGCGGGGGCAGAGCCGAGGACCCCTCCAGGGTGGGCACCCTCCTGGAGGAGGCAGTCTGAGGGCGGGGCATAGATGTGGGTGGGCCAAGCTACCTCCTTCAGGGAGAACTGAACGTCAGGCTCAGGAGACCAGGCCAGCTTCCAGGGGCAGGAACAGAGTCATAAACAGGAGACCAAGTCAGCGATTCTGAGCTAGGGAGAAATAGGAGTTGAACAGGAACAGGAGGGACACACAGGCAGGGACAACTGCCCGATCTGTGGCTCTCCTTTACTTGTGTGTGGGCTCCCTCAAGGGTACAGAGAAGGGTGGCCCAGTGTCAGTGACATGAGGAAAAAGCAGCCACTCCTGCCAGGGCATTGAGGACTGATAACATCTCAGCACTACTCCAAAGACAATTATACTTGAACACAGTGTCCCTTGAAGAATATTTATCCAACAAACAGTTATCGAGTACCCACCGTGTGCTGGGCGCCATTCTAAGCTCAGCAGTGAACAGATGCCCTGACTCGATGGAGCACAAGTCTTGCAGGGGAGATACGATGTCTTAGTGTAAATAAATGACTCTGAAAGAATTCCATGTAGGGGCAGGGACATGGGGAGCTTCCTTGGTGCCCCTCAAATCACATCCCGTCAATCACTGTTTCGCTGCTGGTACAACTGGCTCAACTTCCAGCCCTGTAAATAGAAAGAATCCTACAGTTAGGGTAGTACCACTGAATCATCACAGCGAAAAGTGAAGCATCTCAGAAATAGCACAAGGGCAGGGTTGGGTCCTGAGAAAGGATGGAGAGAGTAGGTGAGACAGAAGAAGGCCGAGGCTGCCGAGGCTGGGGGAGTTAACCGTGAGCCAACATGGAGTAGATGTTGTTCAGAGTCTGTGGACTTACTCGAGGAGCCTGCACCTGTCCGTTCCCTGCAGTCACGGGGGAGCCCTTTTGATGTGGATGAGCCAGGATCCACAGATAACAAGACCATAGGGAGTCTTACCCCCTCTGGCTCAGCTCCTTTCCCTGCACCAGGAGTATCCACCCACGGCAGGCTTGGGTGGGACAGGATGAGGAGGAGAAGTAAGTGCAGCCTCAGGGTCCCCTCAGGACCCCTCTGAGGCACCAAGCCCTCTCCCTTCCCAGAAGAGGTTGGGGCCTTCCTTCCCTGCATCCGCTAAGTTCTGGCATCAATTCCAGCCCTGCGGATTTAGTTCCATCTCTCCTACGTCTCGCAGTGCACAGGCTCTACGGGGCGCTCCATGCCCACCCTGCTCTCAGGGCTGGAGCTGCTTGCTGCCCTGAGCCCTTGTCTCACGGATGAGTCCCAGGTGCCCCCTGGGCTGCAGCCTTTCCCCCAACCCCCTCCACACTTACCTGCTCTGTGGTCTGGGCTTGTTCCGAGTTGATGTGCTGGAACCGGAGCTCTACCCTGAGCCCCAGCTCCTCTAGCTGCATGAGGAAACCATACCTGTCCCCTGCTCTTCAGTCCCCCTGGCTGCCACCTGGAGTCCTGCTCCAAAGAGAGGAACCACTCAGAACCACGTGCTGCCACTGCAGACCCCAAGTACCATCCCGGGTACCTGGCTACTCCTGTTGCCACACCTTGCCCCTCAGAGTCACTCTGAATGACTAGGCTGAGTGGCAAGGCTGGTTCAGATGGTGTCATTGCAGGGACCTTTTCTTAGCTCTTCCGTCCATCTGCCCCAACTCATCCCCAGCCTGACCCACCACTGAGCATGCTCGGATCTGGAGAGCAACAATGCTTCTGATCAGGAAGTGAACATACACGTGTATTTTCTATACACAAGTATACATAATACAAGTGAAACATTTTCCTGATATAAAGATCCAAAGCTTTGAAATGGTTTGAAATTACCCCATTTTCTGTAGCAAATTTACACATACACACACTCACAGTATCTTAAACGTAAGTTGCCAGGGTGTGAAACTGCATCTCGTTTACTATATAATGAAACATCTTAATGATACTCTTAGAAATGATGCCTTTTCTCTGAACCACTTTTCTTTTTAGTATTTAATGTATATTAGTACCACAATTTTCATCTGCTTTTCAGAAATACTCTGCAAAATCCATTTTTCTTGCTGCAAAACTAAACCCAAAAAGAAGGGATCCCTGTCTACATTTTTAACAAGTATTTTGAGATTTCTTTAGAGATGCGTAACTCCACAGAATTGAGCATTCAGACCTACAAGATGCTGAAAAGGTGACACGTCTATAAGGACACCCTCTGGGCTATGCCTAAATTAACACTATGGACGTCCCACCCTCAAAAGACTTTACTGGTTGTCTGGGACCAAAAAAAGGTTGTAAAGGTGAAGCCAGTAGTAAAGCAAATAAGCAAGAAACAAGTTTTATATCAATCAGGCCTTGTTTTTCAGTTGAAGTGACCGAAACACAACTCAATAGGACTACGTCAAACTAAAAAGCTTCTGCACAGCAAAGGAAACCATCAACACAATGAAAAGACAACCTAACAATTGGGAGAAGATATTTGCAAACCATATATTAGATAAGGGGTTAATATCCAAAATATACAAAGAACTCATACAGCTCAACAACAAAAAAACCAACAACCCAATTAAAAGATGAGCAAAAGATCTGAACAGAGATTTCTCCAAAGAAGATATATGGATGGCCAACAGGCAGACGAAAAGATGCTCAACATCATTAGCTATCAGGGAAATGCAAATCAAAACTACAATGAGGTATCACCTCACTCTGGTCAGTTTGGCTATAATTAACAAGACAGGAAGCAACAAATGTTGGAGAGGGTGTGGAGAGAAGGGAACCCTTGTTCACTGCTGGTGGGAGTGCAAACTGGTGCAGCCACTATGGAAAGCAGTATGGAGTATTCTCAGAAAATTAAGGATAGATCTACCATATGATCCAGCTATTCCACTGCTGGGTATTTATCTGAAGAACTTGAAAACACAAAGGCATAAAGATACTTGCACCCCTATGTTCATTGCAGCATTATACACAATAGCCAAGACTTGGAAGCAACCTAGGTGCCCATCAAGGGACGAATGGATAAAGAAGATGTGGTATTTACACACGATGGAATACTACTCAGCCATAAGAAATTATGAAATCCGGCCATTTGTGACAACATGGATGGACCTTGAGGGTATTCTGCTGAGTGAAATAAGTCAGAGGGAGAAAGTCAAATACCATATGATCTTACTCATAAGTAGAAGATAAAAACAACAACAAACAAACACATAGCATTGGAGATTGGATTGGTGGTTACCCATTGGGGAAGGGGGAGGGGGGAGGGCAAAAGGGGTGATTAGGCTCGCATGTGAAGGGATGCACTATAACTAGTTTTCGGGTGGTGAACATGATGTAATGTACACAGAATTTGAAGTATATTATGATGTACATCTGAAAATAAATAAAGAAATAAATTCAAAGCACAACTCAAAATAACTCAAGCAAAAAATACCATGAGGAGAGTGGACAGTGGGGGAGTGGGTTCCAACATAGCCAAGCCCAGGAACTCGAAGGGAAGTTACCAGATTTCGCTCCCTCTCCTCTATGCTTCTTTCAGTGTGGTAGCCTCATTCTCTCTGACTGAAGAAAGACCTTGGTTGCAGAAAATGCTAACCATCATCCCAGCAGATCCAGAAAATCCCAGAGAAGGACTCTGATTGGTCCTGCTTCACTCTCATGCCCACACATGTCCAATCACTGTGGGCTAGAGGATGAGACACTATGATTGGCCAGACTCTGGTCACATGCCCACACCTGTGGCTTAGTGGAGGAGAGTACCATGAATGACAGTCCCACCAGAAACACATAATATAGAAAAATGGGTATTTCCCTAAGGAAAGGGAGTACCAGAAAAAGGTTAGAAGGGAAACCAGGCAGACAAAACAATAGATACCTACCTCAAAATTCAATGCACTGGTTTTCCTCAACTTATACTTTCCTCTTAAGAGTTTCTCCTGGTCCCATAAAAGTGGAAAAGAGGATTTATCTATATTCATATACACAGAGAGACAGAAGAATGAAGAGATACTCAGAGAATGCTCCAAAATCTCCCAGTGAGCATCCCACACAGAGAAATCTCTGCTTCCAGGGAAGGAGCCAAGTTCAAGTCAGAAGTGATGAATTCGAGCAAGACAGTTCCCTTCTTCCAGGGACATTCAGGGCAAGTGGAGGAGAGTTTGGCCAACACTGTGAAACCATAGACGAGTCAGGAAGGGCTCAGGGTGAAAGCCACACTGTCACCACCCCACCCCAACCAATCCAATGTGAACACCTGCCTCGTGCAGCCCAGCGTGACTGCATCTACGTGGCTGGTTCCTCCCCTTAACGCCCCGCCTCCACTGAGCACACTGAGCCCAGCACAGACTGTAGCTCCCCAGTCTTCCCTTCTTCCCATCACCTGCCAACCAGGATTTAACTACCTTTTTGGACGCTGCTTTTCACTTCTACTCCATCAGACTGTGGGAGCTTAGAGTTCATAATTTGACTGAGACTCACAAAAACAGTCTTAAGGAAACTTATTCCCACCCTATTAAAGTAATGACATGATTCTGGCTCCCTAACATCCCAAAGTCCTAATCCTTGTTGCCAAAACTCTGATCTTAGTCACCCCTTTCTAGTCTTATCTCCACTACTTTTCTCCATAAATACTTCCTTCAAAACACTATGCTTTGAATTACTGTCCTTCAATGAGTTTTTTTACATCTTACTTGTGACATTTCCTTCACCTGAGTGGTTCTTTCTTTCATCAAAATTCCAGACGTTCTTCAAATTTTACCTCAGAAACAACCTTCCTCACGGAGACTTCTCTGGCCACTTCAGTGAAAAATGATTGCCATTGTTGGTATCAGAATTTGGTGTTGGAATCAAATGTAAATTGCTTTCAACTATGAGATTTCTCTATTTGTCTCTCTGATATTCTGCCACCACTTTTAGAAAGTGATTTCACCTAACTCCAGTCAGAAAAATTAATACATGCTCTGGGTCTAAAGAAAGTGTTGCTTTTGGAATTTTATAAGAATATAGGATTGGGGCTGGCCCAGTGGCACAGTGATTAGATTTGCACATTCTTCTTCGGCAACCCGGGGTTTACCAGTTCGGATCCCGGGTGTAGACCTACACACTGCTTGTCAGGCCATGCTGTGGCAGGTGTCCCACATATAAAGTAGAGGAAGATGGGCATGGATGTTATCTCAGGGCCAGTCTTCCTCAGCAAAAAAAAGGGGACGAAGGAAGGAAGGAAGGAAAGAAAGAAAGAAAGAAAGAAAGAAGAATATAGGATTGAAAGAGAACTGTGAATGTGCTATGCAACATATGAGCCTTATTCTCATGAGCTATGGGAAGTTATGTGAATCTGTGAATCTCAGAACAACATATAAAATTTGTGAGGATCTGATAGTACCAGGGTTACGTGTTTGAAATTTGGGGATTTCGCTACCAGAGGTCCATAAACTACACGCATTAGAAGTTTAGCCTACAATGAGTCATGAACTATATTCCAAGAGAATCCAATATGCAGATAAATTCCTAGAAGTTGTAAGTCTTGTAGTAGAGCCTGCTAGTGGTTAGAGCTTACAAATCATGTAAAGAGCCAATGTTAAGTGAAATAAGTCAGACGGAGAAAGTCAAATACCATGTAATTTCACTCAGAAGTAGAAGATAAAAGCAACAACCACCAAACACATAGACAGAGAGATTAGATTGGTGGTTACCAGAGGGGAAGGAAGGAAGGAGGGAGAAGGGCGAAAGGGGTGAGAGGGCACATGTGTTTGGTGATGGACGGTAATTAGTCTTTGGGTGGTGAACATGATGCAGTCTACACCGAAATTGAAATATCATGATGTACATCTGAAATTTATATAACGTTATAAACCAGTGTTACCTCAGTAAAAAAAAGGGCTTCTCAAATATTCTTTTCCTGTAAAAATTTGCCCTAAGTATAGGTTCATTTTCGAAACTGTCTACTCAAGAATTTCTTACTTGTTAGTATTCTGCTCTTTATCACAGCAAGCTTTTCCAGAGATTTCCCTGTTGGGCACCTTGGATTTACAGATATCTTTTAAAAATATGTGTCAAAAAACAGTAATTTCTCCTTACAATCAGGCTTCTAAAAAGTATTCTTGTCCTGTCTTCTCCTGGCCCCTCACTGCAGCCCGGACGCTGCTCTCTTCCCCTACACATCTGTCGCCAAGCTTGTAAACACCACCTGCTGACACACCTCATGGGAAGCTTTCGGGCCCCGTATGACTTTACTTCTCTGTGGTATTGACATTGAGGGCCATGTTCTTGCTTTTGAAATGTGTCCCCAGGAGCTCAGTCTTTGCATCTCCTTCCCCGACTATCCCCTGAGCAATCCCGACTTTGCCAATGGATTCAACTCCCCGCTGGACATCTTCACCTTAACACCCACCTCACTCATCTCCTCACACAAAACCTGCTCCTCCTCCAAGGTCCCCGTCTCAGGATGGGTACCACCCCCATCTACCTCGTTGTTGGGAGTTGTCCGAGGTTCCTCTTCTCTCGGCCCTCACATCTGATCAGCACTAGTTCTTACCAGTTCTGCCTCCTCAAATCCCTTGTGTAGGTTGCCTCTCTGCCCGCCTTTGCCAGAGCGTTAGTGCACTCATTGCTTCTGGCCAGTGCCTTGCAGCCTTCGGGCTGGTCTTTCTGCTTCCATTTCTGTCCTTCCATCTATCCTCCCACTGCTGCCAGGGGGATGTGAAAATAGCGTCACATCTCACCCGGATCAGAATCATTCAATGACTTTAAATCCCCCACAGGAGACATCCTAAATTCCTCGTATAGGACTGGTCCCCGCTTACCTGTCCTGTCTCCTCTCCGGCCTCTCGTCCACCACACTCTGTGACCAAGACATTCCACACCATGGACAGATGGTTCCCCAAATATGATGGGCCAGCTCTCTCAGGCCTCTTTGCTCGCACATGCGTTGCCTCTTCTGCCTGGATGCCCTCACCCTGCAGGTCTTCCCGCCAATCTACTGCTCACTCTTCAAGTCTCGGCCCGCAGGCCACCTTTTCTGAAACATCCTCTGAACCCCTGGACAGTCTTAGATTCTCCTTCACCCGTGTTTTCACTCATATACTCAATATATGATAATAATTAACCTCTGTCTAATAAACATTCAACGGTCAGTCAATGATAACTAACCTCTATTGAGCACTGCAATGTGCCAGGTGTCACTTAAGCACATTACAATTTAAATCATCACAACTCTATGAGGCGAGTACTATTATTACTATTCTTGTTGTGTAATGAGGAAACCGAGGTACACACTGATTAAATAACTCATCCAAGGTCACTCAGCTAGTTAGTGACAGCCTCAAGGTTTGAAGCCTGTGCCTGTGCTCAAAATCTCTCCACTCTATGGCCTCCATTAGAGCAATCACGTTCTTGTATGGCAACTGTCCCCTGGCATGCTCATGTTTCCTGTCAGTGCCTTTTTTTTTTTTTGAGGAAGACTAACCCTGAGCTAACATCTGCTGCCAATCCTCCTCTTTTTGCTGAGGAAGACTGGCCCTGAGCTAACATCCATGCCCATCTTCCTCTACTTTATGTGTGGGACGCCTACCACAGCATGGCTTGCCAAGCAGTGCCATGTCCACATCCGGGATCCGAACCAGCAAACCCAGAGCCACCGAAACAGAACATGTGCACTTAACCACTGCACCACCAGGCTGGCCCCTCAGTGCCTTTTTTATCTTTGTTTTCTTGACGACTACACAGGTCCAGGCACACAGGACTCAATGCATGTTTGGCAAAGGAATGTATGAATGAATAAGGAAACAAGTGAATGAATGAATAAATGAGACAAGCGTCCACAATGGCTCTTGTAGGCCTTTCTTCAATGCCTCCCAAGTCTCTGGTCCCTCCAGCGTGAGCGCGTCCTCCAAGCTGCTGAGTCCTACAAAACCTAACAGTATATTCAGTGTGAAGAGGCTCTAATGAATAGCAAGAAGCAAAAATCATTAAGCAAGCACTCTGCACAAGAAGCAGCGTGGAGAGTTCTGCTGGAATACATAACAGCCACTGCAGCGTTCGTGTCCAGAAGACTGACCACACAGGCCACAGGTGCCAGCCCCCTCATCTTCCAGGACATGAGTGGATGCAACTGGAAGACTTGCCACCTGGGCCCTTGGCCTGGAGTTTTGTTGCTTTCTCCTTTGCCTTTTTTCCCTGGAGAAGAGTGGAGAAAAGAGGACATCCAGGGAAGAGTTTATGTGTTGCCATCTCATTTCCCAAGTTTTTTCTTCCTTCCAACAAAGTTCTTGACTTTGCTGATTTCACTTCAGTTTCTTTCCATAAGAGTTCTTTATCCCTTCCTGCTTCAGTTTCCTCCTGCAGAAAACCCTAAAACACACCAGAAAGGAGGTCACTGAGCCTGGGTCCTTTCTCTACAGGGTTTTCAAGCTGACAACAGCCTTGAAGGCTGTCCGACCATGTGAAATCACATGACTAAATGGCAACACACCCAGACTCCAGAGCTAGACGGCCTGGCTGTGAATCTCAATGGCACCACTGCCTAATTCTGACTGTGCACAAGCTTTTAGCCTCCTGATGCCTCAGTTTCCACATCTGTAAAATAAGGGTGGCCATGGCACACATCTCATAGGGTAGTTGAGGCATTAGAACAAGATAATAAATATGAAATGCTTGAAATATTGCTTAACACATAGTAAATGCTCAATAAATTCTTACTTTTATGATTATCATTAATAATAATAATAATAATGAGATGTTTTGATTATTCAAAGACCCATAAGTACTGGGTCCCTATGGAGTATGGAGCCATGTGTCCAACGTTGTGGGGAGATACAAAAATAATTAAAGTCCTAATTTTTGTCCCTACAAGAGTTCATGAACAGAAAAGGAAGACAAAACATAAAAGCCAGAAGTTTCCCAAGGCTATGACAGAAGCAAACGACACTCTGCCAAGAGGAGCATTCTGGTCTTCTCAGCAACTGAGTACATGCTTATAATGCTTAGAACTCACATCACAGGAACTCAGAGAACTTGGGAGACATTTCTTGGTCATCTTTGACAGTCATATTTGGGTCTATTGCAGTGTTTCTCCAGTTTGGCACTATTGACATTTTGACTAGATAATTCTTTATTGTGAGGGGCTGTCCTGTGCATTGTAGAATGTTTAATTGCATACCTGACCTCTACCTACTAGACACCAGGAACACTTCACCGTGCAGTTGTGACAGCCACAAACATCTTTGGGTATTGCCAAATTTCCTCTGGGGGCAAATTCACCCCAGTTGAGAACTTCCAGTACATCAGGATTTCAGAAACAATACCCAATTGGAGCTCACTGCAACATAAAGGAAAGAATAAAAGAACACAGTTTTTTTATGGCTTCTCTCCATTAAACCTGGGACAAGGCCTCATTTCACTACTCTGGGCAGGAGACCCTGGTCCTAGCCCTTCACCTCACCAGGGCTACCTTTCCTAGTTGGTAGAATCGGGTTACTGTGGTGATTGTACCTCTCAGGGGAGTGGTAAGGATTAACCGAGTTGTGTTTGTGAAGCTTCTTTAACTGTAAACCACCATTCCCGTGTAAAGAAGTATCATTTTAAACACCCAGAGGACTATCAACCCACTGTGATTGTGCCTCTGCGCGGGCTAGTAAATTTGGATCAAAACATTGTTGCATTAGAGTCTAAGATTTCAAACCCAGATGATTCTGAACTAAATTCATAAATATTCACCAAAGACCCCTCCATGCTAGACACCAAACTGTGCCCTCTAGAGACATAGGGATGGATCGGGGCAGCCCCTACCTCACATCCCTACGATTAGCAAGTGTGCTTTCCGTTCCCATGGCCAGCACTGGACTAATCAGCCCTTTGTGTTCATGACACCCAAGAAAGATAAAAATTGAGTTGCAAGATCCTATCTGGGTATATTGTCCTGTGTGGTTATCTGGCGTTGGAATTTCACGTGGACTCTAACTCAGCCTTTAAAATCTCTCAGAGGACAGGAAATGAACATTTATTGAGTCTGTACCATGTGCCAGCTTCTGCTCGGGTTCATTCAAGACTGTGAGGAAGGTGTTATTATTCCATTTTTACTGATGAAGACATTGAAGCTCATAAAGAATAAAGTAATTTTCCTAATGTCACTGGGTAAGTAGCAAAACTAGAATTTGAATCCACATTGGTTTTAATCCAGAGCCTTTTGCTGCCATACCGTGCAAATGGAGGTATATTTGGAAATGATGGCGTGGACAGTAGGAGGTTGTACACAGTACTCAGACCATCTCTCCTAGGGATGTGGATGTCAGAGGAAGACACTCTGCTCTCCTGTGTGAATCCCTCATCTGGGGAATGCTAGGTAAATGGCTATCACGGGGACCCATAATCCTTTTGTTGTAGAGATATCGTCTAGGTTGAGCCATAGAATATAGACACAGAATACAAATGTGGGAGATTCCTGACCAAAGGAAGCAACAAAAATGGACAAGCCAGTCTGCAGCTTCGTGGAGCCCAGCTTTCCTCACAGCCCCTACAGGGAGCAGAGAATAGAGCAGCTCTCTGAAGCCAGCCTTTCCAGGAGTCAACCAGGTGAGACCAACTTAACGAACCAATAGGGCCAATACACAGGCATGGAGCGGAAGACATGTCACTCACAAGGCCAGATCCATAGGAATCTTGCTCGTAGTCATCTTTGACAATTAACAACAGTGTCACAGTTTTTCAAACCTGTAATTTCCATTACAATATATGAATATGCTTGGGGGCCAGAGAAGGCAGATTTGTAACTTCATTTAGAGCAAATCAATTAGTTCCACTAATAGATTCATGAATCATCCTGGAGACAGACAACGGGTGTCAAGGAATTCTGAGTCCCCTCTCCTGGTGATTTTTACAAACCTCATCAATTTCTGTCCAATAAAACATTTCCATTTGGGTTCTTAACATAAAAGTTCTAGAATTCATGAAGTTAAATGCTTTCTAAAATTCTGGCACCTTGGCCAGCAAAATTTTCCATCACACCTTTGATTTCATTAACCTGAGTAAAAGAAAAATATGTCTATCCAAATGGGTGCTGGTCAGCCATGAGACTTAGACTAAAGCCATAAAGGCAACCTTTGGCAGTGCCTACGAAAGCAGCGTCCTGGAAGGAAAGAGACTTAAGTGGTCCAGATGGCCTTGTCAAAATATCGTTAGAGCCATCTTAGCCTCACACTGTGGCACCCTTATCAAGCATTCATTGTTTTGACCCCATACGTACTGACTGAGTTAGAGCTGGGGAAGTTAGATATGCCACCAGCTCCAATATATCCATTTGTATCTCATGATTTACATAAAGGAGAAGTCACTGGGGTGAAGTCTCACATCCCGGGGTTCAGTTATAAACAACACAGCTGGCGGACTTAGTAGATAACGGGGCTTGGGACAGTGGCAAGAAGAGGTTATAAGATGCCCCGGGAGAGTGCCTCCCTCCTTACACTCTGCTGCCACAGCACTGAAGTTTGCAGTTAGTGAGTTTCTGGTGCCTACATAGGCTGGTGCCTGGAGACATAAGTCTTCCTCTGTCCCCTGCCACTTCTTTGCCATTTGGTGGGGAGCAGGGAGATAAGTAGAAGCCAGCTTAAAGGAGGCCATGATGGGGGTGCTGAGAGCTAACTCATCATAAGGCATGAAGACTTGAGCTATGATGAGCCAACTGCAGCGATGGGACCTAATGTCAGAAGGGGTTATTGGTACTTGGTGATGTGCCCAACCGACACTAGAATCTGTCCTGAATCACGTGCTTGCCTTGTGAGAAAGGTTGCGTCAGCAACCCTGCTCTGGGGCATTTCCATAACTAAGAAGAAATATTTCTTTAGAGCAGGAACACAGGATCTTTGGCCTTGACTCCTGTAGAACTGTCAGAGTTCAGCGTGTGATATTTAAGTTCATCCAGCCATGCTAGCTATTAATAAACAGGACTTGTGTGTATAAATATAAAAAGCACCTCTGGGTTTCTAAACGTATTCGGGGAAAATAAATCTGGAAAAGGCTGAGATTCCAGCAGCAAGCACAGGGGTTCAGAGCCATGAAGATTTGGATCTTATTGAGACTACATCTTTATTCTCAAGCTGACAAAGCCAGAGATAGACAATAATTCATGCTTACCAATCTTGCCCACCACAAGTATTTTCCATCTCGAAGGCACTGATTTCTCCTGGCTTGGTTGATTTCTTTTCCCTGTCTACTTGTACACTAGATCCCTACCCTTTCACTTAACAGAGGATCTTGCTCCAGCAATTCTCTTCCTTCTCTTATATCACAGTTTTTCTTTTCCTATTGGGTCATTACCATGAGCATACAAGCATGCTATTATTTCTCCCATCTTCAAAACAAACATTCTTTGAACTCTACTCTCCCTACTAGCTCTGGCCCATTTCTTTGCTCTCTTTTGTATCAAACTCTTCAAAAGTGCTTTGCATACTAAGCGAAGCACTTTCCTCCCATTCTCTCTGAAACGCTCCAATCAGGTTCTTTCTTCCCAAATTGGCCTTATTAAGATTACCAGTTACCTACACATTCCTAAATCTAATGATTTTTAGTTCTCATCTAACTTGATCTACCAGCATCATCGGGCTTGACTCGTCACACCTTCCTCCAGATTCTCTGACCCCTGGCTGCCTGGAAAGTGCTCTGTTTCTCTTCCTACCTCAGTAGTTCCACTTTTAACTTCCTTTGCTGTTCTTTCTTTCCTCCTTAACCTTCTAACGTTGGAGACAATCTTTGCTCTGTCTACACTCACTCATTCCCTTGATGATCTGATCCAATCTCATCTTTTTAAACCCCATCTATTCCCTGGTGACTCTCAGATTTATATCTTCAGTGCAGACCTTTTCCTTAACTCAAGACCCACATGTCCAACTGCCTACTGTGCATCTCTACATTTTCACTTAACATATCCAAACTTAACTCCTGATCTGCCCCAGCCTGTTTCACGTGCATTCTTTCCTATGTTGGTTGATAGAAACCCAATCTTTCCAGTTGTTCAAGCCAAAAATTTTGAACTCATTATTGACTTGTGTTTTTCTCACACTCTCCATGTACAGTATGTCTGAAAATCCTATATTTCAGAATATTTCTAGAATTTGATGATTCCTTACTACCTCCATTGTGCCCACACTGGTCTGGACGGCCATCGTCTCTCTTGGCTGACTGTAACAACCCCTAACAGCTCTCCCTGCTTCTGCCTGTGGCCTCTCCACTCTATTTTCAACATAATAGCCAGAATAATCCTTTTTCAAAAGTGAGAAAACGTTTTAATATTTGAAAATCCATGAACGTAATTCATCATTTTAACAGAATAATGGGAAAAATCACATCATCTTTTCAATAGATGCTGAAAAATCATTAGACCAAATTCAGAACCAATTCTTCACTTTAAAAAAGTCTCACTAAACTAGGAATAGAAAGGAACTTCCTTAAAACATTTACAAGACAAAGAGTATCTATAAAGCAAAGAAACAAACAAAAAAACTGCAGCTAACATCATACTCAGTGGTGAAATGTAGAAATCTTTCTCCCCTAAGGTCGGAAACAAGGATGTTCACCGTCACCACTACTTTTCAACGTGGTACTGGAGGTCCTAGCCAGTGCAGTGAGGTAAGAATAAGACATACAAAGTTTAAAGATAGGAAAGGAATAAGTAAAACTCTTTCATTCACTGATGATATAATAGTACGTGTTGAAATTTCAAAAGAGTCTAACAAACTATTAAAATTAATAAGAGAATTGAACAAGGTTGCTGGATAAAAAGTGAATATACAAAAATTTTAATTGTATTTCTATGTAAACGAAAAAATGATACAATAGTTTCAAAAATGATCAACTACCTAATAAAAGTCTAACAAGATATGTGCAAGACCTCCACAGTAAAAAGCACAAAATCCTGCTCAGAGAAATCAAAGGAGATCTAAATAAAGGGAGAAATATTACATGTACATTGAATGGAAGACTCAACATTGTTCAGATGCCAATTTTTGCCAAATTTATCTATAAGTTCAGTCAAAATCATGGCAAGATCATTTTCTGGAAATTGACAAGGTGATTCTAAAATTTATGAAAATACAAAGAACCTAGAACAGCCAAAAAAATGTTGGAGAAGAGTAACCAAGTTGGAGGACTTCACAGTACCAGATTTCAAGACTTACCATAAAACTATAGTAATTGGGGCAGTGTTGTCTGGGTGTAAATATAGGCAAATAGATCAATGGAGAAGAATACAGAGACCAGAAGAGACCTACACACACGTGATTATTTGATTTAGCAAAAAACAAAACAAAACAAAAAAAACCCACTGTGATTCAGTGGAGAAGGAATAGTTTTTCCAAAAAATGATCCTGAAGCAACCAGGCATCCTATGAAAAGAAATGAACTCTTTATTATTAAATTAATTCAAGGTAAATCATATACCTAAATATAAAAGCCAGATGGTAAGCTTAAAAAGGAAAACATGATAAATTGGATTTCAGTAAAATTAAGAATGTCTTCATCAAATCATATCATTAAAAAAGTGAGTAGGCAGGCTATAAACTGGAAGGAGATATTGACTATATAAATATCTGACAAAGATCTTGTTTCCAAAATACGTAAAGAACTCCTACAAGACTACAAGAAAACAAACCATTTTTAAAATGAGCAAAATGCTCCAACAAGCATTTTGTAAAAGATTAATTCAAATGGCCAGTAAGGATATGAAAGAGTGCCTAATAATATTACTCATTAGGAAAGTACAAATTCCCATGCCTGTCAGAATGGTTAAGATTTACAAACTGATGATACTACGTTTTGGTGAGGATGCGGAGCAACTGGAACTATCATACACTACGAGAGGAAGTGAAATCAGTTTAACCATATTGGACACATCTGCCAAAGCTAAAACCCTATGAATAGCAGCAGAGCACTGTCTGATATAGCTCCAGCAGTTGAGAGGATGGCACAAAAACAAGACCAGGCAGGGCTCTGCTCTACGGTCCACAGGGTCGCTAGGAGTCAGAATTGACCTGACTTAGCTATCGCACTCCTAGGCGCAATACTCCTAGGTAAATATCCGAGGGAAATGAGTGCATGTGTCCACTGAAAAACACGCACAAGAATGATCATTGCAACCCAAAATGGAAACAACCCAAATGTCAACAGGAGAATTGATAAATTGTAGAATATCCATACAATGAAAACTATATATTAATTAAAAATAAAAAATTTCTGCTACAACCACAATAATGAATCTCACAAACAAAATGATGAGCTGAAATAGCCAAACACAAAAGAATATATATTGTATGATTTCCTCTGTAAGAAATTCAAGAATAGACAAAATTAATCTGTGATGATAGAAATCAGCCACCGTCTGAGTGGCTGCCTTAGATGGTGGTGGAGTGGTTATGGATTGGAAATTGACAAGGGAATCTGGGGTGCTGGAAATATTTTATATCTTGATCTGGATGGTGGTCATAAGAGTGCAAACATATGAAAATATTCATAAAGCTGCACTTACTGTACATTATACTTCAAAAACACATTATATACCTGAAACGTTTACTGGTTAAATGATATTATATCTGGAATTCAGAGAGGAGGGGAATTGAATAGGGGTATGGATATAAAAGACTGACAGTGAGTCAATTATTGGAAAACTGGGTGATGGGCACATAGGGGTTCATTATACTATTGTGCTTTTGTTTGTTTAAAATTTCCATAATAAAAAGTTTAAAACAAAAGATAATGAAAAAATAAGTCAAATCATGTCATCCCTCTGCTCACAGTCTTGCCTTGGCTTCCATCTTATTCAGAGTAAAATGCCAAAGTCTTTATAATGGCTACAAGGCCCCAAATGCTGTGTCCTTATGACCTCTACTACCACTCTCTGTCCTCATTAACCCATTCCAGTGACATTGGCATTCTCCCTCGTTAGGGCCTTTGCTTAGACTGTTCTCTCTGCCTAGAAAGCTCTTCCTCCACCTGTTTACAACTCTTTCAATCTTTGCTCAAACGTCATCTTCTCAATTAGACCATACTAACCTCCATAGTTAAAGTTGCAGTCCACTTGCCTGGTATTCTGATCCCCTTGACCCTGACAGATTTCCCCTCATGGAACTAATAACTTTCTAACGTATTGCATAATTTACTTATTTATTGTGTTTCTTGTTTATTATCCATCTTCCTCTCACCTCTGCTCTAAAATGCAAGCTCTTCAAAAGCAAATATCTTTGTCTGTTTTGTTCACCAAAGTATCCCAAACGTTTAAAACAGTACCAAGGTCCCTTGGGGCCAGCCCCGTGGCCGAGTGGTTAAGTTCGCCCTCTCTGCTTCACTGGGTTCAGATCCTGGGTGCAGACATGGCACTGTTCATCAGGCCATGCTGAATCTGTGTCCCACATAGCACAACCAGAGACACTCACAACTAGAGTATACAACTATGTACCGGGGGATTTAGGGAGAAGAAAAAGAAAAAAAAATGAAGTTTGGCAACAGATGTCAGCTCAGGTGCCAATCTTAAAAAAAAAAAAAAAAAAAAAAAAACAAGGTCCCAAAAGAACCTAACACACAATATGTACTCAATAAATACTTTTTTAAAGACGCAATGAATGAACAATAATGCAATAAAAAGGGCTGACTTTGACTTGACCTCCTCTGCATCCTGACTACAGGAAGAGACTGTGCAGGTCATGCCACCGTAATTGCTCTGGTCCGTGTAAGAGTCAAGCATTTTTGTTAAAAAGGTCTAAGTCAGTCTTTGGTGGGGTAATAAACACAGGCAACGTGCACGTTATTGTCCTTGTCTCGTATGTCTTAATGAGGAAGATTTTCAGAGCCCTGGGAAAGGGAGATCCAGGCACTTGTCTCAGTCAGTTCAGTCTGCTATAACAAAATACCACAGGCAGGTTGGCCCATAAACTATTTATTTCTCACAGTTCTGGAGGCTGGAAGTTCAAGATCAGGGTGCCAGCATGGTCAGGCAAGAGCCTTCTGGGTCGCAGACTTTTCGTTGCTCTATCCTCACATGGTGGAAGGAACAAGGATCTCTCTGGGGCCTCTTTTACAAGGACACTCATCCCATTCATGAGGGCTCCATCCTTATGACCTAACACCCCCCAAAGCCCCACTTCCTAATATCATCTCCTTGCGGGGTAGGATTTCAACGTTTTAATTTGGAGGGGCGTATTCTGACCACAGCAGAGCCTGACTGACCTGGCTCCCTCAGCTCCAGTCAATTTGACTGAGAGTGAACCCGGGACACAGGAGAAGCCAGGCTATTGGCAGGTTAGTACAAATCTGACTAATTACGTTTCATCTCTCAAGAATTTGACCACGAGACACAGCAACTAGTCAGAGCGGTGGATGCCTGACTCGAACAGGTTGGGTCCCGCATAGGCAGAGAGCGAGGCAAGTGCAGCAGCCAGGCAGGGAGAAGCAGCGAAGGGGGAGCCCCTTGGCCTTTGGGGAACAAGAGATCAACCTCCGTCCTGACTTCACTCCCATTTATACTCCCTGGCTCTAGATGGCCCCGCAGGACTCTCTCTCCTGGCTTTGATACCCTGTTGAATCCTTAAAATAAACCCTCTTTACTCAAGCTTGAGTGACTCTGTGTTCATTGAAAAGGCATCCTCAGACCCGGACACCCAAGCCCTGCCATACCTGACCCTTGGGGCAGATCCAACCAGCCTCCCCTTACATCAGTGCATCCCAGAGCCCTGGTCCAACAATCAATACAGACTCCTGGGTTGAATTCTCAGAAATACGGTTGGCGTGCAAATGGTAGGAGACAGGCCTGAGAATACGTGTTTTTAACACCTCCCTAGAATATTCTAATTTGCAAATCAGTTTGGGAATCACTACAGGCTATTAATTCCAGATAGACACCCTCAACTCATTTCTACAGTGTAAACGTGGCTCTTTTCATAATTTGGAATAGAATTTGCATTGCGAACACAATAGGGTATGTCCTATTACACATACCTACACCATCTCCCACCCCCGTTTAAATGACATACAAAAGGTGAAAAACCAGCCTCAGTAACCCTTAGGTTTCCCTGAGAAGTGAGCTCCCTTTTCCGGCAGCATTACTTTGATTTGTATATGCAACTTCATAGAAATGAAAAAGAACAAAGCTCCTCATTTAGTAAGCAGCCAGTCCCCCTATTGTTTTCAGGAGGTCGCTGAGTCCTACACCAGGGTCACACTGACAGAGGGGTGGATGGGGTGGGACTTGGTAAATTTTACGACCCATAATAACAGTCCAAGTGATGCAGGTGAGATAAAGGCGCTAATCAAATTTCATGCTTCAAGGCGTGAGCTGATTACTGCTGGGCTGAGAGGGGATTTATTTCCTGTGGCTCTGACAGGCACAGGGGGCCAGGTACACTCTGCGAGGCTTCACATACTACTGACCACTTCCAAAACGGAGGATCCGTGAGTTGGTGGCCTGGTGCCCAGTGGCTGGCCTTCTGCGGCTTCTCAGAGCAAGGGAAGAGGGTTGCCACAAGAGGAACTTCACAGACAAAAGATTTGCTGTGAAAGGATGACAAGGACTGTGTGGAATGTATGTGGGGAAGCCCTAGATAACTTGCACACAAAGTCTAGCTAGGTCCAAGCTAGAGAAGAAAGAGAAGCCTGATGACCTCTGCTCCTCTCTATTTAACGTCTCAACTCCTGTGAGGATCAGTTTCCCCATCTGTGAAATCAGATAATAACAGTTTCTACTTTTTGAGGTGGTTGTGAAGATGAAAGTGGGTAAGATTGGATTATGGGATAGGGTTACAGATACAAAACTACTGAGTTGACAACCTGGGAGACATCTGAACACCGGCCCTTGGCTGTGGGACAGCAATTCTTAGGCTTAATAGTTCTGTGGAGTTGAGACATTTGGCAATGGATCAGAAGCATACAGATAGACCAAAAGCATAAAATGTTTTTAAGGGAACTATAAAGCCAAAGAAACTGTAAACCTATAGTTATTCAACCCCCAAGGCAATTCTCAGTCCCTAGAATTCGTACCAACAGGAAGTGGGCTGTCAGCATAGTTTGACATCCAAAAACTTCGTTCTCCCAGTGTTCATCAAGAACACGGCCACGGAGAACAATAACCTGACAAGACACTTCAGGAGCAGACCTGGGCATTGAGGGGTAATCCAACCATGGGGATTACATTCATAACTCTATCCCCTCCCCAGAACTTCTCCAGCCCTGAGGAGCCTCTCAGTTGGAACTGAGATGAGACTAAGCTACACCTTCAAGGGCAGCCCTCAAGTCCACTCCAGGATGCTGGGGCTCAAGCCGGGCCCTCAACAGGTGGCCTTATCCCTCTTTCCTCTTCCTAACTCATTCTACTCATTCTTTAGATCTTAGGCAAAATCTGGCCACTTCTACTCAAAGTCTTCTCTAACCAACCCAGGCCACAGAGCACTTTCCTTCTTGAAGATTCCTTATAACTCTTTTTATTAAGCATCAATATTGTGCTTAGCAATAATCTCTATCCTTGTCAGAGTGAACAAATATGAAGGTAATATATTTCGGAGGTAAGAGTTTCAACTTTGAAGACATGCCCTGGTGTCACCACTTGTTAACTGAGTGAACCAGAGAAAATTCTCTCCCCTCTCTAAGACTCAGGGGCCTCAGCTGATAAACACAGATAACAATACTTTGTAGGGTAATTTTGAAGATTAAAATAATCTATGTAAATCACCTGCTACACAGTAGGCATTTAATATATTGAAACTATTAATACTTGTATCATTTAATTTTCCATATGCTCCAGTTTTGTATGTTTAACTAAAGTTTAAGCTATTTAAGGATAGAGTTGAACGTTGTACGTTCCCATATTCTCCACAAGTTAATGCCCACAGTGAGTGTCATTCATGATATTTGTAACTAAGGACTAAAGTAACATTTGAGGTAAGGCCTTTCCTTTGGTGTTTCCAAAACAGCAGCATAAGGAGATCAAGCCTGAGCTTGTGTCCACAGCAGATGCAGGGTCCCTTTTCTAATAGTTTTAGAAACAGGTGATCAGTGGAGCATAGATTCCGGTTGAGGATCTGGACCCGGACATTCAGATACTGAGAATCCAGGGATGGAGTCTGTGGGGCAAGATAAAAATACAGCAAAAAATAGAAATATGGAACAGAAATCTTTCTCTTTCCCAATGAGTGCGATAAGAGAGCAGGTGAAAGATCCGCAAAAGGAATCTGGGTGGTAGGGTCAAGCATCAGAGGCCAGTGGTGAGGAGGACTTTGTAACAGAATCAGGTCTTCTGACTCAGGCCCCGAGTGTTTACGTGGTCTGAGTAGAGTCAGGCATCAATTCGGTCTGATCCCAGGGTGAGCAGGAACCTAGAGGCACCTGCCTGAGATGTGTTCCCAAAGCTCCCTCCAGGCAGACAGTGACACACATTCTCTCCTAAAAACTAAGTGACAAAAATAATTTTTAAAACTTGAAGGCATACAATCTGATATTTTTCTTCTTTATCTAATTTTATTGATATATAATTAACATATAACAACATGTTAGTTTCAGGTGTACAACACAATGATTCAGTATTTGTATATGTTGTGAAATGACTGATTTTTATTTTATCTTCTCCAAGAGCAACCACGTTCTCTTCCTATATTCCTAAAAAAGACAGAAAAGTATTGAGCTTCCAAATCATAAACATAAGAGACGTGGGTGCTGCTGTTGGATGGTGTCCAGAAATCCAGCCAACTTGACCGCTCCACATTCACACGCCAGAAAAAAAATTCCAACCATCTTTCATTCACCCATCAACTTCTAAATGATTCTCTGGCCATTCCCTTCTTGCTCTCAGTAGTTCAATGATCTTTCTTGACAGACTTCTGTGTGTACCAGAGAAAAGATACCTTCCCAGGCCAAGTGCAGCTCTCCCATGTCTGGAGTGGTCTTCCTGATTTACCACTGGGGCTCCTCACATTTCTCCACCTCTACCTCCTCTTCTGCCATCATGCCTTCCACCACCATCAGCCTTGGACAAGCCTCATAACTCAGGATGACAATATCAAGACCATTAAACCTACATACATCAGCAAAACTGCCTCACTGCTGTCTCTGCTCCAGGTTATAAAGATATGTCACAGCGCACACAGGCCTCTCGAGCTGGACTTGATGGGTTGTACTCAGAAGGCCACTTCTAAGACCAAAGTCATCTTTCACTCAAGCACTGTCTATGGGACCTCAAAATGCTGCACAGTAATGCTGATGGTGATAGCTCTGGGGTGTTACCCAGGCATGGCCCATTGCTCAGATCTCAAAACTGGTGATCATACGTAGTTTTGCATAGCTCAAAACACATATGCGTTCATATAGGTACACTGAAATACGAATATCAACTCCCCTTACTCATGACTGAAGAAAATCCACAGCCTGCAGTATGAGAACTGACTCACCAGGCTTAAGAACAAACTGGTCAGGATGGTGTAAAGTCAAGATTCCCAAATCAATTCTAATAATCCCCCAAATTTCCATAGAAAATTTTCTGGAGCCTAGTGGGGAGGACATTTTTCCTGGAGCCCATAAAATCTGAGCTCTACTGAAACTACCAAATTTCAGCGGCCCTCGGCTGACAGGCCGCCTCCCGAGACCCCTCTTCTTCCTCTGCTCAGCCCCACATCCCAACTCCCGCCTCTAGGCAGATTATCCAAAGTTGATGGATGACAGTATCAAAAACAAAGCAACGATTTAAAAACAAGTGACAAAGTCGAGAGGACACATATCAAAATTCGCAAATGTGCATGACATTTGCCCAGGAATCTGTTTATTTTCTCTGACGCTATAGCCAAAGGCTACAAGATGCTGCAATCTCAGTCCTTATCCCTCTAGGACTTAACAATGACATCTTATGAAATGCTGTGTAGTCTGTATAAACTAAACTTCAAGATCTTAATTTAATAGACACCAGCATTTATTTTGATTTAGAAATCTCTTTCATTTTCACATTAGATCCCTATCAGTTTAAACTTCTCGAGACAATGTCCATCCAAATCACCACTGTCCAATATGACTTCTGCAATGATGGAAATGTTTTGTCCAGTAAAGAAGCCACTAGCCACATGTGGTTATTGAACACTTGAAATGTGGCCAGGTGCGACTGAGGAACTAAATTTTACTTACTTTTAATTTATTTAAATTTAGCCACATGAAGGTAGTGGCTACCATGTTGGACATGGAAATTCTAAGTGCTCATGACATAGCACTGTGCTTGCTTACCCAGCATTTTGCAAGCCCTAGAATAATAACTTGGCCCAGAATGACAAACGAATGATGTGGAGGAATTTAAACAGGACTCAGACACATCAAATACCAAAATGAATCTGAGACAGCCTCCCCACATGCAGAGTTTACAAAGGGGATGATCAGTTGAAATTGTTCCATGATTCTTGGGCCCCCTCAGCAAGATAAAGGTGATATAAAGGAATCAAAATGTGAAGAAAGGAGAGGATGTGATGAAGAGATTCTTTGGAGAAAGTTGCTGCTACT
Source organism: Equus asinus (assembly GCF_041296235.1). Classification (NCBI taxonomy): domain Eukaryota; kingdom Metazoa; phylum Chordata; class Mammalia; order Perissodactyla; family Equidae; genus Equus; species Equus asinus. The sequence continues at coordinate 75,475,191 of NC_091796.1, forward strand.
GCTACCTTGGGATCTGCCTGAAATGCTCCCAGAACTTCGTAGGACAAACTATGCAGACACAGGAGAGAGAGCTAGACTGGAGCTGGGTGAATCCTGCCCAAGAAGATGACCTGGGAGAACAAGGGAACACCAACGGCATGGTCTGGGAAGGGTGGCCCCAGAAGAGTACCAGTAAATGTTTAAGAACCAACTCTTCAGAAACAAACCAAAACACACTCTGATTTTGCCAATTTCCTAAGTGTAAATGTTCCCACCATGGCCAATTTCCAGCTACTAGTCTGAAGTCCCTGAAGGTGCAGTCAGGAATGGATATGCACAATCAGCTTTTGTGAAGCAGTATTGGCCAGCTCCAGCACACCTGTGGTGGACCACCAGTGAGCCACGGGAAGGAGCTTGCCTAGAGGATGGAGACATTCCCCACAGTGAGAGACTTGCATGTGAGAGGTCCCCAGCGATGAGCATGTCTGCAGATCACAGGAGAAAGAATGCGTTTGACCACTTTCCAGACCAAGGGCAAAAGCCCCCCAGCCAAGTCAGAGATTTCCTTTTACTTATATCTGTTCCCTCCTCTCTGCCCCTTCAGCCCTTGCAGGATATCGAAAAGAGAGTTTGGTTGTCTGTAAGAAGGTGAGTGGGAGAAAGAGCAGAAGCCAATCACAGCCCCTTCCTCAAAGGCGGGCAGCTGCCGACTACTGGCTTTAGCCCAGGAAAGATGAGGAGATGTCTCACCTCTGAAAGAAGACTGAGGCACTGATTAGCGTCATGGACTGGATTTATTTTAGTTACTGAATTGAGATTGTGTGTTGGGACTTAAAATGGCCATAGGACCATCTATTATTTGCCAATTCTTTTTCTGAGACCAGGAGACGAATTGAGAGGGACAGGGGAGCCAAAAATTAATAATGTTAAGGCTGACCACACATCATGAGCTGTGCATAGTCAACGTTAAAACATAGAACGAGATTTGAGTGTCTCTTCTTCCAGTTCTTCATTTTCCCGGCACACTTCATTGTTGTTGAGATTAGAAATCAACACCACCGGGAATAATTGGAATCGTGTTCTTTATTGAGAGACAGGGAATGATATTCAGAGCAGGATAGCAGCACACGGATCACATAATCTAAAGTTCCTGACCTAAATATTATGTGCATTTGGCAGATGGGATGGTATTTAAGTAAAACACCAACAAGATGAGATTCAGCTTGACCCCCGTGATGTGCAGGACACTACGAAATCTCCAGTCATTCATGTCTGATAGTTTTATTTTTCTTTTTAAAACATAACTTAAAAAAAATCTTAATGGAAAAGAAAATAGTGGTTATTTCAATGAGTATTCCAAAGCTCTCAAAATCAAATGAGTGCTTGTTCACTTTCAACCTCAAAGTAAGCACTCATCTCCCCGCACTTCAGGGGCCAAGATGAGGTGGTGACCTCAAATAGGCAGTGACAGGAGGTGGCAGGTCATGGAAGCCAAACACCCTGGGCCAATTGCTGGGCTCCAGTCTAACTGTCACATTAATAAACCATAGCTTCTAAGACAACATTAAAGGGATGAGCCTGTAGGATGTGAAGGACCCTACAGTCAGGCTGGAACTATAGGAACTTATTCTGGGGACCCTTTTTCTATTTGTGGCTTACATTTAAAGCCGAATGGTATCTGTTGGTCCTACAGTGAATGTAGGGCAACTTCATCACCATCAAAATCCAATCTGCTGACCAGGAGAGAGTTTCATGACTCTCACATCAAAGTCAGCAGCTGTCCGTCTTGAAAACCGTTCCTAAAACGCAATGTCTTTGCATGAAGCTTTTCCTCCCAGAGCTCCTATGGTGAGCAAACTAAAGGAAAGAAGAGTGAGGCATGTGCCACCACGACAGGAGATAAACAGAAACACTTATCCATTCTTTTCCTCCAATCCTGGATGCTTACTCTGGACCTTCTTTGTCTTCCGGCTAGGCGCCCTTAGGGCATGGATATTGCCTGGTCTAAATCCCGTTCAGAAGCCAAGCATCAAGCGAGGGTTCAGGAAGAATGGCAAGACTTGCTAAGGTTTGGTGAGCACCCAAAGGGGCCAATCTGGAGCGAATGGAGCAGTTTGGTCTGAAGGAAAGCCTTTGTCTCCCTACCTGAGAGACAGAGGTGATGGAAGGTGTCACACAGAATCCCGCTGCTTCCTCTTCTACAGTCATGGCAGTTGCCATCCTGAACTCTACCTTCTCCCTCTAGCTTCCTGATTTTAAGCAAAAACTCATAGGATTCTTAACCCTTTCTGGGTCTTGGAAATATTTGAGAATTGCCAAAGTACTGAGATCTGCAGAATAAGGCTCAGAGTCGGCACGAATATAATCAAGAGGCACTGATGGTTCTGTTAAGCAGAAATGCTTTCGCGATTCTAGAAGAGAGTAGCACGGGCATGGCTGGGGAGGCAGGGCGGAGGACTGCTGGAGTCGAGCTGGCAGACAAAGACAGACAAGCCAATATTTATTTAAAAATATGTTTTAAAATTATATATATATTTTAAAACCGTGATGGACAGAAGAGATTATAATTCTAAGGCAATAAATGGAGAAAGTGCAGAGTAGGTACTGAAAGGACCGACTAGTCTGAATAAAATATTTAAAACAGCAGTTTCCTATATCCATGGCTTCCAAAGGTCCCAGTTGGTGCTAACACACACTCAGATGAAGGTGGGAACTGGGAGTAAGTGAGAGCTGTAGCGCCGAGGCAGGGGTGAGTCCATATTTTGCAGGATCTGAAGATTATACAATTTGGGTGAGCTTCCACAAAAAAACTGCTAACACCAAACTAGGTCCAGGGCCTTGGAAGGGGCCCTAAGCCTTCAGCTCCGTTAACTTCACAGCAAATCCATCTCCGCCCAAGTGGACATCAGCCCAGACAGTAGATTGTTTAGAAACACACACCTCCTTAGTGTTAAGAACAGAGTGGCTGAGACCAAACTGAAAGGTCAACTTAGAGAACTTTGTGATCCAGAGAGCAATTATTTGAAGGCACTTTGATAAGAAGATGCAAGACAATAGTGGAGGGGGTTTGAAGAGGAGCTTTTGGTCATCCAAACCACTGAAAGAGACACTCAATGTAAATTTGAATAAATTTGAATATCAATTTTTGCATACCAATTTGTCAATTTTTAAAAATCATTCTGTTGAGCCGGCCCCCAGCCAGCACATACAGAATCAATGTGGCATTTACAAAAAGATGCCTTCACAGGAAGACAAAGTGAAAAGTCCCTTCTGAGCAGGTAGAGCCCCTGCAGGTAATTGGTTTGGCAAGCAGGAGAAACTTTGGGGCAGGGTAAAAAGCCTTCCTTTCTCTCTATGTGATGCTCCACTTGCAGGGTGCCAGGCTTGGCAAAGGAAATATGGTCTGGATTTCAGGCCCAATTCATCCTCTTAGTTAAGCACCTTTGGGCAGTGCTCAACCTGTACAACCAAACATGGCGATCCCATATTTAGAGGTGTAGTGATTTTAACATATACCTAAGAGGACTTAAAACTATGTAATTCTCCGGCTCAGAAATTCCACTTCTTAGAATCTGTCTTGGGAAAAGTATCAGTGAAAAGGACAAAGGTTTACCTAAAATAAAGCATGCAGAAGTAATATTTATGTAGCGAAAAATTGAAAACAACCTGTATGTCCAATAATAGAAATCTGGTTAACTCATGACTCAGCCTTACACTAGAATACTGATCATCTATTACAGGAATTTTCGGTGGCAGGAAGAAATGTTCATGACATGGTTCTAACCTAAAAAGCAAAAAAGTGAACTGTGCAGATTTCTAAAAATATGTGTCTGTTAAAAAAGACTAGAACATTTCGAAGACATTAAAAGTAGTTGTCTATGGGTAGTGGGATGACATGCGATTTTTATTTTCTTACTTATGTTTTTCCATATTAAAAACATTTTTACTTTGTGAATGTCTTACTGTTACCCCCATTGCAAGCACGTGTTTTTAAATGGCATCCAGACTTGCAGGGCAGAGACGAAGTGGGAGCGGGGAGTAAACGCTGCCTTGACCTCATGCGCATACTGTCCGCACCTCATTGATTTCCACTTCTCATTGAGCTCCAGCCTTGGCCGCACGGCTGCACCTTGCTTCATTCCCTGCTCTGACCTACAGTGACAGATGGTCATGGAAGGAACGTGATGTCTCCCTGTGACTGTCACTACCTTTCAAAGCCCAAGGAACATCTCTGTGTACCTGACAGAACAGCTTGGGTCGCTAACGATGCTTCCCCAGAAGCCATCATAGAAAGTGACGACAACATGAACCAGGCTGGAGCAGCTAATGGACTTAGCTACTTTCTTCCAGATTTATAGGACACCGCTGCTGAGTAATTAAATTTACTGAGCTATTTCCACAAGATATTAACTTTATGTAATCTTCATTGAACGTAAATTGAGAGTTGGGTTTGGGTTTTGTTTTGCTGTTTTTCATTTTGGAATCAGTAATTAAAGATTATTCAATTATGATAATGTGTTTCCTTTAGGAATGGTCTTTGCAGCTTAAGGCTGAACACTCTGCAGCTTGTATGATAACAATGATTTTTAAAACTCTCCTATAAAGTTCCAACCAGGGGACAGGTGCCTCCTCACTGTTTCTATGGCTAGTTGTTGTCTAAACTTCATTCCAGAACCATCTTTAGTTTCAGGCAGATTTTCTTCCCAGGCTTAGAGATGGACAGAGTCAGACAGCATGTGCTAAGTGACTTGGAGCCCAGGCATACCCAGGCCCGAGGCTTCAGTACGTTGTCGGGGGAAATGGAAAACGGTACATTCAGGCTTAATAATCCTGATTAAGTGGTGGCATAAAATGGTCAGAGAGAAAAGCTCAGGACCCCAAGGCAACAAATCTCCAAGGGATGAAGGAAGAGGCCCCACTCGGGCTGCACAGCCCAGCCCAACCTCTTTTCTCCAAAACCACTCTTGCCTCAGCCTCCCCAGCAAACCTTCACTGAGGGCTAGATGGGCAAGTGACGTCCCTGGTGAGCATGTAATCAGCACTTAGCAGCTGCTGGAGCAGAAAGCAAATCCAGGTACAAACAACTGACAGACAGGCAATTAGAGGCACCAGACCTCTCTTTGGTCTAAGCTTTCTCCTGGGGCCTCAGGAGGGGGTGCATCAGAAACAGCAGAGGGCACACGGGCTTCTGAATAAGGCTAGACATAGGTTTTAAGTCTTCCTAGCTGGGGCAAATTTATTTTGCTAAACCTCAGTTTCCTCGTCTGTAAAGCAGGACGCTCCCAGTATCTCCTGGAGGGAACTGCTGAAGTCAGCAAGATGCCAGAAGTGAGCGTGTGGCACAGTTACTGAGGCGGTATCCATTCCCTTCCACAGCTCCAGGCAACTCCTCTCATTCAGTCCTTGATACCAGTGCCGACTCTTTAGACTCACCTAGGAAACTTGTGAAAAATACAGATGCTTGAGCACTGTGTTAGTTATCGTTTGCTGTGTAATCAATCACTCCACAGCCTAGTGGCTTAGAAAACCTACATTTATTATCTCAGTTTCTGTGGGTCAGGAATCTGGAAGCAGCTCAGCCAGGTAGCTCTGAGTTAGAGTTTCTCAAGACGCTGCAATCGAGGTGTCAGCTGGGGCTGCGGTGACCCGAGGCTCGCCTGGGGTGGGAGGATATACTTCCCAGCTCTTGCACATGGCTGTTGGCCAGAGCTCCTCACCCTCTGGGCCTTTCCATGGGGCTGCTCATGACATGACGTTTGGTTTTTCCGAAAGCAAGTGATCTGAGGGAGCCAGAAAGCAATGCCACAGCGCCTTTTATGACCTCCTCTCCAAGTCACACATCTTCACTTCATTCTATTCATTAGAAGCAAGTCACAAAGTCCTGCCCACACTCAATGGGAGGGAATTATAAGAGGGCAGGAATACCCAGGGGAAGGATCAGTGGGGGCCACCATAGCCCCCACCCCACAGATTTCAATTTAATTGGTTTGAGGCCTAAGGTTTTTTGGGTTTTTTTAACTCTCTAGGTAACTCCAATGTGCCACCAAGGTCAAAACCCACACTATACAGTTTCTCCTAAGTTACCTTCTCTTCAGCCCAACTTTGTCAGTGTCGCCCCTTCCCTCAGCATGTCCTTTACTGGCTCACCACCTCCTGCTGCTAAATCCTCTGGAGTCCTAAGCAGTCAGGCGAGAAGCAGGGGCAGCAGGTCCCGGGAAAGCAGGGCCAACGCAGAGACAGCAGCAGCAGTGGGGTTGAAGGCAGAAAAGCAAACAAGCAAACCAAGATGCTATAAACACTGGAAGCCACTGGAGCTTCTGGAGCAAGGGGCTGGGCAAGGGCCAGGCAGAGTTAGAAACTGGCACTGCTGAAGGGCTGCGCATGCGGGGCTGGCAGGGCAGGGAACAGTGACATGTGACCCACAGCAAGAAGACCCCTGAAGCCTAAGCAGTCTGCTGGCTCCGCCCCAGCTGCCTTCCTGCTCTTGAGAGCCGATCCCAAAACGCTGTCCTAATACACCGCAGGTGATAGCAGCCCAGAGCAGCCCAAGGAGTGAATTCAGAGAACAGACGTCCCAGCTTCCGGGCAGAGGCTGTTCCCCTAATACAAGCTGCCCACAACCCCTCTTCCAGGAAGCAGGCTTTCCTGGCCCTTATAAAGTTGGCACTGCCATCCACAAGAAGAAAGTTGCCTACAACAAAAATAAACATGAAATGATTATGTGATACACATCGCTGGGGAACGAGGTGTCCATCATCACAGATGGCTTATTCATCTTTGTGTAATGAAACCCAAACTGTAACTGTGTCTATTTCCAGCCTGTTTTCTCTCTCTGCTCACTGAAGAGGTGTCTGGCTTTGCGTGTCTGATCCATTGCTGTCTGCTCTGGCCTTCTGGTCCTCTGGCCTTCTGGTCCTCTGGGCTCTTGTAGCACAGAATTGGAGAAGAGGGGAGAAATAGAAGGACAAGAGGGAGCAGAGCAGGGCCGGGGAGAGCTCACAGGGTGGTTCTGAGGAGAGGTGGGAGTAGTTGCAGTATTCTGGAAAAATGGATGGAAGAGAAAGGGTTGTAAGAAGAGAAATGTTTCTCAGGATTGAGTCTCCTTAAAATGTGTGAGGATAGCAATTAAAATAGGAACAGTTATTTGGAAATTTCTTTTCAGGTGACAGACTTTTTTTTTATCATGATGGTATTTTGAGACTGGATCATGGAGCCCCTGCTTTAATGAGGTTACCTGGGTATCCACATTAGTGTCCACACAGAGGTGTGGACTATGGAGAGTTGACGACACTCCAAATAGACAGCATGGCTGACTGGTGGTTAGACAGGAGGCCTCGTCATCAGCAGCCTTCTACGCCTCTGTGCTGTATCATGTAAACAGTGGGCAGCCAGGGAAGAATTTCAAAGGAGTCCCAGGATTTGATCCAGCAGCGTGGATGAGGGGAGGCTTAGAAACCTGGAGGCAGGGAAACTAGTTAGTAAGTGTTAGTCCAGGTGAGAGATGACAAGGACCTCTGCTAAGACAGTCACAGGTGGGAACAGAGAAAGGGACTAGATATGGGGAACATTCAGATGATAAAATCAATAGAATTGGTGATTAGCTAGATCTCTGATGGGGCAGGGGTCAGAAGGACTCTGAGGAAGAGGGAGAGGTCAAGGCTGACCCTGAGGGTCCAGCCTCAGTGTCTGGGGAAACACGTCGTGACAGACTTCAGGGACATGAGGAATTCAGTAGGGGAGCAGGTCCCAAGCTCTGGTTATAGGCAAGATTGGTCAGAAAGCACCTGATCACACTATGGTGATGCATCATCCTTATGGTTCTGGTTACCATTATAGTTCAGCTTTTGAAACAGGTGCCTGAAGAACTTTATTGAGATAAAATATTTATTTAACGATGTTTTCCAACAATTACTAGGTTCTGCTCTTCTAGGCACTTTGGATACCCACATCACTCACACTCCCAGATATAGTCCTGTGACTCCTTTCTTTGAAATCCTTCACTGGCTCCCCACTGTTTTCAGGGTAAAGTTCAAAACCCTAGAAGATTGTTTATGACCCGGCCTCCTGTCTACTCACCAGTTGAGTCGTGGTGCCTATCTGGAGTGCCATCAACCCGCCGTAAGTCTCAGGCTCTTCCCTCCACTGGATTGCCATTCTGTCACCATCATCTGCAGCCCAAGCCCCCACCTGGAGGGGACCTACTGTGTCCGTATTACATCAGTTCAATTATCACCCATCCTAGACACGATGACTTCCCTCTGTATTTTCTCCACTGTGCCCCATAGACAATTCCGTTCCAGTATTTATAACCTTGCTGCATCTATTATTTTGAATGTCTATCTCTCCCAACAAGGTTAAAGCTTCTTAAGGGCAGGAGCTTATCTTGATAGTATAGTATGAATATTCATCGTTATGACTTGTTTATAACCATTTGTTGAGCACCTAGAATGTGGAAGAGCCAATACTCTTTCCAACGCCATGCTGCCTTTTTCTTTTCTACCATTTTCGTTGCCTATGCCCAGCATATGGAAGGCACTCAGTGAACATCTGTAAACAAATGGACGGGTATCTATTGTTGAGAAAAGGCAACAGGGAGCTGGAGTTTGACTTTTGTTACTTCTCTTCTCTGGCACACACGAGGCCTGTAAGCTGACATCCTACTCCCAACCCCAAAAAGTGGGTTTTGGGGAATAAATGAAGCAAATGTAACAAAATCTTCTTTCTTAATACACAAATATATGCTTGATTTTATACGAAAATTTATGGAGCAATACCAGATGATTGGGGAACTACTTTTAACAGTATTGCAACAAGGGGAAGGAGACACACATAAGAATATGAACTTTTACTGAAGTATAATCCATGCATAGGACATATCAACCTAAAGATTATGTCTTCATTTTTTTGTGTGATTTGATCCCTATGGTTTTGGGCATTCATGTGAGTTTTTCATGGTACAATACCTCAATAATTGTTGAATCTGACTAATGGGTCTACAAAGCTTCCTTTTACTATTTTCTCCACTTTTGAATGTGTTTGAAAGTTATCATTAGGAAAAGGTGAAAGCTCTCTCTTATGCAGCTTTGTTAGAGGACCTCTCCTGGCAGTGGACTTGACGGTGACTACACAGTGCTTCCTGCTCCTCTCCCAAGCCCTTCCTTTTCCTAATAAGTGACAAGACCACTCCCAGAGAGGCTGTTTTGGTGAGTGCTGGATCAGCTGTGACACATTATGTATTTTATCTGGTGAAATCACTCTTCAACATTTGCAATGAGTTCACTCTTGGCTTGATCTAATTTGCCTGGGTGATGTAGGCAGCAGTGATTCAGGCCTAAGCAGTCACCTGGAGAGGCAATCCTTCTTCAGGGGACAGCCCAGGGCAGATGAGATGTGGTCAGTGACAGGCATGATGACAGTAAGATTTATCTTCCAGATGGGGACACGGTTAGTGATGTTTTTCAGCTCTAGGACGGGCCCCAGACTCAGCAGCAAAGCTATTCAAAGTCTTCAGCCTGGAGCAAATAAGATTTTCCTTAGTCTCTGAAAAACCTCAGCCAGACCTCTAAGTCCAGGAGACTGGCAGTTTGAAGGCCAGCAAGGTGCGAACCACTCCTGGGGGCAGGAGCTGTAATGAGAAGAGCAGATGCGCAAATATGTTTGATAGAGCATCAAACTTTCCAAATTCTTGAGGGGGCAAAATTGGGTTCAGATTATTTTGTTAAGTTTTAGACGGAAAGTAGAAAACCAACATGGAAAGAAAAATTAGTTTTAGAGTCAGTCAGATATAGATTCTGATACCAGAAAAGCCACAACCAGTTTATAACCTTGGACACCATTTAAGCAGCCTGAATTTCCACTGTCTCAGGTAAAAGACGGTGATAACCTTACAGAAATAATACATGTAAAGAACCAGCACAATGCCTACAACATTGTAAGTCCTCAACAAATGACAGCTGGATTGTCCCAGAAGACTTTTGACGGAGTTTACAAGGTTCCAAGAGACACAGAAGAGAGAAAATAAGTGTTGGCTTTAGAGATTAGAAAGAAAACACTGAGGAGGGCAGGGAAATCATAAATTATATGAAGATAGGTAACGAAGAGATCAGAGAAATTAACAGGTAACCAACAGGAATAGAGGAAAATATAGACAGCTAAGTTTCTCTTGTATAGATTTCAGTTTTTCAAGACTAGCTCCTGGTTTTACAAGACATTAACTTATTAAAGTCAGGCTGAAGTCTCCCGAACATCCAAAATCTCGTTGTGTTGATTGGAAAGCTTCAAGCACAGACACATGCAATCCCCACAGAGATGCACAGGTGCTGCGACGGCCTTTGCCTGAAGGTTGACCTCAACACCCACTGCCCATAAAAAGAAGCAGAGCAGACAGTAGCTTAAGGATTGCTAGACCAAGCCATTTTCCTAAGTTACGCTTCTTCCATTTCCCATCTCTCTGTAAAAATTTTACAGTTCATTAATTTTGTGGGATTTCAGGATACCGAGTGTGTAATTCTTGCTTTGTGCTGTCCCATATGCTCTGGCAAGAAGCCTAAGCATAAACAGTTCCCAACCACACGTCAGTGCCAGCCCAGAGACTCTGGGCTCAGACTTGGGGATATAGCTTCAACTGGGATGTTTAACATCTGCCTGATTTATGGCCTCCTTGCTTTATGAAGAGAGCTGGTAAAATGTGTCGAGGAGCATTTTGATGCTACTTGTGTTCATTTTCAGCAATAAATTGTAATGGTGTTGCAAAAGCAAGTATATCAGACAGTCAGCATCCATTTCAGTGTAAGGCAAGCAGCATCCTGGGAAAATCACAATATATATGGGATGCAAAAAAGCTACTTTCAAGTATCATTCAGGGCATATTTTTAAATATGCAGGAAATCAGGAATATAGACATTAAGGTTCCCACAGCCACACTAATTGAGCCACATGATTATCTAACCATCAGGTTGTATCTGGCATTGAACAGGGCAGACGAGTGTCACAATTAGACCCTAAAGTCAATCAGCCATCTGCAGTGTGGAATTGCAACCTAATGGTCTGATTATACTTTGTGTTTGTGCTATGACATTTTATGCTCATAATACGTTATCTCCTAACTTGGTAAATAGTGTTATAGTCACTTAACTCTCTCCCTCACTGTCTTTTCTCTAGTTCTTTCCTGGTTTGGAAACCCTCACTGCTTTTCACCCCAAATTTTCACACAGTTCTTTCTCTCCCAACCAACCAATCTCTCCTACCACTGATGGCCAAATTAATCTTTCTAAAGCACCACTGATTCATGTCAACCACTGCTCAAAAAGCACCAGCGGACTTTCACATCTCTTGAAACAGACAACACATTTCACAGCTAATCTGCTGAATAGACCTGGTCTTCTGGGGGACCTTCCCCAGCCCCCTAGTTGTAGTCAATCTCTGTGTCTTCCTCATTTGACATTAAACTCTCCGACAGCAGAGATAATGCCGGCATAGAATAGGTACTCATTAAATATTTGCAGAATGACTCAATGAATGAACTTGCGCATACATAGTGGTTGGCAATATGAACTACTAAAAATTCTTGTGGAAAGTAATTTGCAAACATCAATATTCATTAAAATATTCATAATATTTGACCTTAAAATATTATTTCTGAGAACATATTCTAAGGCAGTCATTCAAAGGGGGAATAATGTTTATGAGATATTGCCTATAATAATGAAATGTCAGAATGAATTTAAAGCAATAATAAGAGAATAGTTAAGTAAATTAAGGTAAATCCACTCAAACAAATATTATAAGGTCAACGAAAATTATTAGGAATACTGGTTAGCGATATGGAACATTCTTATGACCTATTCCTTTTTAAGAAGTATTGAAAAATTAAAACTATACCTTATTTTATCTACTTCTAGAAAGGAGGGTGAAAAGATACTTAAAAGTGAAAATGGTGGTATTTTACAAAAATTTTCCTTTTATATGGATTTGTGCTAGGATTATAGGACAAGTAAAAAGATCACCTTCCTGCCCAGCGAATGAGCACTTCGGTGGCCCCTATTCTATTGAATAAAATCCAGATCCAGCCCAGCATTGCAGACACTGAGCGATCTCTTCTACACCTTTATTTCTAGGCTTATTTCTTTTTTCTTTTTGGTTGTGAACTATAACATATACAAAAAGCACAGAAATCAAAACTATGTATTTCAATAACTTCCTACAAAGTGAAGCTTTCTGTGACCACCACCCAGATCAAGAAGAGAATGTTCAGAACCCCCTCCCAATCCTTCCTCCTTCCTCCACAAAGGAAACCACCGTCTTGACTTTCATTGTAATCATTCCCTTTGTTTCTTTATTATTTTGTCATGTAATTATCCCTAAACAGCATAATTACAATTTGTTTTGAAATAACTTAAATGGAGTCATACATTTAAAATTTTTGGCTTCTTTTCACTCAATATTATATTGCTTGGATTTATGCATGTTGCTGTATGTGGTTATATTTTGTTCATTTTCTTGATTGTCTAGCGTTCCTTCACAGGAATACACAGCATTCATTTATCCATTCTACTGTTGATAGATATTAGTTAGGATTCTTTTCAATTTTAGGTCATCATGGATAATGCTGCTCTGAACACGCTGTACACATTTCTTGGTGCTCATGTGTATGTATTTCTGTTAGGTACATACTTAGCAGTGGAATTGCTGGATCAGAAGGTATGTGTATTTTCAATGTTAGTAGATAATGTTTAATTGTTTTCTAAAGTGTTTGTCCTAATTTCCATTACCACCAGCAATGTCTGAGAACTCATATTACTCCATATCCTTGCCAATAATATAATAATAATAATACTATAATAATATATATAATAATACTGTCACTCTTAGATTTTAGCCTGTTCTAGTTAGTATGAAGTATTATCTCATTGTGATTTTAATTTGCATTTCCCATGTCTAATTAACCTTTTTATATGTTTATTGCTTATTCAAATATTCTCTTTTATGAAGTGCCTATTCAAATCTCTTGCCCATTTTCCCATTCGATTGTCTGTTATTTTCTCATGGGTTTATAGAAGTTATTTATATAATCTGGAAGTAAGTTCCTTGTCACGTGTTTTCCAAATATTTTCTCCCACTGTGTTGCTTGCCTTTTAATTCTGATAATGACATCTGTTGATGAGCAGAGGTTTTGAATTTCAATGAAGTCCAATTTATCATTTTCCTTTATGATTACATTTTGACTCTTCTGTTTAAAGAGACTTTTCCTATCCAGAGGTCTTATATTATCTTGTCAAAGTTTTATTTTTGGCTATTGACATTTAGATCTACAATTTATGACCTGGAATTGACTTGGGGGGAGGACGTGTGACGGGGCTGTTTCTTTTTTTTCTTTTTCCCTTATAACACTCTTCTCCACCACTCCCAGTTCCCTACACACAGACTTTTCTTTCATTCTTCACACTCGTACTCACACCTTCCTCCCCAACTTTGCCTGCCTTTTCTATCCCCAGCTGTCCAGGCTCTGCCCATCCGTCAAGATCTAGCTTACATGCTATCCTAACGCCAGTGCCCAGTCCCCAGAATTCATTTCTATGCCCGCTCTCTCTCCCCACCATATACTCCCAAAGCATGTTTGCAGTATCTCTCATTTATCATTTAACATATTTGTCCACATGAAGACACGTAAAAATGATGTATTATGAATACATCTAATCAAACCTACTAAACAATAAGTTCCCTGAGGAAAGTATCTATTTCATTTTTGAATCATTCATGAATAATAAAGACTTGATATTTCCTACCAGCCAGGAACATGAGGGCTCAAAACAGATTCAACAGACCAGGGAAAATAAAGGAACATGACATTTCTTTCATCAGAGTTGTGGGGTAAGAGTCACACCCTCTCACCCCCTCATCTGTCTTATTTTGCCCTTAGAATGTTTTGAGGGTCCACCGAAGACCAAAAGATCCTCAAATGCAAGATTCTGCATAGCCAAGGGGATGGCCAGAACAGGGTGGAGTCTGTAGAAGGTGCTCAAATACCTGCTGACTGATAACTGACAAACTGCTAGAAAGGTACTTAAAGAAGCAGAGAACTAGTTAATTGTTTAAGACGGCCAATCTGGATTTCTGAGGAGGGCAAGTGTCATTCATCTCTTTGCTTTTATTCAACAAGTATTTATCGAGCCCCTACTCTGTTCTAGGCACAGTTCTAGGGGCTGTGTATGTAGCAGTGAATAAAACAGACAAAGTTCCAGCCACCAGACAGCTGACAATTTAGTGTAGGGAAACAGATAATAAGCTAACTGTAGGCACTGATAATATAGGCACTGATAAGTGCTATGAGAAAAGTGAGCAGGGAGAGGAATTAGAGAGTGAGGGCAGAATGGGGTGGTGGGGCACTCTTTAGGCTGGGGAGCCAGGGACCTGGGTGATGTTGCCCAAATGGCTAAAGTGAGACAGTGGGTGTGGTAGGCAAAATTTTGGTCCCCGTGATCTCCCTCCCCTGGTGTCACTCTTGTGAATATGTTATTATGTTGCATTACATAGCAAAAGGGACTAATGAATGTTACTAATCAGTTGACCTTAAAATGGGGAGATTATCCTGGATTTTCAGGGTGGGCCCAATGTCATCCCATAAGTCCTTCAAAGCAGACAGCAGGTGCAGAAGAAGAAGTCAGCGTGATTCAAAGTGTGAGAAGGACTCAACACACACGGTTGCTGGCTTGAAGATGGACAGGGCCACACGAGAAGAACTGTAGGCTGCCTCTAGAAGCTGAGAGGCAGAGAAATGGGGACCTCAATTCCACAACCACAAGCAACTGAACTCTGCCAACACTGTGAACGAG